>NC_046298.1:0-687500 GCF_004115265.2 Rhinolophus ferrumequinum | reverse complement strand
TCGGCACAGAGGGGCGTCCAGGCAGGTGCGCCCACTCTGCTCCTCGTTACTCAGACGACGATGGCCATGACAGAAGAGCTGCAGCCACAGGGACCCCAGCCCCAGGAGGAGGACGCTGGCCTCAGTGCTCGAGGCCGACTGAGATTCCGAAGGCCAGCGCTAGTGAGCCAGGTGGAGAGGAGAAGCCCCAGACCAACAGACGAGGTCACAGAAGACCACTGCCAAGTCCACACCAGGGGACGGATGGCCTGTGGGCCAACACACGCCCACCCGGCTTTCCACAGCCTGTCACTCCTCGCTGTGCCGAAAGCACGACAACGTGGCCTCTCAATCCAGATGACGCACCCAGCCAGTGGGTGGGGACGGTGAAAAAGTTTTACACTTCTGACTCCGAAGGAAACACACGTTTCTGAGGCTTTTCGCCAAGGGCGCAGGAGCCCACCCGTAATCAGGTGGCTAGAGCCAAGGCAAAGCGGTCATGCTGTGGCTGAGAGCACGCCATCAGCTGGCTGCGCTGAGAATTCAAAGAATTCCCCTCAATTCAAGGCACCTCAAGGTCTGGGAATTCGGCGTCCAGTCCTCCATGTCTGGGCCTGGTCTCCACCTGTGCCTGTGGCATTGGAGTTTTTCAAAGGAACCGCTGGTACAGGAATGCTGGGTCCCCGAAGATAAAGAGCGTGCGTTCTTTAAAGGCGTCTTGACTGCTAATTTGAAGTGGAAGACAGAGGTGTCATAATGAGACAGCTTCTCCTACGTAAACTTGGAGGGTGTACCCGCCTTCCTTCGAGTCAGGTAATCACTCACCACGGGGCATCCACCCAGTAAGACTCAGCTCTCCACGGGGAAGTCAGGTCACATCCAAACGTACTCCTGTACCTCGGCCATCTAGTATCATCTGAAGGTGAAGTGAGTAAGAGGTTGCTCCACCGAGCAGGTGGGGAGCCCTGAGTGACAGCCGAAGCTGCAGGACGGACGTGGGAGGACTCAGGCACACACCCCAAGCTGCCAGCTCCCCCAGGAAGAGGACACGCTGAATGGGTTCCTGATGTCTTCTCTGGTGGTGTCACATCCTTGCCACAACTTGTCCTACCATCTACTCCATATGTCTCCTTTAAAATGACTCACTTTTGAAAGTCGGTTTTAAAAGGAAAGTTACATGACTAACAAAGTAAAATGAGCATTACTTGCCGTGGAGAGACAGTAGAAACAAAACTACATATTTAGCTATTTAAATAAAGGATGTTTTCCTCTGTATCACTTAAAATCACCCTTGTGAGCGCCCAGGAGTGTGTGTGTGCCCCCTTGGGACTCCTGGTTCTGGGGGCCATTAAAGCTTTGAGAAGCTGTCAGTGGATGTGGGGACTATCTGCAGCCGTGGCAACAGCTGAGGGCTTTTACAAACCGGATACACAACTCAGGATGTGACATCATTTGTGTACCTGCAATCTAAATCCTTCTCAATCCAAACCTTCAAAACAGGCACAAATATTTACAGGTGTCAATTCCGGGCCTATCAGGGGTCTGTATCAGGGTGAGTCAGGCACACTAACTGGGGGTAATGGAGACGGTTTGGAAGTGGGATCCACTCCACAGAAGCCAGAGCGGGCAATGAGGGTTAGCTCAGAAGCCGGGGGCGGGGGGTCTCTGGACACCCTCTGCTCTGGGAATCCGAGTGGTGCCCCTCGGTGGCTAGGCTCCAGAGCTGAGTGTCTGGACCCTGTCCCATGCTGGACAGCTGCCAGCCTTCCTTCACGGGCACCCAAGGGCTGACCGGGCCCCCACCATCGCTTTCACATAATAACTGCTCCATAAATGCTGCCAGTCACTGACTTCAGCATTAAAGGTTGTGCTGCCTTAACCTGGACAGCAAACTCAAGACCCCCAGCCATGCAAGAAAGGAGTGGAGGCTTATCAATTTGGGGAGCTCAATGTAGATGGGGCAGGAGGACCCCCTGTGACAGGAATGGGACAAAAGGAGCATTCACCTGTGTTACCCACCACACCTGCTCCCAACAGCCTTACAAAGGAACACTTAATTCTCACAAACAGTAAGCAGATGTTGTCCTCTTGACAAAACAGCAATCTTTAAAAGCCATCATTCTGGCCAAATGCCATGGCCTTCCCTAATAAACATGAAAGGCTGTGTGGCCGGCTGGATTAATTAATACCCACAGGTTCCTGACCTTTCCCTGGGCATGTGGACAATCAGTGCCCCCAAGACAGATGACCCACTCACTCGCCTTCTTCCATGATGTACGCGTGTCCTTCTTATGCAAGAGATGTAGGACGAGGACCCCGTCACTGACGGGCCCACTTCACATTCCAGAAAAAATGAACGTGAAATTAAAAACACAGCTGCCTCCCCTGGCCTCCCTCATTGCATAACCAGACCCTTATAAGGAAATTTGCTCCAACAACCAAGGAAATCTTGCTGTCTTCTGCTAAGAGCACGATGCTTCATATTCTTTTCCTAAAGCAATAACTCCCACCCCACCCCGGTCATGGGAAATAGCGGTCATGATCTCTTCCTCTTATTGGGTTGGGGAAAAGCATCACCTACACCGGGGTCCAGGCTAGAGATTAGGCATGGCCGTGTGTCTGTGCCATGGCAGCGCAAGGGGTACTTCCAGACGGGGCACTGGGTGAGGCCTGTTTGTGGGCAAGCAGGAGAATCTTCAGATGGAGAAAGAAACTCATGGATCTCTCTGCTTCCCAGCCCCTGCCCCCGAGCTGCCTCCACGTGCCCCTAACCTCTACAACAGCAGGACTAGCACTGCTGTCCTCTGATTCATACTAAAGTATGAATGTCCATCCCAAGCATAAAGGGGAGCAGGGCAGGGAGGGCATGTGGGTGGAAGGAGGGATCTCACTTTATTACAGTGGATCACAGCCGTGTTCCAACACCACCGCCTGAGGCCACCCAAGGAAAAAAGAATCATTTGTACCATTCAGAAACATAATAGGAAATGAAACTTGAGAGTACATGAAATCAGCCACAGAAACTATAAAAACATACATCGTGGAACTATTTGACCTGGGGCAGCATAAACATTGCAATTGTTGGTAGTCAAGGCAGAAAATAAAAATAGAAAAACATATGCGCATTGCCATGTGGCAAGGCCAGCACAGGTCAGGTCAAAGAACAGGTGCGGGGGCCTGGGCTCCAATCCTGGAGACGTCACCCACCAGCCGCTTGGTCTTGGTCAACTAAGCACAAGTTTTCGGCCTTAGTTTCCTCATTTGTGAAGTGGGTGTAATGAATGCACACACCTCATAGACTGTGGGGAGGATTCCCGGCGCTGAGACTTAGATAAAATACTCTGGCTCCTGTTAGCATTCAATAACCTTTAGCAACTGCAGCTCAGACTCCTGTGAAATAACCTCTTCGTAGCAGAGAGTCAAGACTTTCAAAGAAACAGTCTCCCCTGTCAACTGCCACCTCCCCCCCCGCTGTCCACCCCCATTCTACCTGCCCAGTTGGGGGGGCCTCTGTACAAGCCTCTCGCTCCATACGGATGAAGGAATGGACGGAACCGGGTGGGGGCGGGGGAAACGGGGAGGCCTGGCTCCTGCCTCCTTTCCCTTCTCACCTGAGGCCCACACAAGTTGCTTCCGCATCTGCTCTATCTGCTACCTGGAAGGAGGTAACAGGTGCATGTGAACGTGTGGTTCTTCCAACCTGACTTAGATCCTAAAGCTTCTGGCTCCGAGACTACAATGAAGACACCTGGAGGGGGCCAGGGTGCACGTGTTAGAAACAGTTTTCCCAGGTCATTCTGCTCATGTTCCTGGCTCAGGACACCAGACCCTGAGGAGTGACGCTGGTGGCCCTGAGGACACCACTGCCAGCACTGTCTCACGCCGGGGCCATCTCCTCCCCCCCTCAGTCTCGCCTGTTAGTCACATAGCTACCCACCCACTCCCGCTTCCCTATGGAGGGACTTCCGGGAGACACTTGTCACCACCAGTCTTGAGTTTTACCAGTACCCAGGGCAACACAACCACACGAGGCTCATGTCATCGTGTTCAGCAAACCTGGAAGATGGCCAAGCTGCTTGTTATAAGCAAGACTTCTTTAGCTCTGGCTCCAGGAAGCTCAAAAAGTTCAACCTTCAACTAGAGCACCTAATTAACCCCCATGTTATCCTTGCTTATCCCCTGTGATGTGAGCATTGCTGTTTTCTATTTCAAAAGCATTGCTGAAATGTTCTATTAAACTGTGCATTTGTCCAAAGCTAAGTGGCCGACAGCTCCCCAGCAAGGGTGAGACAACTGCAGAGCTGAGGCAAGCAGGGTAAAGAGCCTTCAAACACACCGAAGAGTTTCTGCCCAAGAGACTGATGTTTTGGTGAAGACGGCCTACGTCCCACCGCCACAGGCTGGAGAATATTGGGGAGAGAGGAGCAGGGGCAGGTAGCTCAGGAGTCTGAACCCCAGGTAGCTGTGTGCTCGTCCAGCGCCTCAGTTATCTGTGAAATGAGGCCAGCTTTCTCTGTGCATCCAATGCTACAGGATTGCCACAGAGGCCACAGGCAGTAAAGGACCCTCTGGACACAATGGGGCACACAGGTCCCACACAGTGTCACCCAGAAGATTTCATTTCACATCTCCCTTCATGACACTGGAAGGTCCAGCGTGTACAAGACTCATCAGGGGGATCCTTAAGTGACACCACAGAGGTCTCTTCCCCTCTCTAGGTTTCTGTTTCCTCACGCATGAAGCAAAGAACAAAACCCCCTGACCCACGTCCCCAAGTTGGTGCTGCTCCAAAAATGACAGCAGCTGGCACCCCCAGCCCTTCACGTTTAAGCTTCGCCGCCACCATATGAAGTAAGCGCTACTACCAACCCCACATTAAAGGGATTGGAGACTGGTAGGGGCCAGGAGACTGAGGCACATACAGCTTCAGAAGTGACCGATTCATTCATCCCCTGGCATTCTGGCCCCAGAATCCAGGCACCTCCTCTGCAGTGAGAGAGGGGGTGGGGACACCAACGGGAGGGAAGGCTTCTGGGTACAAAGACCTCCTCCAGGTTAGTGGTGCCCTGAGGGGCCTGTGTTCCTAGATGGTGGCAGGGTCCAAGGGGGCCTCTAGGGGGGATGGCGCCCCATTGGGGCCTAAAACCCTCGGATACCAGGTCATCTCCACCAGTCCAGGTTTGCTCAAACATAATGGAAAGATACTTCAGACACCAGTGATGTTCACACAGCAACGTGGCCGACTCTCCCAGACACGAGGTGAGGACAGGACAGCTAGAGAGATCACGTGTCGAATGAGTCCATTAAAAGAGCAGGCACGGCTGACCGCGGTGTACGCGAGGCAGGAACGGAAATGACGCCCCTGCCGGGTGACACCATTCCAGGGTGCTGGCTGGGGGGACATGCTCTGCTCTAGTGCTTAACCTGGGTGCCAGTGACACAGCTGTGTGCCGTTTGTGGCACTGGGCCCTTATGACTGGTGCACTTTCAGTATGAGTGTTACACTTCAAAATAAATATCTGAACCAAGGGCTTCCAGCTTCCTCTAGGCAGAAACAGGAATACTGGCCTTCAGAGGTACCCACTGGCACCAGTACCACATCGAAACATTTTAAAAAATAATTAGAAATACCAAATGTTTTCTCCCCTGGCCTTCAGACAACGACGTCAATGCACCTTCTCAAAAGATGCCAGACAATCTTCTAAACCAGGATGGCACCAGTGGAGGTCAGCGGTGCACATGTGGCACCGCACAGAACCAGCTCCGCCTCAACTGTAAATTAAGGAATTGTGGGCTTATTTGGTTACTGCCGCTCTGTGAGCTCCATGAGGCTGGGACTGAGAATGGTTTGCACAATACAGGAACTCAGTCGGCGTTCTAGAAATCTGTACAGCAAATGGCTAAGTCCAGATTAGTCCTTACAGCGCTTCCAGGTTCTACCTCGTACTCTGTGCTACCTCCTCTCCCGCCACTCTTCCTGGCTGGCACATTCTCTCCAACACGCACGCACACGCACGCCCGATGTCCTGGCAGTAAGAACCGCTGGTGAGTGTCTCAGGACGGCGAGTGAGCCAGCCCCCAGCAGACAGTGCTCCGAGCCCCTGCACAAGGCCATCCGATCAAGTGGCCATGCCTTCTGGGCATCCCTGAGGTCAGGGTACCACCCACTCCCCCTGTGTGGAAAGGAGCTCCAGTGGCTCCGACTTCCTGTTTCACAGATGCAACTTCCTGCCTCTCGTCTGCATAGACTCACAGCCCTCGAGTTCACCATCGTGTTGGCAATTTCTGCCCATCTCCTCTGAAGCCTGCGGGGGCTGCAAAGCGAATGGCAGGTTGCCACTCACGTTCAGGTGGCGGGGGATCTGGGTGTCCCCACATCTGTCTTTTGCACTGGAGCTTCTGCCTCACCCCATCACCCCCACGGCTCTGTAGTGCCTGTTCCTACAGATGTGGCTTCTGCTTTCTTCTGTGCTACTTCCTGCCAGGAGAACACTCAGCCATGGGTACAGGAGGGCCAAGGAGGCAGGGGCCCAGCCCCACTCCTGGAAACTCTGGGGCCACAAGCAGCTCCTGCCCTGGCCAGCAGACCCCTCCTGCTTCCTGTCACTTTGTCATTTGCCTGTTGCTCCCTGGTCTCCAGGACCCCCTCTCATCGCCCAGCACCACTGCGATTGGGGGCTCCACTGTGGGATGGCCAAGTTTATATGCTGTCAGGCACTTTATATCCCCCATAACTCTGTCTCCCAAGCCCTCCTGTGCATGTGTTTAATTTTTACAATCAAGAAGACGAATGGGAAGAGTGACAGGCCAGACACCCTGGAGGGGTGGGCTCTGGACCTACCTCGGCCGAACCTAGGCATGAATTCCATCAGTGGCCTGAGGTTGTATTTTATGTGTAACACCCCGGTGGTTTTTAAATCTCCTTAAACTTTTGATGGCCGAGATAAAGGAGAAGGAGGAGCTGTGTGAATATGGAGTCCCATTTGAGCAGAGCTGCTGGCACCTCCATGCGGTGGAGTCGAGGCTATGTACACGTCACTTGGGTTTTGTCCACAACTCTCCTGCCCCTTACCACCCACGCCCACACAGCCCCCCGTCTCCCACCAGGGGCAGAACAGTGGGAGCACCCCATGCCCTTATCTTTCCAGGCAAACCCTGTGATGACAGCAATGACAGCAATGGTGACAAGAAGACAGGCCAATAAAATGTTAAATGAGAATAAATGCATCTTTTACAAAATGCTGGTTTTTTATTGATCATAACTCACAATCTAATAAAAGCAACTCCCTTGTTATGCAAATAGAGCTCTAAGCCGAGTCCCCTAAACACCGCGTGCGCCTGGATGGCGGCCCAAAGCCTCTCCTACAAGGCCTCCTGCAGCCCGTGCACCAGAGCACTCATCACCACTGCAAATCTGTGCACATCTCTCCTCTGCTTCCTACAGCACCTCCCCATCACCCCCAATCTGTGCTCCATCACGTGGCCCCCACTACCTACCCACCTTCTAATAAAACAACAGCAAGAAGTCATGGCAGCCAGTACTCAGTGACTGGATTGCTCTGTATTGCAAGCCACGTGAGGGATCTCGCAGGGATTTTTCCCGTTTTCTTCCCTACCGGCCCAATAAGGCTGGTACAGTCATTATCACACAGTCCACATGGCACGGGCAGGAGGAACCGTCCCAACATCACACTGCTGGTCAGCTCTGTCCTCCAGGAACCATCCCGCAGGGCTTCCCCAGCAGCTGGACTGAGCGGCTTACTGGATACGCCACACAGAGTGTGCTCGGCCCGGCTCTTCCCACAGGAGATGAGTGGTACTTAGGGGCCTGCTTGTCCATCTCTCTCAGTGAATCACCTTGAAGACAGACACACCGTCTGATTTATTGCTGGAACCAAACATGACCTGTGGGAGGCCCCCAATGACAGCTTTGGATGGTCCGTGTTGGGTGTAAGCCAACAGACCGCCACAGCTCAGACGGGCTCTGGGATGTCTCTCTTTCCCTCTCCTCCCTCCTTTGTGAAGTCTGGTTCACAGACAATCAGGGTGCTTCTGTGAGATGTCATTTGGGGACCAGTTGCAGCCATTGGATTCCCCTCAAATTCCTTTGGTTCAGAAATAAATTTTAAAATTGAGTCTTCAAAGGTAGAGCCCCAGTTGGGCTCTCAGGCTTCACTCTTGTGTTACAATACAGGAATGGGGAGGCAGGAGGGGCCCGTGGTGTCAGTGAGGTTCCGTGGAGGACCCAGGACCCCACTGCAGAGAGCAAACAGAACCAGAGCTGAAGCCGGACTGATCGTAATCAATACCATCCAACCTAATTCAATTCATTTGCCTTGTATTGAATATGAGCTTAATACACTAGAAGACATCAGCTTCTATTAGAGCCTAAGAAATCATCTTTGAAAGAGGCAAAATGGTATCAAATGCATAATTTGAAGAACATTGTTTTCAACATCTTTCCACTTCATTTAGCATTTTGAGAAATTGAGGCTATATCTTGTAGCTATCAAACTGAATTAATCACCTTGAGACCTGATAAAAGATAACTGGAACTCTAATTCCAGGCTGCTTTTATCCTTGGAAGATGGCCTTTTAAGTTGGAATATGGGAATTAGTGTACAATGTCTTCCACTCCACATAAACAGTCACACTGCTAATTTTCAGTGGCCGAGACATGGGCTGGAGAACGTGACAACCACTCACCAGGTGTGGCTGCCACATACGCGGCGTGTGGCTGACCAGAACTGAAATGGAATCCAAACTGTTCAAAAGATGTGAAATAGCTCCATAGCTTTTATATTGACTAGATATTGAAATGACAAAATTTAATTATGAGAATAAATAAAATGTATGATTAAAATTAATTTCAACTGTTTTTAGTTGTTTATTGTAGCTCCTAGAAAATTTAAAATTACATATGTGGCTCGCATTGTATTTCTGCTAAACGATGCAGGTCTATGCAATTAAATGTTATGGAGAAATATTATGGAGAAATATAATGTTTGCCAAGAGTCTTTAAATGACCTGGGGAAATATATGGGATGTCATTTTAAGTGAAAAAAAGCAATTAAAAATTGTATATAGAGGATAATTAAAACCATGTATAAAATACATGTATGTTTACATATATGTAGACAGAAAGGCGACAGGAAAGCAGGCTAGAACACTCATCTCAGGGCGGTGGACTAGAGTGTGAATAGAGTAGTCTCTTTATACATTTCTAAATGTTCCTCAAAGAGCTTTTTATTATGTTTATTATCAAAGAATAATAAATGTTACTAAAAAGGAAATTATTCCCCATAATAATTAGTATTGTTATACGTAGCTATGCATCTTGCCTGGCACTTACTACAGTAAATAATTTACAAGTACATTTAGTCCTTATTTAGCCCTCAGTGGCACCTCATCACAAAATACACCATTTCCAATGAATAACTCATTCTTATGAGTCCATTTTTTAGTTGTATAACAAAATATTTTCTTCAAATTAGTGTTATACTCTGCAACAGGAGATAATCTGGTAAAAAAAGAAATTAGTGGTCACGATTGCAATGTTCTGTGGGGAAAAGAAAGTTCGTTATCAAAGTTTACTCATCCAGATTTCACGTCTAACTGCTTGTTGCCTGAATAACAGGGGAGAGAATAAAGATCCCCAGAGAAATGACTCACACGTTCCCAGCAGCCAGTCCTTTGTGTGGCTACATTTAAAGAAACAGGGTTCCTAACCTAGAAAAACATCAATAACAGAATAGCTCTGGCTTGCCCTTTCGCCCATGTATTTAACCCTCTCACGAGTCCTGTTGCAGTGACACCCATGTGGAACTCCTCCTGGGTCACCAGGGCCCATCCACCCATCCACCCATCTGTTTGTTCATAATATTTTTATGGAGAGCTGACTTGAGCTGAGAACCCTTCTAGATGCTGGGGAGATGGCAGTAAACAAAACAACAAAATCCTGCCCTCAGGGAGCCTGTATTCTAGCAGGTGAAGTCACACAGTAAACAAGTTTAAGTGTCATCCTGATCATTTCAGAAAGTGACCAATGCTTTGAGGAAAATAAAATAAGACAATGGCAAAGAAAACAACTAGGACAGGACTACTTTAAATAACCTCTTCGAAGAGGTGAGATTTGAGCTGACAGCTGACTAAAGAAAGTGACGGCATGGTTAAATCTGGGAAGAGCATTTCAGGCACAGTGGGGGGCAGGTGCCAATGTCCTGGAGGAGTCCAGTGCGGCTGCAGTGGGCAAGAGATGAGAGCAGGGAGGTGGGCAGGGCCACGTCACAGAGGCCGTGTAGGCAATAAGGAATCCGGATTTTACTCTAATTTCAGTGGAAAGGTGCTAGAGCTAAGCAGTGGTGCGGCTACAGTCTATTTCCATATTTAAACATCAGTTCGGTGCTGTGTGGACAAGGAACTCTAGAGAGGCAAGAATGAAGCAGGTAAGCCTTTTGGGAGGCTCCTGCAGTCATCCAGGGAAGAGACCAGAGTCATCATTCCAGAACATTTTTCCGGTTCCACTCAGAACTCAGAATCAACTGTGATTGGCTTAAAAAGAGCAGTGTTGGTTTATCGCCCCAAACTTTTTAGCATGCTGGTGTGAGGCCAGCACCCTGGAATGTGAGATCATCTGCCCAAATCCTTAAAATATTTAACTGCCCAAATCACACTATAAGCAAAAGGCCCCTTTGAGGTTCCCAGAGGTTCAATTCCACTTAGTTTCCCTGCTTTTCATTTACCTTGACTGGTTCCAGCTGGATCTGGAAACAGACATGTCAACACCGTCCTGCCCAGGAAGGCTTCCCAGAGACCAGGAAACAAGTCGTCAATTGTGATCTCCATAGAAAACCTGATTCTGTCAGAGGCTTTCCAAACCCCACATGGCTGGGCCACCGCTGGGGGCAGGTTCCTGCTGCACCACAAACACCAGTGCCCCAAGCTTGGACTGCCTGCCCCTGGAGAGGTGACAAAAGCCTCTCTCCTGAGGTCCTCGCACGCCCCCGGCACTGCCAGGCCAGCCTTCCAGCAATCTGCCCAAGCCAACTACTTTATGATTAACTACCTTTCTGATTTTATCAACTGCTGTTACGTTTCTGGCTCCCACCCAGACCCATCTGGGTAGTAACACGGACACAGTGATCCGGGCATCTGGAAGCATTTGTCTTAAAAGAGCCAATTCCCTCTTGATGTCAATTATCAGTTCAGCTTCCAGCCAACAGACCAGATAGTCTCGCCCACGGCCCAGACCCACAGGATGTTGCCTGCAGCATGGTGAAGTGTCCCTGCGCGGGCCACTGTCCTGGGGACAGCCACAGACCCGTCATGCCCCTGGCCCGTGGGGGAAATGGGCCCCCCCAACACATCTCAGTCACTCGCAAGTGCATGTGCTCGTGCGCGCGCACACATGTGTGCACACATGCACACAGCTCTGCCAGAAGTTAGCTTCAGGAATGTGGCCCCTAAAAGGCCTGTGCAGCACGGCTGGGGCGGAGGGACCGCCTGTGTCCTGAGCCGTTCTCTGTGCTCGACGCTGCTCCGGGCAGCGTGCAGTGGGGCGATGAGGGGGCAGAGAGAAAGGGAAGATGCAGCCACGGGCGGTGGGGCATGAGGGTGGAGGGCTCACGCTCGGGACTCACCCTGGGTGCTGGGCCTCGAATGTGCATAATCACCTTCCCGGCTCTGGGCTCTGCTTTCCCGTTCCGACAACGGAAACAATGGCTCAGAGGAGTTCTAGAGCTTCCCACCTTCGGGGGAATTCCATCGCACATAAAGAAAGGGTCCAGACTCAGCACCTGGTCAAAATCGTGCTGAGTCAAAACTGCTCCACTTACAGTGCAGTGTGCCTTCGCCTGGGTACATGGAGAGGGCAGATGAAGAGGACATACGCAACATAGGAATGCATTGTACGAATTTCTTTTTGCCAACCATGTTATTTTAATTCATAAATACACACGCAGTAAAGAAACATGACGTACTGTACAATATTTCTACAAGTTGATCAGGCTCAAATGCCATGACCCAGTTTTAGAGACACCTAGCTGGAAATGTCCAGCATTAAAGTATCTTATTGCAGTAACTTCAGAAGCAGCGGACAGGCATTAAAGTGCCCCTGCCCACAGCAGGACGGCCACAAAATGCCACGCACAAAGCCCCAGAACCCACACTCAGCCAGGTGCTGGGCCCACTCGCTGGAAGGGGAGAACCCATCCAAGGTCGCAATCGTCTGTGCTTTACACTTTGCCAGCTGCCCAGAACTTCCTTCTCCGTGACAGAGTCGGAGGTTCAGAGCCATTCTGGGGTACATGTCACATTGCCCTGCTCCCTGACTCCCTGGTACCTCTCCTGTAGGGCAGGTGGCTCTGAACGCTCCCCTAAAACCAGCTCCTGATGGTCAAGACCTTGTAAACAGTTTTTCGTCCTGACCAGGACCCCTCCCAGACCCCTGTGGCTCTGCTGTCCCATCCCCACTTACAGCTTTGTTTTCTCATCCCCTCTCTGCCTCGGGCCAGTAGGACCTGATGGGGATTCCCAGAGCCACACACAGGCAAGAAACAATTCCAGGTCAAAGCCCTGACTCTGGTCTGGAGAAGCTCACTGGGGCTGCAGCACCTGCAAAAAGCTTCAGCCCGTCCTTCAGCACACACTCACAAGGAACCTCCATGTACAGGGTCTCCCCTCAGGGTGAAGTTTCAGGAAAAGCGTCCCTTGATGTGGGTTGACACCCTTGTCAGGAGCAACCATCTGGGCCACTCGGCCTCTCTCTCCCTGCTCTGGTGGGGCAGGGAGGGTGCAGGGGGCCGCCTCCCCGGCCTTCTCGCCTTCCCTCCCCTCCAAGGAGGTACTTGGAGCTTGGCCTCCCTCTGTGATGCTCCAGCCTCTCCCTGCCAAGGTTGTAAAAGCATCTGGGCACAGGTGCAGCCGCTGCCAGCTTCCAGGGCCAACGAGCGGAAACTCAGCAGAGGGACATGGGGACAAGCAGCCACAATGCCATTATGCTTTCCCAGAACATGCCGTGCTCCCAAATAAATGTGCCTCCAACACTGTCTCACCACAATATTCATACGGCTCATTACTGGTTTTCATTTTGCCCGCTGCTTATTTACTGTCTCCTTCCCCATTTTATTGCCAGGGTGGAAGAGTTACTCATCTGTGCCCAGAATGGGAGGTCCCCAAAGTGAAATCTCTCCAGAAGTTGCTGGCCACACTCAGTCCCACAGGACAGGCTCCAGCCCAAACCCTCACAGTTCTTCCTTCAACCGCCCGCCATGCTAACTGCTTTTCTGCCTCTGCAATGGGTGTCTTCTTTCCATGACCAAAACCCTTGGGGCTACCTCCCTGGGGCTGACAGGTGGACCCCTGATGGCACAGAGTGACCACCGATGCAGGGTGAGGACACTAACACCCGCTTGGCCCTTTCACATAGACAGGCTGCTGCCAAAGCTCTGCTCTCGTCACCAGCCAGCCCCTGGTCCCCGTGGGCACCCCTGGGACCCTGAAACCAGGGGAAGCCTTGCGGCTCTGAACCACGTGGGGAACTGGACGTGGCATGTCACCCCCAGAGACGCCTCCAAGAAAGCATGATGTACGTCTCCCTTGAATGAAAGAAGAGGGGCAAAATAACTTCATTTTGACTTTTTAAGTTTGAATTAATACTTTTAATTTGAAAGCACAAAATAGCATAAAGGAGCAAAACGCATCAACATGCGTCTGCTCATCAGAGGCAAACTCAACCTTTTGATGCTTTTATTTATCTTTTTACCTCCACTTAAAAATAAATAAATAAAACAGAGTTCCAACCATAATCATGTCCTAGAATTTCTTATATTAAACCCCTTTTCCAAAATTATACACTCACCCTGTGTTCCCTGTAACCAGTGATGAGTAACAGACACACAATCGTAATTAACAACAGGCCTCGTCCCCTTCACTTCACCCTCAGAAAACGACCAGTACTAATAGCCTGTACTATCCCTTCCATTACGTCATTCTTGTCCAAAAGACAGAATGGGTATTGCAGAGAGAGGAGAGAGAGTATGAAAAAGAGAGAGGGAGGGAGCAAGAAAGGTGACAAAGACAGAAGGAAAAGAGGAAGGGAGGAAGAAAGGGAGGGAAAGAAAAGAAAAAGCTTGTCCTGTGGGACAGATTTAACAAAAGTTAAAAAGAAAACAAAAGATTTAATAAAAATCTCATACATATATCACACATTTTCATTTTTCTGTAACTCGGTCTCCTCTCTTAGTGAATTACTACGGCCATCCCTCTCTCATAACTGCATAGTATTCTGTAGTTCTGATACACAATGTAGTCAATCGTTCTTCTATTAATGGGTAATCAGAAGATTTTCTCTCCCCCCTTAATTTAAAAATAATGCTTTTCTTTCTATGAGATAGAGCCATAACATGGAAATGCTGGGTCAAAAGATATGCATATTTTAATTTTAATAGATACTCTAAGACTGCTTTTCCAAAAGGATAAACCAAGTCACATTCCCACTGACAACATATGAGGTGCACAGATCCCTGGCATCCTTGCCAGCACCTAATGTTATCACTTGTACATTTTTGTCAGCCTGATGGGTAAAACATGGCATTTCATTTTTATTTTTATTTTCACTTCCCCAATATGTTCTCTTAAGTCTACTGACCATTTAGATTTCTCTGTTTGTGAATTGCCGATTGATAGCTTTGCCATGTTTTGAAGTAGATCACTAGTCTTTCACTTTTGTTTTGTTTTTTAATTGTAAATACTTTTGCATATTATGCATATTAACTACACCTTATCTGCCAGGTGTTGTAAATCTTTTTCTCAATCTGTTTACCATGATATTGCACATAACTTTCCATTTCTTTTAATCTTCTTTGTAAGCATTTCTACTGTCTGCATAATACCCCAAAATGTGAAGGTATTGATTAGCCATTTCCTATATATTTTTGGACATTCGGATGGCTCACTCTCTGATAGTAAAGAAATAAAACTGTTTGTATTTGCAGATGACATAATTTCCTAGATATAAAAGCCTAACAAACCTACAGAGAACTACTACAATAATTGTATTTGACAAGGTTATAGGACACAGTAAGAATACATAAAATATCAATTGTATTTTTATATTAACAACAAATAATTGGAAATTGAAATTTTAAAATATTATCTGTAGTTTTAATATCAAATATACATTATTAACAAAATATGTGCAAGACCAATAAACAGAAAACTATAAATTACTGAGAAAAATTAAAGACTTAACAAAAAAAAAGAAAGATATACCATCTTCATGGACTCATTATTGTTAAGATGTCACTTCTCCCCCAGTTGAACTACAGATTCAATACAATCCCAATTAGAATCTAGCATGCTCTCTTAATTAATAGAAATAGATAAGGTGATTATAAATTTTACTTGTAAAAGCAAAGGGCATAGAATAGCCAAAACAATTTTATGAAGAAAAAGTGTGGAAGTCTCACAATACCTGATTTTAAGGCTTAATATAAAGCAACAGTAATTATGACAGTACGGATTGTTAAAGGAATAAGTACATAGACTAGTGAAACAGAATAAAGTGTCCAGATATAGACCCATGCATACATGGTCAATTGATTCTCAACAAAGGAACTAAGGCGATTCATTAAAAAAGGATAAACTCTCAACAAAGGGTGATGAAACAACTGGACATCCATATGGGATAAAACCACAACCCTTAAATTAACTTAAAATGGATTGTATACCTAAATGTAAGAGCTGAAACTGAAAAATTTCTAGAAAAAGATACATAGGCTACAATCACTGTGACCTTGGGTTAGGCAGAAAATCATTGGATACAAAAAGTATAAATCAAAAGAGAATATTGATAAAATGGACTTCATCAAAATTAAAAATTTCTCCTCTTCAAAACACACAATATTTCCAATAACACGGTACATGACTGTATTCAGAATATATAAAGAGCTCTTATAGCTCAATGATAAAAACAAACAATCCAACAGGAAAATAGACAAAAGACCTGAACAGATACTTCCCAAAGAATATATATGAATAGCCAATAAGCAGGGGGGAAAAGCTCAAAATCATTAGTCAACAGAGAAATTAAACTAAAACTACAATGACATATCACCTCACATATGTTAGAATGGCTAAAAGTAAAAAGACGCAGTTTCTCCATCCTCACGTAATTCTACGCACACCTTCACAAGGATTCTCTATAATCCTATTTATATGTTTATGTCTGTTCACATACATGTGCTCTTTGAAGTGTTTTTTAATGATTGTCACATTTCACATTTTCACCAACATGTGAGAGTATTCATTTTCCTCATGCCTACCAATACCAGTTGATAACATATCTTTTTATTTTTGATTATAAAATCTCATCATTAATTTAAGTGGCATTTCCTTGACTGCTATGGAATTGGTTTAAGTAGCAAGATAGTAAAATATGTCAATTAGAAGCAAGAATTATATAGACTTCACCACTGTAACTATTACGATTACACATCTCTTGAATGCTTCAGCATACTTCTATCCAACAGAAATTTCTGCAATGATAGAAATATTTTATATTCTGTGTTATCCAACACGGTACCCAGTAGTCACATGTGACTCCTGAGCAACTGAAATAAGGCTAGTGTGAATGGAGGACTGAATTTTTTATTTAATTTAATCTAAATTCAAATAGCCAGGTGTGGCCAGGAGCTACCATATTGAATAGGTAAGTTCTAGAAAATGCAAAACAAGAAGTTAAAATAATTTGTACAAATATTGGAAAGTACACACAAAGCTCTCTTTTTGCTGATTATATGCCTTGGAAAGTCACACTATTTCTGTAAGGAAAAAAATACTACTAGAAGTAATAAGAGATTATTGTAAGATAACTATATACAGCTAAATATGTAAAAATCAATAGCTACTTTATTTTGTACTAACCACTTGAAATAGAATTAGGTAATAGTCATTCCATTTACTTTACAACAAAAATGACAAAACACTGAAGAATAAATTTAATAGGAAAGTCACAGGACACATGTGACACAATTTTAAAATCGTAATAAAAGGAATAAAACAAAACCAAATTCTTAGAAAAGTGTACATGCTCTTGGATGAGACGATGTATTAGAATTTTTATCAATTCTTCTAAAATTAATCTATACATTTAATGCAATTCCAACTAACATTCCAAAAGGTTAAAATTAGATCCTTGAATTCAGGAGAATATGCCTGAAACTTGCTCCAGAAGTATTTTTTTACGGTGAATGGGAACTTACCTTAAAACTTGCCAGCATCTTCTCAAAAGCCATTATAATAAAAATCAACATAGTACTGACATATTAATTGACAGACATGTAGAAATTAATTGAAAATCCAGAATTGGACCCAACCTACATGAAGTTTATGTGTGACAAAGACAGTGCTTTGAAAACATGGACCATTTAATAAATAACGCTGGCAAAACTGATTCTCCACATGAAATAAAATATTTAAATAGATATTTTATCGCACAACCAAAGGCAAAAAAATAAATTTCAACTGGATAAGAGGCTCAACTACAACAAAGCTATATTACAGAAGACTGCCCATACAACATCAGGGTTAAAGCAGCCTTCCGAAAGAATGAAAAGTCAGAATCTTAGGAAGGAAGGGGCCTTTTATCTGTACACATATAAAACATTTGTATGGCAAAATATAAGTCAACATAGAGATGGTGTAGCCTAGAAAACAGTATTCTAATAAGGTTCATTTCCGGACCACACAAAAAAGTCATGCACACTAATGAGAAAAAGACAAGGCAATCGGAAATAAATAAACAAGGAGACACCGTAAGGTGAGAGTTCGCGGGAGACACCGGACCGAGCCCGGGGCCTGCCTCCTGCCCGTCACACCCCGCCCGAGAAACCCCCGGACGGTCCACTCGGTGCGCACGCAAAGCTGTGCCTCCAACACTCAGAGGCCAAGCAGAGGCCGGGCCTTGTCACCAGCAGCACGCCCCGTGCAGCGGCCACGTCTGTCCCAGCAGATGCACAGGCCAGGGCAGGGGCTGGCCGCCGCCACGCCGCAGCCCAGAGCCAGCGGCCCCAGACGGCTCAGGGACCCCTCAGGGGCCCTGCCCCGGCCTCCCGCAGTCCCAACAGCTGGCTGTCCACTTGACCGGCGGTCACAGTTAACGCGCGCCCCCTCTGTCCTGTTCCCTGAGCTGGGGGGGGCCTTTGTCCCTCTGAACCCCAGGACCCCCCCAGGTTCCGCACGTTCTATGGGACTGTGACTCCCGCAACGCGCCAACAGCTCACCTGCTCGTCGTGGTGGCCGCTCGCGCTGGGCAGCGGCTCCTGACTGGCCAGGCCGCCACACTTACCTGAGACTCGGGGGACGGTCAGCTCAGCTCCAACCCAGGTGCCCTCGTCAACCGACGGTCTTGGTGCCGCTTCAACGCTGACAGGACTCCTCCACTCGGGAGCGGCGAGGACCTGTCAGAGCAGCGGCTCAGCTGCCCAACAGCTCGGCGGGAGGCGGCCCACGTGAGGGGAAACAGCGTGAGGTGCCCCCGGTGTGAGGCGGCCCGGGTGTGAGGCGGCCCGGGTGTGAGGCGGCCCCGGTGTGAGGCGGCCCCGGTGTGAGGCGGCCCGGGTGTGAGGCGGCCCCGGTGTGAGGCGGCCCCGGTGTGAGGCGGCCCCGGTGTGAGGCGGCCCCGGTGTGAGGCGGCCCGGGTGTGAGGCGGCCCCGGTGTGAGGCGGCCCCGGTGTGAGGCGGCCCCGGTGTGAGGCGGCCCCGGTGTGAGGCGGCCCGGGTGTGAGGCGGCCCCGGTGGGAGGCGGCCCCGGTGTGAGGCGGCCCGGGTGTGAGGCGGCCCCGGTGTGAGGCGGCCCCGGTGTGAGGCGGCCCCGGTGTGAGGCGGCCCTGGGGCGCGAGATGCCCGGCGGGAGGCGGCCCCGGTGGAGGCGGCCCCGTGTGAGGCGGCCCGGGTGTGAGGCGGCCCCGGTGTGAGGCGGCCCCGGTGTGAGGCGGCCCGGGTGTGAGGCGGCCCGGGTGTGAGGCGGCCCCGGTGTGAGGCGGCCCCGGTGTGAGGCGGCCCCGGTGTGAGGCGGCCCCGGTGTGAGGCGGCCCTGGGGCGCGAGATGCCCGGCGGGAGGCGGCCTTCAGGCCTCAGGGAGCCCGCCCTGCCGCACAGGTGTTGCAGCTGGGCCCCTCTCCAGCTAGGCCGCTGGGCTCTGCTCCGCTCTGCTCTGGTCCCCCGTCCGGTTGGGCCTGCCATGACAGGGCCACTCCACTGGTCCCGGTACAGACAGGACAGCCCCTATCTGGGGACACAACTTTGTCTTCGGAGTTTCAGCACCAGCTGAAAACATAGTCTCCAGAATAAAGAGAAAATGCTCTCCCTGAGTCAGCGGGGAACTGACTTATGTAGAGATGTCCCAGCCCTGCTCCCTGATTGGTCCGATCTTATGCAAATGAGACTGCAAATCCCTTTGATTGGTCCAAATAGCCCTGCCCTGATTGGTTGGAATGGAGCGGCTGAATGGTCGGTGAAGATGCTACTATAGCTCTACAGCTCCCTTGGATGGGGAAAGTCTCAGTCCTACCGGCTGAAACAGGGTTTCAGGAGCTCCTTTATAAGGGCTGGTCAGCCCCGCAGGAACACGGTGCAGACTTCTCCCTGAAGCACGGCTTGGATGACAGGCCCCTGTTCAGCAACGGCTGCTAAGCTCTGCTTTTAAATTTGAGCCCAGTTATCCACCAGGAGCCCTTCTTGGTAGGTATTTTCTTTCTAGAAATCAACACGCTTCCTCAGAATCCCTGGGATGTGGCCGAAGTGCTTCCAGGTGAGGCTGATCCTCACTGGCCCCACAGGAGCTCAAACCCAGGTGTGGGCTGGAAATGGCAGACTGCCCTCCTCCTCCAACATCAAACATGGTCCTCCCTAGTTGGTAAAGTAAGTTGTCCATTATCGAATTTGAGCCTCACAATAGCTCATCAAGTGATGTATTTTACGATAAAGACAGTGCACTGAGACGTAATGGGTGTGATATTTCCAGGACACTCTATGTGCAGAAAAGCATCTTTCTTTATTTGCCTAGAACTCAGCTGAATCCTACCTTGAGCCTCAATTCTGAGTCAAAAGTCAGTAAAGGGGCCGGCCCGGTGGCTGAGGATGTTAGAGCTCCATGCTCCTAACTCCGAAGGCTATCCGTTCGATTCCCATATGGGCCAGTGGGCTCTCAACACAAGGTTGCCAGTTCGAGTCCCACAAGGGATGGTGGACTGTGCCCCCTGCAACTACAAAACGGCAACTGGACCTGGAGCTGAGCTGCGCCCTCCACAACTAAGACTGAAAGGACAACAACTTGAAGCTGAACGGCACTCTCCGCAACTAAGATTGAAAGGACAACAACTTGACTAGGAAAAAAGGCCTGGAAGTACACACTGTTCCCCAATAAAGTCCTGCTCCCCTTCCCCAATAAAATCTTTTTAAAAAAAAAAAGTTCAGATTTAAAGTCCGCCCACTCAGGACTTCTCTCTCTCTCTTTCACTGGACACTGGGGTGGAAGGAGACAAGGTGGTCTGGCCTTCAGCCAGCCTCTGTCTGTGTGCATTTGTTGACTTGTGCGTGGCTTTGTTTGTTCTTTGCTGATGTCAGTGGAGATGCCCGACACCAGGTCCGTAATGCCACAGTACTTTGTGGCCTCCTCTCATTCACCAGGATCATGAGACCCCCACCACCACCACCACCACCACTGGCAGGTCAACTTATCCCTATCTATCATCCAAGCCCTTCTTGGGGTTCTGGAAAGGTGCCTGCTCCCCACACCCCAAGGGAAGGGCAGAAAGCTTGGTGTTTGCCCCTCTGCTGAAATCACCTTGCTACTAGTCAACCTGCTCTACTGCCCCAATCCGCTCCAGGTGTGGGCCACTCTGGGCCTTCTACTCTACAGATTCCCAGATCCCAATTTCCCCGGGGATTCTGTTACCTGCTCAACCCAGGAGAAGGGGATGAATGCCTGTCACTTCCACACAGCTCGCTCCCTGAGTCCTAGGAAAGTGTTCTCCTCTCCTTTGGAGTGAGAACTGGAGGCTGGCCCAGCAAGTACTCTTCTCCACTTACTTTTAGACCAAAACATTGGCCCTTGGAAGCTCAATAGCTAAAAAAAAATAACTGCCTGTTTTTGCCTTTGAATTCCTGTTCTGAGTGTGTACGTGAAGGTTGGGGAGTGGAAGAGATTGCAGGAACCAACCGTTAATTTAAAAAAAAAAATTATTATTATTTAGTGCTTGAAGATATCATCCCACCAGTGAAATAACATGAATTTCCAAAGTCTCAGGGTGAGCAAGTGGCAGAATTTGAACCAGAACTTAGGGCTCCTGATTAAAAGCTGCGAGCTTTTAATCAGGAGTCTGCGGGCTGGATCACACCCTGAGTACCTCATGCCTCTGTCTCCATCTTCCCCCTGGTGAGCCTCCAGGCTAAGGCATTGTAGACTCCCTGTGGGCTGTCAAAGCACCAGAGATAGCATGGAGGCTTCCCTTTTTCCAAGAGACGTTCCAGAAGAGTCCAGGGGACAAAGGGCTCCGTCCAGCTGATGGTAGCATTCTCCCTGTGAGTTCAAGCATGCTGCACAGGATGAGGGCCTGTGGGGGCCCATGACCTAGAATGGGGACCCAGCCAGCTCCTTCTTCCCCATCCAAAGCGATTGACAGGCTTCACAATACCGTGTGGCTGGGCCAAGCAAGATTAATTCAGCCATGCTCAGATTAATTCTACTCCAGCTGGTACTCACTCCGGGCTCTGCAACTCACCCACTCTCCAGTGCCACCGTCAACTGATGACAGCACACGTTGTCCTGACCTTACACATCATTGGGTATAATTGCCAGGGGTTTATTAATTATTATCATTAATGCCTTGAGCACAGATGCGGGAAGGCCTTTTGCCCCAATCATCACAACAAAAGTCACACCCGTGGGGTGGTTCCCAGAAGGCTGGCATTGGGGTTCACCAGTGACTTTTGGGACCAGACGGTCAAAGGGCTGGGGCCACATTCCATGCTCTGGTTGTCTGCAACGATAGTGGCTGCTGGCACTGAGGCAGGTTTGGGATGCCCACTCTGCTGGCGAGATTTCCCATCCTGAGGCAAAGGGACTGTCCCAAGGGCCGCTGATGCAGCCTCGATGCTCCTCCCGCCACATGCCAAGGCCAGAGCCAGATACAAGGCAGCAGGGCCACTTTAACCACGTGCATCCTGGAATGTGGAGAGTCGGAAAATTAAAGCCGGAAACTCCCTAGGGAGGAGCTAGTCCAAACCTTCACTTTTCTAGATGAGAGACTGAAACTCAGAGAAATTTCTGATCCAGTTCAGGTCACAAGCCAATGAGTGGTGTGGTGAAGTCAAAATGGCTTCTTTTCTTCATGAGTGCTTAACTAGAGTTTGAAAGTCCCTCAGAAGTGTTCACTACACTTACATTTTAAGGTAGGGACTGTTTTATTTTGTTGTTGTATTTATTTTTTAAACTTTATTTTCCAAAAATGGTCCTTGGGTATTGTTTAGTTGTTTTAAATGCATGCAATGGCCAGATGCTCGTTTAGGCACTTTAACTTTTTTAAATATTTGTTTAATCCCCCTGACAATGACAATTCTATAAGTTATGTGCTATTCTTATTTCATACCAATCATGCCTTTGTCCTTTCTTGAAGGGACTGAGGCACAGAAACAATAAAGAACTTGCCCAAGGTCATTACATGCTTTTTCCAAGTTTGCATACACAGAATTAAGCACAGGCAGTCTGGCTACAGGGTCTAAACTCTTATTCCCTACCGTACATTATAAGAAAAGTAATTTATTAATTTAATTGATAGATAATTGTATGGACGATTGTCCTCTGTCTAGCTGTTGGTGTCAGTGTTGGGAATACAGTGGAAAACAAGATAGATAAGATCTCTGCCCTCATGGAGCTAACATTCTGGCAAGCAAGATTGGAAATAAGTACTCAGGTACTGGCAGTGCCCACTTACCCACCACCTGGGCAGACAGTAGGAGAAGACCTTCCTGAGAAAGCAACATGTCATACTACCACGTCCTCTGACTCTTGCATCTCTATGTCACCTAAACAAAGTAATGCTAACCAAAACATCACAAAAGCTAGGAGCCTGAGGTTGCTGAAGCCAAGCAACAGTGGTGTGGCACGGTCACTATTTAGTGACAGAGCCCAGCTCTCCATTCCCCCACCCCATGCCCTTTCCCGTAAGCCCTGCTGCCTCCCTCACAGCGTGTGCCCCCAGGATTTACCGAGGGAGGACAGTTCCCACAAGAACAAACAGAATGGATATGGGAGATGAGAGGTGGGAGATAGTTTCTGCCAAACCTCAACCAAAATTCCAAACCGCTGTCCTTCAGATGCAGCTATGGCACTCAGAATGGACCAGGCCCAAGTGGAATTCCCATGGATGGCCATTTGCAGGGCAGGTGGCATTCTTCACCCATGACGAGGGCCCTCCTGAGCCATCACATCCTCCGCCCACATGGGCTTCAGGGGTGCTTTAGTTTTGTTTTGCTGCATTTTATTGATTTTCCTTCATTTCCCTTCTTTCTTTCTAGGGGTAAAGATGGTGAGGATATTCTCTCAGCTGCCCCCCGTGTACTGTGACTCTCTTTTGTGACTCTGGACTAGGTTATTGTCTATGACCATAAACTAGGGCCTTGGCAAGATTTTCTACTGAGATGAAGTTTAACTCAGGACCTCAGCATTCTGAGAAGAAGAAAGGAGGTGAAGACTGCCACCTTGACCCCAACCAAGAGACCCCTGTCACACCAGCACCCAAGGTGAAGTCCATGCAGCCCAACAGGTGGGCTCTGCTCACTGGTACTGCACCCTGGCCAGGGTCCCCAGAAGCAGGTTGTCTGGATCACTGAGGGATCTATAGGATCAGAATGGGAGATTCCAGGCCCTGGTCTGGAGTTTGGGGAAGTTCCCAGATGAAGGATGGGTGGCCCTGAGCACAGTCAGCTCCAACTGTAAACCGGCGCCTGCAGGAGACATTTTGAACCCAAATCCAAGCAGTGGAGTTTTCCTGATATGCGCTAAGCTGGAGCTGCTGGAGACAGACAGCCAGCCTGTATTCGGGGCTCTGGGAACTTCACAGGCCTTGGATGTCCACGGACATGGATGAGATTCCTGGCCAGGCCAGGAGGACCAAGCCACCCATAACCCCGCCCCGCCCCCCCACCAAGATGGGTTCTCTTTGCTCAGCAAGTCTACCTCTGAACACAACAGGGTTGTCAGAAAATGCATGTTCTCTTAGACGGCAGTTTACTGACACACCACTGTTGTTTCTGTTTTCCCCAGTTGCAAACGGACGTTTCCCTCGCAGAAGCTATGGATGGTGCTCCCTCACTCCCAGTGGCAGGGTTGTTGGTTGTGAGCATCTGTGTCCTGTGTCAATGTCCACCTGGTCCTCCCAGCCGGGAGTCGCTTTGCAGGGGAACTTGCACAAAATATTCGGAAATTAGAAAAGCAATTATCATTTCAGACACAAAAAATTCCTATTAGGACAGTCTTTTTTTTTAACAGATCACTCTATTCAAAAGTAGCTTTGCCAATATAAAACCTGCCTCCCTTCCTCCCCACTCTTGCAGGTATGGCTAATCAGTTCATGGAGAAGTTCTAAGCAGAAATTAAGTTTTCGATCATGTGCCAAAGGCTGCTGTGCGCTGGAGCTGGCCATGGAGAGCACAGTGGCTCTTTTAAACATACGAGTGTTGGCTGTGCCCGGAGCAGAGGTCTCAATTCTTCTTGCCTGTTGGACTCATCTGGAAGCACTATCCATTGAGGCATGGATTTCATTGTTCTGACAAGAGACGAGGCATGAGGACTTTTTAAAGATAAGTGCTTTCTTAGGTACATCCAGGACTGAGGACCACTGGCCTAGACGTATGACAAGATGAGAAGTATCAATTAAGCAAACTTCACTGAGCACTTATTATATGCCAGGCTGGTGGGTTTTCCCAGTGGTAGAATCCTAACATCTTACGTTCTACGGCTGGTACTGTAATCAGACAAAAGATGAAGCCATTTTGAAAGCTATCTATGCACACACATCCTTAGGAGGAAGCTGAACTTCCAACGTCCTGTTTGTTTGTTTGTTTGTTTTCTGAGCACGATGCAACACAACATGAGGTGGTAGAGTAAATCTGTGAGCGACAAGGGAGGACGGGCGACAGAGAGAGATACGGGCACGGAGACTGTACATTAAAGAAATCTCTGGCAATCCCAGGATATTGACAAAGGTACATGCTGATAGGCGAAGAGCATGCAATGTTTTAATACGACATTCCCAGTTATGACTAGAGAAGCATAATTAGGTACTAAATTACAATGTTCATATTCCTTTGGACAAATAAGTACTTGTGTTAGTAGCATCGGGGCTCTGGGAGGGCAGCAGAGGACTTGATTAGATGGACAGGGAGTTTCTCTGAACGAGTTTCATCCCAGGTTTGGTGAGGTCAGCTCTCAGCAACGCCTTTAGAGGTCAAGATGTGGACTCTGAGTGGTGTCTTTTCTCCTTTTGTAGCTGCACTCAAGGGATTCAGAATTAAGCAAGTAAACAGACAAGTAACTACAAATTATCACTTATAATACAGGCTAGAAAGTAAAGGGGAGCCTCAGGAGAAGGTCACAGGGAGGAAGCCCACCCATGACCGGGAGGGCACAGTGTGGGAAGCATCTGCACTCGGCCGCACAATTATTCTAACAACAACAGAAGGGGAGGGTCTTCCTGAGGTCTCCTATTACCGGGGACTTATCTATTTATACTTCTATGTTATCCAGACAGGTTGGACTTACCTGTCATCTGCAAGAAAATTAAAGCCATTGCCCTAAAAGGGGCAAAAGCAAATTGAAGTAATGATGAGAGGAGGGGAGGGGAAGTCAGGTTAAGAGAGAAACAGAAAGGGAGAAAGGGAAGCGCACACACACCTGCACACGCACACACCTGCACACGCACACACACCTGCACACGCACACACAGCTGCATGTCTGAGTTCCTTTCTCAAGTCCAAATCTTAAATAGAGCACCCTTCTCCTTTTGCCCATTTCCCCGGGAATCGGTTGTCTCCCTACACAATTTCTTTGGGCCTCATACAAAAGGTAAGATTCCAGATTGAGCAACACTGAGTAGCTGGGACCCTCTCCACTGAGTAACAAAAGCACATCTATCACCAGCTGTAGGGGAAAAAAACAGTCCTCAGCCCCCCCAAGCCCCAAAACACATAAGCTCAGCATTTTAACTGGCTGGGGTAAGAGCCATTATTTTCATTAATGGAGCTCATTTTTATTTTATTGGGCTTTTTTACTATCAGATTAAAAGCATGTTTTTATTGTAGTTTTTTCTAATGCAATCTTGGGTGATGTGCTCAGAATGAATGGAATAGTTATTGTTTTAATTATTTTTTCATTTTGTGTTTTTATTTTGTTTGTTGCTTTTATTTACTAGTCTTAAGTTGGCCATAATAACACGGACTCGGGGTACTCGGAGGCCTCCGGTCGCACCCCTGCAGTGGCTGCACCTGCTGAAAGCCGAGGAGCAGAAGGGCCAGCTCCCTGAGCCTCTGGAGCCCAGAGGTAGCCCAGGCCACCTGAGGAGGTGCATAGGCAGAGCCAAGGGCATGAGCCCCGGAGCTGAGAGAAGGCTGGAAGGAGATGCAAGTCCATGAGTCTCAGGGCGTGTTCCTCGCTCACAGCCACACCTCCGTGATGCCCAGTTCCATATGAGATACTGTAAAACCTCGGCCTTGAACACGCAGAGACACGCAGAGACACGTGTATACTTGTTCCTGCCCATGAACGAGAAGGAACGGCTGCAGTGGCTGCCCTGCCGTCCAGGCGTCTCATCCCTGGGGGCTTGCGCAGGGCCCAGCTCTCCCCTCCCGAAACCAACCGATTATTGCTGAGACCACTCTATTTTGTTTCCCAACAAAGGTAAGTTATGCGGTGTTTAAGCCCCATGAAATTTGCTTCTTAATGAATGTTGAATCATTAATTCCTTCTATCACAGCCTTTCAGTCATACGTCTCATTTCACAAAACGTATTATTTGTAAACGAGCATCTCATACACAGAGCTTGAGATAGAATATAGAGCACAGTTTAACAAAAGCCCAGCATTAATTTCTGGAAACAAATTCCACTCAACACAAGATGCTGTTTCCCTAAGGGAAGTGAACGCTGCATCTAAAGAAGCACTTTTTTCACAAAGACCATTTGGAAGGAGCTCTCCTACCTTAGAGAGAATGCCCAGATTTTAGTTACATGAACAAAAGAAGTCCATTTATCATGACCCACTCTCGAGCGCCAGAGCTCTGTGCGTCCTGGGCATCGACGTGAAGTGACCAGCTCTGTACACTGGTAAATTGCCCTCCCACAATGCACCTGTGAATCCCATGCCAGTAGAATTACATTTTCCCAAAACTCTGGAAAAAATATGGGGCCAGTCAGGCAGGGATTCTTGACTTAGGCTGGGCAGACTTTGATCGGTTCCTTTGGCCAAATGCTCCTTACCTTTAAAAAGTGCTGCAGGAGATAACAAAGCTGTGGGCCACGTGTTCATGGAAAACAAATACTCAACGAGCATGAACAATGGTGCTTCGGGGGCTGACAGGGTGTGGGAGGCACAGTGGGCCCCAGCGTGGGATCTCAGGCTTGAGCCGTGCACAGGCGTCTGCACTGTTCTCCAGAACTGGCAGACCACTACCAATTATTTGTCCGTATTAAATGTATACTGTCCAGATTTGTAATTACACATTGTATCACTACCATCCTAAAAATGATGGTGGCCGACACTTCCTGAGAGCCTTCTCTCTGCCAAACACCATTCGAAACCCTTTCCAGCTGTTGATCATTCAACCCTCTCTCCCACAAACCACAATACCAGGCAGTGTTATGATCCCTCATTTCAGATGAGGAGAGAGACAAAGGGAGCTTGTGTCAAGGTCACAGCTCATCAGTGGCAGAGTCCCACCAGTATGCTGGCCTAGAGCTGTTAAGAGCAGGAGTGACGGGTGCCACCATGAAAAGGAGGCAGGTGTTGGCACAGGGAGTAAGTGGGGCAGGCAGAGGCTGAGCAGGTGGCCACTCTGAGAATCCCCTACAGGAACAGAGTGAGGGGGTGGGGGGGGCACCAGAACAACGTCGACTAGCGCATCATCACACTTGGAAGATGTCTTGTTGGAGACAGTTCGAGGATGCTGCTGACACTTTGCTGCAGCCCTTGAAGGGACACAAGCATGAGCGGGGTGGGGGAAGGGTGCTAAGAACACATGAGATCACCTGGAATGGACCGTCCCAGCACGCAGTGGATTTGGCGTCGAGAGGAGGCTCGTCACAGGGATGTGAGGCCAGGAAGGAAGGCGTCCAGACTGCGAACCCCTCGAACGTGAGCTTCCCATTGAGGGGGCGTGGCAGGGTGGGCCCAGGTCAGACGGCACCTCCTGTGAATGCTGAAATTGGCTTGGAGGCTGCCCCTCCTTATTTCCTTATTCTGCTGGGAGCTGTGCATTCTGACCCAGCAGGAGACAGGCAGGGGATGAAGACAGAGCTTAGAGTTGGTATCTCAGCCCTGACAGGCTGCCAAGCACACACCCTGGGCCAGAGGGCACCTATAGCAGGGGACTTCTCCTGAACACTGCCGCTCCACACCCCACACACGTGCTCACACATACATGCACGCGTGCACTGCTGCAGAGCCTCTGCTACAAACTACCACCGCGTGCACACGGGAAGTCCTGGATTTAATGGCTGGGCTTATCTCGTGCGACATTCCCAAGACTCCATTTTTCATTAAGCAATTTTTAAAGAGTTTTATGACCCCATGAACAATAATTTTTTTTAGTGAAAGCAGACTGAATTGTAAGTGGCGGTAATTACACCAAACTAATTGTAGGCAAAATTAGTAAGAGGTCAGATCCGTTTGGTTGCAAGAGAAAATATATGCTTGGATCACACCTTAAATGATCTCTAGGAAATTAATGCATCACAGAAAAAGGGCTCTTCCTAAATTAACAGTGGGTCTGTCTTAGAACACTTTCAGGGAATAAGATTTCCTCTTTGGTTTTGAATTGTGTGTGTGTGTGTGTACCTAGCATATCATCACTTCTAGAAAATTCCACACCAATGTTAAAAGCATAATTCTGATTACCATTCTGGGCCCAAAAGGCAGGGCACTACCCAAGACTCGACATCAATGAGGACGATGGGAGGGGAAAAGGAGGAACGACAGGAGGACGAGGGTGGGAGCAGCCAGACAGACACACAAAGAAACTGACCCTTGCTTCTGTCCCAGCCGACCGCCTGAGCTGCCGAGGCAGTGACAGGCAGGGATGTCTGCAGACCCTCGTCCCAAAGGAGAAAGAAAGCCCAGCAAATCCTCATGGGTTCGGGCTGAGAAAGGTTCCCAGGAAGAAACCCCGGTCAGGAGTCCAATCTTGGAAGTGACAATATGGCTACGACAACTCAGATCCATCCTGAAACATTTCAGTGGTGGCTTCAGCCAAGTAGCTCCAAGAAGGGCCCTCAGAGATACAAAATCTTAAGAAAAATCGTCCTGGCATCTAATTACAACAGTGCAGTTTGCTGCTTTTATCTGTAATTGGACTGTATAGTCTTTCATTCTAATTTACTTTACATCTAAACTGTGATAATCAAGACAAGCAGAACAGAATGGTCTCTAACTGGCCGTCCTACTGACACCCGTTAATGCCTAATTATAACAACTAAATTAAAGACGCGGCTGCAAAGACGGGGAAGATCGGTTCGAAGCATTTAATTCCGTGGAAAGAAGTAGAGATTTTAAATCCTAACTAAGAAAATCAATATTATGCCTCATTATATCGGTACTGCTAAACAGAATAATGAAATTAAGTATTTTCTTGTATTGCTTTTCTTTTTTCCCAGTGTTACCTGACGCGGTGATGGTTTGTAATGAAGGATTACTATGGGGAGGGAGGCTAAGCTGAAAGCCAGCCGAGACACCAAGATTGGGAGACAGCTAATCTCGTTTATAGAGCAAAGATTTTCCTCTGATAGGGTTAGATTTTTAGATAGGCGTCATGAGGCTGGACTTTCACAGTCCTGTGAACAAAAATAAATTCCACTCAAAGCTAAGAGAAGGTGCTATCTTTCCTCTTACCATGGGCAGCTGTGTTGCTGGGGATGGCCTGGCCAGTGCCAGCATCCACAAACACAGCCTTGAAGCTCTGTGTGCCAGTGGCCACCAGGCGGTGATGCCAGACTGAAAATGGCTACCCCTGAAAACACAGAATGTGAGGGACAGAGGGAAGCGGGGCAAATGATGGAAGACTGTCCAGGTCCCCAGAACCACTCCGTAGGTTGGAAGCTGGAGAAGAAGCCATGGTCCAGGCTTGACAACAAAGCCCGGAAGCAGGACCGAGGTTTACAAAGGGACTTGTGCTGTTCTTGGCGCAGGGGACACAGCGAGACATGTTCCTCCGGAGGTGGCAGCAGCATGCCCACCCAGCCTGCCCAATGAAATGCTAGATTTTTATTAATCCATCTGCTTATCTGATTGATTGACTGATCGATACAATGGCCCATCTACTTTCTAAGTCTTTTAACTCAAACTCGATGTAAGACTCAGAAAACGACAAAGTGGCAAATGCTGACAGTGAGTCATCACGTGGCCATCCCTCTTAGTTCCCACGCTGCAGAGAGGCACCGACACAGATCTCTGAAGAACCCGAAGACCTTGCAAAGGAGACTCGCCATTTGGACCAAGTGCCATATGCCGTTCGGCCTTGAGATGTGGGCTGATTCGTGGTTCAGTCCGACTGTCTCTAGAAACCTTCTGGAATTGGATTTCATGAGCAGTGAGTTGCTGTGACGGGGCAGCTGGGGGACTGTGGGGCTCCCGACCTCATCTGGGGGGGGGACACAAAAGTGAAGCAGACGGAGGCCCTGTACTCTGGAGCTTGCCATTGACGGGTGACTGGGCCATGCAGGGCTGCCAGGCCCAGCGGGCAGAAGGGACACAGAGCCAGAGCCCCAACTTAGGAGGAAAGCGAAGCTTCAGTGAACGTCCAGATCCTAAAATGAAGAATGAAGTTGTTAATTCCAACTTACCTTTAAATTGTCATTTTTGGAAAAGAGAATTAGAGTTTGAATTTTGCACGTGCTGTGGCATCATCTTTCCAGATTCCCAGGGCCTTTCCCAATTTCATAAGCACGTGCATGACATGGAGGCGGGAGTGCTGCGGCCCTGGAGGCGGTGGTCATCACAGGCCAGGGAGAGTCACCTGCCCCCTGAGAAAGGGACAGGCTCATTCCCGATGCGGCAGGGCCTCCGTGCCTGATGTTCCTGGTCTGTTGGAACCCTAATGCAAGCGCCGTCACCTGCCACGTGCCTGCCTCTCAGCTGCACACGGCCAAGCACAGACTGCTGGTGGCCACGGGTCCCAGTGCCACCGGCGTGGTGCCTCTGCTCCGTCTTGCCTGTCCTTCAGGGGTTGCTTTAGTGCAGGCACACAGGCGTAGCTTATCCCTTCCATCTTGTTTACGATGCTGCGGGAACACCTGCAGGAGAACGGTCCCCGCAGAAATCCTTGACTTCCATTCCGACACTGGAGATGAAGCCAGCTGCTGAGCAACCATCTTCAGATGCTTGGGCTCTGCACCAGGTGGCTCTGGCCTGGAGGCACTGGGGTCGCGCACAGGGTGTTGCTGGGCACAGCAGCACCACCTCCCCTTACGTGAGCATGACCTCTGCCATGTGCACCCGTTCAGCAGCACGTGCCTCTTGGCCCTGAGGTCTGCGGCCGAGGTCTATTCAGCCCATTCCTCCCTGGGCAAGCGGCCTCCTGGCTTTGTGTCCACTTAGTTCCAGGACATCCCACATTGAGAACAGAGCCCAGACCAGCGACAGAGGGCTTTACGGCCTCTGCCAATCCCCATGTCAGTTAGTTCAGATGAAAGGGCGTGACCTGGGGTGGAAAGCAGACATACAGTGAATGCAGCCCCTCGGGAGAGAGAAGAAGCGAGCCTTGTACAGAGGGTCCAGGCAGGGGTGCCCCTGCTCTCAGGCTGACTCCTGCAGCCCCACACACTCCATTAAAGACTGTTTGCGTAGTACTTTATCAGCAGGGATGATGGAAGAGCAGTGACACAACTTGGGATTTTGAGTGAGAACTGCCTCTTTTTCTTCATCTGATGTTTTCGTGCCTCAGCTTTTGCTGTGTGACAAACCACCCCAAAACTTTGTTTGTTAGTGGCTTACAAACGGCTACCTTTCCTTTAGCTCCTGTTGCTGTGGACTGCGTGTGGTTCCTGGTCCAGGCTGGCTCCGCTCATCGCTGCAAGGCTCACTCCTGCATCTGTCAGCAGCTGGGAGCAGGCTGCTGGCTGGGTGATCCAAGATGGCCTCAGTCACATGACTGGCCACTGGCAGGCTGTTGGCCGTGTGACGGGGCCACTGGGCCACACGGTTCTCAGCACGCAGCAGCCTAGCTCTGACTTCTTCTCATGGTGGTCACAGCAAAGAGTGAAGCAAGGGTGCTTCTCCAGTCTCTGCCTGAGCATGTTTCCCACTGTCCCTTTGGCCAAAGCAAGTCCCAAGGCCACAACCAGAGTCACCATGGGAGGACACCACCCAGCACCCACATGCTGGGACCAAGGGGTTTGTACTCACGTTTGCATCCGCCACAGTGACTGGGTTTTTTGTTGTTGTTGTTTTCCTAACCTCTTTAACTGAATGACTCAAACATGAATTTTCAACGTTTAGTTTTTCTAAATGAAGCACAGTCTAACTTTGACTCCCTCTTTCTAAGTACACGAGTACACGAGTACTTAGAAAACTATTTTTAAATTGCAATTAGATTAAACTTTTTGTCTAAAGTTTTCTTTTTTCTACTTTTACTATATTTTGGTCTGATAATTCGACTTAAATTATTTTTATTCTTTAGGTTGTTAAATTCTTATTTAATTTTTAATACTCCATGGAAATTGAAAAGTCTATATTTTGTTTGAAACAAATATGGAGATACAAATATATGTGGATATAGATATAGAATCAATTTGTGGGTAGTGTTGTAAAATTTTCTCTACTGCTATTATCCACCTGATGTGTTCATATCTTAGGGGAGAATGCCACATTATTGTTTTTACTTGATATATGTCTGTGCTATGTTGCCCAAGGAATCAAGAATTAATTAATTATATAAGAATTATGTAATTTTGTATTAGTATAAAACAACTCTATTTATACTGCTTCATGTTGGTTGCATAGAAGAATTACAAATTTTGTGCTCTTCTTAGAGTAAAATTTGTCAATATATTTAAAATTATAAAAAATGCTCATAATTGTAGACTCGTATTCATTTGAAAGGAATAACTCAGAGAGAGACCACGTACCCTTTTCCTAGTTTCCACCAGTGGTAACATCTTGCAAACCACCATAGTATAATATCACAAACAAGATACAACATTGGTACAATCCACTGATCCTCATTCAGATGTCCCCAGTTTTCCCTGTGTTCATGTATACGTGTGCTTAGTTCTACACAATTTAATCACATTGAATAGTTCAGGTATTTACCACCACAGTCAAGACACAAAACAGTTCCGCCAGCACCAGGACCCCTCATACTGTCCTGTTATACTCCCACCCGCCTCTCCACACTCCCCATCCCTTGTCCCCAACTCCCGCATTTATAACATTGTGTCATTGGGAAAATGTTATTTAAAAAACCGCCTACTATGAAATAACATTTGGAGATTGGATTTGTTTCAACCGGGATAATCCCCTGGAGAGCCGCCCAATTTATTGCATGTATCAATAATTCTCTCATTTTGACTGCTAAATAATATTCCATGGGTATATGTGCCCCATTCTAACTGTTCACCCACTGACAGATGTCTGGCTGCTTTGAGTTTGGGGCTCTTGTAAATAAAGCCACCATAGACACTCACACACAGGTGCAGCGTGAACATAATTTTCATTTCTCTGGGATAAATGTCCGCAAGTATAATTTTGTATGGCAATTTCATGTTTAGTTTTATAAGAAACTGTTAAATGGTTTGCAAAAGTGGTTATACCTTTGGACCAAGATGGCGGCGTAGGAAGACCCAGAAGTCACTTCGTACTGCACACAACTACACACCTGCACGTGGGGAGATTCGTCCAGAAGCAAATCTGAGGCTGGATAAGCAGCTTCTACACAAACAGCAGAGGAACAACACAGGGGAGGCAGGACGGATGGAGACACGGTAGCGATGGGGTCCCCTACAGCCACCTGCCTCACCCTCCCTGGGGCACAGGGAGAAAACGGGGTTGAAGGGTGACCCTCTGCAGTTTAACCAATAAATGTGTTTTAGCAGCTCAGAGCCTGCCTCCCGTGCGGGGACCTAGTCCACACCCATGTCTCTAGAGCCCAGCACAGAGCCTGACACACAGCTGTGGATGTGTGAGTGTGGTGTGTGTGTGGCTGGTGATTATGAGGGTGTGCGGGGGGTGAGTGTGTGTGAGACGTGTGTGAGTGTGCGTGTGGTGTTTGTGTGCACACTGCACCGCTGTGACTTGCCTGTCAGAGGGGGCTGTGTATATGTTAGGGTTGCCTACATCGTGTGGTTGTGTGTTCTGAGTGTAGCCAGATCCAGGGCCTGAGTGTGGGTGGTGGGTGTGTGGGTGAGGTGGGTATGAGTGTGCCGTGGACATTAGGTGTGTGGCATGGTGTATATGTCATGTGTGTCATGGGTGTCGTGTGTGGTGGGTGCTATTTGTGTCCACCCATTTGTGAATGATTCTTTCCAAGGAAGTTTGGGAACCACTGTACCAGAGCAATTTTGACTCCTCATTCTTCATGATTCGCTGACACAAAGTCTGAGTGCTTCTTCCAGAAACTTCAGATGTGTGACAGGAAGTTACCGTGAATGTTAATAAGCAATTAAAACAGAGTTAGAAAAGCCACGCCCACTGGCCTCTGCCAGCCATCTGGAGCTCGGTCCGCCTCTCACATGGAACAGGCAGGACCAACGGCTCCCCTGGCGAGTGCTGGCCTTACAGCGGTGTGAGAACACTGCTAAGTGGTGTCTTCCTGGGTGGAAGACCACAATTCTGAGGACGGGGTCCTCATGTCCCCCATTTGGGCCTCTTTGCACTCTCTCCACCCTCGCATGCAGGATGAAGAGATGGTCCAGAGCTGTGGGAAAAAGCCACCACAGGTTGGGACCCTCGTGTGACCCCCAGGTGCTCTGTAACTGGGCGTCCACTGACCATGAGGCTGGGGCACAACATACAAAGGCAGCGTCCTCCTGGGCTCTCCTCATTGTCCCAGGACTGTCACCATTAGGACCCCACAGCACACGCTGCACACTGTGTCTGGCAGTTTACGCATTACTTTTGTTCACATTTGTGAAATCCTCTTAGCAAACCTGCGTAGCAGACATTATCATCGGGCCAAACAAGGGCCCACATGTGCATCTCAGGTGCGGGAGGCGGTGGACAGCTCCAGAGGACGCTGGTTCACCTGGAGCTTTTCAGGTTTTCACACCATAGTCAGGCCCTTGCTTGGCACTCCACAGTTATTCAGGGACAGAGTTGGCACTTAACTCAGAAGCTCTGATCCCAAAACTCCTACACATCCTGCTGCGCCAAGATCACCCAGTGCGGGTTTGGCCTAGGTGGTACCCCCGCCCCCACCTTCCTGTTTGCCACCTCACGCGGCGGCCATCCAGAGTCCCCAAGCTCCACAGAGATGCCTCCTCCTGAGTGTTCCCTCTGCACAGCTCCATGCTGCCCACAGCTTTCCAGGAGAGGAACAATTTCTCTCTGACACAGGTGGAGACACAATGAATGAACAAGATTGTAAGGAACAAAGAGAGCAAGCCATATTTTCCTTTTCTTTTGAGATAAAGATAATATGCCTGCTCGTCAGCAACCCCATGACAGCGCTGATGTCCAGGAGGCAGATGAGAAAAAAAGCATGTGACCTCCTCCCGCTAACGTGACCAGAACCAGGGCCCTCTGGCGACTGAATGGCCACAGAAACCCCTCTGAGTGCAGCTGCATTTGGCCACAAGAACTGTGAAGCTTCCAGAGGAGAGTCTTTGGCTTCGTTTTATCCCTCTTCGTTAAGTACGGCTGGACGATGTCTGTAAAAATGAACCTAAAGCTTAATGGCTTATGTAAGAATGCCTTAATAAGAACATGTTGGCAGTTATTGAACTGTGCGCAGAAGCCCCTCCCACTTGATACTTCCCAGTCTAATTTCCATCTAAAGCTTATTCAGCAAACCCAAATGCCAACACACTCCTTCAAGTTCCACTTCTTTGAACCTGCTAATTTGCGAATAAGAAAGGATTTATTTGTGTTATTAGCTACATGTAACATCTTGTTGAAAAAGTAGTTTTAAAACTGAAATCCTGAGATGGCCCAGACCCACCAACTATGTGCAGAATGACTTTGATTTTTCTCTGCAAGCTGTGTTTGATTTACATCAATTAGGGCCCTCCACATAAGGTATCATATAACAGGAAGGCTAATAACCCAGAAATAACCTCATTAAAAGAGACAGCATATCGGTCTAAACAGAATGAACTCTAAGCAGAAAAATTAGTGACCTGGAAAGTAGCAGGAAGAGGTAATGGCAGCACCAAGAAAAAATACATTCCCGTTAGCAAGTCAAAGGAGGAGGCACCAGCAGTAAAGTGCAAATACAACAGACGCTGAAGCAGAGCATTTTTAATGTTTTTAATCTGTTCAGACTCTGGAACATACAGTTTATTTCCCCCACTCACAAGCAGTCTGCCTTCACGCGTGTATCCCTCAGAGCCTGGAACATGGAGCCTGCACCAGCCTGCCCGCGATGGCCCGGGTTTTCCAGGGCTCTGAGTGTCCCACCCACCATCACAAGCAGTTTCCCAGGCTGGCAAGCCCCTTGGACAATTGCCCACCGATCCCAGTTCGCGCAGGGTCCTCTCATCACACTGTGCTCTGGTCGGTGGCACCAACCATCAAGGAAACTAAGTCCACTCTGCCATGCTGATTCCAAGTACCCCCCCACCGGGTTCCCACACGATGAGAATTTTAAAAAGACAACGTTTGCCAGGAAATTAACTGTTCCCATGAAACCTCACATATGTGGTTTGGATAATTAAAAAAAGAAGAAAGAAAACGGTCGGTTGTGTCACAGGCAGAGCATGCTTAACAGCCAGAAGAAGGAAGGAGGACAGGACATACATGTGCTGTCTGGAGGGTCTGGCTCGCCACACGAGACCCTGCAAGGCCACCTCAAGTGGCACCCTGCTGCTGAGCTGGTGGAGTGAGGCATAAACAGACAGATTGAAGACCCGCGTGCATACGCGTTTGCACACAGCAGATTAAAGGCCGGGATTGCAATCACATCTCTGAAAACTTCCCGATTCTCTCTCACTCTAATTTTCCAGTGGCCACTCCTGGGCAGGTAATGCCACCAGACAGAAGTCTCTTCTCCAGGGACCCTGGGCTCTGCAGTGAGAGACACAGGACCCTAGGTCCCTGCCCAACTAGGGACAGAAGGAGGAAGGCCACTGTGACGAGGAGGATGCAGAGGCCTGAGAGTGGGCACAGGGCTGAGGTCCACACTGGGGCCACCGCCAGGGCTTCGGGTCCCCTGTCACTTCATCTGTGTCACTCCTTTCCAACCCCCACACCCCAGCACAGGACTCCTCAAGGTTCAGCCCTGGGCTCCCAGACAGAAGACTTGCCCTTGTGTTGAGGCGCAAAGGGGCCATGGGAGTAGATGACTCTGAGGAAGCTTCCTGCTCCTCTCCGTCCCCCATGAAATCACGTGCAGATGGGCACGTGACTCTGGGACTCGCGGCCTGGAGCCCTGGGTCACACACTGCCCCTGCCTTTGAGTCCCCACTGCCCTTTCTCTCGCAAAGGAAGCCTCTGACCCAGCCTGTCCTCATCCACCCACGCGAGCCTGCCTTCTGCCTTTGTCCTCATGGCCTCGCCCAGCCCTCCTCTGGCCACTGGAGTGTCCCTCCCTCTCCTCCTAACCTCAGGGACACAGCACACGAGCGCCAGTTCCCCTCCCTTCCTGATGGCGTGGGCCAACAGGGTTCTGTCACTTTCAGCATCAACTCCTGGCCTAACTCCCGAATCACAGGAACCCATTTTTGTTTGATTTTTTTCCTTAACTCTTCTCAAATGGGGACAAAAGCAGGTGTCACTTCCCTAGGACAAGGACCATAGACTCTGGTTCTCTCACGGGCTGGGCAGGGACCTCGGTGAGGACACTGGGCCTTGGCGCAGCCACACAGCCACCTGCTGCCATGTGGTCAGGTTGGACCAGTACTGCCAACGGTTTTCTTTAAAAAATGTAATCAGAATTTTTTGGGAAATCTCCCGGGGTTGGCAACCAGTCCATAGCAGTTTTAGGCATGAGTTGCCAAGCAGAGTCTGCCGGTGGCCACCCAGCCTTTGGCCGGTAGCCCACATGCTCCCTCCGAGGGGATGCAGAGTATTTCCCCACTGGTGGCAGGTGCCCCTTCTCCTACAGCCCATACGGCTGTGGCCCAGGGTGGGGCGGGGTCACGAGCGGGGAGCCCTGGTGCCCTCCCGCCCCTCGTCTCCCTGGAGGAAACAGGGCTCCCTTCTCATGCCCCCCTCAGTGGGGCCATCTCGGCTTCCTCACAGGATCATTAAGGCAAAGACAACAACCATCAGTGTCTCATTCGACTCTGTGAGGACTGCCAGAGAGCTAAGAGGTCCTTAAACAGATTCCTTCCAGGCCATTTGGGCCCCTTCTATAAATAAAGGCTCAGACAATCTCAGAAAAGCACGTTTATTTATCTGATGGACCCTAACGGCCCCTTCAGCGCCTTCAGCCCTGCGGTGTCATCTTCCAGCACTTAGCTCCCTTTCACCGACTTAGGCCTCTTTCTGGGCAGCAAACGTAGAGTTTAACCCCTTGGACCAGCAGGGCCCGACGCGCTGCGCCTGCCTCACAGTGGGCCTTGCTGGTCCAGGCCATTAACTCAGACGCAGCAGCGGCAGAAGCCAAGGGGAAATATTTCTGAAGTGGCTGACGGCTACAGGAGGGGGCGGGGAGGACGGGGAAGCCCACTGTTGTGTTTCCCTCAGAACAGTAGGAAAAAGGAAAAGGGAAAGGGGAGAGGGGAACTGAGCTGAAGGAAGCAGTCCTTTCCCTGTGGGTTTACCCTCCTCATTCCGGCCCGCACACCTCGTGTTTGCTGGGTTTGGAACGTGTGGAGGTGGCTCCCTCAGCCTCAGCACTGTTGATGTTTGTGGCTGGAAAGTCCTTTGTTGCCGGGGCCCGTCCTGTGTATTGTAGGAGGCTCTGCAGTGTCTCTGGCCTCTGCCCACCAGGTGCCAACATCAGCTCCTCTCCAGATGTGGACAAGTTTTCCCTGGGGAGTAGTTGGCCTGCTGGGGAAAGCCTGGATCAGACACAAAGATGGACTCTGGAGTTTGTGCAGAAAGCCTCACAGACATGACCTGGGCTCAAGTCCCAGCTCTGTCCCTTCCAGTGCCACCTTGGTCACATTTCTTCATACCTGCTCTCAGTTTCTCATCTATAAAGTGGGATGATATTCACCAGCCCAACCACACATGTTGTCAGACGTAATATATCATTCATATCATGTCTTTAGCACAGTCTGCCACACAATAAGAAATCAAATATCACCTGTTATTACTGTAATTATTATTGTCAGAAAATTCAAGATGGTCTCTGTCACAGCCTGGCACACACACCCCAATTCCTCTCTCCAACCCCCCACCCCCCGACCACCGAGGTCCTCTGATGGAGACTGGAGCTCTGTTCCCAGAAGGCCGGCACAGACCCTCAAGCCACAGGCGTTGGTCGGGGCTGGTGGCAGGTGATTGGAGTCAACACTTACACAGAAGCCTGCCCCAGAATTAAGCAGGAAGGCTGTGGACTCAGGCTCAGCCACGGATGGGCCAGGAATGCCCTGGGGTCTTGGCACAGGGACAAGTCCACGCTGTCCCAGCAAGGCCTCGGGATAATTTCTGCCACTCTTTTTTTCCTGTTCTCTCCCTGCTCAGGATCCACAGTCCCAGAGCAGAATGTGATCACAGGACTGGGGCCACATGTGCACCCCTGCCTGGCTGGGACAGCAAGGCACTTTGGTTGACAGGCTGTAATCAGTGGGGAAGGGAAGGGTCCTTTTCTGAAAGGAAATTGGAATGACAGGACGCCGGGGACTGAGTGATGCTCGCCACTTCTGTCCCCCAAACACACCCGACTGTCCTTTGCTGGGGCAGTAGTTGCATGTTCCTTCAGCACAGAAAACAGGAGCCCTCCAGCTGACCAGGACTCGCTTTACACCTCATCGCGACCTCCCAGGTAGGACCCCACACCTCAGACAGGTCTGAGAGCCCCACAGAAGAAAGAAGCCATCGCTAGGAAGAGGCCGGCGAGAAGCTGCACATCCCCCCCTGACTGAGAAGGCGGGGCAGTCTGCTGTCTGACATCATGCCGTCCTCCAGGCCCTGGGACCTGTACCCCTGGGACCCCTGTCCTGTGCTCACTTCCACAACCCACCCCAGAGGGATGAAGCTGCCCTCCACACTCAGTGGGGTCACCCCCACTCCGCCTCACGTCCCTGATTCCCACCTTGGAATATGAATATGAGCTTGATGACAGCACCCAGGAAGCAAGTCCGGGGAGCTAGTGAAGCCAGCCTCCTTGACAAGGAAACCCATGAGGTACACAGGAGGGAGAGGCCTCCACGGCTGAAGCTCCATGTCGGAACCAGGTGACAGTGAGCGCTGGCAGGTTTGGGGCTCTCGATTTGTCACGACGTGAAACACGACCTAAGCAGCACCCTTTCTGCTGAGGTTGCCGTTTATCCCAGAAGACGCTCTTGCATTTGCTGCAGGGCACAAAGCCTCCCTTAGACAACAGGATTAGGAGGATGTTAGACATGCAGAGAGGGCAACAGGGCACCCGAGACTCACTCATGTTTTAAGTGTGGGAGGCGTGTGTCTCGGGGGAAGAAGCCAGGTCACAGAGTCGCATACCATTAAAACAAAACCTCACTCTTGCATCCATCTAGTTCCTTCCTCAGGTAACTATGATGAGTTGGTTGCTCAGATATAAGTAATATCTTTCAGACAAAAGGACGAAAGGGCTGAACTGAACTGTGTGTCTGTGGATTCTCATCATAACATCTTGGGGACAAAAGTTAAATCATAATTTTATTAATGACACATGGAGGATTGGATCAATTTTCCATAGACTCAGAACTTGGCAATGAAGAGATCAGACTGAGAAGTTGAAGAGAAAAACGAAAAGAAAAAAAGTAAACTTAGGACACTGTTCTCCACATAGTGCTTTTTCTATTCAGATGAATCAGAAAGAAAAATAAAAAATAAAATGAAAAATAATCAGAGGTCATTTTGTGGGCAGATCCTAGCTCCCAGGCTCCCTGTGATTTGTTCAGAGGATGCCAGTCCACCCCCCATACTGCAGAGAAGGCCTGTCCATGGGTAGCCACACCCCAGTCATGCAGTTGACAGGAACAGATTTATTAGGTTGGTGCAAAAGTAACTGTGGTTTAAAAGGTTAAAAATTGCAAAACCGCAATTACTTTTGCACCAATCTAATTCTTCCGGATGCAGCCTCCAGCCCCACTGCTTACTTGAGTCTCATGCCGAATCCTGAAGAGGTCGGTCACCAAGAGGGAAAAACCCATCTAAACATCAATAATTTTCACCAAAAGAGTGAAAACGCAGGTACAACATCAGAGCCTTTAAGAGTCCGTTTGCTGCATCACCTGCAGGCTTGGGCATGGACCTCCCTTGGCATAAACAACCGAAAGCGTGGGCAGACGCTGCCAGGGACAAATGAATATGGAGGTGTGGTGGCAGAAGAGGGACCGAGGGGATGGAGGCCGGGCTCTCTGCCTGGTTGGGGATGGAGAGCCTCCGCTGTGTCTACCCTGAGGGAAGATTCGGTGTGAGCAGGGGGTGACTCTGATTACAAATAGTGCAGGATGAGACCTGCTCTCTGGGGCCAGGACAGCGGAAACTGGACCCTGACCCAGCGTTTCCCAAAACTATCATTCTCACCCATCTTGGCAATTTTTGTCGTATCTGCATACCATCTGCTATGAAATTTACTTTTTAAAATATTTGCCTAACTTAAAAAAATTTTTCATCCTCATTCTGGAAAGAGCTCTATCAAATTCATGATTTTTTGTGTGCTAGTTGTGTTTCTTCTGATACACATTAAAATGAAAATATTACCCCCAAGAAGTCTGTTACCACCTTTAACCAACTGGTACATGCACGCAGGGTCTACACTGAGAATCACTTTCCTTTGTCAAAAACCAGGACCACGGACAAAGCCTTTCATTTAAATGCAGACACTTTTTTTTGGCAAACAAACCAGACTTGCTGAATCAGGGCTCTCCCCTCAGTCCCCCAACGTCCAGGCTAGAATCCCTTTTGCCTTTTCATCTCTCAGTCCTGCCGAGTCCCAAATTGTGTTCATTCTTCTAACCCATTCCGTCATCTCCCTTACACTCACCTGAACACCACGCCTGGGGAGTCCGGTATCCCCGAGGCTCAGGCCCCACCCATGGGACTCGTGCTAGGTAGCTTGTGGGGCAAGACTTTGTGTGGCCGCCAGCACAGGGCTCAGCTTCTCTGTGCCCCAGCTCCAGCGCCTGTAAAGTGTGGGTGAAAGCCTCTGCCCCGACAATCGTTGGGCCAAGCTTGATGCCTTAATGTGTGCAAACACTAAGGACAGCACCTGGAACATAAAAATACTCCATGTGGCAGCTGTCATTTTAGTGATTATTTATTATTGTGTCCCACTAAATAGATCCCTTTCCTAAACACTCCATTCTTCAGAGGTCTCCAGTTCCATTGCCACCCTCCTTCTCACACACCCCATCCTGCTGTCTCTTCCCAGACGAGGCTGCTGGATGGAGCCTGCCTTTCCCTCCCGACTGCCACTCCTGGGCACCTTCTGTTCACGTTACTGCTTGTTCACAGCACCAGCCTCCAGCAAACTGCATCTGTCAGACCTCACCCCACCCACCACCCAATGGGGGTGGGCTTGACCAGACCACCATTCCATTCCTGTTCTGGAGCATGCAATCTCTGCCTACTTCCTGGCTCACTTCAAGGGTTCCAACAGCCGCACACAGTCCTGTCACCTGTATCTCCTAATTCCCCCTGTCATGCGGGGTGTCATGCGGGATGTCATGCGGGGTCTCTGGTCCCACTCCCCACATAAGAACGCAGGACATGGTGAGGCCAAACAGGAACACCCACGGAGTCATAGGTAGGGGAGTCACACCACTATACTCTCAGTGGCGGCTGGGTTGGGACACAGGAACCAGGAGCAACACAATTCTCAACCCTCACTGTGCCGCTTGCAGACTCAGCCACCATCTTCTTGCTAGCTCCCCCTTTTTTTTGCTAGTGTAACCACAGCAGTTATATTCATGGCTAATGGCTCACTGGTTACAGCTGACGGCCAACTAGCCACAGCTGCTGGCCATTTGATCACAGTTGATGGCCATTTACTACCTGAGCCAGAACCTTTCTATGTGAGGCCGAGAGCCTGGAAACTGCTTTTTGGGTCTCTGTCCCCACACCCCCACACACCCTGTCCTCCCGGGCAGACCTCCCACCACTCCCCACCTGGGTCTGCTCAGATCACCTCTACATGTCCCAGTGCTCCCCCATCTGAAAGCCCAACACCTCGTGGAAGGGTTCCCTGAGCACCCCTACAGTTATATGAGCAAGTCCCCCTCTTCTAGAGGCAGAGCTGACTCCCGTCACTGCCTTTAAGCCCCAGGGGCTTGGGCAGAACCTAGACTCCTTGATCCTCTGTGCTCTGCTGTCTGAGGTTGTGCAATACTGACCTAGCAAAGCCAATCACAGTCTTCCAGAGGCCACAGTGATTGGTCCGAGTGACCGGCTGAGCCAGTCAGAGTTCTGGAGCAGTTTCTAAGTGAAGCAGTGGCGGAGGAAGCTTCTTTCCACTGGGAGACAAGCCCAGCACTACCTGGGAGGAGGCTTACACTCAAGGGAGCAGGTCAGAGAGGTAAAGACAGAGTCCTGAGAGCACGAATCTGCCCTCTGCCCTCTCCATGCTCCAACACAAAAATGACTCCAAATTCTGCCAACAGAAGCCCACCCTGCCTTGTTTTAAAAGCTATCCAGAGTTGGGTGATATTTCTGGAAAGTAAAGAAGCTTGTCAAGCCTTGATTAAGTGTGTACATTTTTTGCTTTCAGTTCTCACGTATATGAGTCATCTCTCTCCATAAGGGGGTGGGGGTCACATCTCACGTGTCCCTCACCTCCCTCTCAGCTCTTAGCACCATCGTGGGTACAAAGCAGATGCTCACTAAACACTGAGGCCCATAGAGGACGTTGCCATCAGCTTGTTGGTCAGTTGCAAACAGGAATATTCTAGATCATTGAGAGCTAGCCTACTAAAGCACCAGCCACAGTGTGTAAGCACTGAGTCACAAAGTATGGTTTTCTCAGCAAAGGTTGTTAAAACAAAAGCCCATTTATCTGCCTGCTGAAGACATTTAATCAATTTACATGAGGGATTTCAAAATTAGTCAGACTGTAATGAACTATGAAATACTGATTAATGCATTTTTGCAATGTTTGATTAGAAACGTAACATGTATGCAAGCCATTTTCACCATTACAGCATTTATATGCTAATACTGTGTTTCTTACAATTGCGGGGATGGATATTCTGAAAGCAGAATCCAAGTGCGTTTCTGGTGAACAAAATGGAAACAATCTTTCCACCTGGAAATGCGTATCATGCTAGAGGGATTTTCACTTTCAGGGGTGGGGGACATAGCCCGTGGGCTAGTTCAGCCCAGGGCTGACTATTAGCTGTTAAATTATGTGGGAATTCTCCAGAAGCCATGAGGAAAGGGGGCAGCCCTTCTCCCACCCTAACCCTCCCCTAATCACCAATCTTTCTCCAAAAGAGGAAAGCGACTCTGGTTTTACGAAGGCACAAGGAACTGAATTGTTTGGGTCGGAATTTGAATTCAGCACCACCGACCAAAATGCTTGTTAAGCTCCTCCCCAGGCCAAGGGGATTTACTGATGACGACCTGGAAGGTTCAAAGACCCCCTAGAACTTGTAGAGGACACAGGTTGAATCTCCAGAAACGCCTCCAGAGACTCTTGTGAGCACGCATTTCACAGAGAAGGCAGGCAGTCTGTTTTATGGGACCGGGAGCCCTGTGTCCAGACAGGGTCATCCAACCCACACATCAGGTGGGACTGGGGTCATGGACGGAAAATGCAGTGATGCACAGGGACCCAATCAATGAGGGTACAACCTTCGTCAGGTCAGTTACTTCAGGCAAATCCCACTGGTCCACATGCAGACTATATCTAAGGAGATGGTTTCATACACACACACCAAATGGTTAAAAATTAGCTACTAAAGAAAGAGAGGCTGCAGCCCGCAGTCAGTGTCCAGCGCACAAACGTGCCCAGCCATGAGACCTGACAAAGGTGGGAGTGACACTGCCACAGAATGCCAACTCAAGAGCAGAAACACACACACGCAGTCACACAGAGCAGAAGAAGAGGCCACATGTGGGCACACATGTGAGCACATGTAGTGAAAAGGACACGTTTCATGTTTGTAAGTGCAAGCAGTTACGTTGCATTCAGATTTTTAAGTCTCCCTTAGAATTTTAAATTATTATTTTCCAGGACTGCCATTATTTGGATTCATTAGCAAGGCATACTTATTAGGATCTTAAAATAACCAGGATGCTGGACATGTAAAAACACGTTTCTTGCTGTCATGACAACTAAATAACAACAGTAATGCTCACCTCGGCATGACTACAGGGAACAAAGTTATTGTGCCTGAATATAGATAAGTTAATTATGGGATCATCAAAAGAACAACAGCTCCGTCAGGGCAGAGACGATTGTACAATAATCAATAATGACAATCTTGTTTAGTAATTGGCTATTTGTTTCCAATATGGGATCTTCGCTCGGTCTGTGTGGAAAGGCAGCAGGCTCTTCAGCCAGTAGAAGAAAAAAGAAAAAATCTCTCAGTTTAGGGTTGGTGGTTGTCAGTAGCAACAAATAATGGAAAATTGCCATCTGGCTTCTTTTTTTAAATGAAATTTGAATAATCAATTTAATAATGGATAGAGCACTTGCTTACAGAAATAATCCATTGTCATCGCTGGGAAAAGAAATCTGTGGCACAGAAGACAAAGCTCTGCGGCGTGACTGTGGGCAAAGCAAATAAACCAAATAAACATCCACGCACAGGCCACAATTTTTACTTCCTCTGCTGACTTTACATAAACCAGAGGATACATCTTCCTTCGATATGCTTAGCTTTTCACATTCAGTGTTTAATAATCAGGACACAATCTACAGAGCAGTAGGCTTGCTATAGGCACCAGCTCTACTGATGGTTCCTGAAAAGGAGACACACACAACTGGTAGGGCTGGGGCACATTTTCTTCCCCATCATCATGAGACAGATAGTGGGAAGGGCCTGATGTCAGCAGAACAGAACAGTCAGAGGCATCTGTCCTTCTGAGTGTGGTAGGTGTGTATATGGGTGTGTATACGTGTGTGGGGTGTGTGGGTGTGTGGTATGTGTGAGAGTGTATGTGTGTGAGTGTGTGCAGTGTGTGTATATGGGTGTGCATGTGTGAGTGTGTATGTGTGGTGAGTGTGTGGTATGTGTGTTGGGTGAGTGCGTGTGTATGGGTGTGTATGTGTGTATGTGGTGTGTGCATAGTGTGTGTGAGTGTATGGGTGTGTGTGTGAGCACGTGTGGAGCGTGTGTGTATAAATGTGCATGTGTGTGCCGTCCTCCACACAAATGCACTAGAGGAAAGGACCTTTCAGAAACGAGTAAAGGGTGACACGACGGCTCAGGGTGACTCATTTATGTACATGATAAAAATGAAAATAGCAGGAAAGGTGCTCCTGTCCCATGCAAAGCAGCATGGTGACACCAGAGACGGGCCGTGTCATGTCATTACGTGCCTTTTAATGAAATGTGCATGTACAGTGCTGCGTTGGCCTCAAAGCTCCTTGAATCTTTTACAGAGTTTGCTGTGTTGTCTGCGGGAGAACGAAGGGACGCACTCCAGGCCACGCTGGGGAACGTGGCATTTGGGCTCTGACCACAGCAGGGGGTCCACCGACCCACGTGCCGGGGAGGCAGGGCTCTTCAGTCCCAGCCACTCGTTCTGGTGGAAACCTGAGGGCGTGAGCTGGGCTGCCCTGCTGAGCCCGCCTTGGGCTGTTCTTCCCCCAGGACGCCTCACCCACCCCAGAAGGTTGTCTTCCATCCTGCACTGGTTTTTCTCCCTGAACTTTGTCGTTCTGTATCTCCTCTGAGCGGACGTGATTTGCCTGCTTTCCGACTGAAGGCTATACCGGGCACCTCTGCCCCTCCCCCAGACCAATGCCCTCCTTCACCCCCTGAGACCTCTGATGACTCCGCCCCACCTTGCTGCCGGCCAGTAATGCTGGTTTCCTCTCCTCCAGAAACGGCTTTGAGGCCAACCCTGCACCTGGGTCAGTGGGGCTTCATTGACCCCAAGGGACCCTCACCCCGGTTCTGCCTCAGTCCTGCCTTGGGCCACAGAGTGTTTTGTGATGCCAGATCTGACTCCGGTGGTGGAATATCTATGCTAGACTGTACCACTCACACCCTCCTTCCGACTGGGTCTTCTCCACCTGCTAAGGGGAGCCTCACATTGGCACACACAGTGTCCCTGTGCTTTCTAAGACACACACACCTCCCCTCCACTTCCTAGAAAGAGCGAAGACAGTCGCTTATATCATTCATCTTCCCACAATCACCTGAGCCATCCCCTCACCTGGACCCTGTGCAGGGTACCACCTCTGCCGGGATTTCTGCTGTCAACTGGAAACCTGGGGAAAACTGCAAACATGCTCACGTCCTCATCACGGACAGGCGCAGGCCAGGCATAGCACCTACCCCAAACTCAGAGGTGCCTTCCACCCGGCTGTCCTCAGCTCTCCACCGTACACCTGGTCCCACCCCTCCTGATACTCAGGCCCGGGTCCGAGAGACACCTGCAGTGCACGTGACTCTCAGGGCGGGCTGGTTTCTCCTGAGGCCCCTCCTGCCTCTGCCATGGCATCCTCTGCCTTTGTCCTCACTTGGTATTTCCTCCGCGCACACACAATCCCGCCACCTCTCCGTGTGTCCAAATTCTCTCTGCGTATTAAGGACCCCAGTCAGGCTGGATTAGGGCCCACCCGACTGGCTTCGTTTTACCTTAACTGCCTCTTCAAGGGCCCGTCTCCACACACAGCTCCTAGAAGTTAGGCTTTGACACAGGAATTTGGGGAGGATGCAATTCAGACCCCGTCCCTGCCCCATGAGACTGTCCAAATGGTGTGCAGCAGTGAGGCAAGGAAAGCAGCAGGTCACATTCCTGGGGACCCCAGGTGGTCTGGGAGGCGACGAGAAGGAGACTGCGTCTGGAAGGCCAAGGTTGAAGGGGATGGAGCAGGGCAGGCTGAGCCCACAGGCCAGTGCTGTGCGGCAGGCAGCGCGTGAGCTCAGAGGAAACCTGAGGCCCCGCTCTTGGCCGTCCCTGCTCTTTGCACGACAGAGCCAGCAGCACTGGGCACAGAGGCTGACTGCCGTGGTCTCAGCAGCTGCTCGGAGATAGGAAGGCAGAGACCAGGGCACATAGACGAGGCCGGTGAGAAGCTAAGAGATGAGAGCGAGGCCAATGCACAGGCGCAGGCTGAGGCCACTGCGAGCTGGGCCAGGGAGGATACGGGTAGGAGGGAACAAAGGAAATGCCGGCCTGATGCTGTTCCCGCCATCAGGACACACTATGTCTAAAAACTAGAAACGTCAGTGCAGAGGAAAAGAATTAGCAGTTCAAACCAGGTTTATTATAGTGATCACTGTAATAAAAGTAATCATTTATTTGTTTCCCAGAGATCTGAGGAACACATTACAATTATCATTTCATGAATGTGTTATCTCTGCCGGGACTTCTGCTGTAACGGAGAAGACGGGAACACTCCAGACATGTTTTTATTTCCTCACCATCACCCCTAAATTCAGTTCAAGCACAGCTACTTCTGAACTAAGTGGCTTAGCAGCACAAAGGACCTTTCAGCAGGTCCCTGCGCTTCCAGAGTGCTCATGGATCGCTCCGAATTCAAAGTGCGGTCTCAGTGCCACCTTCCCACCCCACAAGCGTGTGGCACTGCCATGTGACGACATTCTGGGGGGTGGAGGGGAGGCACCCAGGGAAACTTTAATCCTGCAAGTCACATTTGCATATGGATTCAGGCTTGTAGCATGTGAGCTGGCTCACTAGGTGTCCGGACCAGGATTCCAATTGCTAACAGGTAGAAGAAATTGAATAACCTTCCAGAAGAGGGTAACTGCCAGTGCATAAAAGATCTGGCCACTGCAGTTTAGGGTAATGTTTTTGTGCTCCACTCACACAGGCAAGAAAACCCAGGAGGAGGCTTGTGTGGGTGTTGTACAACTTTCCAGACTTCAGAAAGGGGTCACTCAGCCTCACGGTGTCCACCCGGGAGCAGACCCATCAACCCCCCAGTGAGGAGGTTGCTAGAGCTTGGCGGGGGGTGAGGTCTGGACACGGTTCAGATTTGGTGGCTTTACATGAGCGTGGTGTCAACTTTCAAGCCTTGGCTCCCTCCACCGCCTTTGGAAATCTCACACCTGCTCTGCACAAGACAGGAGAGGCATTCCCTGTTGTTGGGCATGGCCAGCTCCTCGCCTCGGAAAGACAACGTGCACAGTTGTGCAGGAAAGGAAGGCACGCGCTGGGTTCGGCAAGGAGAGGGTGACTGACTCAAGGCGGGGTGGTGATAAAGATCAATTGCCACGGCTTGGAGTTATGACACCAACAAAGTTACAATGACATTAGCACAAAGAGAGAGACACACAAATCCATTACAAAGATACAATCAAATATTCAAAAAAGCCTGGAATGCGCATGACTTATTCATGCTAATACAAGTATATTAAGAAATCTAAACAGTGTTAGCGCTCAATCACTCACAAAGCAAATGAGGTTTTGCATTTATCAGAGCCCAGTCATCAGGGCCCAGTGTAGCCGTACAAAGGTGGCAATGTGACATAACTGGAGATATTTGTATCAGCCTACATGGACGGAGAGATAGACTGAGATTTATTAAACTGAGTAAATGCCGTCACACAGCACAGCAATAAAAGAAATAACTGTGCCAAGTCATTTCCCCAGACAATAAGACTTACCGCCACCAGCTCTTAGAGATGTTGTATCTATTTTCAAAGGGTCGCTGCCAGCATTTCCAACCCTACTAAACTATTTACGGATTAATTTTTTCCACAAAGCATGGGGCACCCAAAAGCCGGTTCCACCCCAGAGAGCCAGCCACAGACGCTCAGCCTTCCCATTCCGGGTGACAGCCAAGCTCTTCTCAGGAAGTCCCCTCTTCTCAGGGACTGCTGTCTTGTATCAAGTGGCATGGCCTCAACTTCCGGTACGGAGGGGTGCCTGGAGTTCACTGAGTAGCAGCGCTGGTAGTGCCTAAGCACTCGGGCGTGCAGGACTCTGAGAACATGTAATGAGTCACACCAGTTTTACAATAAGGAGTGCAGCGGGAAACCACAGAATATTCCTGAAAATGGATCAAGCTCCAGCGTGAGAGCTTCACCACAAGTGTGGCTCTCCTCCTTCTCCTACAAGATTTCTGCCACTCTGGTTTCTAAGCTCATTCTCTCTCCCTGCTTTGGTGGCTTCTGCTTCTCAGGCCCTTCGTGTGGGTGTCACCTGCACTTCTGCTTTTGACTCTCTCTCCGCAATCTCCCCGAATGACCTCAGCCAAGCCCACGGCTTCCAGGGCACTCACGCTCTGGTCATTCCCGAAACTCATAGCTCTGGCCCAAACCTCCCCCTGGAGTCTCAGCGCCTCGTGCCTGACTGCCCACCACAGATCCTTCTTCACCTAACAGACAACAAGTCCCCTGGGAAGCACGTCCAGCCCCTCCACCTGCTTCCCATGAAACGCCCTGGTGTGAGTCATCGCTCTGTCACCCGTGCTACAACCCCCTCCCACCTCTCCTGCCCCAGCGATCTTTCTGAAACCTGCCTTGGATCGTGTTATCATCCCTGCCAAGATTTCCTACAGGAAGTCCAAATATCTCCACTGCACACAGACCTCTGTGCCCTCAGGAAGCATGTGCCCTGTTGACAGGCGTTTGCATGCAGCCTGTACAACGACCGCACTGGGAGACCACCGGCCCCCACTGGTCCACGCAGCCTGTACGATGACCGCACTGGGGGACCACCGGCCCCCACTGGTCCACGCAGCCTGTACGATGACCGCACTGGGAGACCACCGGCCCCCACTGGTCCACGCAGCCTGTACGATGACCGCACTGGGGGACCACCGGCCCCCACTGGTCCACGCAGCCTGTACGATGACCGCACTGGGAGACCACCGGCCCCCACTGGTCCACGCAGCCTGTACGATGACCGCACTGGGAGACCACCGGCCCCCACTGGTCCACGCAGCCTGTACGATGACCGCACTGGGAGACCACCGGTCCCCACTGGTCCACGCAGCCTGTACGATGACCGCACTGGGAGACCACCGGCCCCCACTGGTCCACGCAGCCTGTACGATGACCGCACTGGGAGACCACCGGTCCCCACTGGTCCACGCAGCCTGTACGATGACCGCACTGGGGGACCACCGGCTCCCACTGGTCCACGCAGCCTGTACGACGACCGCACTGGGAGACCACCAGCCCCCACTGGTCCACGCACTCGCATTCCCCTTGCTTGCTCGGGAATCCAGTGTCTGACAGGCTCCCCTCTGCCTCCTTTGGGGTCTCGATCAAAAGCCCCGAGTCAGCCATCCCCAACCTGTGCCCCTCAGGCCCTGTGCCCTCATCCTGATGACTCCCAGTGACACGTGTATGTGGCTCCTGTCCAGTTTCAAAACCAGCTGCGAGAGGCCTGGCACCAGCAGTGGCCGCCCGCACTCCTGCAGTCCAGTCCTGGCCTGACTCCTCCCACACCAGATGCTGCCCTACTCACTGCAAAGATGTCTCCTTTTCCTGTTTCTCCTCAGCGTGCCATGGCCAGCACTGGCATCAGTCTAACAAGGCTGTTAGGCTCCACCAGGCAGAAAAGAGAGCGCCTCCCCAATAATCCTGTCATAATCAAGTCAGGTCGTCTCGAGGAGCTGTACAGCTCCATGCTAATCACTCCAAAGGACACAGGAAGAGGTCACCTTGCTGCTGCCCCTGACAGTTCAGAGTCTAACTGGACAATCTGGAGAAGTGGTTTCAAGGGAGATAAATCAGCACGTGCCAACATGGGCCAGTTGAAGGTCACCTGCTGGAATAAAGGTTCGGGAGCTGCGGGCAGACACTGGCTCCACCAAGCACTGTGTGTCCTTGAGCTCCGGCTTCCATGTCTTCACCTGAACATGTCTTCCAGGTGCTGTCAGAAGGTAAACCCCATGCGGGCTAGGGCCTTGTCTCTCCCGTTCAGTGGCACATCCCCGCACCTGGCACTTAGTGGGAACTCAGCAAATACAAAGGGTGCCAAAAACATGTATACACATTTTAAGAAAGGAAAACTGTATTAAAATCGTAATACTCAGTATATACCGATAACAAAAGATGACTACAAGTCACGTTTGATTCTGCAATGACAAGAGGTGCTCAACTCATTGCCATCAGTGTCCAGACACTTCTGATTACGGTGAACTACTGCTTGAGCAATGCTGACCAAAGTGTCCACTTGTGTACATATTTTTGGCACCCCTGGTATTTAGGAAAAAAGGAACCAGTGAGTTAGAGAATGGAGAACACTGCAATACGAAAGAAGGAAATTTTTAGGGAGAGGTGAATCATAGGTGAACCTTAAAAGAAGTTCAAAATATAATGCATTTGTATTTTTGCTTCCATGCTTAAAGAAAAATATTCCAGCTTTAGTCCCATGTTCTAGTTTGTATTCGGGGTACAGTCTATAGTAATTCAAGTTTTCCCTCCATCTCTTCATCCTGTACTGGAGACATTCCTTTTGAATCCCCAAGGGGGCAGCTAGGACTTTTCTGTATTAAAAGTCATCAGGGGCCACATCTCCTTCCCCAACAAACCCACCTAGTTGCTTCTCCACCCCACACTCTTCTATGAAGGGATGCACCCCCCTGTGCCCTGTGACAGCAGCTTGGATGCCCCAAGTCCAGGTTGATATCAGCTAATTCAGACAAGTGGAGGTGAGGAAAGAATGGATCATAGACAATCACCAATTGGAATAAGAAGCCACAAACTGGAAACCAACAGAATGATGTCCACCTGAGTTCTTTCTGGGCCTATGGTTTTCAACAGGCCCATTCACGAAACATCCAATGATTGTGAGTGAGCAATATATGAGTAGAAAGTGCCACCGCTCAAGGAACGCATGATGTTCATAGGCAAAGAGCGTCATTCAGGTGTTCTGCTTAAAGAAAAGAAACATTTCCCTGTAAAGCCTGCCTCAAATGTTACCTCTTAGAGAACCTCTCCTTCATACGTCATGTGAAGAGAAGCTTTAGGCATCCAAGGCTGAATTTGGTCAACTGAGAAATCAAAGGGCGGAACTAACAGCTCTGCCATTACTACTACTCCAGCACAGGCCGCACGGTGCATCCCCAGCTAATAAGATTCTGCTCAACAAAGCCCTGGCACATTTTCCTCTTTGTGGCCCTGCCTCTCCTTTCTGGCATCAATAAGCCTTTGAAAAATCAGGTGTTGTTTCCCAATGTCTTGGATTTCATCAGGTAATTCCAAATTGACAGTTTGTTTGAGCGTCTTCTAAACTATAGAAGTTAAAGTGAAAACTTTTTTAAAAACTAGGATCACTATTTTTATTTACTTGTGTTTGTAAACCTAGCACCTCTTTTGGGAAAAGGGGTGGAACATTTATTTAAAGAAAAAATGGCTGAGCCTTCCAGACCTGGGGAAAGAGTTGGACTTTCAATTTTATGAAGCTAATAGCTCACTCCAAAATTTCAAACCAAAAGCTATTTTCCAAAACACACTATAACTAAGTTATCAAAAATCAAAAACAATGAGAGAATTTTAATAGTAGAAAGAGGGAAAATTTTTTCACATAAGGGAACCTCCATAAGGCTATCAGTAGATTTCTCAGCAGAGGCCTTACAGACAAGGAGAGAATAGGATTACATATTGAAAGTGCTGAAAGGAAAAACTGCCAACCATGAATACATTACCCAGCAAAGTTATCCTTCAGAAATGAGGGTGAGACTGACTTTCCCTAATATCCAAAAGCTGAGGGAATGCATCACCACTAAACCTGTCTTATAAGAAACGCTGACAGAAGTTCTTCAAGCTGAAATTAAAGGACACTTATTAGTAAAATAAAACTATATGAAAATATACAATGAAGGTAACAGTAACTATATATTCAGATTCAGAATACTCTAATACTGTAATATGATGGTATGTTAACTATTTAAGAGTATTATAAAAGTTAAAGGCCACAAGTATTAAAAATAGGAACAACAATGTGTTAATGGACACACAATACAAAAAATATGTGAATTATTGGATAAAATAATAGCTCAGCATATCCAAACCACTTAATGTGATACACCACATTAACAGAATGAAAGATAAATATCATATGATCATCTCAGTAGATGCAGAAAAAAAATGAAAAACATCTGTTCATGATAAAAACACTCAACAAACTGGGTACAGAAAGAACATAACCAAATAAAGGCCATATATGACAAAGCCACAACCAACATCATATTCAATGGTGAAAGACTGAAAGCTTTTCCTCTAAGATCAAAAACAAGACAAGAATGCTTACTCTCACCACTTTTGTTCAACATGGTATTAGAAGTCCTAGCCACAACAATTAGACAAGAAAAAGAAAAACAATTAGACAAATTGGAAAGGAAGAAGTAAAGTCTTTGTTTTGCAGATGACGTTATCTTATATATGAACAATTCTGAAGATTCCATACACACACGCACACATACACACACACACAAAAAAAAAACTGTTAGAACTAATGAACAAATTCAGTAAAGTTGCAGGATACAGATCAACATACAGAAATCAGCTGTGTTTCTATGCACTAACCACAAAACATCTGAAAAAACAATAAAGAAAACAACCCCATTCATGATAGCTTCAAAAAACAATAAAATATTTAGGAGTAAACTTAACCAAGGTGGTGAAATGTCTGTACACTTAAAACCACAATATTTTGATGAAAAAATTTGAAGGAGACCCAAACATTAGGAAAGATATATCATATTCATATATCAGAAAAAATAATGTTGCTAAAATGTCCATACTTCTCAAAGTTATATATAGATTCAATGCAATTCCTATCAAAATTCCAATGGAATTTTCCACAGAAATAGATTAACAATCCTACAATTTTTATGGAACCACAAAAGACCCCAAATAGCCAAAGCAATCCTGAGAAAGAAGAACAAAACTGATTTCCTGATTTCAAACTACACTACAAACCTATCATGATCAAAGCAGTAAGGCTATGGCATAAAAAATAGACGTATAAAACAATGGAACAGAATTGAGAGTCCAGATAAGCCTACATATGTAAAGTTAACTAATATTTGACAAGGTAGCCAATAATACTAAAGGGGTAAAAGATAGTTGGATAACCACATGCAGAGGAATGAAAGTGGACCTTTATCTTACTCCACTCACAAAAATTAATTCAAAATGAATTAACAACTTAAACATAAGAACTGAAAAATAAATATCTGTTGACTGGCAAAAATAACTCTCCAGATAAATCCACAAGAAAAACGGTTTATTCAGGAAAAAAAAGAAAAAGAAACAAAAACCACTACCGCAGTGTGGGAACACACACCGCCAACCAGGGGATCCAACTGGCTCCCACGTGAAGAAGGAAAATAATGGCCTGGTTCCAGATGGCTATTCTATTTATTAGCATCCCTCCCTCTGAAGTTGTCACCAAGTTCAACAGGAAGTCAGGGCTAGAGAGTCAACAGGGGAGCCCAGCTCCACCCACAGTCCTCCCAGCTCTATGGTTAAGCATCCCAAGATGTCAGTTCACTTTTATCATATTCTAGAAGAAAACATGGGGGGGAAACTCATTGACATTGGTATTGGCAATAATTTTTTGGCAGTGACACCAAAAATACAAGCAATAAAAACAAAAATTAATAAGTCAGACTACATCAAACTAAAAAAATTCTGCACAAAAGAAATAATCAAAAAAATGAAAAGGCAACCTATGGAATGGAAGAAAATATTTGCAAACATCTGATAAGGGGTTAATACCCAAAACAAATAAAGAACTAATACAGCTTACTAGAAAAAAAAAATCTAATTACGAAGTGGGGAAAGGAATAGACATTTTTTCCAAAGAAGACATACAAATGGCAAACAGGTACATGAAAAGGTACTCAACTCACTCATGAAAAGAGCTGTGCAAATCAAAACCACAGTGAGCTATCACATCTGTCAGAATGGCTATCATCAAAAAAAAAAAGAGAGAGAGAGAGAGAGAGATAACAAGTGTTGGCAAAGCTATGGAGAAAAAGAAACCCTTGTGCACTGGAAATATAAATGTTTTTTTTCCCAATTGTAAAACAACATGGAGGTTCCCTCCAAAAAATAAAAATAGAGCTACCATATAATCCGACAATCCCACTTCTGATATATATCCAAAGGAAATGACAGCAGGATTTCAAAGAGACACCCACATCCACATATTCATTGTAGCATTATTCACAATAGCCAACATATGAAAACAATCTAAATGTCTACCAACCAACAAATGGACAAAGAACATGTGGTGATTTTTCTGGTCAAGATGGTGGAGTAGGTAAAAGCTGCACTCACCTCCTCTCAGGACCACCTCAAATTTACATCTAAACTACAGAACAACCATCATTGAGAATTGCCTGAAGTCTAGCTGAACCAAAGCCCTACAACTAAGTACATACAGAAGAAGCCACCTAGAGACTGGAAGGAGGGGCAGAATGTGCTGGTCCCACACTGAAGTGTGGCAGTTAAAAATAGGGAAGGATATCATGGCTGTTCCCCCCACTCAGAGGAGGGTGGGGTCCCAGCGCCACATCAGTCTCCCCAGCCCAGGGTTCCAGTGCCAGGGAGAGAAGTCCCCTCAACTTCTTGCTGTGAAAACCAGCAGAGATTGTGGCTGAGACAAGGGTGGCTGGAGACCCAGATGCTCTTCTTAAAGGGACCACACATGGAGTTACTCACTGACAGACTCACTGGCTCTGAGCTCCAGTGCTGGGGCAGCAGCTCGAAGGCACCGGGGACATACGGGGAGGAGCCGAGTTGTCTGGCTCCAGGGTGAGGGCTGGAGGGGCAGCTTTCTCCCAGACAGAAGTGCTGACAGAAGCAGCATCTGTCCTCAGCATGCCACGTACCTCTTGCTGAGCAGCCCCAAGCCTAACAGTAATGGCAACCATCTGCAGATCACGTTGTAGCTTATACTAGGTAGCCTTGGGCAGGGCACACCTGGAGGCTGGCTTTGACCACACCAGAGTACCACCCAGCCGCCTCTCTGGACAAAACACTGAAAGGACAGACTGGGCAGGCACCAGAACCCCACTAAAGCGAATCATGCTCTGTAGGGTCAGCCCCTGCACCTCAGCTCCTCCACTGTAGTCACGGCCAGTCCTCAAAACAAATCAGCCTGAAGGTCAATTCTACCCACTGACATGCAAATCACAACCAAGGCTCAATTACAAGAGAAGGGCACAAACAACCCATACAAGGGACACTCCTGGAGCACCCAGCTTAGGTGACCAGGGAGACTGTGCCACAGGGCCCCACAAGACACTTGCTACATAAAGCCACTCTACTAAGACTGGGAGACATAGCAGCTTTACCTAATAAGACTGGAAGACACAGCAGAGCTACCTAATACATAGAAAGAAACACAGGGAGGTAGCAAAAATGAGGAGACAAAGAAATATATCCCAAATGAATATATTTGGAGATAACACCACAAAAGAACTAAACAACATGGAGACAAGCAATCTGCCAGGTGCAGAGTTCAAAACACTCACTATAAGGATGCTCAATGATTTCAGAGAGAACTTTAACAAAGAGCTGGAAAACATAAAAATGGAGACAGGAAACATAAAATAAAACGTCAGAAATAAAGAATACAATAACTGACATGAAGAATACATTAGGGAGAATCAATGGTACATTAGATAAAGCAGAGGATCAAATCAGTGATTTAGAAGATAAGGTACAGAAAATGCTTGATCAGAACAGCAAAAACAGAAAATAATTTAAAAAATGAGGACAGATTAAGGGGCCTCTGGGACAACATCAAGTGTACCAACATTCGCATCATAGGGGTACCAGAGGGAGAAGAGAAAGAGCAAGGGATTGAAAACCTATTTGAAGAAATAATGATGGAAAACTAACCTAACCTAGTGAAGGAAATAGACACACAAGCCCAGGAAGTGCAGAGTCTCAAACAAAATGAACTCAAACAGGCCCATACCAACATATATCATAATTAAAATGCCAAAGTTTAAAGACACAGAGAGAATCCTAAAAGCAGCAAGAGAAAAGCAATTAGTTACCTACAAGGGAGCTCCCATAAGACTGTCATTTGCTTTCTCAACAGAAACTTTGCAGGTCAGAAGGGACTGGCACAAAACAGTTAAACAGATAAAAAGCACGGGCCTACCTACAAGATTACTCTGCCCAGCAAAGCTACCATTTAGAATTGAAGGACAGATAAGAGCTTTCCAGACAAGGAAAAACTAAAGAAGTTCATCACCACTAAACCAGTATTATAAGGAATATAAGAGGGAGTTCTTCAAGAAGAAGGAGAAAGAGAAGGAGAAGAAAGAAAAAGGAGAAGGAGAAGAGGAAGAAGAGATCGAAAATATGAATAATAAAATTGCAATAACTACATATCTATCAACAAATACTTTCAATGTAAATGGATTAAAATGCTCTAATCAAAAGACACAGGAGGGATGAATGGATAAGAAAACAAGACCCTTACATATGTTGCCTACAAAAGACACACTTAAGATTGAAAGACACACACAGACTAAAACTAAAGGAATGGAAAAATATGTATTTCATGAAAATGGAACCAAAAAACAAAGCAGGAATAACAATACTTATACCAGACAAAATAGACTTTAAAACAAAGGCTTTAACACGAGATAAAGAATAACCCAGTAATCCCACCTCTGGGTATTTATCTGAAGAAACCCAAAATGCTACTTTGAGCGGATGTGTGCATCCATATGTTCACTGCAGCACTGTATACAATGGCAAAGATGTGAAGGCAGCCTGAGTGTCCTTCAATGGATGAATGGATAAAGAGTAGTTGGTACATATATACAATGGAATACTACTGAGTGATAAAAAAGGAATGATATCTCACCATCTGCAACAATGTGGATGGAGTTAGAGGGTATTGTGCTGAGTGGAGTAAGTCAGGCAGAGAAAGACAAATGTCATATGATGTCACATATGTGGAAACTAGAGAATAGGATAAACAAATAAAGAAAACAGAAACAAGCTCATAGATACAGAGAACAAACTGATGGTTGCCAGATGTGTGGGGGATTGGGGGTGTGTGTGAGAAAGATGAAGGAATTAAGAACTACACATTGGTAGTTATGAAATAGTCATGAGAATGTGAAGTACAGCACAGAGAATATAGTCAATAATATGGTAATAACTATGTATGTTATCAGATGGGTGCTAGACTTATTGGGGTGATCACTTTATAAGTTACATAAATGTCTAATCACTATGTTGGACACCAGAAACTAATATAATATTGTGTATCAACTGTAATTGAAAATATAAAATTATTTTTAAAAGATGTGGCATATGATATATAGTATACATATATAGATATATATATGAATATTATTCAGCCATGAGAAAGAAGGAAATTCTGCCATTTGTATCAGCATGGATGAAACTTGAGGGCATTATGCTAAGTGAAATTAAATCAGAAAAAGTCAAAGGTTGTAGGATCTCATTTATATGTAGAATCTAAAGAAGCCAAACTCAGAGAAACAGGAATTGGTGGCTGCCAAGGGCTGAAGGGCAGGGAAACGGGAGATGCTGGTCCCAGGGAAGGAATGTACAGTGATAAGAGGAGCAAGCTCTGGGGACCCTCTGTGCAGCGTGACGCCCACAGCCAGTAACACTGTATTATGTACTTGAAGTTGCTAAGAGAGTAAATCTTACATGTTCTCACCACAAAAAGGATATAATAACATGGTGGAGGAGTTAGCTAACACTGCGGTAATAATCCCTTATGCTATATAAGTGTATCAAAGCACTACTGTACACCTTAAACTTACACAATGTTATATGTCAACTATAGCTCAATAAAGCTGGGAAAACAAATAAACAAACACCGTACCTCTCTTTAGTATTTTTTAAGGTTTTACATGCATATATTAGGTTGAATCATATATAATTGCTTATATTTTGATCATTTTTGTCTACAAACAACTCAGGTTTATATAGTTTAATACACTTGCTTAAAGAATATAATAGTTTAAAAGAGTATAATAGTATAAAAGCACAGGTCTGTTTAGAAAGCAGAAGCCCCTGCACACACACCCTCTTCCTTTTCCCCTCCACAGAAATAACCACTTTCACTTATTGTAGCTGATTATTTTGTCATTTACCTCCATGTCTCTAAATAGCAGGTCTGCCTCTCTGCTTGGTTTTGTTCAGTGAGGCATTACCTGTGCACTTTTCACTTGGGAAGGTGAGAATCTAGTCCTTTCTTCCCACCATACATACAACAAGGTATGATAAAAAATACGGTAAATGTTTAAATTAAAAAAAAAAAACTATTGCAGTAAAAGACCCATTGCCATTAATCCCCCTCAAAATACTCCCCCTTGCTTCGAACACACTTATCCCATCTTTCCACTTTCAGAAGCTGTTCTGGAGTCCTCTTTTGTGAGTATCTTTAGTTGCACTGTCATGGTTGCCTTGATGTCCTGAGTCATTTTGACTTTGGGGAAGAGCCAGAAGTCACATGATGCCAGATCCGGTGAATAAGCTGGATGAGGACACCCCGTAATGTTATTATTTGACAGAAATTGCCATATACCGGAAGCAATGTGTGACACGGAGTGTTGTCATGATGGAGGATGATTTATGGCACACTGTAAAACACACCTTCTCTCAACCGTAGCTCACACCCAGCTGACAGCACCAAACAAGCTGAAACTTGTCACACACTGTTACTAAGGTTTGATGTGCCACTTCCCCTATTGAAGATCCCTGCCTTTCCATTGGATGGCACTCGGCAGCAGCATTCACCGTATTTTGTGATCACAACAGAAAGGTTCCATATCACACATCACTTCTGGTATATGGCAATTTCTGTCAAATAAAAACATTATGGTGTGTCCTCAACCACCTTATTCACTGGATCTGGCACCATGCAACTTCTGGCTCTTCCCCAAAGTAAAAATGACCATGAAAGGTAAACATTTTAAATCAATGCAGGACATTAATGAAGCCACAACAGCGCAACTAAAGACACTCACAAAAGAGGACTTCCAGGACCGCTTCAGAAGTGGCAAGAACGTTGGGGTAAGTGTGTTCGAAGTTAGGGAGAGTATTTTGAGGGGGGTTGATAGCAATGTGTCTTTTACTGTAACAAATTTTTTTTACTTAAACATTCACCTTATTGTTTGATTACACCTTGTATATCCTTCTTCCATTCCCTCCCCTCCCAATAACATTGTTTCATGATTAGTTCAGTATGTGCTTATGTCATTATGACTATGTAAATGGTATTCATAGCTGAGCTATGTATAAACAATCATTACATTTCCTTTCTGGAGAAAACTTTTGTTTCCTTGGAGGTAATAGCTTTCTTTCTGTGTAGATTTTGTTTGCTTTCTTAGTTTTCCATGTACTTTACACTAATTTAACCCTAAGTTTTTCCCCAGTTGTGTAAATTATTTCTCAAGTAGTTCGAATGCATCTCAAATTCTATTTCCTTCAGAAATCTCTCCCCACGCCTGGTGCACAGCAGTCGTGACATTGCCTTCACCGACGTACTCTGTTGGATCTCCTGCTCCCTGTATCCATGTCGTTCTCTTTCTTGGTTCACGTCCTCATTTTGGTGAAGCACAACTTTTTCTGATAAGCAGGAAGAAAATTATTTGAGACTCAGATGTCTGACTCATATGTCATTATTCTGTCTTCATACTTGATTGTTTGGCTGGGTAGAGAATTCCAAGATGGACATCATTTTCCTTCAGAATTTCAAAGGCATTGCTCCATTTCCTTCTAGTTTCCAGTGTTGTTGCTGAGAAGACTAAAGTGCTCTCTCTCTCCTTGTATATTTTCTTCTCTGTTCTCATCACTTACAAATTTCACCGTGATGGGCTGTAGAGTGGCCTTATAGTCATCCATTGATGGGCTCTCAATCTGGAAACTGTTATCCTGCAGTCGTGGGGAATTTTCTTGAATTATTTCCTCAGTGACCTCCTCAGCTCCATCTTCTCTATTGTCCCTTTCTGGATCTCCTATTATTCATATCTGGATGCTTCCTAAATCAGTCCTCTAACATTTTATCCTTAATCTCCCATTTTCCATCTCGTGATCTTTCTGCCCTACTTTCTGGATAACTCCCTCAAGTACCTAGCTACACCTGGTGCGGATGGATCAGGAGATCTGGTAGCTTTGTAAAAAACACACAGCCACTTCCTGAGCCCCTGGTGGGCCCCGTGCATAAATGTGTGGACTCAGCTTCCCCTCTTAGGAGTTGGTGGCCTCACCGTCCAAGCACTTCACTTCTCAGCCCTTTGAGTCCCACCTTCCAAAACTCTGCTGCTGCAGTGTCTTCTGCCATTTCTCCTGTCCTTGTGCTTTAGAAATCCCCTTTCATATCTTTTCAGTAGGGGAACAGGAGGGACACCAAAACCCTACTTTACGTCATTTACAAAAGGCTGTCGATAATATAGACACCGAAAAGATTTTCTTCCTGTCTGACACTTGCTCTGTGCCTCTGTGTATGGTGCACCCATAGACCGAGTTTTCTTTTGATTTTTATGGAGATAAATCTGTCAATCTTTCTGTCTGCTGAGTTCAAAATCTGTAAAAGATGCTGCTGGGGTCCTGCTTTCTAGTCACTACTCGTTTAGAGGACCACGGCGTCCTCGGCCAACCACTTGTTCTCAGTAACGAAAGCCGGAACTCTGAAGGGCCATCCAGTCCTTGCCTGAAAACGATCGTTCCACCAGGTGGAACTCCTGGTAGTTAATCTTGGGACGTAAATTGACTGGTGGGCTTCCACCTCCCTGAGGTGAAATGTCCTTCCCTAGGCAGGATGCCTGCTGAGTCATCAAAACAGCACCAGTCCTCAAATCACCACACGTTTCGAACTCTCCAGGCAAATCCTCCTGTGCACCCAGCCCCCAAGTGTGCTGTGATGGGCACGCCACTCCCGGTCACGCTCCCACCCAGCACGGCTCTGTGCAGGAGTGCAGCGGGCTCTGGACGCACCCAGACAGGGCCTGGCACGACGCCATTTGTAAGCAGTGACTGATAAATGCAGGGCCTCAGATCAGATAAAACTCTGATAAATGTTTTCTTAGAGTGCTAGTAGCAATGCCCACTCCTGTCTTCTCTGAGCCACCTGCTGAAGTCAGCTTCGTTTTGTTTAATCAACAGCACTGGTAACAATGCCGAAAGCCATCGCGCCCCTGAGAGATGGCAGAGATAGTCCCCGCTGAAGGGGGCCCTGAGACAGAAAAGTACAAAACCTCTCAGCCTCTCTCCGAACCTGAGTGCCTGGCTAACACAGCTCATCTTCCTGCATCTTCAATGTTTGAATAGGAACGAACGTGGCCGCATATGGTGGGCCATCAGAGGTCCCTGGGCCTGCATACAAATGCTGAGTGTCACGGGAGCCGTCCCTTAGTGGGACACACCTCACCAGCTTAGGTCCCCTGGACGGGGCACAAGTGGCCCAGCATCCCTGGCTCTTCCCCAAACAGCGGCAAAGCCCACTCCTCCCTCATGGGGCTGAAAACACAGCTCTGCCTTCATCTTGCCCACAGAACCCGACGAATCAGAATCACCCAAACAAAGAAGCTGTGTTAGCCTAGCAGAGAAACTAGCACTTTGTGCCTATTCATGACGCAAAAAGGATTTGAAAAGCCAAAAATTCTCCAAAACTGCAGGCGCGCCCTTCGACCTGAGCAGCCACCAGCTAATAACTTCAGAGCCCTCCCTGTCCCCACAGTCCTGTCACTTTCCACGGAAAGGAAGAAAAGGACCAAGTTTTCCCAGGAGGGAGGCTATGCAGAGAGAAGGGACCCGTCAGTGGCTCAGTCTCCTGTTCCTGGTCCCTGGCAGCTAACACAAGGATGCAGCGCAGCTCTGGCTTCATGTCCTTGGGCTCTGAATCTGTTGCTTACTCTATAAAATGAAGACAGAATGGCCTCAGTTTGAGAGAGAGCAGAATCTGACCCCAAAGCCCAGCTCTGCCATTGATTTGCTGTGCAACTCTGGGCAGGTTAATATACTTCTCTGAGCTTCTTTCCTTATGCAGAAGATGGAGACTTACATCCTGAGGAGCATTCATTCACTCAGTCATTCAGGAAATACTTATTCAACTCTTACTGAGCTCCGCATGGCATTCAGGTGCTGATGACAGTGGTGAGCCAATATACAAACTGTGCAAGGGACAGTGCAGCAGAGGCTCTGAGCAAATAAGGGCTGTTATTACTCTTATGGTTGCTAATGAGTTTTGTCATGAGAAGCAACTGGAGTGAAAGTATGCCCGCGTTATTTCTAACGCCCTCTGCAAACATCAGCTGATATTATTTCTTTTCTGGGTCAAACTCAAAGAGAAGGCCAGTTGGTTGCCCTTCACCACTGTCAGGGCTCTGAGATAGCTAGCTGCCACCGCTTCCTGCTACAGCTCCTGTCTGCCACCACACAGCCGTCTTAGAATCCTACCCTGAACAGGCGGGGGCGGGGCGTCAGCCTTTCTCTCCTCCAGTCTCAGGTGCCTCTTTTGCCTCATGTTTCTCTGCCCACTGCAGCTTTGGGCATAAATACCAGGATTTTTAATTATATATATGTGTATGTGTATGCATATGTGTAGCTAAGTGATGAAAGATAGATGACAGGTGATAGATAGATAGATAGATAGATAGATAGATAGATAGATAGATAGATAGATAGATAATAGATAGACAGAGAATAGATGATAGATAGATGATAGATACATAGATAATAGATTGATAGATAGATAGATGATAGATACATAGATAATAGATTGATAAATAGAAGATAGATAGATAGAAGATAGATAGAGAGATAGATAGACAGACAGATGGGCAGAGATGTAGGTCCATGATTACCTATCTATAATAAAGTCTCTTTAAGGAAAGCCCCAGACTTTCAACACCAAAATATTAAGAAAAGCATAATTTCAGAATAAAGGACAATCCTTCTGATGACATAACATTAGCTTTATCAGAAGTGTCATGTAGCTATTGTTTTTCTCCTTTTGCCGTGAAGCAGCACTAACTGCTGGCAGCCAGCCAGCATCTGGGACCCACTGAAGGAGATTGACACTGGAACACAGATGGAGATACTGAGGCCCAGAGGATTCCCCCGCGTGGGGATTCCCCAGGTCACTAGAGAAGGAAAGCCGCAGGGGTTCGGCACTCTACAAAACTAGACTGAAGCAGTCCTGCCCCCAACAGGGGCCACAGAGAGGAGGATGGAGGGGGAAGATGAGGGTCAGCCAGCACTGCTGTTTTTCAGCCCCGCAGGCGACTGAGCTACGTCAGTCAAACCCGGAGGATGAAGGGCAGTAACAAAACCCAGGTTGGGCAGGGTGCTTGTGAAAGGCTTGGGGTCCAGCTGCTTAAATGGTCAGACTCCCTGTAGAGAAGCACCTTGCCTGTGGGCCTTATCTGTGTGTGACAAATGCCTGGGACCAGGAAGGCACGCTTGGGGGAGAGAGAGAACGTGTTCCTGCAGAAGGTCAGAGGTCAGTTCATGCGGGGGCCCTGGGGCAGCACCAAAGCTGAGCACTGCTGGCTCCTGCCACGTGGTCCCTAAGGCTCTGGGCAGCACCACAGTTCTCTGGGTCCCTCCAGCACCTTCCAGTGCCCACAAACTAAGCCTGCAACAGACCCACCCGGAGACGTCCATGGCCTGCTGCCTCCCTGCAGGTGGCAGAGGGAGCCCAACCCCAGTCACAAAGGTAGTCAGGATGGAAACCCAAAGACCCACTTGTGTACTTAATTCCCACTGATTAAAAAAATATGTAAATGCAGAAATGTTGACACGGTAAAGCCATTACAGTCTACGGTGCAATTATTTCTCTGATAGTTCAGGACGGCTCAGTTGGAGGCATAATGGACTATTACATGATGACATCTTTGCTGAGTTTCTTCCCATTGTTTTCCCCTTTTACTTAATATTCTCTCCTTCATTTTTCCTCCCTTTAAAAAAGAGAGAGAATATTTCATTTTCAGATCATTGACTTTTTAATGTCAGATTATTTACTCAATAGTCAATAAGGACGCCTTTGGGTTCATTACGGCTACCGTGTAAATAGCTAACTGCATTAATTACAGCCTTTTTACAAATGTTTAGTTTGCAGCTCATCACACCCGTGGACTGTGTAATTGCTGCTAGCGGCTGAGGGGCAGACACAGCCCTGGGCTCTGCTTGTGACAGGACTGGCCTGTTGTTTCTGTTCCAGCCTGACCAGTTACAACCACTGACCATATCTGTGTGTGGGAGTGTGTGGGAGTGTGTGTGTGTGTGTGTGTGTGTGTGTGTATAAATGGGACCTGTCGGTGTGTCCATTTGTCAATCTCTCACTTCCGATTTATAAAGAAGCGATTGATTATTCCACACAGCTCAAAATTTTGCTTTGAAAAACATAATGCTAATTTACACAAAAGCAGGGACCGTCCACGACTTGAAAAGACCGACTTGTGATGACACAAGGTGCTCTTCACGGCCTTTTCCTTTCGGACATTGTAGGGGTGGTTCCGAGAATGGACTCAGACCCCAGGTACAGAACACCCCCCCGGGGCTGGGCGGCGCACCTCCAGGCCCCGTCTCCTTGTAAACAGGGCTTTGTGTTTGTGACTTGAGATTCCTGGGAGCTCAGAGTCCTTTTGGAAGCCATCTTATCGGGTTCCCAGCACCATATTTTGCATGTACATTTGACGTAAACTGAGGCACAAGTGGGCAAGGAGATACATGAGACAGCCTGTGAGAAACACCAAGCCCAGTGCTGAGGAAACAGAGGCCTAAGGGCTTCTATGAGCCCGGGCATCACCCGCAAGCTGGGCGGAGCCAGGACTAGAACCCAGACCTGCGAGGCGCAAGGCTCTGCCTCCAGCGCGGCGCTTGCCTTTCCAGAATGCCCAGATGATGAATGGCTTCAACAACCAGAATATTTTATCTCTAATTCTGATAAGCAACAATTATTTCCCAGAGGGTGGGGCAAATAGAATATAAAGCAGAAGATGAGGATGTTTTATAAATTGGAAGAGAAGCCTCCAGTCTCATATTAAGCCACACAACTTTACTCTAAAGACAATTGAATTTACTTTTTTTTTTTTTTTTTTTTTTTTTTTTGCTTTGAAACAGTAGACTGAAAGCAAATGATACAGGAGAAAATCAAATGAAAGCCCAAATCATCGTCCAAAAAAGAGTGCCTAGCAAACTTCTAATGCAGATGATCCTGGAGCAATTTAATAGCTAAGCCATCTGTGATTTTCTTAACATACATCCGCATTAAAAGGTTAGGGGGGAGAGAGAGAGAGAGAGAAGGAAAAAGAAAATGGGGTAAAGAGAGAAAGAGAGAGAAGAGGGGGGAGAGAGAGAGAAAGAGAGAGAGAGAAGAAAAGAGAAAAGGGGGTAAAGAGAGAGCGAGAGAGGAAGGGGAAGAGAGAGAGAAAGAGAGAGAGAGAGAAGAGAAATGGGGTAAAGAGAGCGAGAGAAGGGGGGGAGAGAGAGAGTAGCTAGGAAATAAATATCTTTGGATTCAATGCCATTTCTTTTTCTTTTACTTAATTTTCCAGGTATCTCAGCATGATCTGAATAAATTATGCTGACAATACCATAATATAAATGATAAATCATCAACACTGTTTTAGTGATATATTGCATGAAATGTAAATAATAACCAGGACTGCTAATTGGCTGGCTTCTTAGGAACAAAGCTATAGCCGCGAGACTCCACCAGTCTGGGCTGGGTCGTTAAGCATTTCTGCTGGTGAGCTGTTGCTGCTGGTGTGGGCAGGAAAGCACAGCTTGCAGACAAAGCTTTGTGTGGAAGCTCTTTAGCCTAAGAGTGTGGGGAGTGATGGGCGATGTTCCTTTGTCCCTGCAGAGTGCCACTGGGCTGAGACCTCACCTGCTTCCACTGAGAAATTGTGTCCCTGTAGAGGCAACCAGACTTAAATAAGGAAAACCTCTTCACATTAGTCAAGTTGCCAGATCTTTCCAGAAAACTCTTCTGACTCATTTTGATTTCTTTTTTGCTTTGATAATGATTTGATTACAACTTCATTTGACCAGAAACATAAGCTGTTTCTATGTGGTTCTCATTTTGAACATACCTTGTTAGCATTCATCATATGTTTATGGAACTTAAGAATATATTTTTTCATTTTCCCAAACAAATCCTTCTGCTTTCTGACAGGGTTGACATTCTTCTCTGCAGTGTTCCTGCTGTGTCAAGCAGTGTCTTGAGAGAAAAATGACCCAGGGTACAGTGGGCACATTCATTCCTTCAACGAAGAATCCCAGGCCTGGGCCTGGCTCCTGGGGAGACACAGAGTGAACCAAGTTCCCATTCCCGGGGTCTCACATTCTAGCGAGGCAGGCAGAGAGTGAGGAAAATAAACAAATTGACTTGAGACCACGTTGTGTAAAACAATGTAGAACAATGGGATAGAGAGCGACAGGTATGACAGGTGGGGAGAGGACACCTCTATGACAAGGTGACATTTGAGTTGAACCTGGGGAACCAGAAGGAGCCAGAATGCAAAGATCCAGGGAAAGCGTGTGTCAGGCAGAGGGCACCGTATGTACAAAGGCCCTGAGGCTGGAGCAGCCTGTCCAGTGTGAGGGAGGAGAGAGAGGAAGGGAGACCAGCAGGGCAGCTGCTGGACAGTGGGCTCCTCTCTGTGGGCGCAATTCCACAAATGGACCATGTGGTTGAAAGAAGGGGCTTCCTTCTGCCATTCCCGGGGTCCCTGCAGAGCCCCACCACCAAGTCCACACTTCTCATGACACCTTCCGTGCACAGGGCCACCACAGCTGCACCTCTCACCACCTGTCTTCTCCTCACTCCTGTGCTTGTGATTGGAGTCTGTTTGCTCCTCACACCTTCTGGCTTCCTAGCAGTAGGGCCTGAGGGACGGCCATCAAGAGCAAGGAACTGCTCTAAACATTCCTCCTTCAGATGGGCTGGCAGCTTTAGGCCCTTCCAAGGGTTAACTTGGACACTGCCCATACCCTCTGAAGCCAACCAGCAGCCAGACAAGGGCAGGTTTTACTGTCACAAACTATCCAGACAGGGAATGTGGCCAAACAGAACTGCTGCAGGATTTAGCAGCTCTCTTCTTGCTGCTCTCATTTTTAGTCCCTACCACCCATCAAGACAACCATTTATGAAGCCCTTCATGTGCATAGACCTTCAATTTAGGCCTGGGACTCAGTGACTCTAGCAGACAAAAGGTCCCCATCACAGAGGGGTGGGTCCATCAGGGACAGACGACAATAAAGCTGATGAGCTAAGGCAAGTAGTAAGCCAAAAGGCAGTTACAACGTATTTGCATTAAATGCAGACACAAGGGTCAGAAGATTCTAGAGGGGACAAGAAGTGGAGAGAGGGCCTTATCTGAGACAACCCTTCCATTTGGTCCCAAAGTCTTCCTTATCCAATAGAGAGGTACATCCATTGGATTAAAAGACAAAGATGGTCATTCTTTTACTTAATTTTGATGTTAAAAATGTAGACAAAGGAGCCAAAAATATACAGTGAGGAAAGGATGGTCTCTTCCATAAATGGTGTTGGGAAAACTAGACAGCCACATGCAAAGAGTGCAACTAGACTAATATCTTACACCACACACAAAAACCAACTCAAAATGGATTAAAGGCTTGAATGCAAGACATGAAACTCGTAGAAGAAAACATAGGCAGTAAGTCCTTGACATCAGTCTTGGTGATTAATTTTTGGATCTGGCACCAAAAGCAAAAATAAACAAGTGGGATGACATCAAACTAAAAGCTTCTGCACAGCAAAGGAAGCCATCCACAAAATGAAAAGGCAACCTACTGGACGGGAGCAGATATTTGCAAGTCATATACCCAATAAGGGGTTAATGTCCAAAGCATATAAAGAACTCATACAACTCAACAGAAAAAAAAATTTCAACCTCTCTAATCATCAGGGAAATGCAAATCAAAACCACAATGAGATATTACCACACACCTATTAAAATAGCTATTATTTTAAAAAGTTGGAGATGGCGCAGTACGTAAATGCTATGTTTACCTTCCCTCACAACCACATCAAAATTACAACTAATCTACAAAACAACCATTATTGAGAATCGCCTGAAATCAAGGTGAACTGAAGCCTTTCAACTAAGGGCGTGCAGAGGAAGCCACCTCCAGACTGGTAGGAAGGTCAGAGATATGGAATGGACTGGTCCCACACCCACGTGTGACCATTAAAGGTTGGGAGGGATATTTTGGCTGTGGGAGCCCCCCGATCCCCTAAAAGAGCAAGAGATCCCAGCCCCACCCCAGCGCAGGGTTCCAGTGCCAGGGAGAGAAGTCCCCATAATTTTTGGTTGTGAAAAACAGCAGAGATTGTGACTGAGTGAGACAGTGCAGCTGCACTCACAGGCGCTCCTCTTAAAGGGACTGCATGCAGACTGACCCACCAGTGGAATCACTCACTCTGTGCTCAAGCGCTGGCGTAGCAGCTGGAAAGGTGGCAGGGACAAACAGTTTGGAATTGAGTTTCCTGGCTTGGGACAGTGGCTGGAGAGATGGCTTTCTCCTGAACGGGGGGAGCTGGCGGAGGTCATTGCTTCTTTGCTGAGTCCTCCCCCTTCCCAGTGTGTGAACACAGACAGCTGCCATTTCTGAGTCTTCGCTGTTTGTTTGCGATGCCCTGGCGATTTGAGACCTGGCCCCACCCAACTTTTGGTCACACCCAGGCTGCTTTCAGTGGCTTTTTTGTGCAGACTGCCTGTTTTGGCTCAAGCTGTAGACTTTTGTAGACTCTCAAAGGTTCCCAGAACCCAGACAAGCAGCATCTGGCTTGAGCATGTCCTGCACTTCTGGCTGAGCAGCCCTAAGCAGGCACTAGCGGCAGCCAGTCTTGGCTGGCAGCTTGACCTCTCAAAGCACTTCCAAGCACAGCACAGGAAGCAGCCATCTGTGGATTTCTTTCTGGCTCCCACTAGTTGGCCCTGGGGTGGGGCACGGGCTGTGACTGAAGTAGACCTACAGCAGATCCCTTCCAAGGTGGTCCTGGGGCTGGCACCCCCAGTGGCCTGTTTCAAAACTAGTTGGAGCCATAGGGTCAGCCCCCGCACAACAACTCTTCCACTGCAGACAAGGCCAGTCCTCACAACAAGTGAGCCCAAGGGTCAGTCCCTCACATTGATGTGCAGTTATCAACCAAGACTCAACTACAAGAGGAGGGCACACACAGCCCACACAAGGGACTCACCTGGAGCGTGTGGCTCAGGTGACCAGAAAGACTGCACCACTGAACCCTACAGCACACCTACTACATAAGTCCTTTCTACTAAGACTGGAAGACGTAGCAGCCCTACCTAATACATAGAAACAAACACAGGGAGGCAGCCAAAATGGGGAGACAAAGAAACATGTCCCAAATAAAAGAACAGAACAAGGCTCCATAAAAAGAGCTAAGTGAAACAGAGATAAGCAATCTATCAGATGCAGAGTTCCAAACACTGGTTATGAGAATGCTCAGTGATCTCAGGGAGAACTTCAACGGAGAGACAGGAAGCATCAAAATGGAGATGGAAACCATGAAAAAGAACCAGTCAGAAATAAAGTTACAATAACGGAAATGAGGAATACATATTACAGGGAATCAACAGTAGATTAGATGAAGCAGAGGGTCTAACCAGCGATGTAGAAGATAAGGTAGCAGAAAACACCCAACCAGCACAGCAAAAAGAAAAAAGAATCCAAAAAATTGAGGAGAGTTTAAGGGACCTCTGGGACAATATCAAGCAAACAACATTTGCATCATAGGAGTATCAGAAGGAGAAGAGAGAGCAAGGGATCGAGAACCTATCTGAAGAAATAAGGACAGAAAACTTCCCTCACCTGGTGAAGGAAATAGACACACAAGCCCAGGAAGCACAGAGAGTCCCAAACAAGATGAACCCAAAGAGGCCCACACCAAGACACATCATAATTAAAACGCCAAAGGTTAACTACAAAGAGAGTAGCTTAAAAGCAGCAAGAGAAAAGCAGTCAGTTACCTACAAGGAGCCCCCATAAGACTGTCAGCTGATTTCTCAACAGAAACTTTGCAGGCAAGAAGGGAGTGACAGGAAATATTCGATGTGATGAAAAGCAATGACATACAACCAAGATTGCTCTACCCAGAAAGTCTGTCATTTAGAATTGAAGGATAGATAAGGAGTTTTCCAGGCAAGAAAAAGCTGAAGGAGTTCATCACCACCAAACCAGTATTACAAGGAATCTTAGTGGGACTTCTTTAAGATGGAAGGGGGGGGTTAAGGGTGGGTGAAAAGGGAAGGGATTGATAAGTAGAAATTGGTTGTTACACAGTAGTCATGGGGATGTAGGGTATAGCATAAGGAACATAGTCAACAATATTGTAATAACCAGGCATGGTGCCAGATAGGTACTAGGTCTATCAGGGTGATAGATGGGAATGGAGTTGGGGTCAGGGTGAAAAGGGTGAAGGCATTAAGAAGTATAAATTGATAGTTAATACAGTATGGGGAATATAATCAACAATGTTGTAAGGATCATGTAAGGTGCCAGATGGACACTGGACTTATCAGGGGATCATGTCACAGACTGTGTAGAAGCCTGACCAATGCGCTACACACCTGAAAAGCTGAAGTAGAATAATATTGAATGTCAACTATAACTAAGTATGTAGGTATATATAGTCATGAGATGTGGAGTACAACATAGGGAAGATAGTTGATGGTATTGTAACAGCTGTATAAGATTTCAGAGCAGTAGCAGATTGGGGATGGGTTATCACTTATGAGGGGTTTAAATGTCTATTGTGTTGTTTTGCACACCAGAAACTAATGTTAAAAATGGGGAAAAAATTTATACTCACACATATATACAATGAACTATTTTTGAAAAATGAAGGTAAAATAAGGCCTTTCAGACATACACAATCTGAAAGAATTCGTCACCAGCAAATGAGCTTTATAAAAAATTTGAAAGGAAATCCTTCAAAAAGAAGTAAATTGATGCCAATTAGAAATATTGATCAACACAAAGGAATGAGGAAGAGAATGGTAAATATGTGGGTAAAAATAAAGCACATTATTCTTATTTTGTAATCTCTTTAAAATAAATTGACTTGTTAAAGCAAAATAATAACAATATATTGTGGTGTTTATAACATGTAGGACTAAACTGTATTATGCAATAGCAAAAAGGCCAAGAGAGAAAGACATGGAAGTAAGTATTTGTAAGGTTCTTTACCACATGAGAAGTGGCATAATATCATTGAAAGCAGACAGACAAATATATACTATAAACCCTAAAGCAGCCACTAAAATAACATAACAAAGAGTTATAGCCAGTATGCCAACAAAGGAGATGAAATAGAATCATAATACATATTCAATTCTCTAAGTGAAGGTAGAAATGGAGAGGAAAGGACAGATGGGATTAATAGAAAACAATTATTAAGATGGCAAATTTAAACATGACTGTATTAATAACAACATGATTTATAAATGGCTGAAACACCCCAATTAGAAAAAAAACATTGGCATTGTAGATTTAAAAAATGAAACAATACCCAATTATATTCTGTCTCAAAGAATCCTATTCTGAAGTTAAAGGCTCATATGGGTTTAAAGTTAAACAATACTCAAGGGAATTTAGAAAATATTTGAATGGAATGAAAATGAAAACACAATGTATTGAAATCTGTGGGACATAACCAAAGCAGCACTTATAGGGAAATTTATAGCATTACGTGTTTCTACAGAAAAGAAGAAATGTCTGGAATTAATAACCTAAGCTTACACTCTAAGAAACTAGAAAAAAGAACAAATTAAACACACAGTAAATAGAAGGAAAGAAATAATAAGTGCAGAAATCAATGAAATTAAAAACACAACAATAATAGAGAAAATTAATGGACCCAAACCTGGTTCTTTGTAAATATCAATAAAACCAATAAACTTCTTGCCCGATGTTCTGAGAGAGAGAGAGAGAGACAAATCACCTGTATCAGTAATGAGAGGGGACATCACTACAGACCCTGTAGAAATTAAAAGGACAATGAAGAGTAATCTGAGAATCATCTATGTCTGAATCCACAGGGAACTTGTCAGTAATTTTGATTCCCAGGCGTCATCCCATCTAGTGACTCAGAATCTCAGAGTTAATATGAGGGGAAGGGAATGCTAGGGTTTTGTCTTTTTGCAAACAATTCAGGTGACTAATGAAAAGCGGAGCCCAAGATGCCCTGCCTTAGGGTAAATAACTTTATCCTAATCTCCAAGCTCTATGACTGGAAAAAAAAACTAAGGAGTTTATGCTCTACAACTAAGGTGAGGAGTCTCTGAAACAACCTGCCAAGCTGTTGTACAGGGGAAGCTGATGTGAGAAACAAAGACAAACCCTCAGGGTCAAGATTCCATCTGCTTTTCCCTACGTGGCACACATACTGAGCATTAGGTCAAATATGTGCACCCTCACATGTGCATATCCCAAAGAAGCAAAAAACTGAAATGCTCTGCAAGTACCACAATGACCATTTCAGGAGCAAAAGGATCTTCTCTGAGGTCTGCCTGATTTCTAGGTTTCCAGCTGTAACACCAATCCTTCTCCTTCCCACCTAGAAAACAACTGAAAGCAAGGAAGTTAAAATAATATTATGATAGGGATAAATATAAATCTGCTTGATATCTTTTAAGTAAATCACTCACAAACCTGTTTGACTCTCATAAGTGACCAATGGTACTCAAAACTGAGAAAACAGTGGTATACTAACTGATCATGACACCATCACGTGAGCTCACTGCAGCCAGACTGGCCCCTCCGTGGGCACAGAAGGGTACTCTCCAGTCCTCAAAACCCGGGGGTCCCACTGCCAGGCAGGCCAGACTACCGACTACTGGCAGGCTGCAGCTTATTATGTACTATTTAAATAAAGATTTGCAAGAGAAATAAATCCACAGCAACATTCATTATTGATCATTCTCAAAACTGTCTGGAGAATTCCCCCAGAGGGCTTAAGAAAGAAATTAAACATTGTTTTCCTGAGTTGTTTCCTGCTGTTTTTCCACTTCATCGGTTTTGCTCCCGTAATTGTACATGTTCCTATAGCCACATAATGTTTTCATATCACTGAATTATTTCATACAACCTCTGGATCGTATGTCAACAATCTGGGTGTAACTATAATAATATGTTGTAATAATAATCATGATGAGAACATGTCTTTAGTGTCCCTTTTTACCTATATCTCTTAACTCTTTAATTTCTTTTAATCTGACCTAAACCTGCCCCATCAAAATCTTCCAATAACCAACTCCAAAGCTATTTCTTATTCCTCATTCTACATGACCACCTTTGACGACCCCTCTATCTTGAAGCCCTTTCCCCTTTTCCTTTCCATACTGCTGCTCTCTTCTGGTTCTCCTCCTATTTCTCTGACCTCATAGCCCTTGTCACCATTTTCACGAGTTCTGAAACAGTGGGCATTTCTCAAATTTCTAATCACAGTTTTCATATCTCATTTTAAATGCTCTCCAGAACTTCTCACCTCCTCTCATGGCTTCAAATGTCATCATCAATATACAGATCCAGAATTTAGATGTTTGCTGCAGGATCCAAGGTGTTATGTCCCCATATCCCAGTTTATTTTTCCAATGTTATATCCTACTATGCTCTCACATACCCTATGTTCCAAGCCAACTACTCTACTCGAGGTTCAGCAAACCTTCCAGATGCTTTCTTATAGCCACAGCTTTGACTTCCTAGTCCATCTGCTTAAAATGCTTCAACAGACCATGTCCAGCAGTATATTAAAAACAGCAAAGGATCCATTATCAAGTCTGTTTCATTCAAGGAAAGTAAGAATGGCTCAACATCAGGAAATGTGATATTAATATATTAGGATATCAAATATGACTAAGGAAGCACAATATTATTGATAGTTGAGGAAAAGACATTTGATAAAATTCAATAGCCATTCTTGATTTTTAAATGCATAGATACTAAAAACAAAAATGCTAATTCCTTTACATGATTAAAAAAAACCAAAGGCTATCTCAAACCAATCATCACCCGTTATACCCAGTAATAAAACATTCAAATCATCCTGTTAAAGGAAAAATCTGTATAAGGATGCCCATTATCACCACCATTGCTTAAAATGTTTCTGAAAGTTCTATCCAAAGCAATAAGATAAGAAAAAGATATACAAAATATAAAATATATAAAATTAGGAAAGGAGAAGGGAAGGGGTCGTTATTTACATATTTTGTGATTGTCTGTCTAAAAAACTATCTACAAACTTAGTAGAGCTAATAATAGACTTTAGTGAGGTAGTCAAATAATAAACATTAAAAACTAATCCCTTTCCTAAAGTAAAACAATGACTAGTTAGAAAATATTACCAATGACATAACCAAAATGAGCAGGATCAATTAGGGTAAAGAGAAAATTCCAGACACAAACATGCATTATACAGAGGGTGCCAAAAAAATGTGTACACATTTTAAGAAAGGAAAAAACTATATTAAAATAACACTGATGGTAACCACTTTGAGCACCTCTTGTAACTGCAGAAGTCAAACGTGACTTGTACTCATCTTTTGTTTTTGGTATATATTATTACAATTTTAATACAGTTTTTTCCTTCCATAAAATATGTGCACACTTTTTTTGGCACCCTCTGTATATATCCCATATACTCAGATATAAAGATATTCATACCACGAGTACTTCTCTATTTATTTAAATCATTACCATAACTTTTTAAATTTAAAAATGCAAGAAATCATCAAGGAAATTTACAAATGGTTTTGCAGTAAGGTGGTCCATTCTGACAGAAATAATCGTTAAGAAGTTCATCAAACCTAACAGCTTCACGTTGACTGTCAGATTTAAAATAAATGAATTATACATTTTACAAGGGTGAATTAATGATACATGAAAAGTTAGACAATTACATGGTGGAAAGTTCATGAACTCAATTGTCCGACTTTGGTATTAATTGTATTTCAATTAAATTTTTAAAATTAAATGTAATGCCTCTGAAGAGGCAACTACTCACCCTCACATGGTCATGCTTGCCCATAAATGGGATTTGAATTCTGTGCAGAAACACTGGTGTAGACACATAGTTATACATACAGGAACCAAAAAATACAGCTTCCAAAATGACTGAAAAATTTGCCGTGACACCTTGGAATTCGAGATGGCGCCACAACTTCTCATGCGTTTCCTTGCTCGTGTCCACACGCTGTGCTCATGGGGATGGGAACGAGCCCACGAGCACCCCTCGCTTTCACCCCTGGTCGTGTACTATTTATGCCTCTCTCATCACATTTTGCAGACAAGGAAACAAAGACTCTGAGAAAATGCAGGATATTCCTGCAGCTGGTGCCCGGATCTCTAGATCACGTGGCAGGAGGGACATCCCAAGAGCCTGGTACGGGATCTTCTGCTCTTCACCATTCAGGCCATCCTGGCAAGTCTCCCACACCCCATGGCCCCAGGGTTTACCCCCAGCTCCCGAGAGTAACAGTTACCATGGTGAAGGGAAGGATACACGTGCTACGCCTGCCAACAGTAATTGGGCAGCACCCCGGCCCCTCCAAGGCCTGCTGAGCCAGAGGGAGCCTCGATTTTGAAGGTGCTGGAGCTGAGGCACATTTCAGCAACACTCACTGCTTCATTTGGGCCACCAGCCATAGCATTCGCATTGTCCCCATAGAACCCATGATTTCAAAATTGCATGGAAACTATACGACAGAGAAGTTTAGCAAAGTAATTTTGAATGAATTCAATTTCCAGTGACTCTTTGTAGGGAATGTGGGGACCTGAGACACCCTGGAAGGCCAGCAGTGAGTGATGTAAGACTCCGGAAAACTTACAGAGCTTGTTAATAAACAAAGACAAGCAAATGCCAACAGGGTAACTTTGGGGGGCGTGCCTAATTGACAAAGATTTACAATAATAACCGGTGTTGGTCAGGGCCTAGGAAACGGCTGCTCTGAAGGGACAGAACATTCCATACGGACTTTCTGCTGTGCCTCAATAATTTCCATCTAGGAACGTGTCCTTAGGAATAATTACACAGAGCAGAAATGAACGTCCAAGCCTGTGAAATGCTGCAGGGTTTCTAGCAGCAGAAAGCTATACGCAATCCAGACGTTCAACAGCAGAAGATGGGCTCACTAAACTACAGAGGGAATTAAAAGAAGAAAACAGTGTAACTATTTTTTTTAATGTGGATCCATGTCCACAGACTTAGAAAAATGTGCATCATGTAGAATTAAGTGAGGAAAGAAGGTGGCAAACAACATATGTATGAGCCCCATTGTGTTTTAAATGGTAATTACATGTATAATATAGAGGCACATACATACATAGATGTATCTATATAGATTCATGGAAACAAAGGTTTCAAAAGTGAATACCGAATCACTTGTAGTGATTATCGTTGGGTTCTTTCTTGCTTTCTTTTCTTCCTTCTTTCTTTTCTTTGCTTTTCTTTCTTGCTTATCCACATTTCCTTACATTTCCGGGATTATTTTTGTACTTACAACATGAATATGTGTCCATCACATGAGCTGCCCAGAACCTCCTGTCCCTCAGGAAAGGAGGTGCTGACCGACAGGTGGGCACGGTGGACAGCGAGACGCACAACGTCACTCTGATAGTTGGCGGGGGATGCTCCCGGTCTCTGCTCCAGCTTCCTGCTCACAGGGAGGGGGGGCTGGCTCGGGCCCCGACGGTGACGCCGGGGACAGCAACAGGGAGGTGTGCGAAGCCGGGCGCGAGCTGTGCCAGCTCTTGCTAATCCTCTGCAGTATGGCTCGCTGCTAATTTGTCATGGCACATATTTGCCTTATGCCTAATTAGCATCAAATTGCAAAGTGCTATTTGCTAACAATTTGTTGCATCAATCTGCTTGAAAATCTATAGTTTAGAATTGGATTGCAACTTACCCTGTCTATCAAAATCCTAGTTCACACATACACAAAATAGCTTCTCCTTCCCGCCAAAAACGTCGCAATGTTTGCAGTGGCTCAAAAGGAGAGAAGTGGGTTTTTTATTTTTTTCCGAAAGAGGAAGAATAACCATGGGTGTTTCCTTTCCGATGTCTTGGCTTCAATTTCCTGTGGCCTGGGAAGATGGCTGAGAAGGCGCTCGCACCCAGAGACAGTGCTGGTCCAGGCCTTTCTTTGAGACTTCAAGAAAATCAAGACACATAAAAGGATCAGAAACCCAGGACTCGAGTCCCAGAAATAGGACCCTCAGGCAAAATCATGCAAAGGAAAAGCAGACTTCTCTCAGCGGTGCCCGCACTTGGCCCTGCTGGGAACGCATGGTGTTATTAGCCTGTGTCCTGCAGGTGCCACCCTGGAAGCCGGGCTGCAGACTCGCGAATGGGCACACAGGCTGAGACAAATGTCACACATGGAGCCATGGCACAGCCAGAATCCAAAGCCAATCGGCAACATTTTAGGGCCTAGCTGGTCTTCTAAATGTCAAAAACAGGTAATGGGAATAATAACAATAAAGATAAAGATTATGAGATGAAATGGGAATGAAAGTACATACTGTAATGAAGAGGGAGTCAGACCTGATCATTGCATCGCACCTGGCTCCTGGGCTATGGCGGGGCCTGGGCCTCCACTCACAGCTACTTCTGGGGCCCAGCCATGAGGAAACACTGTCACCTCGCCAGCAGGAGGCACGATCCCTTTGAGCCCAAGTGGAGCCAAAAGCGATGGAGGGTGGGGGACCCCTTCTCCTCTGTTTGCCAGGCAAAGGGAAGTAGAGGCCTCAGCACAGGGCACAGAGGCCGGAGTTGGGACCTTCTCAGCCTGGCTGGCAATTTGCTTAAAACACTCTGTTGATTAGAATTCCTTAACCTCGCAAGTGGCTGCGCGGGCAAGCGGCTCTAATGACGTGTCACCCCAGCTCTCCTTAGCACCCCTGAAACACCACCTTGCTTTGAAAAAACTCCATGTAAACAATACGGTGGTTCCTCAAACAATTAAAAATGACACCACCGTATGACCTAGCAATCCCACCTCTGAGTATTTATCCAAAGGAAATGAAAACCATGTCTCAAAGAGGTCCCTGCAGCCCCATACTCACTGCAGCTTTGCTGCCAATCGCCAACATGTGTAAACAACAGAAGGGTTTGTCACTGGATGGGTGGGTAAAGAAAATGTAAGATACATATTCCGTTATGTATATAGTTGATACACACAGACACGCACACAATGGAATATTCCTGAGCCGTAAGAAGGAAATCCTGTTCTTTGCAAAAACTTGCTTGAATCTAAAGGGTACTATGCTCAGTGACATAAGCCAGAGACCATAGGATCTCACTTATATGTGGAATCTGAAGAAGCCAAACTCAGAGAAACAGGGAGCAGAGTGGTGGCTGCCAAAGGCTGAGGGGCAGGGAAACGGGAGATGCTGCTCCCAGGGAAGGAACGTACAGTGATAAGAGGAGCAAGCTCTGAGGACCCTCTGTGCAGCGTGATGCCCACAGCTAGTAACACTGTAAGAGGACATCTTACATGTTCTCAACTCAGAAAAGAAATGATAATTGTGTGGCATGAGGAGTGCTAGCTAACGCTACGGCAGTCATCGTTGTGTAATATGTAAATGTATCAAATTAATACTTTGTGTACCATAAACTTACACAGCGTTATATGTCAATTATATCTTAATAAAGCTGGAAGAAAAACCTCTATGCTGACATTCTAAATAATATAGTAGTACTAGTAGTAGTAGTAGTATAAATAATAATGGTTATAAATAGTCAATGTCTCCACTTCTGGAGCTTCTCCTTGGACTTCCTTGGGGTGGAGATAAAAGATTATCTAAGATCTTCGAAAGAGCTAGAGAAATCACTAGGATATCTGGACAACTGACAAAATAGCTCTCTCTTCACATGCACGAGTGAAGTCAGGAGTAATTAGTTTGATGGGCAGGACTGATATCCCTTCAACAAACACTCATGGACCACCTTCCAGGAGTCATGACCTATGAAAGGTGCTGGGACAGGAGAGAAGCGAGGTGGCCTCGGCACGGCAGAGAAAACAGTTGTGGAGGCATGAGGAAAGTGGCGAGTTCTTGGTGAGGACACTGGTGAAGGTACATCAGTCTGTGTCAGACCACAGAGAACACTTCCTGGAGGAAAAGATGCCTGAGTGGAAATGAAGAGCAGGGACAGGGAGGAGAGGACCCTCCAGCAGAGGGAAGATCTAGAGATAAGTGTGTACCTGGAGCATCTCCGAGTAGCAGAGACAGCCCTTGGTAAGCCCCGCATTCCCAGGCTCCCTTCTGCCGTTTGAGGAGACCCCCTCCTCTAAAAGTAGAGTTTGGGGATGCCTGCAGGAGAAGTCCTTTGTCACTCTTCCTTGAGAATAAATCTGCAGCCATTTCTCTGCTGAGCTCAATGAAGGAGTTGGTCAAGGAAGGAAGGTTCTGAGCCTCTTCATGGAGACACGGGAAGCAAGTTAAGAAGCTTTCCCCACAAGTTCTCTTAGAATGACTTTCACAAAATAAGACAATAAATGAGGGTTTGTCCCATGGCAGGATTCAAATAGACACGATGCCGCCAGCAATGTAAGATGCACGTTTTCCTATATCTGGATTGCAAAGAGGCCAGACAACTGCATAGCTCTGGACAGGTACACTGGGGGGAAAACACAAAAGGAGCCCAGGAAAAACAGGTAATCCCCAAACAACTGTCTCCAGGAGGGAGAAGATGTCCAACTAAAGAACTGTGCTTGGGGATGGTGTTCAAGCCCACTCAGATAAGCCTTCAGCATCCCCCCTACAGAGAAACCCACAAGTTCAGGGTCTGGAAGACGAGGCAGGGAACTTGTCAGCCAGGGAGGGCAGTCAGACCAAGAGTTGTACAGAGGCCTGAGAGAGTGGTCTCCCCAAGACACAGGGGTCACCCTCACTCAATCTGCTATGTAAAGGTCTGCACCTGAGCCCCTCCTCATGGGCACAGCAGAGAAGCTGAACCAGCCATCCACCAAGCCCAAGACATGGCCCCACTAACAAGGATGGCACGTAGGAAGGCAAAGCCATAATGTCCTTCAAGAAAAGCCTACATAGTCTCTTAGGATCTGGTTTAAGCCAGATGTCCAAAAAAGAATCTCACTATCCTGTAGAATCTGTGGTAGTGCCCACCCTAAAAAAAAAAAACCACTTCCTGAGTGAGGTGGACATCCTTCCTGTACCAGTGCTTTCTGCTTCCAGGTCAACAAAACCACAAGATTGGAACATTAAGTGTGTTCATACCACATAATGTACTTGGAAGGCTGGTGGCATTAATGGAAGGGACAAACTCATCGTGGACATGAAGTGATTCCCCCAGGATACCCTCCACGTCAGCCCATGCAGGAGCCAATCCAGGATCTTTGCAGCCCACACACACGGGACAATTCGCGCTTTCCCCCACCTGCCAGCACACTGATCTTTACCCTTGCAGAAGCTCAGCGACATCACTGGGACCCTGCACGGCTCCTGTCACAATGTCCGGCCACAAACTGTAAACTTGATGTCGATGTCTTGCTTTTCAATAATAATTACTCCATACCTAAAATGTTAGCCTATTTACTGCTTGTGCAACAAGATGACAATGAAATGAATGTTGCAAACCCCCTAAGTCCATCAAAGTCTTGTGCAACATTAATGGATCAGGGGTCTAAACGGTGAGCTCATGCTGGCCCAAGCACAAGCCCGGCTCCAGAGAGGAACGTGCTTTCTCTTATCAGCCCACTATCCCTGACTGCAAAGTCATTCATCTAAAACCTGGCTCAGGCTTCCAGTCAAGATGGCTGCGGCAGGTAAATGCTGTGCTTGTCTCCTCCCACAACCACATCAAAATTACACCTAACCGACAGAACAACCATCACTGAGAACAGCCTGAAGTCCAGCCGAACAGAAGCTCTATAACTACCGATATCCAGAAGACGCCTAGGATGGGCAGAGATGCAGAATGGGCTGGTCCCACACCCGCGTGTGGCCATTAGAAATTGGGAGGGATGTCTCAGCTGTGGAGGTTCTCCCTGAGGATTGAGGGATCCCAGCCCCATACCAGGCTCCCCAGCCCAGGGTTCCAGTGCCAGGGAGAGAAGTCCCCACAATTTCTGGCTGTGAAAACCAGCAGAGATTGAGGCTGAGTGAGACGTGGGGAGCTGCAGTCCTAGGCGCTCCTCTTAAAGGGCCTGTGAACAGACTTACTCACTGACGGACTCACTGCTCTGAGCTCCAGCACTGCAGCAGCAGCTTGGAAGGCACCAGGGATATACAGGGAGGAGTTGAGTTGTCTGGCAGAGTGAGGGCTGGAGGGGCAGCTTTCTCCCAGAAGGAGTGCTGGCAGAAGCCATTGCTTCTTTGTTGAGTCCTCCTCCTCTTGGCGTGCTGATGCAGGGCTCCCTATATCTGAGTCTCCATCAACCTGGCTGATACATTCACCCTGCCCTGGTGATTCCCTGAAACCCTACCCAACCCAACTTGCCGGCCCACCCAAGCTGCTTCGAGGGCTTTTCCATACAAACAGCCTTTCTTGGCTCATGCTGCAGACTTTCCTAAAACCTCTCAAAGGTTCACAAACCCCAAACAAGTAGCACCTGGCCTCGGCATGTCCTGTACCTCTTGCTAAGCAGTCCCAAGCCTGGCATTGGCAGCATCTGGCCTCAGTTCCAGCTTAGCCTCTCCCAGGTGGCTCCAAGCCCAGCACAAGTGGCAAACACCTGCAGATAACTTTATAGCTCATACCAGGTGGCCCCAGGCAGGGCACAGGCAGTGGCTGACCTTGGCCTGCACCAGAGCCCCTCCCAAGAGGCCCCAGAACGAACACACATAGTGGCCAGCTTCAGACCACACCACAGCACCAAGCAACCACCTCCACAAATGACACATCCAAAGGGCTGACTGGGCAGGCACCAGAGCCCTGCTTAAGTGAATCCTGCTCCATAAGGTCAGCCCCTGCACAACAGCTCCTCCATTGTAGTCAGCCAGTCCTCACAACCAATCAGCCCAGGGGTCAATCCCTCCCACTGACATGCAACCAGCAACCAAGGCTCAAGTACAACAGGAGGGCACACAAAACCCACTCAAGGAACATACCTGGAGCACCTGGCTCAGATGAGCAGGGAGACTGTGCCACTGGGCCCCACAGGACACCTACTATCTAAGGCCACTCTATTAAGATGGGGCAGCATAACAGCCCTACCTAATACATAGAAACAAACACAGGGCAGCAACCAAAATGGGGAGACAAAGAAACATGTCCCAAATGAAATAAAAGGACAAATCTCCAGAAAAAGAGCTAAACAAAATGAAGACATGCAATCTACCAGACACAGAGTTCAAACCAATGGTTATAGGATGTTCAGTGATCTCAGGGAGAACTTCAACAAAGGAGATAGGAAACATAAAAAGGAACCAGTCAGAAATAAATACAGTAACTGACATGAAGAATACATTAGAGGGAATCACCAGCAGACTGAATGAAGCAGAGGACCGAAGCAGCAATTAGAAGATAAGGTAGCAGAACACCCAATCAGAACATAAAAAAGAATAAAGAATCTGAAAAAAAATGAGGATAGTTTGAGGAGCCTCTGGGACAACCTCAAACATACCAATATTCACATCATAGGGGCACCAGAGGGAGGAGAGAGAGAGCAAGGGATTGAGAACCTAGCTGAAGAAATAATGACTGAAAACTTCCCTGACCTGGTGAAGGAAATAGACATACAAGTCCAGGAAGCACAGAGAGTCCCAAACAAGATGAACCCAAAATGGCCAACACTGAGACACATCATAATTAAAACGTCAAAGGTTAAAGACAAAGAAAGTATCTTAAAAGCAGTAAGAAAAAGGCAACTAGTAACTTATACGGGAGCTCCCATAAGATTGTCAGCTGATTTCTCAACAGAAACTTTGCAGGCCAGAAGGGATAGGTACAAAATCTTCAAATTGATGAAAAGCAAGGACTTACTCTACCCAGCAAAGATACCATTTAGAATCGAAGGACAGATAAAGAGCTTCCCAGACAAGAAAAAGCTAAAGGAGTTCATCACACCAAACCAGTATAACAAGGAATGTTAGACTAAATGAAAAAATAGATAAAATATGAATAAAATGACAATAACTACATATTTATCAATAAATACTTTCAATGTAAATGGATTAAATTCTCCACTCAAAAGACATAGGAGGGCTGAATGGATAAGAAACCAAGACCCTTACATATGCTGCCTACAAGAAACTCACTTCAAATTGAAAGACACACACAGATGGAAAGTAAAGGGATGGAAAAATTTATTTCATGAAAATGTAAAGAAGAAAACTGGAGTAGCAATACTTACACCAGACAAAATAGACTTTAAAACAAAGGCTATAACAAGAGACAAAGAAGGACCCAGCAATCCCACTTCTGGGTATTTATCTGAAGAAACCCAAATGCAACTTCGAGGGGATATGCACACCCATATGTTCACTGCAGCATTGTTTACAGTGGCCAAGATGTGGAGGCAGCCTGGGTGTCTGTTGATGGATGAATGGATAAAGAGGAGGTGGTACATATATACAATGGAACATTGCTTGGCCATGGAAGGGAATGGGTTCTTGCCATCTGCGGCAGCATGGGTGGACCAGAAGGGTATTGTGCTGAGTGGGGTATGCCAGACAGTGAAAGACAGGTGCAATGTTATTCCACTTATATGTGGAATCTAAAGAACAAAATAAATAAACAAAACAGAAACAAACTCATAGATACAGAGAACATGTTGATGGTTGCCAGATGGGAGGGGGTTGGGGATGTAGGTGAAAAAGGGGAAGGGATTAAGAAGTACAAATTGTTGTTACACAGTAGTCATGGGGATGTAGGGTGTAGCATAAGGAATATAGTCAATAATATTGTAATAACTATGTATGGTGTCAGATGGGTGCTAGATTTGTTGAGGTGATAGATGGGAGGGAATTGGGGGGCAGGGTGAAAAAGGTGAAGGGATTAAGGAGTACAAACTGGTTTTTACACAGTAGTCACAGGGATGGAAAGTACAGCATAGGGAATATAGTCAACGATATTGTAATAACTACATATGGGACCTGACAGGTACTAGACCTATTGTAGTGGTCACTTCATAAGTTATACAAACGTCTAACCTCTCCACTGTACACCTGAAACTAATATACTATTGTATGTGAACTATAATTGAAAAATAAAAAAAACATTTAAAAATAAAAATGTTACATGGACAAAGAGAAAAAATAACTGAAAAATAAGTAAATAAAAGCTGGCTCAGTCCCTGGGGTGACAGGACAGTGCAATAAGAGGAGTGGTGAGCACAGACTGACCAGTATGTGAAGTCACCAAGCCTGTGCGCTGGCGGCATTTACAGGGACTGACTGGTCCAAGCCCGTCGGTTAGAGACGAGCACACTGGTCCCCAGAGCGGAAGGGGCACCCCCAACTAAGAAGTTGTGAAGCCCAACCCAGAAGCAGACCCTCTGCTTCCTGGGCCAGAACATCCCTCTGCTCCTGGAGCGGAATGATTTTCCCTGCATGGCTCTCCCGCTTAGAACACAGACATGCCTGGAGAAAAGTGACACCGTCAGCCAGGAGGGCGGGTATGCTGCATCTCCTGGTCATGTCGCTGATACAGGTGCCAGCAAGGCTTCAGTGCTCAGAGAAGTTTGGGCACGGCGCTGTAAACCCTCTGCTCTGTGCCATCACGGAACGTGCTGGCACACTGAGGTTCTGCAGAGCCCTGCAGCATGCAGCATGGTGAGTCTTCTGTCCAGCCTTTCTAACATGTCCACGAATGGACATCTGGGTGGGGGAGGCATACAGTAGTGGCTGGACGATTCCCCGTGGAAAACACTGGGCTTTAACATGTTCTCCTGGGGTGTCAGTGACATGGAGCAGCGGGAACAGGAGTGGGAAAGGCCATGTGGAGCCAGCATGGTGAGGCGGGGGGCAGGAGGGAGGGGCCAAGCCCCCGTGCAGTCAAAGGTGCCCTGCAGGCCCAGGGCAAGGTGCTGGCTTCCTGTCACCCATGAGTGTGGGGCAAGGGCGGCTGACGGAAGCAAGGAGATGGGGCCCCGGTACCGTCTGGAAGGTGCGCAAAGAGCAGCCACCTATCTTTCCAGTGTGAGGTCCCTCCTGACAGCTGGGGCTTTGGGACAGTGGGAGGCAGAGGACGGGCACAAAAGGCCATTTGGAAGGGACTGGGGCTCTGGCCGGTCTGAGAAGTCCCCTCACGGCAAGCTCTGGGTCATCCCTGTACTGCAGAAGCCCAGTGCCCCGGGCGTGACTGCAGTGGTCGCCAGGCCACGCGGGGCAGCCTGCACAGGCCTGTGCAGAGGGAACGGTTCTCCCCAGGTCCTGAACTCACACACAGAAGCCCATCCCCTGGGAAGACGGACATGCCTGGTGCCTTGCAGAGGTGACATTTCACTTCAGCTTTGTTTTCCACCCCAGCAGTGTAGCTGTGGCAAGAGGACAAGCTGATGACTGCTGGAAGCCGATGACCAGGGCAGGCCGTGACAGGCCCCTGACTATATCCCGGACCTTCTCACCCCTCTCTGCTCACTCACATAGGTTGTGGGGTTTTCCTGTAACCTCTCCCACAAGCTCAGCAGGACATTACCTGGACAAATATAACCTGCGTCTGAGACATGATGTTGAACCTGACTTTTGGCTTTCTGTTACCAGAACAAATGCACATGAATGCAAATGTCCCCAACGCCAGGGTTTTCAACCATGTTGGGAGGGGACATCGCACACCTTGCTGATGTCCATCATCACGCCTGCTTCCCTTTCCTTTTGCTCAGAAAATCTCAGCTGGACCACAGAGGCGTGCACCCCTGTCAGGGAAGCCGCCCTGCTGCCCGCTGGGTCAGGTGCTAGGGGCCCACTGTTCCTGTTGTGACCGAGCACCTGTGTGGCCTTCTCCAGCTCCCCCTGGGCCACAAGACGTGCCAAGCCCAGTGAGGTGTCAGGGTCTTCACATCTCCTGGCCACGGGCAGCCTGCTGCACCTTCAAACCAATGCCACCATCTGCCATTTGTGTGTTCTCAAGACTTCCAGGTAGGTCTGGGCCGACCCCAATTACTTGATGCAGACTTGTTTGTGATGATGGCCCCATGACCTGCACACTTGGGTGCACGATTTAATCTCTCCGACGGCCCCCTCAAGTAGCAACTGAATGAGGAAGGAGCCTGAGGAAGGCAGAGAAAGAGAGCCCACAGGCCCAACAGAAGGTGGACACGAGCGAGAGGGTCTGGGCTGAGTCCAAGGTGGCAGGAGTGAGAGGTGGGACAGAGAGAGAGAAGGGACGGAGGGAGGTCCATATTCAGAGGGAGCCCCTGCAGTGCAGTGGGTCCCAGGTCCGACACCGTCACCAGGCGCAGGACGGAGGAACCCCACCTGTGACCAGCGGCGCTGTTTTCTCAGTGATTCCACAGGAGTCAGAAACTCAACAAAGCGCGTCGCGGGCGCTGTAAGGGAGTGAGCCGCTCGCGTCTGTGACCACTGTATGCAAAGCTTGGCATTAGTCACAGCCAGGCCGACTGTGACAGGCCTGGAGTGAGGGAGATTAATGCGCGGCTGAGGCACTTTATTATTGTCATTCTGTTCTTTCAGACTCTGCTCTGACTTTCAATTTCGCTCCAGAATTAATTGTCTGCTCCCTGCAGTATGACTGATGGAGAAGGATATGCGCGGCCCAGGCACCTGGCTCTGCCTTGCCGGTCTGCGGCCGGTGCAGGAGGTGTCGTGTGTGGCCAGAGCAGGGCACACGGGCATGCTCAGTCGGCCCGCGCCACACCTGCCTCGATCACAGGAGACCAAAGACCACCCCTCGCTAAGTCGCCTTTGCCTGCACAGGCCCCAGCCACACGCCACATCCTTGAAGGACTGTCCCTGACACCTGGCTGGTGGAGTCCCCCCAGCCCCTCAGCCCACACAGACCCTTCCTTCCCAGGGTCTGGGCAGAAGTTCAGAGCGCAGCCCTTCCCAATGTGAGCATGTCTGTGCGCGGGTCACAGCCGGCACCTCTGACAATGGGACGTACAAGATCGGTGCCATTTTCTCTTGGACGCACTCACCTGCCGTCATGACCCACCTCTGCCTCAGCTCCACGTCAAAAACTCACGATATGTAATTTTTGTAGATCAAACTAGAAAGGCTCCCTTAATATCAAAGCCTGAAAGAAACCTCCAACAAAACAGCAATGTTTTCTGCCTCCAAAGGAGGTGAGAGGCCTAAGAAATGGTAATTGAACAAATGAATGAATGGATGAATGAATGAGTGGGGTTCCTAAAAAGAATGAAATAGCACGGCAGATTTTGTTTTTAATACATAAATAAAACTCCTTCCTAGTCACTTTTCAAGCCAAGTGCAGATGCCACCATTGTTCTAGACCTCAGCCAGCCTCCTTCGTGCTGAGGGCGTGTTCATGCAAACGTGTGTGTAAAACTCTTTTCCTTTTTTATTTGTGAACAGAACCCTACTTTAGATGTTTAAGAACTTCGTGGGATGCATTCGCAACGTTATGCTCTGCTCTGGGTGTGTGAGGTTCAGATTTAATTTACAACATGAGGTTTAGACGTTATAATTTCAGCGCGTGAGTTACACAGGTGTCCCCAGCCCTCCAGGACGGCATTTCATTAAGGGACTCATTGTATCTCCAAGGCACCCCTCCCTCTAAACCAGGTGAGCCTGAAGCTGAGATGAGGAAAACCAACCAGGAGCAGGAAGGGCGGGCGCTGGGCTGTGCCTCTGGGAGCCCTTCTGAAGGCTGGTTTTCGTACAACTTGCAGGAGTTCCCTCTAACTATGCTGCCTGACAACACCCGCCATAAATTGTTGCCGCTGTAACTCACTGGTACTTTCACACGATTACGGTATTATGTTAAAGGGTACAGAAACGTATAATATGCTCGACTGTCTCTATGGTTGATACCAGAGGGAAAATTACCACTACTCAGCGAAGAAGATCCAAGCTCATTACATTAATGATTTATCACAATGGGAAAATGTGAAAAGTAACTAGTTGCTTTTACGGAAAGAGGTAGTTTTTCCCACTGTCCACTCCTGCAGGCTCTCGTAGGAGAAGAATCCGGAAGGGGCACAGACGGCCACCTCCAAAGCTTCCTCTGAAACCTTAAGGAGAAGGTGAGTGGGCGAATGCAGGAACATGCTTCACACAGGACATTAAGTATTCCAATGTTACTTAAGCAAAGTGTGAGCAATTAAATTAATCAATCTTCCCAGCCATGTACAGAACAGATGTTCAATAAATCCTCTTTGGTTACACTGAGCGGGGAGAGTCCACTTTTAACTGTCCTTCAAAGATGACACTGCTCAGGCGTCCTCTGCCGGCCTCCAGGGCCACGTCAGGAGCTTCTGCTGTGCTTCCCTCTATTATAAATAACAACAGGCCACCTGGTCGACCCGTGCTACCTGGGAGCCTCAGGTTTAATGATGCTTCCGACGCAGGCTCTGCTCTCCCCTGATCCTGGGTAATGGGGCTGATGGGGCTGGCGACAGAGTGACGGCTGACAGTGACAGATGACTCCTGGCCAGCGTGTGCTGCTGACAAGCGGTGAATATGGGCCAGGCCTGTAGAAAGGTCAGGATCAAAGTATTTGCTTGACTTTCAAAGTTTCTCCAGAAAAACAAGCAAACCAGCCAGAACCACCCAGACTTCCAACAAGGGGGCAAAGTCCAGCTGTGCCCAGGAGGGCGGATTGTTCTCAGCGCTGGAAAAGGAGCAGCGCCAATCAGGAGGTGTGGGTGACAAAAGGGCATGAGCCAGATGCAGGAGAGGGGTCTTATTTTCTCTGCATGGACAGCTGCCAGTCCCCGACCTCACCCTGGGCTGCAGGGGGTGCTGAGGGAGCTCCGTGAGCCTGTCCCGCTAAGCCCCAGATGACCGCGCAGACAATCCACGCCGCCCGTCATCACCCAGATCCTGAAGTCGCTCTCTTAGCCTCGGGCTGCTGCAGAGGAAGCTGAACTCTAATTAACAAACAATTAAACCTGCAAATGTGCCCGCTTGGCAACGATAACAAGACCTGACTGGTCCACTGGGGCCCCTCTAAGTCAGGTGCCTACCGCGGAGGGTGGGGGTCTGCAGCGGGCAGACCAGTGCCCCCACAGTGCCACCCTCAGACCAGGCCACCCGGCCTGCAGCCTCCGCCCACCACCCCGCCACGCACAGGCCACTGACATTCTGAGGTGGCAGTTATAACTCCTGGCCCACAGATATACAGCTGCAACCTTTGGAAGGCGGCCCCTCACGTGTGTGGACTTCATCCACATTTTAATGAGGCCTTAAAACCTCCAGGATTAAGCTGGTATTTTATGTAGAACTGCCTGCTTTTATGGGACTCTGACATGTTGTACAACATTTGGTGACTATATCGATCCTTATAAACTCCGCACCTCTATATATTCATGAGAAGTACCTTTTGTCCCCATTCGGGCCACAGATGATCCAGGCACACATTTCCCCGAGTGGAGACAATCGAGCTGCAATTGCCGCGGTTTTCAGCGCACACGATGTTTCGGTGTTTTCAAATTAAACCCCTTTACCATCTGCTTGAGCGCGCCTGGGGGCGGGAATGACAGCGTCCTCCCAGGTGCCCGATGGCGTTAGCACCCCACCTCCTCAGGTGAGCCTGTTATAAATCCCGGGGCTCAGCGAGGGCTTCCTCCCACCCGGGACATTACCCATCCTCGTGCCCTCATGTTTGCCCGACCACAGAGACCAACCTTCCCATGTTTCTTTGTGCCATTTCATGCTTTTAATCTGAAACAAATGATTGCAGGGGGGAGAAAAAAAAGCATTATCACCTTGGCGAAGCATCAGGAGTATTAAAAAAAGAAGAAGAAGAAGAAAGGGACTGTGGGCAAATTCGTCTTCGGCTGCTACAATCAATCTCCCACCTAAAGAAATACACAATAACGAGGCGGGAAAGAGCTAAGATTTATGGCTCAGAAGCATCTCCACTGACCAGCGTGTATCTGGTCCTCTTGGCTCCCTCCCCACCCGAATGGCTCTCTCCAACAGTTACAATGATAAACTGTCTCTCCCCACTGTTTTACAAGTACATTAGCTTCATTTAATGAGATCTCAGAGTAATTTAACAGATGTATATAGGACATAAGACTAGGAAAACTCTTGCTACTCGGGTACTTTTGCCAAGGTATTCTAGGACAGCTAATCTGAGGTGTAGCTTTATATTCTTTGAAAAAGTATTATTCAAATTTTCAGAGGCTTTTAAAAGTGATTTTAATAGAAATATTATATTATAATCAACGAGGAGAGAGCCACTTTCACATCTGCTTGCATTCAGCCCATCAAAAGCCAGGATAAATGGGCTTTCTGAAATCACGGGGACTCACTTACACACTGAATTGTCAGAAAGAATGTCACTGTCAGAAACTAATAAATTTGTAAAAAGTCTTCCACTCACCCACCTCCCAGAAGGAGTGAGAATATACCTGGGGGTGAGGGGAGGAGGGGAGAGGAAGCCTTTTTGAGGGGGAGGGGAGGCTCTGGTTTCTCCTGTGTCACACTCTCCTGCTGTCCTTGCCACCCTGCTGCTGGCGTCTGCCAGGACCCCCACTCCTGAGCGGCTGCTTCCTTCCGCCCCTGACAGCCCTCACCACTCAGTTCTCTGGTAGCTGTAATGGAGAAATGACAATGGAATTCACTTTTTAAAGATCGCTTTAATAAACTGCCAATTAATAAGTGAGAAGAGGAAGCCATGGGAAATTACCTGCTTGTACTCACAATAAAATTAAAGGGGGAGGAGGGCTCTTTTCTCCTCGTTTCTCCAAAAGCACAGGGGCCACGCTGTCACACACACGAGGCTGAGACAAATCCACAGCACCACACGCTCATCTGAGATACAGTTGATTCAAAGCGGAGTATTATCCCAGGTTTGCTCAATGATCGCAATTACATATATTGAAGAAACAAACCAAAACATCAAACAAAGCAACTAAAATCCCGCCCCCCTTGGTGACACCAGTTCTCATTGTGTTTGTGACTTGTTTAAAAAAAAATGCTCTTATTAAACTGGTTACTTTTTGTTGAAACATTTATTTCTCTTTTAAATCCTTTCAATTGTTGGTAACAGCCTCCAACTGATATTTACAACTGTGTAAAAGTATGCTGTGGCCCTCCGCTCGGACGCTTTGCTGTGGGGTCACTTCTGAAGACACGACACATGACAGCAGGCAGCTGCAGAGCAAAGCACTGCTACAAGTGTGTCGACTCAAGGTAAGGCACTTAACGACACTCTACAAAATAGGTAATGTTTCCTATAGTGCTAATGGGTCCTTAAGAATAATTCAGGGAACCAAAGTGGTCTTCCTAAAATAGAACCTTCACGGTGAACATAAAAATTCAGCCAAATGAAAGGTCATGAAATTAACAGTGACCACACAAAATCACAACACGAATCACGCCGCACCAGCTCAGTCTGGGGCTGAGGGGCTCGGAAAGGAAGGGAAGAGAAGAGGGCGAGATGGAGGACGAGTGAAGGGGCAGAGCTCGGCAGTCAGGCAAGAGCACATCTCTTGGGTAAAATTTCATTTCTTGAGAGGCATACACCATGTGTGTCTGTTCAACGAGGTTGGCACCAAAAGATGCATAGAGCACGTCACACACCCAGGGCGGGGGAGACAGCATCTGAGACGCTGACCACTCACTTAGTCTTCCAGCCGCTTCTCTATCTGGCGGTTCTTCAGGAAATAATAAATGAGAGGGCAGGAGGGACAAGGAGCCAAATGATGAAAAACACACACACAAAAAGAAAAATTATAACATCGGCGAGCAAAGGAGAGCCAGATTTACTGACCTCACAACTACATAATCAAGAGAAAGTTATCACTGAAGAAACTTTTTCTAAGCCGTACAATCTTCAATAACAAGGAGCCCTGGGAAATTTACAGCACTTTTAAGATATGCAAATTGAATGCAAGGTATAGACATAAGGGTAATTAATTGTAAATCTAAGAATACTGTTTCTTTGTCAGGCTGTCTCCATGTTGGGGAATACATTCTAATGTGCCTTAACTTGGGATATTTGTTAAAGACTGGTCTAATTATAAGATGTGCAAAATCTCAAAATACTAGTTATTCTTATCATTTAATTTAGCTGCTGTAACATTTAATAACAGAATTTACTGATTGCACAAAAATATTCTAATCTTTCAAGGTTAAAGCAGTATTTGCAGGTCCAGACAGGCAGGACGCACGTGGAAACGTGCTCGTCGGGAGAACTGCCCCGGGTCTGACCGTGCTGGGTGTGGGGGGACCGAGGGCCGGCCACAGGCCCTCACTGGCTTCTCTTCCCCATCAGGGCACTTCAGGTTCTCCTAGTGACTTCCTCGTGAAGCTGGAAAGAGCGTGACTGATTTGCACACTTAACATTTGCTCTCTCCTTCCACCTGCTTGTGGAAACCTCTCACACATTCATAAAAGTGGCGGCAGATTCGCACGCAATGGATTCTTAGACACTCCTGGAGTGAAGACAGGGAGGGAACTTCGGGACCAGGGGCTCTGGCACAGACTCAGTGAGGGCTGCTCACCCAGGGCCGTGTGGGGAGAACTGGGGGCCGGCAGGGCTTGGGAGTGTCAGGAACAGCAGCCTGTCCTCCGTCCACCCCCAAGTGTCCAGCTCAGAAAGGTGACCACTGAAGGGATGGATGCACGGGCACCTCTTCCTCCGACTGAAAACCAATGATCTCTACCAAATCCTATCTCACGTCCCTCAGAAAACCTGTCACCAAGAGAGGATGACGAAGTGCAGAAGGCCTGGGTGCTAGGGACGTGAGTGAGGACCTGGTCCAAGGAGAGTGCTGTGAAGTGAAACCCCAGTGCTGGGCAAAGGGCCTGAGCACAGGGGCCCTGGGCCCGGAACGTTCTCTCACTGCCATGACAATGCTCGCTGCCCGTAGGTTCAGCCTCTGAAGGTAGGCGACGCCCCAGGCTCTGACCAGGCCTCCCCTACTCCACTGTCACCCTGCATTCATGCAGTCCCATGACACCAAACACCTGCTCTTTCTGGGGACTCCCACATGGAAATCTCCAGCCCAGACCTTCTAGACACGCACAGAATACAGCTTCACTGTCTGCTCTGGACAACCAGTGAGCATTTCTCACACAATGTGTTCTCAAAGGAGCCCCCCTCCTGGGACACTCCACCCCCTCCAAGGTAATTCTGAGGCTTGTCACCACTCAGACACCTGTCAGTCTCTGCCCACCCTATCTGATAGAGGCTCATATCCCCTTACTTACTTTGGAGAAATGTGCACAGCTGGTATGTGTGACAGAGGACTTGATTCCATAACAGGTAGAGAATTCCTACAAATCAATAATGAAAAAACAAACAACCCAAGGTACAAAATGGACAAAAAACTTAAATGAGTACTTCAAAAAAAAAAGGAAGGGAGAGACGATATCCCCATAAAAAGCTGCTCAGCACCCCCGGTGAGCAGTGAGACCGCAGTGGGCGTCATTTCACGCCTGGCATCAGGGCTACGACTGAAGACACTGACGCCCCAAACGGGAGAAGGATGTGGGGCAGCTAGGAGCCCCCCCCCCTCTTGCTGGTTGGACTGGGAAACGGGACAACCAGCATGGAAAACTGCTACAAAGTTAAACATAGTTTGACCCAGAAAATTCCACTCCTAGCTATTTATCAAAAAAAAAATTGTTTACAAAAAGACTGCACACAAATGTTCATAACAGTATTATTCTCACAACAGCCAAAACCTGGAAACAGCCCAATGCCCATCAACTGAGGAATGGATAAACATGTCATTTTACACTGATAGGAGATATGACTCAGAAATAAAAAGGAGAAAACTGACTGCTGAGGTCTGCACCCGCATGGGAGGCTCGCAGTGTGGAGCTGGCCGACCCTTCCACGGACGCCGAGAGGTAAGCTGTGCTGACAGAACCCAGGCCCGTGGCTGCCCCAGGATGCGTGTCGGGCTGACTAGGGCAGGAGGGAACCTTCTAGGGAGGCAGAAATGCTCTGCATTTAAAGGGGATTGGCTACATGGATGTGTACGCTAGTTAAAACTCATCATTGTACATTTAAAATATGTGCGTTTATCTGTAAATCTGTTTTAATAAAGTGGATTGTAAAAGGAACAAAAGAAAAAAATAACAGCACAACATCCCTCCACATTGGAGATGACACTCAGCTGAGGCAGGGGTGTCGGTGGCAGATGGGCCCAGAGCGTTCAGAGCTCCCCTAAGTGTCCACGTAAGACTAGGCCTGTGGCTCCTGGCTCCCCTGGGCTGGCTGCTGCGGTCTGTCCCTTACTCCAGTCCCAGGAAATCAGTCAGCAGAGAGGGGAGGACCCTGCCGTGCCCCTTCCCTCTGCGGTGATCCCTCCACTCTGCGGGGAGGGTGCTGGCACCTGTCACCTTGTCACCCTGTCACCCATCTCGGAGCCTGGATGCTCAGGGCATCCCTAAAAACGTGCCTTCAGAATGAAACAACAGTTCCACTCACTGCCGCAGGGTCTGAGCTAGAGGAAGGGTGAGGAACAAGAACCAATGTCCCCATCAGACTGAGCCACGGGGCCCAGAGTTCAGGTGGACGTAGGTACACATCCTGGTTCTACCCCTCATTAGCCTCACGACCTTGAGCTTGTTTCTTAACCTCTCTGGGCCTCAGTTACCTCGTCTCCATGATGGGCAGAGTCCGAGTGCCGACTCTCAGGGGTGTCGGCAGGAAATGACACAGCTCACGGAAGTGCCTGGAACTTTGTGAGCTCCAGAGCGAGCGGCACACTCAGAAAAGTGAGCAATTGTTATTGCTCCATGGAAAGGAGAAAGAGAAGGCCAAGGCTGAGGGGAGGAGAGCAGGAGAGTGTGCGGTGGTGAGAAAGGCCAGGGGCGTGAGGGACGTGGGGTGTGAGAAGCGAGGCAGAGACAGGGAGGGGCCCACTGCACTCGGTGGCCTGACATCCCCACCCTGCTGAGCAGAATCTGGACATGGTTATCTGACGGGCTGTGGGGTAATACGGTGGGAAGACAGGTCTGAGCTATAACGCACAGTTTATCTCACAGGGAACGGCCACTAACCTTTCCAGGAAAGGAGGGATTCACAGTTACTTAAGGCTAATATTTATGCACCGCCACACTTGGTGAGCAGCCCAGCCCCGGGTCACACCGCCAGGACCTGGGAGGTCTTCTGCAACCGCATTCCACATTTTAAGGCCCTTGGAGAAGCCTCGCCCAGGAACCCGCATACTCTGCGCTCTGCATCGTGCAGCAGACACACTCACACACCGCGAGTGGGAGAGCAGCTTCTCCTCCTGGGAAACCGCCAAGCCCGTCCGGTGGACACAGCCTGGTGTGAATGTCCCATAAGCCAAAGCTGTGGTGTCGCTGTGCAGCTGGTCCACTGCAGAAATCTGTACTTTCCAGGCGCTGAGAACAGGCGTGTGGGGTTCCCTGGCCGTCCCACGGAGGACCGGTCCTACCCACGTGCGGCTGCAGCGTCAGGTCTACTGTGCTGTGCGCTCAGCTTCCAGCCTGCGACGCTGCCTCCATGGCCCTCAGAGGGCCCCTTCCTGCCACTCTGCCTCTCGCCTGGCCCTCTCCCCTGAGGGACCCTGGCTGGCTCATCCCACTGCCGCTTGATGTTTCATTAGCCGACCCTGGGCCTTGTCCGATGCCTGCGCCTTCCAATCCTGGGTCCTCAGGATGGAATCACCGGGAGAGTTCCGGTGGCATTATCCTCAAAGACCTCTCCACCAGAGGTGAGAATGAGGTGCACAGAGGAACAGGGTCTGGGTTCATCGCACGGAGACGCTCACCCACCACGTCTGCCTGAGACCGGGATTTCTGACACCACGACAAACCCAGTGCCTGTCGCCCTCGTGTCCAGCTCCTGGAAGGAGTGCTTTCTTTATGGCTTTGGGATGTTAGGGGTCGAGGGAGCTGCCGTCCTTTTCTAGATGGAGGCAGAGGCGTGCACACCGCTCCCCGTGCCCCGTGCTCAGAGGGTCTCTCGTCTTGCCCCCTCCAGTTCTCCCTCGCCTGCCCCCCGAGTGTCTGCCACCTGCTCATCAGTCCGATGGTTTCTCCCAGGAATCACCTGGGGGTCCAGGCCTGCTCAGAGTCACGCTCAAAGCACATGCTACATGGAAAGAAGGTCCCAGTGGGCTTGCTAATGGACCTCACAGGAGGACTGTCCCCAAGCCTAATTAGACATGAGAATCACCAGCCGAGTTCCAAACAAAACCACCAGATGCCTGGACCCGCCTCAGACACTCAGAACCTGCCTGTGGCGCAGGTGGTGTGTTAGGGACCTCCCTGGGGAAGGGAGGGCACAGGAGCAGAGGTGTGTGGGATGCAGTGCAGGCCAGCGGTGGCCATGGCTGACGCCTCACATAAGTCCAGACCTGGGATGGCCCTTCAGAATTTCCCAAGTTGGCCAGGACTTACAGTCCCGAATCGATCAGTCACCGGGTGTGGGCCACCAGGGGAAGGGACGTGACCTCGGCTGAGCCAGCCGTCTGCAGCTGAGGCAAATCCTGAAGGGAATGACAGCTGAAGGCTGCCTGACAACTGCCCTCCCAAAAGGCACAGCAACCCATTCTCCAGGGAAGCGACACGTGAAAGACATGTCACAGATCTCAACAGAGGCATCCTTTGCTGGCACGGTCACCCTTCTTCTTGCCTGCTGGTCCTTTGGCACAGGGTGCTACAGTTTGGATGTTACACTATAGAATGGTCGTTCCCAAACTCCTGTTACTTGTACACCATCCCCTGATCCTTGCTCAATCCACATGGCCCCTATTATATCACCAAGTTAAGAGTATCCTTTAAATGTTTACATTTTATTGCCTTTCACTCACAGTCTTATAATATCTGTCAATGCACAAGTTTACTTTGTTAGGTAATTACCTGTCCAATACGCATACAATTTTGTAAAAGCTGTCCCTTGTGTCCCACCTGAAAGTTGGTTAGGTACAGCTATGGTAAATGTGTCCCTCTGGGTGCGGGGACCCCTGTGCAGGCTCTCCCAGGAAGACCTGACATAATTAGAATGACTTCTTCTCTGATAGACCACCTAGACCCCAGTTAGGACAGTGTGGCCCTAACCTGGGGACCGCGGGGGGGATGGGGTGAGAAGGTGGACTCGGTGACTAGTACGGCTATGGAATGGACACTCAGGCCCAGTGCCCAGCAGGATGCAGGGGGCCACGGAGAGGAAGAGCCCAAGAGGACAGAGGTTTTGAAGTGCAGATGCTAAACCCTTGAAACGCAGGAAACTCCCTCGGTTTTTACAGATTAAGTGAAAAGCTGAACTTAACGGGAAAAGAATTCTTAAACCTGAAATTAACAGAAACTAGGGGCCACTTCTTTGAGAAACAGAAGTAAACTAACAGGGCTATTTATATATATAGGCTTAAAAATATCTTAGAAAAATTGGCTTTTGAGACACCATGTGTTTTCACTCATCAAAGACCCATGCAGGGACCCACCACACCAGGAAACTGCTTGTGAAAAGCATCAGGATACCACAGGTAAACGGATTCAGAACGGGACAAACAAGTTATAAAAGAGAAGGTTCAACTGGCCAAGAAAGTATGAAGAAATACTAAGATTTACCAAGAAAAATAATGACAAATACAGCAACAATATGTCACTATTTTCAACCATCAGACGAGTAACTGTTACAACTGTGGTGGTCCCTATGCCTCCATACGTCCTTCCAGCCCTCTGGCCCTTCGGGACACAGGAAGGGCTGTTCTTCCCGGGTCCCTGTGGGTGGGGCCATGGGACTCGTTTGGGCCAATGAGGTATGAGCCGAAGGGACCCTTGTCACTTTGGGGCCAGGTCGCTTCGTTGCCAGTGGGAGATGCGCGGAGCTCTCTCTCCACCTGCAACAGTGACCGAACAGCATTCCAGATGGTGACTGTCCAGTCCAGTCAGCGAGGACACCTGAGTAGAGCCTGCTGACACAGGACAGACGTGGAGATGAGCAGGAAAACCTGGAGCTTGTTAGTAACCCCACTGAAGGATCCAATGACGATACCCATTGATGGCAAGAGGAAGACATGACAGCGACAGAATGTAAATCCTTTCAACGCACTTAAAAAATGGTCACCTCCTTTGACTCAGTAATTCACTTATGGTGGTATAGCCAAACAAAGAGTAATAATATGAAAAAACTTTACAGTCAGAGCTTAGGCTACTGGCCAAAAACGTGTCCTACGTCAGTCAAGCTGACATCAGTTTGAATTCTGGCACTGTACCTTGCAGGCCATGTAAACCTGGGTGATTTATTTAACTGGCTAAGCCTTAGTTTCTTGCTCTGTAAGATGGGGAAATTACATTTTCTTACCTCAAATGGTTACCTCAGGAATAAATTAGATACTGTATGAACAAACCTTACCAAGAGGCTAAGTACAAGGTCTGACAATTAAGTTCTAGAACTTGCCACCGTGCGCTTACATTGGCAGCACTGTACAAACAGCTTGTTTTATACTGTACAAACTGTACAAACAGGAATGTTTCATAACCTTGGGACATCAGTGTCTCACAGCTGTGTTCATGTGGACATGTGGCGGTGTCTTGCTGAGTGGTATTCATTATTGTGGCTGCGTGTTTTTGGGTGCTGAGCGAGAATGTCTGAGCTTGAATTAGAGCAATGAACAAACATCAAATTTCTTGTTAAACTTGGCAAGTGTGGAAGTGAAATCAGGGACATGTTAGTCCAAATTTATAGGGATAATGCCATGAAGCAAATGGCAGTGTACAAATGGATTAAATGATTTTCTGAGGAGAGAGAACATATCACTGATGAAGAAAGGTCAGGGCGGCCAGTAACGAGCAGAACTGATGAAAACATTGCAAAAATTCGTCAAATTGTGCGTCAAAATCGTCACCTGAGGGTGAGAAGCATAACAGACCAAGTAAACATCGATAGGGAAACAAGAAAATCTTAACTGAAAATCTTGGCATGAGAAAGGTGTGTGCAAAAATGGTCCCAAAGGAGCTCTTGCATCACGACAATGCACCAGCTCACAGGGCTCTGTCTATGAGGGAGTTTTTAGGCAGTAAACAAATAACTGTATTGGAACACCCTCCCTACTCACCTGATCTGGGCCCCTGTGACTTCTTTCTTCACCCGAAGATAAAGGAAATATTGAAAGGAGGACATTTTGATGACATTCAAGACATCAAGGATAATATGATGACAGCTCTGATGGCCATTCCAGAAAAAAAGGGTTCCAAAATTGCATGAAGGGTGGACTAGGCACTGGTGCCGGTGCAGAGCTTCCCAAGGGGAGGACTTCGAGGGTGACCGTAGTGATATTCAGCAGTGAGGTGTGTAGCACTTTTTCTAGGATGAGTTCGTGAACGTAATTGTCAGACCTCGTATATAGTTTAGTAACACACACACATCCCCACAAATGGTACTTCGTTAGTTACACTTGGGGAAAATTGGATACAACACAATGAGCAACAAAAAGGGAATAAAGAATAGTAAATCCACAGAATGGGTGCTGCGCATATTGGAAAATGTTTATGTGATCATATTCGTTTTAGAATAACAAGACGAAATTGATTGTTCAATGTAATCACAATTATGGAAAAGTAATGAATAGAGAAAGCGTGAAAGGAAATATATCAAGAGTCTGAGTTGTGTTTGAAAAGTGAAATTATTGGTGATTTACTTCTACGTTTTTGATTTCCAAGTTTCGTAAAATGAGACACTGAATGTGGACTCTGAGAGACATCTCTGGCCTTGAATCCCAGCCCCCGACTCCTTATCTGTGTGATACTGGACAAGTTCAATAACCTGTCTGGACAGGCCTTCTTACTTGGAAAATGAAACTATATGCCAATTTCATGGCGGTGTTCGGAGTAACAAATGAGGGGACTCTTATACAGTGACAAGTATAATGCCTGGAACACAGTAACAGCCAGCAAATGGTATCTGTTTTTCTTGCAGTCATCACTGTATATTCCTTTGGCAATGTGGGGAAGAAGGACATTCCAAAATCTGAACTCCCTTGGGAAGTTCACGGTCCAGGGCAGACACAGGGCAATTGACAAGCAGGTCAGGGCCACAGCACGAGGGGCAGATCGGTCCCCAGGGGTTAGGAGAGAAGACCTGACCCCAAGAAAGGCTTGGCTTGGAGTGCCGCCTCGCCCAGGTCACAGCCAGCAGTCGGGGAGCACTCAGAGCCCACTCCTGACACGGCCCTGCCGCTGTGGGCCGGCCCCTGTGATGGATGGATTTACCGCCATTTTCAAGAGACCAACAGAGGACATCCATGTCCCGGTGAGCTGTAACAACTGCAGTAAAGTTCTAAGGAGACCCGAGGCTCTCCACAGCCACACACGCCCAGCCATGGCAGCAGTAATTATGATGGTGACAGCTGGGCAGCCCAGGGACATGACATGAATAGGCTACGTTCTGTCAGTGACAGGCAGCCACCCCTCCCGGGCTGCCCTGTTCAGCCCACATCCTCACGCCTGACTGTCAGGAGGCCCTGAAACAGGCCCCCAGCACAGGGGCCGGGCGGGCTGGGCCCCACGCGGCTTCACAGGCCCAGGCCAGACATGAAGTGGGAGCTCTGTAATTGCCACCTCAGTCTGACCTGGCAGCGAGGCATTGCAGAGCTCACTGCTTCCCGGGTGTCCTGACTCCGAGGCCTGCCACCCGAGGCCCGCGCTGACAGAACCCTCATGTCCCCCCTCCAGGGACCTACTCACTAGGTTCCTGCTGTCTGAGGACAGCCCAGATCGCCTGTTCTCAGACTGAGTTAATCAATCGTTTTTCCTCCCACGACTGCCCCTTTGATGCACTTTCACAAGTCTGTCTCCCCTACAAGCTTCTTGCAGATAGGCTGCGTCCTCCTGATTTGAAGTTCAATCATTCATTCAATCATTTGTTCAATAAAGTGAGTGTCTACGACAGGCCACGCCCCACACAGGTACTGGCCAGCACAGACACACCACCCAGGATGGGGCTGGCTAAGAGAAAGAGACAACTAAATGATAAACCACAAAGCAAAACCTTGGGGTTGAGGCTGTGAGCCAAGTGCTATCACATGTGGCAAGGAGAACTACCAAGTCCTAAGAAATCAAGGAAGACTTCCTGGAGGAAGTGTGAGTAGGTGACCAAGACTTAAGGATGAGTTGTCCGTGAGGAGGGGAGATAGTAGAGGAAGAAGCAGAGATGAGCCCAAGAAAATTACGGGGTCTTTGCAGGAAACAAGAAGTCTCCACAGGCTTCACGTCAGAGAATGGAGCAAGCAGACTAGTCGGGACTCGGGGCTGGCTGTGCCCAGTCTGGAACAGAGCCTGGCACATGATGGCCAACCTAGAGTAAGAGAGGCTGAAACAAAATGGGCAGGTGCCCGGCGCCACCTCCCAGGCCTTCCTCACCCTGTTACCCATACACACGTACTTAACGCTGCAGGTTTGCCACTTCTCTGGGCAGCCTCACAGGAAACCACATCCTTCAAGTTTCTCTGTGCACCTCCCCCACCCTGTGACAGCCACACCTGTGTGGGAGGGGCTGTGCTGCGGCCCCTGCCTCTATCCAGGAGCAGATAACTGGACAGCAGGGAAGGATGGCAACTGCCTTCCATGGCCAGGGCACAGACTCTGAGCCTGCGGGTGTGGGGGGGCTGCACTGATGCCCCCCACCAGTCTTCTAGCTCTAGCCTTGTTGTCTGTTAGCTCCTGATCTGTGGGCTAAGCACTTAGGGTGTTTAAACAGCTAAATGCCTCTGCTGCTATGGACACAATGCCAGTAAAGAGGGAGGCAGCGCTCACCCCACCACAGGCCATGTGTCTCTCATGGATGGAGCTTCTGGATGCCTTCAGCACGCAGCAGCTGCAGGGCCCCTGCCATCACAGCCTGGGGGGGGGGGGTTACATAGCAAATCCTGAACACTGTTCCCAAATCTCAGCTCCCAAGTTCCCAAGAAAATTAAAGGGCAATATTTACCACTGGCATTTTTAATCTTTCTGCTTACAAAATTACCACCGCTCATTATAGAAAACATTGAAAAATACCAAGATATATAGATGATAGATAGATAGATAGATAGATAGATAGATAGATAGATAGATAGATAGATACCGTAGATAGATGAGGAAATCAAATTGCCCATGGTCTCCCCACTCAGACATAAACACTGAGAACTTTTAAACACACATGCAGATTTCTTGTGGGTGTGTAATGTAATAACCAAAAACACACTGGGACTGAGCTCATGTCAGTGAACTGCCTTCTACATCATCTCTCCTAAACGCCACATAGTTTTCAGCCATTGGGTACAATCAGAGACTTCAAGCTGTCTTCTATGGTACCCAATTTTATGGTAACTACTATAATCAATACTGTAATGGACATCCTGGAAATAAATCCTTGAAGAGGATTTCATTAGATTTTGTTAAAATAAATATGTGAATGAGAATAACTTATCAAAATAAATTTGCTTTTTCAACACTTTAGTTATGCACTGAAAAATCACACTTTAGAAATGTATTATTTTATTCTTCCACCAATGAAATAATCCCTATACCACAATTCCATATGCCAAGAGTTAGTGCTATCATTTGAAGGAAACGTCACCATTATCTCCATCACAACCATCACCATCACTATCACCATCTTCATCTTCATCACCATCATCACCACCACCACCACCACCATCACCATCACCACCACCACTATCACCGTCACCATCACCATCACCATCACCACCACCACTACCACCACTATCACCATCATCACCATCATCTTACAGTGTTAATACTTATCTAGAACTTTCTATGTTCCTGACACTGAACAAAATGCATTACACAAATCATTACTTTTAATAGTAACTCCTTGATTTCTAGTGCAATTGAAGTCTTTTTTTTTTACCTTCATCAGCCACTGTGATCCTTCATTATAAAATTTCCTGCTAATTTTCTTTGCTCATTTTCTCTTGTATGTTTGTCATTTATTTGTAAGCACTCATGTAATAAGGATATTAAATGCTTTTCTTGCAAAAAATCCCCCCCCCAAGTTTGTGGTCTAACAGTTAGTCTTGTGTATGATCATTTTGACATAATGAATTTTGTCATATTGTAGTAGTGAAACCCACCCGTCTTTTATTTGATGGAATATGTCTTTATATATGCCCTTAGAAAGTACTTGCACACCATGACATCAGGTAAATATTGGTGTATTTTTCTTAAAATATTTCTATGCTTTCAAATTTTATATTTAAATATTTTATCCATCTGAAACTTGTTAGTGTATACTGTGCTGTAAAGATCTTTTCTTTTCCCATGGTCAGCAAATTGACCCAATTTTACTTACTGAATTCTTCTTCTCCCCACTGATTTGAAATGCCACATTTATCTTATGTGAAATTCATATTTACATGGGCCTGCTTCTGCTCTCTTTGTACTGTTTCATTGATTTATCTGTCCATTCCTGCAATTAAATCAGACTGTTTGAATATATACAAAGCTACCAGCTCTGCACCGCACATCGTTTACTCAGTAGCACAAGTCCCTCCTCATCCTTCCATTTTTTTCAAAATATTCTTGGCAATTCTAAAGTTCCAAATGAATTTCAGAATAATTTTATAAAGCACTACACCTTCTAAAGTCCCACTGGTATTTTCATTTGAATTTTATTAAACTTCCAGATACTATAAAGAGAACTGATAACTTTATATTTATTTTTAATTTTAATCCAATAACATGGCATGTTTTTTGTTTCTAGTCCTTATTCTTTTATCAACACATTTCTACACAATTCTTGTGAACTTTATCCTAGATATTTTACATTTTTGTGAGTGGCATTTTTTAATATCATAATATCACTGGAATGTAGAAAATTATAACTTTTTATTTATGTGTTTATTTTGACCAAACAGCATAATACTTTCCCAGTTTATTCCCTTGGGTTCTCCAGAGAATAATTCTATGACATGCAAATGACAGTAACTGGTCATCTGCCTTCAGATGGTCACCCCGCTTCTGTTTTATTCTTGTATCATTTCATTGGCCAGAATGTAAAGAACTGTGTTAAATATGGCAGGGATCATGAGACTCCTTTCTTATTTACATAGAAATGCCTCTAATTTTTCATTCCAAAGTGTGATTCGGCTGCTGTTTTGGAAGTGAAAACATCTTTCTTAATAAAGAAGCTTTACAATCCTAAGAAAAAAGAATAATGTTGGAGGTATCACACTCCCTGATTTCAGCATGTACGACAAAGTGACAATAATCAGAACAGCATGGTATGGGCAGAAAAACAGACACACAGACCAATGCAATAGAATTGAAAACCCAGAAATAAACTCACATAAATATGGGCATATAATTTTTTACAAAGGAGCCGAAAACATACAATGGAGAAAAGAAAGCCTCTTCAATAAATTCTGCTGAGGAAATTGGAAAGCCGTGTGCAAAAGAATGAAACTACACTTCTATCTGTCACTGTGCACCAAAATCAACTCAAAATTGATCAAGTACCTAAACATAAGACCTGAAACAATAGGAAGAAAACAGGTACTAAACTTAGGTACTAAACTTATGGACGTTGGGTTCAAAGAGGATTTTATGAATTTGACTCCAAAGGCAAGGGAAGTAAAAGCTATAAAAAATGAATGGGACTTTATCAAACTAAAAACTTCTGCACAGCAAACGAAACCATCAACAAAACAAAGAGGCAACCAACCTAATGGGAGAAGATATTTGTAAACAATGCCTCTGATAAGGAGCTAGTAATATTCAAAATATGTAAAGAACTCATACAACTCAACAACAACAAAAAAGTAATCCAATTAAAAAATGAGCAGAGGACCTGAACAGAGAAGACATACAAACGACCAACAGATACATGAAAAAATGCTCAACTTCACTAGCCATTACGGACATGCAAATCAAAACCAGAACGAGATATCACCTCACACTGGTCAGAATGGCTGTCATCATCAAGACAAATAATAACGAGTGTTGGAGAGGCTGTGGAGAAAAAGGAACCCTCATACACTGTTGGTGGGAATGTAAATTGGTACAGCCGCTATGGAAAACATATAGAGGTTCCTCAAAAAATTAAGAATAGAGTTACCACACCACCCAGCAATCCCTCTCCGGGGTATCTACCCAAAAAAATCTGAAAACATTTATCCATAAAGATATATGTACTCTGATGTTCATTGCGGCATTATTTATGGTGGGTAAGACATGGAAATAACCAAAGAGTCCTTCGATGGATGATTGGATAAAGAAGATGTGGTATATACCAGGTCAGACAATCAAGTTCACAAACTTGTTGCAACGATGTTGCTAACCTTTTTTGATATCAGAGGGATTATTCGTTATGAATTTGTACCAACTAGACAGTTAACCAAGCTTACTATTTGGAAGTGCTGAAAGGGCTGCATGAAAAAATTAGACGACCAGAACTTTTCGCCAACAATTCATGGCTCTTGCATCACGACAATGCACCAGCTCACACGGCTCTGTCTGTGAGGGAATTTTTAGCCAGTAACCAAATAACTGTATTGGAACACCCTCCCTACTCACCTGATCTGGCCCCCAGTGACTTCTTTCTTTACCCGAAGAGAAAGGAAATATTGAAAGGAAGACATTTTGATGACATTCAGGACATCAAGGGTAATATGATGACAGCTCTGATGGCCATTCCAGAAAAAGAGTTCCAGAATTGCTTTGAAGGGTAGACTAGGTGCTGGCACCGGTGCATAGCTTCCCAAGGGGAGTACTTCGAAGGTGACCGTAGTGATATTCAGCAATGAGGTATGTAGCACTTTTTCTAGGATGAGTTCTTGAACTTAATTGTCCATTGTGTACACAATGGAACACTACCCTGCCATAAGAAAACATGAAATACTGCCACTTGGGACAACACGGATGGATCTTGAGATTATCATGCTAAGTGAACTAAGTCAGACAGGAAAAGTCAAGAACCATATGACCACTCATATGAGGTATATAAAAAACTCAAATTAACAAAGGAACAAGACAAACAAACAAAAACAAAAATTCATAGACACAGACAACAGTTTAGTGGTTATCAGAGGGTAAAGGGGTGGAGGGTGGTGGATGAGGGTAAAGGGGTCAAATACATGGTGATGGAAGAAGAACGGACTCTGGGTGGTGAGCACACAATGTGGTATATAGATGATGTATTACAGAATTGTACACCTGAAATCTATGTAATTTTACTAACAATTGTTACCCCAATAAATTTAATTTAAAAAATAAAATGAAGAAGCTTTAATTTCTATCATCCTAGTAGGTATTAGATTTGGGGCTTTGTTTCTTGGGAACCGGTGTTAAATTTTAAGTCATTTCAATAGATGTCTGTAAATTTTATCTCTTGATATATGAATATATTTAAATATATTAATTATCCTTAAATCCCTTAATGGGGAAAAAAATAAGTCAAAAATATTATTATTTTATTCCTCTACCAGATTTTTTTTATATTTTATTTACTATCTTTATGTTATATTCAAAAGTGAGTTATTTTTTTTGACAATCTTTGCCTGGCTATGGTATGAGAGTTACCATAACTTCATAAAATGAATTTGGGTAGTTTTTTATGAGTCATTATGCTCTAAAACTCTTATTTAAAAAAATACACTTCTGGTGAAAGCATCTTGTGTTCACTTTTGTTGGAAGTAAAGTTTTGATAAATTGTAAACATTTCCATCTTATTATTTGTGCAAAAGTTCTAGAGTCTTCAGTTGTTTTATAACAAGTGTTTTTTTCCTTAAAGCCCCACCAATTTATATATAATTCTCTAGTTTATTTATTGTAAAAATAATCTTTTAAAAGGATTTGATTACTCTCATTTTCTCATAATTTGTCTTCTATGTTTGAGGGGAAATTTTCTCCTCATTTTCTTATTAAATACTGTATTAGAAATCTATCTATAGTTTTAAAGAAGCCTGGCTTAGATTAATTTATTATTCCTGCTACTTCTTTATTTTTGTTCTTGAAAATAATTTATTTTACTTTGGTTCACTTAATGTTTAAAAGAGAATTAGTAGCTTAGTAATATTGACTTACAGTCTATTTATATTCTTTGCTTATTTTTCTAAGTGTATATGTATATTTAATATATAAGCCTTTATGTATATAACATGTAATATACTATTATATATATGTACATATAGTATACCATATATGTAAAAGCTTTTAAATTAAATATATTAAATATTGATTATATATATTAAATGTATTTAATATATAATAAAACACATTTAAATTGTGAAGTTGATTTAAAAATTCTAAGTAAATAATTGCAGACAAATTGTGATGACTCATAAAAAAAAAACCTTACATGCTGTGCCATGTTGGTGACAACATGTGCTCATGATACAGAATTTTAAGAAACCACTGGAGTTTTGGGGCTTCTTTGGCTAAAATAAGTGAATTGGAAGTATACTGAGCTAAACCTCAATGCAGGGGAGGATACATAAGTGTTTTCCATGGGCAAGACTGATAGAGCTCACTACCTAAATTTTAAAAAAATACACAGCAAACTGCACTTTAAAACATCAATGACAAATCACGAAAAACGTTGACACAGTATGCATCAATAAAACGACCATGTAAATCCTATGAATCAAGAAGGAAAAGACGGTGCCACCACATAAAGGGCTAAAGGCATGAACAGATTGTACTGAATCATCTCCAGTCCCTCCTTTGTAAAATTTGCTTTGGTTAATTAAATGTTTAAAAGCAAAGGATTAGTAATATTGACTGGTAGTCTGTTTATATTCAGTGCTTATTTTTCTAAATTTGTTTTCATTATTTTTTTTCTCATTGATTGATATAAGCTCTTGGTCATATGTTGCAGAATCTTCATAATTTGTCATTTTAAAAACTTAGTTCATGGTGTCACTGGCTGAAGAGAGATTTTAATTTTTATGTGGTTAAAATTATCTCTTTTGGGGGGTGCCAGCCCAGTGGCTCAGTTGGTTAGAGCGCCATGCTCCCAACACCGAGGTCAGAGGTTCGATTCCCACATGGGGCAGCGAGCTGCGCCCTCTACAGCAAAGATTGTGAACAACGGCTCTCCCTGGAGCTGTGCTGCCGTGAGCAGCCAGAGGTCGGTGTGAGCTGACATGTGCTGCCAGGAGTGGTCAGTGGCCAGCGGCCAGCGTGAGTGGTCAGCAGCTGGGAGAGCTGCACAGCAGGCCGACCGGTGACCAACTGCCTCAGCTGCGGGGAGCGCAGGGCTCATAATACCAGCATGGGCCAGCGAGCTGTGTCCTACACAACTAGACTGAGAAACAATGGCTTGAACCGGGGAGGCAGAAAAGCGGGGGTGGGGGAATTATCTTTTTTATGATCTGCGAATTTTAACTGGATTTTTCTATATTAAATCTACTTACAAAATACATTCATTACTTTCACTTAGAAAAAATAAACCTAAATAATTATAATAGGAGAACATGCTGGAAATGTAATCTTTAATGGTTTAAATTTTTGGTAAACATGGACCACAATTACAGTAAACAGAATATAAACTAAAAAGGGATCACCAAGAGGCAAAACTCGTGGGACGCTATCGAAGATGAACTTAGGAAGATTTCCAGTCTGTGTACTTTCACTGTGAAATCTAAACAGGCAAACATAAAGGAACTAAGTATTAAACGCAAGATATTAGAAAAAAATTGCAAATTTAGAGTACAAAGAAAGAGAAAAGATATAATAAAGATAAAAGTCTTAATATACATTAAACATTTAATACATATAATCAATATTTAACATATTTAACGTAAAAGTTTTTACATATATGATGTACTATATGTACACATACCTATACTATATTATGTGCTCATGACACAGAATTTTAAGAAACCACTGGAGTTTTGGGGCTTCTTTGAAAATAAGTGAATTGGAACTATACTGAGGTCCATTTGGAAAATGGTATACATATGTTATGTATATGTTTTTATATACATAAAAACATATACATTAAATATAAATATAAACTTAGAAAAATAAGCAAAGAATATAAATAGACCACAAGTTAGTATTACTATATTACTAATTCTCTTTTAAACATTTTAAACAATTTCCACAACATGTGTTATTAAGTATGTGTCACCAATTTTTACTTTAAAATCGCACACAATAATGTTCATGAGAATCACATATCCTTCCGAGGACAGACTTCCTAACAAATCTGCTCACGCCTCCTAAAACAGTGCTGAAATCCAAAGAGCTGTACGTTGTCCATTCAAAGCTTTGGCGACAATACATTACATGCACTAGCTGAAAACCACTCAATTGCCAACTGGACATGAGATGAAATGTGTGGATAAATAAACACGTTCACATGTCTGTGGAATGACACAGAATACAGCCCACCTGCCACAGCTACTACCCCAAGACATGGACAGAGAGGGATACAGTCGGCTCACTTACACACCTGGACCTCGGGCTGGGTTTGACTGGTCCACTTAGTATTTATGGAAAGAGTACCACAGCATTTTGATATTATTACTTGATCATATAGTTTATAAAACATGACAACATACTACACGTACTTCCCCTGTTAGATACAGAAAAGGAAATAATGTTGAATATCACATTTATTCAACATTGGTTCTGGCCAGTGAAATATGGAAAGAAACAAGTCATGCATGTTAGAAAGGAAGAAATATAACTGTCTTTATTTGCAGGTGACATGATCATTATGTAGAAAACGCTAAGGAAACGAGCCCCGCAAAAAAAAAAAAAAAAAAAAAAAAAAAAAGTTACAGCTATTCTGTAAATGTTGCAAAGTCACAACATGCAAATTCAATGTATAAAATCAGTGGGCTTTCCATATGCTTACAATAAATGATTCAAAATTAAAATTTAAAGACTCAAATACAAGCACATCAAAAATGTGAAATACTGAAAGATAAATTTAACATAATATGTGCAAGGCCTAAATAAAAAACTACAAGATATTGCTATGTGAAGGTAAAGAAAATCTAAGTAACTGGAGAGAGACTTCACGTTCATAACATCCTATGTTCACACAAAGTGTTACATCATTAATTCTCTCAAGATCAACTAATACACTCAATGCAATGCTTGTCAAAATCCCAACACAGTTTTTGTAGAAATCGATGTCTTCTGTGTTTATATGTGTAAGTATGCATTTACTCATATGGCAATGCAAATGACCTAGACTGGCTAGAACAATTTTGAAAAAGAACAAATTGGGACAGCTCTATGACCTGAGTTGAAGTCTTGCCATAAGGCTATAGCAGTCAGGCTGTGAGTTGGAGAAAGAAAAGACTCATTGCTGAGTGGAATGGAGAGTTCAGAAATACACCCTTGCAGACTTGGTCAATGTACCAAGATAATCCAGGGGGAAAACAATCTTTGCAACCTATGTGCTGAAAAATTGAACATCTATATGGAGAGAGAGAGAGAGAGAGAGAGAGAGAGAGAGAGAGAGAGAGAGAGAGAGAGAGAGAGAGGAAGAAAGAAAAAGAATCTTGACCTCGCACCAGACACAAATGCGAACTCAGAATGAATTATAGGCCTACATGTAACTGGTTCTATTTACTTCTGGAAGAAAGCATAAAAGAAAGTCATGGTGACCCTAAGTTAGGCAAAGATTTCTTAGATAAGACACAAACAAGAAGAGCTGGAAAATAAAAAACAATAAATTAGATTTCATTATGATTAAAAACTTTTATGCCTCAAAAGACACTGCTATGAACATGAAAACACAAGACACAACCTGGGAAAAAACTTCTTCAAAATAGTATTTGAGGAAGGACGTGTATGCAGCGTATGTAAAGAACACATACAATGCAATAAAAAATTAAAATGGGCAAAAGATTTGGTAACCATTTCACAGGAGAAGACACACAGATGGCAAATAAGGTCTGAAAAGCTGCTCCACACCATGAGTCATTAGGGAAATGCTTGCAAAAACCACAATGAGACCCCTTTACACTTGTCAGAATACCTGAAAAACACCAAGTGCTGCCAAGAACAGGAAGTAACCAGCAGCCCTGTGCTTTGCTGATGGGGACACAAAATGGTGCTGCCGCTCGGGAAAGAGCTTGGCCGTTTCTTATAAACATACACATACTGTATGATGCAGCTGTCCCCCGCCCAGGCATTCGCTCAAGAGAAATGAACATATTCATCCACACAGGCAACATATCAGAGACCTGGGGACAGCCCACATGCCCTCACCTGGTGAGCAGGTGAACATGACCCACAGGAAAGGGCACCACGCACGAGGGATGAATCCAAAAAGTCATGTGCTAAAGGAAAGAAGCCCCAGAAGATGATGTATTATATGATCCCACATCCAGAATGTTCTAGAATAGAAGCAGGAGCAGAAGGGAAGGGAGGAGAGAGCTTTCAGGGATGAAGGGTTATGCGTGTGTCCAACTCATCAAATTATAGGATTAAGTATGGAGATTTTGATCACATGTAAATTTTACTTCAATAAAGCTGATTTTCTAAAACGAGGTCTAGAGATAAGCTTTGTCAGCCCTTCAACCAACCCCACTTCCAAGGATGGTTCTGCGGAGAATCCCAGGTCACACTGGTTTTCCTCCTCCAAATGGCAAAAGGACGGTCATCTAGAATCCAGTGTCGTTTATGAAAATGCACATAACAGTGTGGCTCTCATTCCTAGAAGGCGACATTCTCCTCCTTCTTTAACGTTCTACAATATTGATATTAACAAACCCTTCTTGCGAGCTTGTAGTGTTCCGAGTCCTGCTCTATGCACTGGGTGCCCGGCACCTTGGATTCTCAGGGACGAATCCTATTGTCACATCTTTTTCATTACTGTCCTGAGAACTCCGAAATGTCTCAGTGTAAAGACTGCTGTCCTTTGGGCGAGGTGCCCCTCCTGTTCCCCGGTCATTTGTTCTGCCCCAGCATCCTCTGCTCTGTGACGCCAGGGCTCCCAATAATCTGGATTAGACTTCCTGGAGACAGAGCCTTATTTCTCCCGTCTCTTATCTTATAATTTCTCCTCTTTTCAGACCTTTCATTGCTTCATATTTTTATTTGGGTAATCATGTTTTTAATCTCTAAATCATTTCTTGCTTTCTAAAATGTCTTGAAGGTCGCTAAATGTGCTTTTAGAATACATTTTTTGTCCTGACTTTTGTCTCTTTTTACCTGCTGCACACACATACCTGTGACTCTTGGTTGTCTGTTCATAGATAAGAAGGGTGAAGTAGCTGATGTGTTCCCTCTGGTGTTGGGTTAACAGGTGCCGGTTGCCTCACTGCTGAGTGAGTCCTCGAAGAGGCAGGAAACGGGAGGGCAATGTGAGTGACAGGCTTTGGATTAGGTGAGGAGGGTGTTGGGGAGAAGACCCCAATACCGACCCAAAGGAGAAGAGTTTAGTCAGGCTCAGGCAATATCAGCTGAAGGAGACTTAGCATTTTCCAGATAATATTCAGACAGATGTCCAGCTTGACCTGAAATGTTATTTAAATGTGAGTAGTTCATTCCATTGATCGAATTTGATTTTCATTGAAATTGACCTCTGGGCTACCAGTTTACACCGTCTGACATTCGGGGAACCAGAGACCAGATGCCATGATGGATAGAAGGACACTACTCTCCACAAGTAACTCTGATGCCAAGTTGGAAACGAGTGTCCCAGGAAAGAGCAGGGGAGAGAGCACACATATGGAGTGGCCCTCGCTCTGCTGGTGACAGCCCAGCCCCACCCCACCCCACCCCACCCCCACGGCCAACCTACCCCTGCAGCCTCAGCCCAATGGGTCCCACTTGGAAACACAACACAGGAGACTGATTTTGATTAGCGTGACATCAGTAGGGGTCACTGTTTACTTATGCTCCTTTCTTCTTAATTTCTGATAGTTTTTAGATCGCTGCCAAGTCCAAATGCAAGCAGCCATTCTGATGTAATAACTGTAGACTCTGATCTGACTCGCAGCAAAGCCATTCTGAAGAATTCCAAAGCTGGAGCACTTGAGGATCAAGTCATAAATGGATGTGAGCCCCGACTTTAAAAAAAAAAAACTTTACGGAGAAGTTGGTCTCAAGAGTTAAAATGAGCTTTTCCCCAGAAGTAAACACTTGTCATAAACACTTAAAATGACATTTTCTATAACCTGCCTTTTCCTCATGATGAGTGTGGATTTCACACTTGGGAACAGATGCATTACCGTTGATGTCCTTTGAGCAACGAACTGACCATGGCCTTGGCTTCCCGCTGATAACGTGGGGACAGACCCTGTCATGTCACTGCCAGTGTGATTTTTGTAGGTCTTCCAAGTTACGTAGGGCAACACCTGATTGTCCGCTGCCCGAAATACCCTGGCATGGGGAGAGTATAATTTGTCACCTTGACTGGGCCACTTTGCAGATTAGAAGGGGGATTCTCACACCAGGAAGAGCAGGCAGTAACCCCGACTGGCCTGGGCCAGCCCAGGTGTGTAGGCACCTTACCTGAAAAAAAGGCCAAAGTATCAATAATGTGTCTTTCTACCAAGTGGGGAGACCTCTTCACTTAGGGTCATTGTGCAGGAATAAGACAGGAAGTGATTGGTCAGCGGTGGACTGACAGTGGCCTCAGGGACCCCCACTCCAGGGACAGCCGGGTAACTTCAGACTCCCGGGGACAGTGAGGGATGCAGACAGGCAGGAAGAACCCTCTTCATACTCTGGCCTTCCTCTCGCTCGCTCGCTCGCTCTCCGTCCTTCCCTTTCTCCCTTTCCCTCCATCTCTCTTGCTTTCTGACATCACTTAGATGAAGTATAGACTGTATATAGTTTTTCCAGAATGTTCCATGCTAACTCATGACCTGGGCAAGGAGATGGCTAAGAAAAGGACAGCTCACCACAAGGGTCACCCCTAAGGTGACCCTTGGCCACAACATGCCATTCTGCACATGGGTGTCCTTTCAGTCCTCGGTACCTGAACGCTGTGGTAACACGCCTAAAATGGTAACACCGGAATTCACGTCGCGAGGGACGCTGACCACACAGCTACGAGCACCAGCACCGTGCTTGTTCAAGCACTACCGGAGCACTCGCCAGTCCTTACACCTCATAAAGAAGACGCTCAGCTCGACCCCACACAGAAGAACACTGAGGCCCAGTGGCCACGTGTCTCGCTCAAGGCACACCGCTGAGCAGTGCTGCCACTGACCTCCCCCAGAACTTGCCCAAACATGCTAAGTTCAGAGCCACACTTTGCCCTAAAAATAAGTTTGTGTCCAGCAGTCTGTGTGCCACCACGCTGACGGTTAAAGCTGACGGAGGAGCTAGTCAGAAGGTTTGTCATTCGTTCTCCCTCAACATTGGGGAGCAAGGTGGCAAAACTGAGTGTACCCCAAAGACAATAGCTTTTTCATTCTGCCACCACATGAGTGAGCTCTTTAAAATGTCCTATTCATTCACCAACATGTTGCTGGACACTTCTGAAATGCAAAAATGAGAACAAAGCCCAGGGAAGAACGTTGTTAGCATGTTTAAACTGGGGTGACGATGGGTACATGTCCGTTCCACGCTCCAGCTCGCTTGGCAGCGGCAGGCGCCCTGTTCAGCCCTCCACTGACCTGGTCGGTGTAGCCGGGGGCTGGACATGCACTTGGATCACCACTGCTGAGCCCCAGAGGGACGTTTCCCCTGGGCCAGGTGCCCGTGAGAGGATCCTGATGAGCAGCCTGAGCAGGGTTTGCCGCCCTTTTTGCATCCTGTTCCTTCCTCTTCTCCCAATAAGGGCGCCTGCGGAGTCAGCGTTTGTGGCTGACACCTCCTACCTGATGTACACCCCCACTTAGACACAGGGGACCCTGGTGCGAGTCCCATGGATGTTCCATCCCCTGGTCCCAAGCACAAAGGCTGCTTAAACGTTCATGGCTTGAACCCTCTGTGTGAGGTGTGCCATTCACTTAATTACCCTGCAACTTGAATCAGATACAACAGTCCAATAACGTATCTACGAACGAACACAGCCCTGCCCTGTAAAAATCCCCTTGCAAAGCCGTTCTAATACTTTCTATTTATCTTCTCTGACGTTAGCCGTTATCCAGCCCAGCCGGCCGACAGACAGCCTTCCCCTCACATTGGGTTTAAATGCATCGCCGTCTAGTTTTTCACTGTCATTAGCGCCCCCCTGGTGGGCAGAGAGCACGGCGCTGGCACCGGTCACACTCCACTGCTTTATCTCATATGACAAAGAGAGATGATGCGCTTCAGCCCTGGCCAGCCTGGCAGGGGGACGGCGGCCAGCGGTCTCCCCGCTGCCGGGAACACCCGGCCGCCCCATGCACCTCGCTAACAGCGTGAAGGGGCAGACAAATGGATTTCCTCGATATTTATAACCAGCATCATTCTTCCTTCCAGGGCGTTCAGTGCAGGTAGCTGTTTTATATGAAATGAACAATCTTTATAGACGTACCAGAGCCATAACAAGCCTGATTTTCAGCGAAGCTGAGGTATATAACTCTTACCGAATTGTCAGGCTACTTGCTCAACAAATCAAGCCTAACTTATGATGTTTGCAGTGTAATTTTTATTCCTGTTTGACTAGCCCACTACCCGGTGGTAATAGGGTGTTAGCAAAGGGCAGTGCGGGATTGTGCACGCCGTGATGGATGGGCCGAGCCGGCGCTGTTCATTTATATCTCCCGATCCCAAATCAGTTAAGTTTAGGAAAAATGAAACAAAGTGGCAAGAAAAATGTTTGCAGATTGCAGCCCGGCGCTCCCGCAGATGCGAGTTCAGCCGCATCGGCTGGGATTGTCTGGGGCATTAAGATATCTAAATGAAAATCAATACTGTATGTGCCAGGCGTTTACTACCAGGAGCAAGCATCCAGAGACCTGAGCTAATCAGCTTCCAGCCTGTGCCTCAGCCACAGGCTCAACCCCAGGGGCGTCCTAATTGCCCAGACTAATCATAGCAGAGTTAAATTTATAACCAAGAAAGACATCTTGTTTTTCTCACCAGTCATCAGTTAGGAGTGGGAAGGTTCACCTATGAGGTGGGCGGCAGATGTCCAGTGGGAGGCCCCACAAGGGAGGAAGGCCCCTCACCTGTCAGGGCGGGTGGGGGGGTGGACAAATTTACTGCACGCCGTGAGCTCGGTCAGCCCCTTTAAGCTCTGGGTGGGGAGACACCACCAGCTCCCACGCGTGCTGTGGACCCCTCCCTGGGAGCCTCCCCACGTGCCCCCATGCTCTGCACCACGAGAGCAGACGCCCGCGTGCCCACGGTGCCACACACCTGACCCCCACCCTGGCTGTTGTTCTAAGGAAAGCGCTCAGGGAAGCAAAGCGCCTGGGTGATGTTAAAATACCTGTCTCTGTGCCTCCCTGAGCTCCCCGCTCGGCTTCTGTCCCTCAGAACACCCAGAGGAGCCAATGTCACTGGGTGACAGGTACCTCCTTGACACACCATGCACCATGTCACCGCCATCGTTCACACTCCGACACACTACAAAGTCACACAACAGCTACTGGACACACGCGTGTGCCGCTGACGGACCACAGCGCAGCAGGGGGCTGGATGCCTAATATTTGCACTCTCGATGCCAACTGTGAGCATATTTCGTACTATTTTCAACAAATTACACCAAAGTATGCAAAATGTTTATAAGGCTCCATCTTCTATTTTTGGCTCTGGTATATTTGCAACTTAGTAGTCCTTCAGAGATTTGTCTCCTCGGGAGAAATAGGAAAATGCAAAAAGAGAAAGGGAGAGGGAGAAGAAAGAGGAAATGAGGATGCTTTGTTCACGCAACAAGTTGAGTTCTGCAAATTTCTCGTAAAAGAGCGGAGCCAGCTGTCCCACGAGATGTTCTTCAACAAGAAATTTAATAACGCTATTTGGATTCTTTGTGCCCTGGGTTTCAGATGCATTTTTAATGCATGTGTCTGAAAGCAAAGCACCCAGTGCTGTGTTCTGTCCTCACCAGCCCAGATGGCTTCCTGGGTGGCACGATTCTGGGAGCACCGTGAGGCTGTGTGGGTGTCCCCCCCACCAGGAGAAGGGTGTCCTGCTCTGAATGATGTGAATGAGGACCGCCCCTTGCCCTCCGTGCCATTGTGTTCAACCCCAGGTTGGGGCCACCCTGACCACCGACGCCTGGAGCAGTAGGGCTGGTCTGCTGGGGCAGGACCCAGGACGCAGGAGTTGAATCTGGGCTGGGGGGGGGGGAGGGGCGGGCAACAGTTTCCAGCTGCTGGATTACAAACCAAGTCAAAACTTTTCAATCCAGCTTCTCGGTTGTGGGAGAAAAATGATTTATTTTCTGATACTCTTTGCGTTCTGCAAAGACCTTAACCTAGAATTGAGCCTTGAGGCCTTGATCTCCGACCAGAAGCACCAGCTCAACTCATCACTTACCCAAAATACATACAGTCAGAGGAAGAGGTATTTAAGTGAACAAACCCATGTTTGGGGCCTGCCTCCGCATACAAAATGTGAAGAAAGCACATTGCCTCCCAAGTCTTCGTACCCACACTAGATGCTCAAAATGTGTGTGTGGGTTGGAGAAGCTGACACGTGGATGGGCACACGGGGAAGGCAGTTAAGTAGGACGTGGACTCAAGAAGAGGAAAAGCAGCATCCCTCGGATGCAGACACCAAGGAGGAGATGAGTGTCGGGACGCACCGGCCACACGCCACTGACCCTCCGCGCAGAAGCCCTGGGGCCGAGGGTCAGAGCCCCAGTCAGACAGGCCAGCAGCTCCCACTCCACAGCCACTCGCAGGCCAACGGCACCTACGGGCACGGAGGCGACAGGGCGCGTACACAGACCCCACAGCAGCAGGAGCTCCGTTCCGAGGTCCTCCTCTGCCCTACTCCTGAGCCAGGTTCCCGGGCACAGTACCCGCCCCAAGTGCTGGAGAAACTCCCGGGCTCTCGGCAAAGCAGCAAGCTGGGCCCCCAGGGCAGAAAGGCAACGGGACTGGAGAGAGCCCAGGAAGTCACAGCAGCGGCAGGGCTTCTGCGTGCCGAGGGTCCATGTGCCGAGCACCCACCTTGGGCTTCTCTGTGTGTTAACTCGCGGAATCCTCACCAGCCCCCGGGAGGGGCCCACCGTCACCCCACAGGGAGGGACGTGTCTGGGGGCCTCAGGGACAAAGGTCATCACAAGGAAATGAGATGACAGGAGTGGACCTAAGACGGAAATCGGACCCCATTACATTATTTATAGAGTGATAACAGTAACGTAATAAATCCATACCTGACCGAAAGCTTTCAATGGGTCCAAGCCAGCACAGGGCACCATTAAATGAGCTGCATGGAGAGGGGGCTCAAATGAAAATGCAGTTAGGTAGTTACCAGATAAACATCGGGGAGCTCAGCAGTGTGGTTCCCGGGGGCTCTGCCCCCAGTGGACGCTGGTGAAAGGAATGGTGTCCAGTACCTGGGCATTGGCACCATCTGGCGCACTCGAAGTCCCCTGGTCTCTGACATGTCACAGTTAGAAAAGCAGGACAGCCACTGTCAGCGCCTGCTGCCCAGTGGCCGGGCCCCGTCGCAGACCAGCTGGGCCCCGGAACCGCAGCTGCCCACCCGACGGAGGGCAGCTTCCTCGGCACTGTCCCCACAAGCCACAGGACCACTGCAGTAGCCCTTCCCTTGGGCGAGAGAGCAGGGGGGTGAGGGCTGAGTCAGGAGGACACGGCTTGTTTATTCCCAATAAATCAGTGAGGCCCCGAGAGGTGGCAGCCACAGGGGACGTGTGCCAGCCGAGTTGCACCCTGACCCAAGGCACAGCTCACAGAGACAGTGTCCTCCCCAGTGTACTCCTGGAAAGTGTGTCTGCATCTCCTCTGACAAATCAGAGGTGCCCTGGATGCGAGCGTCCCTCACGAAAATGGCCTGAGTTAGCAGATCACAAGCTGCCACCACCTTTTGGTATGAAAAGCTCATCGCAGCCATGCAGCCTTCAGAGCACTGGCCTGCTGGAGGCCGCACTTCTGCACAGTCACCCCTTTGACTGCCACCCAAGGGAACAGTCTCATTTACAGCTGGACGACCAGGCCAGCTTTCATCAAAGGAAAAGCATTGCCTGACCTTGGTCTCCACAAGAGCTTTCTGTGCCCCTCGGGCCCCCAGCCCTCCCCTTACCTCAATGGCCGAGCCAAGTGCCCAGACAGTGGCCACCCTGAGGGCCACCAGCAGCCCCATCCCGTCCGATGCGTCTTGCCTGTTAAGGCAGCCAGAGCCCTAACCATCCCCATCGAATACCAGGGCCACGCCAAAGCAGCCCTGGTGACAAGGCCCAAAAGGTGAAACATCCATTGGCACGAAGCGTTAGTGCTTGAAAACTGTGCAAAGATCACCACCTGTCACCATGATCCCCGGAGACACACTGCCTTTTTAAAAAGCACCTCTAACGAGATCTACAAATCTCTGCTGAAGACAGCTTACTTTATTGTTTTGTAAAGAGGAACATGTTTTAAACAGGTTATGGCTCCTGGGACTCAGAGCCCCAGAGGCCAGGGTCACTCTGAAATGTTAATAAAAGTTTTCATAGAACATGACGGCACTCGAAGAGGAATGTTTGGAGGTGAAGCTGACGCTAATGCCTCATTTCTACCCGTGTGTACACGCAGTGTGTCTGCGTCAAGACACGTGCTGAAGTCCTGGCTTAGCAGGGTTCTCCAGTGGCTCTGACGACAGTCGTACTGGGACGCCACCTTCTCTGTGGGGCTGTGGCCACCTGCCCCAGGCACATGGTTGTGCTAGAAACTTCCCTGTGAAGCAGTCCTGTGCTGCCCCAACACTCAGCCCAGGGTGGTGTCGCAGGCACAGCTGAACCCACACCCAGGAGAGAGAGGGGCAGGGCTGCCAGGGAAGGCGGAGGGGCTCGGGGGCTCGGCCCACGCCAGGGTTCCTGGGCTAGCCCAGCGAGAACGTGGCAAACTGGAAATACTCAGGTATTTCCTAGCCCACGTGCTCCTTCGTGTTTGAAGTTGGCTGGCCCAAAGGACACACGTGTCTCTTTCTAGGTGGCGAGGTAAGTGACGAGGCCAGTCGGCCCTCCCATCTGCCAGGTCCCCCTGGCTCCAATCTATCTGATGGTTCTATCAGAGCACTCGTGACACCTGGGGTCCTCAGGACCTGGGGCTGGGGACACTCAGTGAAGTTAAGGGGAAGCTGCGCATGCCGGGATCTGGGGTCACAGCCCACAGACGAGGAGCAGAGAGCACCAACCTTAGCTCCACCACACGCTGACCACTTTCAGCACGAGGTCTCCTTCCTCAGCACTCTCAGTACCTTCAGGGAATGACACCATCTGCCGTCACCGTGGACTGTAGACAACAAACGCCAAACCCCTGCCTCCCCTCCCACACGCCCCATCCAGGACCCAGGGGTCTCCTGCTTTCTGGTCCCTTAGATCCACCGTTAACGATATGAACCACTGTTTGTGGCTGTTACCGACAAAGCCCAGCTCTCACAAAGTGAGACGCTTTGCCGAGAGTTTTCAAGCACGTTTTGAAACTTTAGAAAGTATTGTTTTCCTAGTCCTTTGGTTCTGCCCTGGGAGCGGGGTGGTGGGGGCCCCGCTCCTCTGATCGAGGGGTCCAGGGACGCATGTAAGGAAGTGAGATGGACGCGGACCTCGGGTGAAGTCTGAATTTTACCCCCGAGTCGCCCCAGTCTGGGTGGGGTTCCACCGACACCATCATGACCTCACTCGTGCCTCCCCCCAGACAGGCCTGCTGCAGTTTTCTTCTGAGCACCCACCTCTTCGAGATATTACAATACACACTTGTTTATCAGTCCTCGCCTTACCCCCACACACACACATATTAAAGTGAAAGGACCATGAGAGAAAGGACTTTCCTTGCCCACTGCTGGTTCTCAGCGTCCAGAACGATGCCTGTCACGCAGCAGAGGTTCAATAAGTACCGGTGCATAAATAAATGAGTGAGTGGACCCTATGACCAGGACGCCGTCAACTCCGGTGCCCTCATGAGGCAGCAAGGCCACTGCTGGTCCCTGAAAGTGTCCTTGGCACCCCGTGTCTGGGGTAAGAGTCCAAGTGCAAACTCAGAGCCTGCTTGCACACGCAGCACTGCAGTGCCACAGCCCTGGGCTGCCAATCAAGGGTCCCATCAAGGCAGCTGTTTTCCGTTCTTTCTACAAAATTCCAGGTTTACACCCGACTGACACAAACAGACAGATGGAGCCACCTAAAGAGATGGTGCAGGGAACGGAGAACAGGGCTTCCTCAGGGCAGCAGAGCTCACTGTGCCTGGGTGCCAAGCCCTGGGGGCGGCTTCCCAGGGACTCCAAACTGAGGTGAGAATGTAGGATTCCGTTGGCCTACGGCAGGCAGAATGATGGCCCCCCAAAATGTCCACACCATAAGCCTGGAACCCGTGAGGGTGTTACCTTATGTTACCTTATGTGGGGAAAGAAAACCCTAGAGATGGGAGATAGCCTTGGGTTACCCAGAGGCTCTCAAACTAATCCCTTGTATTCTTTAAAGAGAGCGAGAACCTTTCCTGGCTTTGATCAGATTGAGGACATGAAGGAAACAGACGTAACCCTGTCAGCTCTGAAGAGAAGGACCAAGCCAAGGCATGGGGAGCTTCTAGAAGCTGGAAAAACGCAAGGAAATGAATTCTCTCCCAAAGCCACCAAAAGGACACTGCTTCAGCCCAGTGAGACCCATGTTGGATTTCTGACCCACAGAATGGCACGATTCGTTTGCATTGTTTAAGCCAGGAATTTGTGTTAATTTGTTACAGCAGCAATAGGAAATGACTATATGGTCTTGCCTAAAAAGAAAAAACTCTGAGTCCCAAGGTTGTTCCACTTTTGGCCGCCAGCACAAAATAACTGAGTTCAGTGAACACAGTAAGTGCAGACACCAGGGGACACTTGCCAAGTTTAGAAGGTTCTGGCCCAAGGGAGTTCGGTATCAGTCAAGTGACATCCTAGAAAGTGTTTTCTATTACACATAAATTTAAATTTTCAGGCCAGAAGGTGAAATAGGGCCACCATGTTTCCTTGGAGATATTGGGTGGCTCCCTGGAGCTCTCGGCTCACACAGTCACACTTGTCGCAAAGGTCCAGCAGGTGGAGAGATCGTATGCAAGGTGGGGACCACGCTGAAGACACGTGAGGAGGGCCACGCTCACCGGTGCCTGTGCAAGAAGCTGCCTTAACATTCCTTGTCTCGGGATGAGGGAATGCCTCCAACTTGGGAGCTAGAGGAAGACAGCACGACAGAAACCAGCCAATTCTTAGGCCGTAATGGAGGTGACATTTATTCCTATGCCAACTCCACCCAAGAGGCCTCAGCCTGCGCCCTGGGGAACCACAGCAAATATTCAAGCATGTGGAAGGGGGAAAGGCGTGGCTTTCCCACCTGGTGACTCACGCTAATTTAACACCATGTCCTTATACAACTTAATACCATTCATATGCCCCCCCCGTTGGGAACCCCCAAGCTACGTCATCAAACCCTCTGCCAGGCTTCTCAGACAGGGACCCGAGTCAGACTCCGCCCCTCCCACTCAGTGTCTCCACCTCCCCCCGATACCCAGCCTCTCTGCTTCCTGGCAAGCTGCTGTGAGTGCGCACACAGGACAGGGAAGAAACGAAGCCTTGGCCCAGGTCCAGCTCCCAGTAGGTCTGCCTGGTGGGAATCTCCACGTCCCCAAAGTAACTGAAATGGATGGACTTGCAAGTTGATAAATCTCTAAATCGGCTTCATGGCCTTCCAGTAAGAACGAGGACCGTGCAGACGGCCGAGTGGGGTCTCTGGAACCGAGGTAACAAATACACATGTGACGAAAGGGTGCTGCTGGCTCCTCTCAGACCTCGTGTAATTCACCAGTCTGAGCCCCACAGAAGCCAGGTTCCCTAGGATGACAGTGGACAATTTCGGTAAGATACATGCACGCCAGGGGGTGGGAGATAGGGCATAGAAAATTTAGAGACCCAAAAAACCAGTGGACTTTGTAGGGGTCCAGTGGCCCAAAACACACCAGGACAGCCCATCTAAAGCACAAAGTACCCCATCGCACGTCCGTCACACAGAAAAGCAGCAGTCTGCTGGCTCTGGAGGCGGCAATTCCTCATCTCAGAAGAGTGCTGCAGTTCCTGCATGGGTGATAAGAATGACTTCTGCGTGGAGAGGCGCCATCGGGGTCCAGGATCCAGGCAATCCCTCATGACCCAGGTGAGGTACGAAGGACCACACAGAGCTTTTGCCATAAGGAATTATGCACCACGTGGAAAACAACCACCACTCATGGCACAGCCTGGGCTGCAGAGACAAACTGCCACGCAGTCAGAGCTCATCTTTACAACAAAACTGGTTTTCATCACCCTACCAAGTCATGAGCTCAGGTAGACCCAGCAGCAATCCTTGTGAGAGGGGAGAATTTCACCCAGGATTGGCATGGGGAGGGCCCTAGGGCACAGCCAAGCTCCACGGGTTGGCAGGTCACGCCCATGTCGTTCACGACTATTGTACCCCCCCGCCCCAATGACACCTGTGGTACTGGAGGGGCCTGTGTGGCTGGCTGTGGGAGACGGAAGGAGGCTGTGTCTGGCTGGTTCTCAGCTCGGTCTGTGAACATAAGCTTCAGAGATGGCTGTGACACTGTGGTCCCCACACAGTGTGGCCCTGAAAGACAGCAGTGAGGGAAATTCCCAGCAACCTGAGCTTCCGTAGCAAGCTGGGCAATTTGCCCCGTGTGGACAAAGGTGCCCTGACATAGAATCTTGGGCAGTGTCAAATGACTCAACTGGTTGGTCAAGAGGTCAGGAAGGGCCATCGTTGGGGTCAGCAGACAGAGGCCTGGGAAAGACACACAGGGACGAATCCATGCGCAGGCAGGGAGTGACGGTGGCTGTGTCCATGCTAGTGGCACCGTGGAGCACGGAGGACACACTGAACGGTCAAAGACAAGCAATGGCTCAGCCAGTGTGTCCGCCAGCCTGTCACCGGCCACCGTGCTGGCACATGGCCTCATGAATGCACAGACACAGTAGCACGAGATTGAGCATGAGCCCAGTGTCATGGGCTCCTGCTCTCTACGACTATGGCCACTGCCAGATGTCCACCTTGCAGCCACAGAGACCGAAGCTGAGTCCCTGACATGTCACCATACCGCAAGAAGGCCTGCCACCCGCTTGGGAGCACCCTGATGTCATCAAACCCCTTCTACCTGGAGGAGGTAGTGACCCCACCTGACTGGCAGTGACACACCTTCTGGACATGAATTTGCCATCCTGCTCACAGGGCTTCAGCTAGCAGGGCAGTCAAGGGTTTACTCCAAGGCTGGGTCTCACTTCGTAACAGAAGATGTGACAGTGGGACGACGACCCACGACGACCCTGCAGTCCCCGGGTCCATCACTCACCACCCACAAGAGCAACACGATGGCCCTGCAAAGAGCCCTTGCAGACGCCCACCTGGGATGACCTCCCGAGAGAGAAGGTGCCTCTTCTGAGATGCAGCAAACGCGCTCACGCAGTGAAAAGCATATGATCTGGGTCCCCAGGAGGTAACGAGCTGGGGCGGGAGCCAGGGTGGCAGGATGGGCCCCACCATCATCCCTCCTGGTGACCCCTGGGGACATGGGCTTGCTGTCCTGGTGACTCTGCCTCTTGGGTCTAAAGCTCCTGATCCCCAGACCAGGAACTCCTCTGCCAGGGGACCTGGCCAGAGTCCCACGACTTTGTTAGCTGCCACTGTCACCTGTTTACTTCAGATTCATATGCCTTGCGTCCAGCAAGAAAGGAGAGGAGGAGACAGGGCGGCTGTGACACCAGCGGGGTACCTCTTGTCCCAGCGCCATGTCATGTGAGCAGATAGATGAGAGCAGCTGCCATGCAGGAAAGGGGCCTGGTAACCGAGGACCATTCCCTTCAGAGAAGAGGGTCTGACCATTACCCCAGCGAGTCACTCAGGCCAAGAGACGAGCCGGCCAGAGATGAGGAGTGAGCAGTAGAGCGCGGGGAGACAAGGAGGGAGACAAGGGAGCAGACACGGCCAAGATCACGTCCCTGGTGAGGGCGGTAACCTCCTCTCAGAGTCTCCCCTGGAAGAGTCCAGCAGAGCCGGTCACGGCACTCAGGTGTAAAACAAGCGTGTGTGCCTGCTGCAAGGGGGCTGTCGTGGGCTGCGGGTCCACTCATGCTGAGAGTACTGGCGGCTGGCAGCTCTCGCTGGGTTCCTCGCAGAAACCGTCCTCAGCTGAAGGAGGGTCCTCATCGCAGCTCACACGTCCCCTCCCCAGGGCAGCCCCCATCAGAGGACAGGTTGATGAGACGGGGCAGTGCGAGAGCCCCAACCTCTTGCCCCAGTGCAGCACACGGGTGCAGAGTCATCCAGCTCCAGAAGGTTCCAGAGGACTTACTGAGGCCCCTGATGCAAATCCCTTATGCTCTAACCCCTCCTCCGCCCAGCCTTGCTCTCCTGACTCTTTTCAGTGTGGTTCCCAAGGGCACCCCAGTGAACACGTGGCACACCAGTCTCTGAACCTCAGAATGTTTCCTGGGAAACCCAACTTAGGATAAATGCCCCTTTAAAAGGCAGATCTGTTTGTGTTACACGTGTGCACGCACACACAAATGCACACACACATACACACGTGCACACACACTCGTCTCACTTCTGGTCCTCTGAGGCAGACCAAGCGTCTTGCTCTGGACTATGAGGCCCGACTGGCCTGCACCCACCAGGGGGTGTCTGCAGATCCCCTTCAGGCCCCTCCCTACTGCCAGCCCCCACCAGCCACACCGTTTGTCCTCAAGCTCCTCGGCTGTGACATGGTGTGACGCGTCCCCTCCCATCCCCAGAGCCTTTGCACGTGCTGACCGCCCTGCACAGAAAGATCTTCTGTCCTCCAGCCCCCAGGCCAACGTCTCATCACAGGTGCCCTGACCTCCCTGGTCTGATCGGACACTGTGCTTCCTTCATAATGCTGGTTAGTCTGAATTACGCGTTTGTGTCACTATTTGATTCATGTCTGCTTTGCTCACCATCGTACTCCAGCACCCAGCACAATGCCAAGTCATAGCCACAAGTAATTTCTGTTAAATTCAGGTGCTAATTCCTCCTTAAAGTAGATTCAAAGCCCTGAACACATAAATATAGATGTTTGTTTGTTTGTGCTGCACTGTCTTTTGTGGGTCTTTTGCTTGTCTGGTGACTTAGAAGATAGTCCACCGCGTGTGCCTGAGTGTTCACCTCAGGAACTCAATACTTGTCTTCGCTGTTGAGGTTCTTTCCTGTTAGACTGCGAGTTCCCTGAGAGGAGGCCCCTCCTGTCTCTTTAAGCAAGGAGCTTGGACAATGTGGATTGAGTCAAATCCTCAGGAAGTGCTTGTGTACACATCTGGCTTTGGAAATGTATAGATGATTCGATTTTTACTTCTTCTGGATAGTTTGTGTCACACGAGGAGATAAGGGAGCAGACACGGCCAACACCACGTCCGTGGTGGGACGGTAACCTCCTCTCAGTCTCCCCTGGAAAAGAGACCAGCCGGGGCCCAGCAGTGTCATGTGTTGGAGGTCACAGGCACGGATCCGGTCACACTTACAAACCCGCGTCCATGCTTAGCGGGACTCAGAATAGTCCAGTTCTAAGGGTCATGCGTCCCTGGCATTTGCCATTCTGTCACCTGACAAGTGGCTCTGCCAAGCCCCACATCCTGCAAACACTGCAGGCCCCCCCACGCGGACGCTCACTGGGCCACACACGCAGGGGTGCCACCTCAGCCAGATGCCACCACCCTGGACCTGGGCCCTGTGTGGCTAGCTATTTGGATTTTTCAAGAGAATCAAAACTAGATTTTTATAGAACACTCCCCATTTTACATTTGTCCTCGATTTTAAAAAAAGAAAGGAAAAAAAGGGAAAAAAAAAAAAGACATCGTGATGTCCAAGCAAAATACACGCCCACAAGAGACAAGCACAGGCCTGGGAAAGGTTTGAGAAGGAAGTCAAAACGCACAGCCTCTTCCAGCCCTGGAGAATCTGTGCCTCGGTTTCTCCATCTGTGCCTCGGCTTCCCCATCTGTGCCTCAGTTTCCCCATATGTCCAGTGACTCACTCGGGCCAGACACTGCAGCGCCCATGTCCTGGGTGTCCTTCTAAATCCTGCTCTCACCCTGACAATTCTCTCACCCCAGAACAAATCACGTTCATTTCTAATTTGAAACCAGCAACTAGAAAGGTATTTTGCCAGAAATTCTATTTCTCTCAAGGGCAAATTACAAAAGGCAAGGGGCAGGGAATGGGTACCCCGCTTTCCCTCACCTCTCACCGCATTTCTTCAGCTTTATTAGTAACTCTTTGCTGCCTCGTTTTCGTCTGGTTCCCCGCCTGGACACGGGAGGCCGTGGTGACCTCCTCTGGGGTTCAGGAATTTTAAAGTGACCATCACTGTGTTCAGAGGGGCTCCCCGAGCAGAGTGCTCTCTACAGAGCCCGCCATCCAGGGACAAGGCCCCAGACGGTGGCACTTGAAGGGGCGCTTAGCACATGCTCCCCGTGAGTGACCATGACGTCCCTGACTCCATCCAAGGCTGTCCTTAGAGGCCACATGTGAGGAGCGGGAGGAAACGGCCGGCTGCCGCTGGGGTCACCCCCCACCTGCTCTGGGCTGGGAGCCGGGGCTCCTTGAGGACATGGCCAGCACCACCCATGGATCTCAGCACACCCTCTCCAGCACACGGACATGCCAGCCCGCCACCTCCAGCGGGTCCGAGCAGAGCCTGCCTCAAGTTGTGGAGTCTCATCTCCAGCTACTCCTCGCAAATTCAGGAAACAGGTCCCAGAAGAAGCACAAGAGGAAAACTACAGGAAATGCGCACTCACCGTGAAATACCAGCCCAAAGCACAAACTCGGTAATCCCAGCAATGATGTTGGAAGCCCGCGATGGCTAGCAGCCGACAAATACCCGCAGACCTCAATCCATTTTTATTGTATTCAGGCTGCAGTGTTGTATTTCCTGCCTCCCCTTAGCACCACACATACAGTGTACTTGAAAACAAAAATCTATAATATTGATCCCGCAATGTCACCACAATTATTCTTTTGAAACAGCCATTGAAAACAAATTACATCTGCACTGCCTTTTCTTCCGCCCGCTGTGAGCAGAGCTCACGGTGGCCTGCTTGCAGCACTGTGGCCTTAGCACTGTGTCACCGCCGACAGGACAGCCCAGGGAAACGTGGTGGGGGAGGGGCGGCAAGGATGAAAACCAGATCAAATGGCCGTTTTAGGAGGGCGTCCAGGGCGTGTGGACCCCATAGATCAGGAAGCTAGGTCTGTATAATGGGCACCTGTGGGCCCCAGGGACTTCTCTCGGTTAGTAAACCAGACCCAGCTGTAGGGCTGATCAGATTGACAAAGATTTAATCAAAGCCTCCTTTTCGGACGCTCAGTTTAAAATCTAATGGCAAGGATTCTGTGGAGAAGCGTGGTCTTCACCTGCTGGCACATAACCACACACAGACTGCAGCTCAGCTAACAGAAGTGGTGTTTGAAGCGGGACAGACGCCTGCAGCCCCAGCTCCCTGCAGCTCACATTCCAGCAGACAGCTCGCCAGTGAGCCCCGTCTGCCTTGCAAGAGCTTCCAGAGGTAGCAAGCCCCATGGGGCACCTGCTGCCCACTGCAGAGCTGAGGCCAGGTACCTGTGCCACGTCCCAGCCCCTGTAACGCACCAGCCACTTGCCCTGGGAATGACTGCTGTGGGGGCTGCCTGTTTGTTTTCCATTGTCATACTTAGAAAAATTCGCCCTGTGCAGTAATTAAATTCCGGGCCACTGAGCGGTGGGCGAAGGGAAATTCTTTTGTTAAGGTTTGACCACACAAGTCACAGCGGTGGCTCTTACAGGCAGGAAGTGATAACTTTGGAGCATTAAGAAAACCAATAGCCTTGTTGACATGGACATGGGAACCTAACCCCTGAAGCCTCCTGGTATGACGCATTGATTTTCCTGTCCGTGCACAGTTCTAAAGCCATCCATTCTGCACGGTCAGGACTCACAGGGCCAGAGAGAGGAAAAAAATCTGTTCTCTCTGCTGTTCCTCCAGGCAAAGTTGAGAAATAAATTCTACGTTTTGAGAGATGATTTGTTCAAGCCATGTTTAAGAGCATATGAGTGCATTAAAAAGGGGGAGTGTTTTGTTTCCCAGACCCCCATGACCTGTGCCACTGACCACCGTGCCAAATCTTACCACCACAGACATGGCCTAGAAGGTACAGAGAGCAGGGCTGGGGGCGGGGGCCTCACAACAGGGGAGCTTATTTTTCCCGAAATAATATCACCGAGCTGCCCAAAAATGGCTCAAATGGCCCTGTCAGGTCCCCTGTCCCACGGCGTGTCCTTCTGCCACTGTGAAATTGCTACACTCCTGCTTGCTTCCTGACCCTCTTTTCCACAGATGAGCAGCCCAGGCTGACTCACTCTTCCGGGGGCCTGAGTATCACCCTGGGCGGACATTTCACCCTGTCCCTGACCCTCGGTCCCCACGTGCAGGGGGCTACTGGCAGCCAGGCATCAAAGGGCTCCCAGCATGTCCTCCTATGCACCCGGCAGTTCTCATTCAGAAATGCCCCCATGTCACCACGCCCCTCCTTGTCCCTGGCTGCGACAGGCAGGGGCGCCGGGTGACAGAGAGGCCAGGCTGTGGGGAAACTTGCTGAGGCGCCACAGGGGACATCGTGTGCCGTCCGTCTCACATGCTCAGTACTTTCTGCGAGTTTAGCTATTTTAGTTCCAAATAAAGAAAATGTGAGGGCCGACGTGGAAGCCGCTGTGTGAGCTGCACTCTGCAGAGGACGGCACACATCATCTGGTACGCGGGGAGATGGAGCCACTTCGGTGCAGCCGGAAAGGAAACTCCCGGATCATACCGCAGGTCCCGAGTCGGACGGAGCTGCACTGAGCAGACACAGAAAACACTAATGGGAGTGACCTTACGAGGCTCGTGGACACAAGCACAGCCCCCGCGTGTGTGCCGTGCAGACTCCCACCAGGGATAGTCACAAACCCGGTCACAGACACGGCTCCCGCGGATCCCGTCTCAGAGGCCTGTGCAAGTATTCTTAAATTAGGTTGGTGTGAACGCGTTTGTATATTTATTATTAAAATACTTACTGTTCTGCCTTTTGAAGTAGATGGACAAATGATTTAGGAGTGGAAATAGACTAGAAACAAAATTAATGCAAATAATGTGTTGATTTTTTTTTTTAGCTTGATTAGCCAAGCCAATGGAAAATTCTAGAAAACGTATACAATTATTTTAACTGTCACAGGCTGGCAATTGTAATTGACATGATTTGTACGCGATGCAGTGTAATAACTGAATATATTAAAAAGTCCCGTGCCTTGATTACCAGGAGAACATTACTCCTGGCACAATATTATTAACAACACAATTATCGCGGCATCCCTAGGATACGCTCTGAGCACTTCAATGCATTAGTGAACCTTTGCTAACGAAGAAAAAATTAAAGTACAGCAAATTTCAAAGCACCAGTTGTACCCAATATCATTAAAAATTTATAAAACTTCCCCTGAACATGACAAGTGTTTGGTTTAAATGGAGATCAGGCACAAGGAGAAAGCAGAAATCTGTTCCTCTTTGTCTCCTTCCTCACCCTCTCTCAGACGCTCTCTTTCTCCCAGACCTCCCCCAACCAGCACCACCTCGATCCAGCTGAAATATGTAACCATTACAGAGTGACAGCTTGACACACAATGACCCGTCAGAACATTCATCTCGCAATGTTTTATTTTAGCGAGGAGCCAAACGGCAGAAAAAATAAGCAAGTTGTTTCAAGGCTTGGAAGGAGATCAAACATTCCTGGCATCGCCACTTACCAGACCTTTGATTTACAAGGGGCTTGTCAGGGCCCGATTAGAGTGCGGGCTGAAGAACCCAGAGCCCCGCCACTGCCCCAGCCCACGCCAGGTCCCCACGCCAGCGTCCCTTTGTTCCCAGAACCAGCAGGCCCGGCTGAGGCACAGAACTTTGCACCCTTGCACGAGGGCCAGGCGGCACGTGAAAGCCAAACAGCCACAGTGAAATTTCTTTGGCCGAGGTCAAGACAGAGAAAAGAAGGGGAGGGACACTGGAGAGAGGACACAGCTGAATTCCCCCACCAGTCTCTTTCCCTCTTTCTTCCAAGTCAAAAGTTATCGTCTTCCCCCAGAAAAAAGCCATACCCAACGACTGCTCCCACCAGTAAGCTTTTTCAGCCTTATTCAAATGGAAACACTCAGCTTAAGGGGAAAAAAAAAAATGACTTGGACCAAAAGTGCAGGTGTTTAAAATATGTTCACTGTATTACGATTTTTGCTAGTAATTACAACGATGGAAATGGCTGGAAATATATTGTTTCAATTTGTATGGAGAACAATTGCAGAGTGAGAGGGCAGCGTGCTCTGTGCCTGGCACTGGAATGTGAATTCCTGAGCCCGGTATGGAGGCCCAGCTCGCTGGAGCAAATTATGAATACATGTGTTTGGAGAGCTCGAGCAGTAAATTTGGGTTTTGTGTATCCGTAACAATGCGATCTGACATGTGTGATTTATGGAATATTAAGTTAATACAGTATTATGAAATTAGCTTAATGTACTAAAGCTGTAATTTTATAGTGAAAAACAATGCGACCAGACGTAAACAATATCAACATTAGCATTTCGTGAAAGCTGAACCAGCTCACTCCAAATGTGTCCCGAGAGTCACAGAGGTACCTCGCCTAGACGGGCTCCAGTCTCAGAATGCGTCAGAGCCCAGGACCACATTCCCTGCTCAACAGCCCCAGCTGCTCAGTCTGGCCCCAAAGCAGGATGCATGTGCCCACCACAGACGCCAGGCAGAGCCCGCACCACCCCGTCCCTCAGGAAGCCACCAGACTAGAGCCACAGGGCCGAGGGCCCCTTGTGCTGCACACTTCACCTGCAACACCCTGGAAGTGACTCTGGAGAGAGCTCACTGGGGCGCCGGGTGCAAACCTGGAAACTCGGGGTTCAGAGCCTGGAATGCATGAGACTCTGAGGCCAAGCAAGTCTTGTTGACTGAAATGAGCAAATGCAGCAGCGTGTCCTTCAGCGCCTCAGAGGGGTGGCCTCACAGACTTGGGACATGAAAACAACCAGAAGCTTTGGGTTCCCTCAGGATGGCCATCCCCAAGTCAGCCTGAGACCGTTGGGGGGTGGCTCCCCAGGGCTTCCATCAGTGATCCCAGCAGAGTGGACGGACTTCTTCCCAGAAGAAGCTTCCATCTGCCCCTTCACCCTCCCACCTCCCGGGGCGGAGGCCCTGCTGGGCCAAGCGGCAGAAGTGGGCGAAGTGACAGTGACTCCAAACCAGACAGACATCAGAAACACTGGGTCTGACTCAGAGGGAGAAAGAACCTTTAGGAAACACTGCGGGGCCTTCTCTGGCTCACATTGGGGATGCTGGGAATTTGCCTGGAACTGGATGCGGCCCCTGGTCTTCCCTGCCAGGCTGCCCCTCGAAGAGCGTCAGGGCGGTGACCACAACACAAATGTCCTCAAAGCCCAGAGGAAGCAGAATTGAAGCCCTGGGGATGGATGGATTGGGGCGCCAAGGGTCTGCTTATCACAATTTCCTCAGAGCCTGACATGTGGGGTGACATATGGACCTAAACGTCCTCCAGGGGCACAGAGGACAGCCTCACATGTTGACTCCTGCCCGTGGAAGAATATGAACCTGTTGGATAAAGGACAGGTTGCAAGGGACCACGCCCAGTCCAGCACTAGGGAAGACTGTCCCGTGTCACCTGCCCGTGTGCTCCATGGAAGAGACCAGACGCCAAGTGTCACACCGCCGCGCGTGGAGAGGGCTGCACGCTGGACGGGAGCGCACGTCCGCGGGCGAGGCTTTCCGTGGCGCTTTCTTTTTATGATTCCCTGTATGCGCTTCACGTGGTCACCAGAATTGCTTCCTCTATCGCAGGGTCTTCATCTGCCCAGAGTAAAAATAAAAGCACTCCACTTGAAATAAATGAAGGTGTGCGTCAGAGTTAGAGAGGCCACAGTTGCCGCGTCCACACTGGAGAGAGTCAGTCGGTGAAGCTCACAGATGCCCCGTGCCTCCTCCGTCCTGCAAAGACGTCTGTCTGTTTCCCGCGGCCTTGCTGGCTTTTGTCTTCAAGCTGTCCTGCTTTTATTACGGGAGCTGGAGAACCAAGGGCTGGATGCCAGCATGCGTGTTTTCATCCCACCAAGTGGGCTCCAACTCCGTTTGCCTCGTGCGTCGGGAACCCAGACCCAGGGACCACCTCACAGCACGGTGGCTTGCCATGGGGCAGGGCGTCACCTCCACGGCACGAGGACACGTGAGGCTGGGAGTCGGGACCTGCTCGCTCTTTCCCACTGCGAGAGCAGATGTGGTGTCGAGGCCGATGCGTTTCGATCAGCAGACCACCAGGCTCGCTGCTCCAGTGGGAGTGGCTTTCGAGGAAGCCACCTGTTTTCCTCCAGAATTATTAATCTCCAGAACAGCATGACCCTCCACGAGGAGACCAGGTGCGGGATCCCAGGGTCAGGCCCAGCTCACCGGATGTGGGCAGCACGGCAGGGATGGTGGGGGCGGCTTGCTTGACTCTCCAAGATAAACAGGTTACAAACAAGACAGTTTTAAATGAATGCACGTCTGCTCCAAGCACTGAAGCCACGGAATTCCATTATCTTAACCTTTATTTTTTTCTGCATTATAAATCAAAAGATTTTAACTGGAAAAAAGAGGGGAATATTAACAAACCCCGACACAAAGGGTCATAGTTAAAGGTTTTCTAAATACAGAGTCATGTAATTTAGAAAAAGAAAACTACACAAAGAATGAAAACCATGCACAATACACAGAAAGTATATATGTGTGCGTATGTGTGTGTGTGTGTGTGTGTGTAAAAAGAAGCGCTTCCTGAATTCTTTCCATTCTAATAAAATTTTCAAAATAAAATCAGAATTTCGCCTTGATCTCTAACAGTGGTTTTGTACGAGCTTGTTCCAGACCTGTCCTCACCTCCCAGCTTCAGTCACACAGAGTCAGACCCGCCCTTGCTGTTCCCTGGGAAGAGTTAATAATTCAACTCCAGAGCTGACGGTCGTATAGAAGAAAATTCTTCCTTAAAGCCTGTCCCTAATTGACGTACGTCGTTTTCCAGTCTTATAACAGCAACATCTGTGGCTCAGATGGGAGAAGCAATGGGAGGAGATGCCCTGGGACACAATGGGGGTCCCCAGACCCCTCTGGCCCTTTCTAGCCGGCAAGCTCGTGCACCCCATTCTTCCCCACTTAGCAAGTTATGTATAAACAAATGGACCTCCTGGGCCTGCTCCCTCTGAATTCCTCCTCGGTCCGCGAGTGCTTTTCCATCAGGACGAACCTTTTCCCTTCCCTATGCACCAGCAAACATACTGATACAATTTAAAGGTCATGTTCTTTTCAAACTGACAGAGCCCTCCAAAGTTTTGACGAGGCCCTCCTAGCCTCACACCCTACAGGCGGAAAGGAATTAAGTTAAGCGTCACTTGGTGGGAGCTCAATCATGTGAACTGATTAGAAAACGTATCCAGAGAAGGGGCCGTGGCTAGGTGACGGCAGCGCATCCTGAAGATGTCACACTGAGGCACAAAGCCGCACCGCCACCAGGGTGGGGGAGCCCGCGAAGGTGAGTGAAGATACAACTACCTTCCCACAAGAAGCCTCTCGTTCCCCAAATTCCCAATGAACACCTCGCAACTGGCCTCACCTCTGTGTTCACACACAGCCACACTGTACTCCAACCCGAGACGGCCACAGTGTCAGCTCCCCGGCTCGAAGGAGCATTTACTTGACGGACTCGCTAAGAGCATGGACTCTGCATAAACGTGCATGGTGTGCAGACCCTGACGTGTCTATTTGCAGTTGTGTTCGTGTTACCAGGGATAGGCAGTTCATGATTTTGTTTTCTTTTTCATCTGTCTCTCCCTCAACAAAAAGGGAACAGTACAGTGGCACGGTGTGCTGACTGTGTCAGCAATGTCCTCTGGAAGCACCGTCATGACGCGGAAGCTCCCTCTGGTATTATTATCACGGTTATTATTATTTCACTTTTCACTTTGATCACTTCATTCTTCACCCAAAACCTGCTAAGGTTCACTGAGGCATGGCAGTGCCGACGGTTGGGAGGTTCCTAGCGCTCTGTGTCCTGGGTGTGTGCAGACGACGGCATCGCCGTCAGAGAGGGGCAGCAGGTGCCCCACACGTCCCCTGGCCCCGCACAGCCCCCGGCCCCTGCAGCCATCTCTGTGCCCTCTGCAAGAAGGGCTCTCTGTGACTCCAGACTTGATCTTTAGGGGAAACAGCCCACCGCCACACACGTCCCACCAAGAACGGAAAGGATTTAACCCAGGGAAACACTGTTTTGTTGTGAGGGCACACACTTCCTCAGAGGCGGCCCTGGGCTTGTTAGACATCTCCTGGAACGACATTCCTTTGGCATCCCCTCCTGGTTTCACTGACTGAGGGACGTAATCCGCAGCCCCGGTGGCTGAGGCCCAACCCTGGATTCAGTTGTCACACGGGTTTCCTTGTCACACTTCTTCCCCCGACTTGACCTCACTCGTCTTTCCCAGTTGAAGGCCCATCTCTGTCCTACTGTGGAACTGCCCCAGCCGCTGTCACTGCCTCTTTCCTGCCAATGCCCGTGGCTGTCCTGGCCCCGCGACGCCTGTGTACTGTGGGGACGTCCACTCTACGGGGCACACAGCACGGCCCCAGCGGGTGGTGTTGAGGCGCGTACGGCAGCGCTGCCATCTTGGAAAGCTCGCTCAGAACACAAGACAGCAGTGAGGGCCTCATGAAGACTGCACTTCATGTCCTCAGGACGTGACGATCAGACATTTCCTGTCACACCTTTGCACAGTCTTATGGGGGGGGGGCAATTAAATGTGAGTCAGATAAGCATCTATTGACCAACTGTGATTGCCAAGCACTCCAGCTATTGGCCAGAGATGCAAAGACAAAACACTCCTGCTGTCCAGCTCTCAGTATGGTCAAGACGCATGAAGCGTGTGGCCGTTTGGGGCTTCTGCAGGTTAACAGACACCGGGAGGAGGGCGTGGGAGCAGAGGGCACCGGTGGCATGTTCCCCTAACTGACCCATGTCCGGCAGCCACACCAGTGAGGGGGTCGGGGGCACTGCAGGCTCAGACGGACCATCAGACCTGTCCTGAGAGGAGGGCTTCACCTCAGAGCCGATAAAGGTGTTTGCCACCTGGGCTGTCCCCATTCTGGGGGGCCTTCGGAGTGGACAGGCCGCTCACTGTCACCGAGAGGGGAGCAAAGACACCTTGGGACAACTGCAGCTCCTCCCCCCATTTAAAACTTCTGTTCCTGGAAGACGTTTAAGAATGTTTGTAAATCTTTGAACTATGTGACTCAGAGGTGAAGGCTGCCCAGCTCCTCTGGGGACTTGATCCCTCTGTTCTCTCTGCAAACATCAGGCCTGCACGTCAACCTGCCCGTTAAGCAGGGCTGGTGACAGTACCCCAGCTCCGTGCCCAGAAAAGGGCCCTCTGCCAACTAACCAGGGTGGGGGACACCGGTCAGTTTGCCTTGAAGTGACCTACAGACCACACACCCAGGCTATGGGGGCTCTGTGTTTTAAACCATGTTTTACGGCACTTATGTATCGTCAACAGCTTCCTTTGAAAACACTTGTCACGGAAATTGTATTTAGCTGTTTTCATGAGAAATGAACTCACTGAGCTACGGCTGGGCCCGACCTGAGCAGCTGAGGAAACACATGCTCGGTCGTGTCTACAGGAAACAGTGACGTGAACGCCTCTGCCTCAGCAAAGTGCTGTGAGCTGTGACTGGACTGAGGAGAAGCCCTTCCCTGACGCACGTGTGGGGTCCCAGGACCCCATCATCAGGCTCTGCCCTGACCACCTCTTCCAGGCTGTGGCGTCGCTGCGTGCCGTCCTGCCCTGTGAAAAGCAGCCCAGCTGTGTGTCCTGCCATGCCACAAACTACACACCTTCCTCCTTATTCTCAGCAGCTAGTGTGGGTTTCTGTCTTCTGTCAGTTTCTGACCGGCGCTTGAGCACAAAACAGTAAGTTGGTACAAATGACCATCACTTAAAAAGATGAAACACCCACAGATACCAACAGGGTAAGATTTCACGGGACAGAAAAAAGCCAGCCCCCTCCGATGGCCATCCCTGCTCAGCTCTCACCAGTGTCCCCGGTTCCAACCCCAGCACTCAGCCCCACGTCTACTTCCGGGAAAGAGCCTTGCTCCTTTCTCCACTTTCTGTAGTTTTTTTTTTTTTTAAAGATTTTATTGGGGATGGGGAACAGGACTTTATTGGGGAACAGTGTGTACTTCCAGGACTTTTTTTCCAAGTCAAGTTGTTGTCCTTTCAATCTTAGTTGTGGAGGGCACAGCTCAGCTCCAGGTTCAGTTGCTGTTCCTAGTTGCAGGGGGCGCAGCCCACCATCCCTTGCAGGAGTCGAACTGGCAACCTTGTGGTTGAAAGGACGCGCTCCAACCAACTGAGCCATCTGGGAGGCAGCTCAGCTCAAGGTGTCGTGTTCAATCTTAGTTGCAGGGGGCGGAGCCCACCATCCTTTGCGGGACTTGAGGAATTGAATTGGCAATCTTGTGGTTTAGAGCCCGCTGGCCCATGTGGGAATCGAACCGGCAGCCTTCGGAGTTAGGAGCATGGAGCTTTAACTGCCTGTGCCACCGGGCCGGCCCACTTTCTGTAATTTTTTAAATTGTTTGGCTTCCCGAGCCCTGAGGAGACCGATGTCTCAGCCAGGTTCTCTCTTCTCTCAGGTTGCTGCACAAAAGGCATGGGCCTCTGCAGCCCCTTTAGAGAGAGCATTTGATGGGGAAAAACACAAGGGTTTTGAAATTCATTGCATGCCCAACTTCCTTCTTAACAATACAACGGTACGTTTACTAAAACGTGGCACCTATGAGCATAAATGATCTGGAGAGGCGCAACAGGAAAAAGTCATGTTGACTGAAAACTAGGACTTACTTTCGCATTTTCGGGGGTGCTGGTGACTAACAGCCTGTATGTGACAAGTTTACCCGTCGCCACCAGCGCACAGCCACGCGCAGGCCGCCGGCAGCTCCAGCTCTGACCCAGCAGCCCCTGAACTCGGGCAGGTGAGGACGAGCCTCGCGGGTCCCCACGGCCCATGTGCTTCACTGTCACACCCTCAGCCTCTCAGTCTCCTCCACGAACATTAATTTGAAAGTCAAAGTCCTTTTTGCAAAAGAACTGACATTCTGAGATAAAGTTCAGACTTAATATACTGAGTCTTGGTGATACTGTGTGTTGACAGAATACGCTGTCTTTAATATTTCTGCTTTAAAAATTACCAACAACTGTTAAAGTTCAGATCTGAACACGTTCCCCTCTGGCTGTGCAGTACCCAAATCAGATAGCGTCTGTCTCCTCCTCGGAGAGTCATGACTTGCTGCCGGCATTGTCACCCAGCCACACCTTCCAAGCAGGAGCCCCACCCCCCAGCCACCGTCCTCATGCCACTGTGACACCTGACTCTGGTGGAGCCCAGGCAGCAGCAAAACCCAGGTGCACACCTGCCTCCCCAGGCTGCTCACGCCCAGAGCATCGTGGAGACAGAGCTCAGGGCAGGCACACGGCCACCAGGGAAATGTGCTCCTGCCCCACCTGGGCCCTGCCAGCGGACACTCACCATCAGGACTCGGAGCCCTCCCGCTCTTCACCCCCAGGTGCGCGGAGCAGTCAGCCCCCTCCTCACACTGGCAGAGCCAGCTCCTTGCCGCGGGCTCCAAGCCTTTTACAGAATGAACATGAAGCTCCTTATGTAACGAAAGCAGGGAGGGGACTCCAGTTGTCCCTTCCCCACAGAGCATGAGCTGGTGGTCTCGATGCAGTCCTGGTATTTGGCTGCTTCCTTCAAGAGGCAGGCACAGGGCAGTCCCTGTGTCCCCTGGAACGCTGGGAGTGGAAGGGGGCACCCCGCGAAGCGCCGTCATGAAGGGCCGAGGACAGAAAGAGAACAGGGCAGGGCGTAGTGTGCGTCTGTGCCTTCAACCAGGCAGTTCAATCTCAGGCTACTTTGTCTGACAAATAAAACTAAACTGCATATTTAGGAACTCATCATGTGAGATATTGGTCTTATATTCATACCCACTGCTATTTAAAGACCAACAGTAAGCATTCCCGGGAATTTTTGCCACTTGGCGCGGCACAGGTACGCAGCCTAAGCGTGCCTGGCAGCTCTGTCAACAAGGGCACACCCCAAGGTCAAGGCCACAATGTTACCTCCTGCGGCAAAGTCAACAACTCAGAGGAAATCTCCTCTCGTAAGCCACAGAATCGAGTGTCCTTCCTGCAGTGACCCAGCGCCAGGCTCTGTGCTGGGCGGCGGCTTCAGAGCTGGCTGCAGCACACTGACCCTGGTCCTGGGTTGGTCCCGGGAGCAGAGACCGCATGTGGCGCCGTCACCCCGCCCCGCCCCCTTGGCTGGTGGGCACCCATGACGCATAAGGGCGCTTTGTTAGCTGTTGTTCCAGAACGAGTTACAGGCATATGGGTACGATGATGACATGGCCTCTGTCATTTGAGTTAACCATGCCCGCCATCAGGAGTAAGAGCTGCAGGAGGAGGCCAGAAAGAAGGCAGCAGAGCTGCTTGTCTTTCGAGGAAGGAAAGAACTGTGGGCAGTAGAAACGCCAGAGGAGGATCCGTGCGTCCTGCCCAGACGGAGGACACAGAAGGCTGACCCTGGGGACCAGGAGGAAGCAGACTTTGTGCTCAGACTTCGGGGGGCATGACAGGGCCCAGCGTGCTGCCTCCCACCACTCACCAGGCCTGGCTGTCAGAGCAGGGCACGTGCTCAGGTGGCTCTGGCAGAATAAATGCCACATGGTGAGTCCACGTGCCACCTGTCTATGGGCTGCAGCTGAGCTCGTCCACAGCGAAAGCCCTGGAGCTGGATGGGGGCACCCAGGGAATTCCCAGCCACACCCTGTCTCAGGAGATCCCCTGGGCAATGGAAAACACCACACCACGTGGCCCCTCTGGGGGACATCTCTCAACTTAGAGATGGCCCAGACCAGTCATCACTCACAGAACTTCTGCCACAGGCCAGGGGCCGACTCAGGGGCCAGCATCCCCAGCGAGGGAGGGAGCCTGGGCCACCTGTGCAGGAGTCCGCAGCTCACAGGAACACCTGTTGGCTACAGAGTCTGCAATACTCGCCCCTCGAGCATTCCAGAACCACAGTTGTCTCATTTGACCAAAGGGAGTAGGGTGGCTGGGAGGACAGGGCTTCCAGCATCCCCCTGGCTGGGGGGCGGGCTCGGGGAGGTTGGGGTATCCCCGAGGAGGCGGAAGAGGAAGCACTGGAGTTTTGCTGGAAGTGATGATGATGTCAGGTTCGTTGTGGACTCATTAGAGCAAACCTGGGACGTGTTAACGGCTCCCTGATTGAATTTGGAAATAAGGGGAGTTGTGAACGGTCTTGTAAGTAGTGGATGCACAGGCCTCCACAGTGACCGAGAGGCAGGACACAGCATCCCCCGGGGCAGCTCCCTCCTCCCGCCAGCAGACCCCCGGCCCACCACGGCGCTGGGAGGCCGTCTTCATCATTCCTGAGCTGGGGAAGGCGGGGCTAAGGGGAAGGAGTAGACCAGTAGACGTCCGGAGAGTGAAAACAGGTCAGATAAAATGCAACCTTTTGTTTTTTATTCCAAACTAGCAATAAGAGCAGCTGGTGACCAACCAGCCCAAGCAGAGACCCCGCTGGCCGCCCTCCCCAGGACGAGGCAGGCGTGGCCTGTTCCCTGGCAGCCCCCCCACCACCACCACCACCACCACCGCATCCTCCCGGCCCCTAGGTGTGTCCTGCCCTGGCCGGGACACGGGAAGCCTAGCCCGCCGTTTGTAGAGCGAACAAGTGAATGCACCACCCGCCCTGCTACGGGCTTTTCCTTTTCCTCTCACCTTCTTCTTCTCCCTCCACCTATTTCCTTCACCTGGTTCCCCTCATATCACCCTGCGCAGCCCCTCCCACAAAACCCTTGTCAATTTCCTCATTCACTCCATGCACGTAGACGCACTTACAAATACACATACTTAGGCACACGTACACACACAAAGACACATGCCTACATCATGTACATATATATTACATATCTGGGGAGGAAGGCCAGATTTAGCAAATAAAAATACAGAACATCCAGTAAAATGTGAATTTCAGTTACACAACAAATTATGTTAAAAGTATTTTTAAATTATTTATTGTTTAGATAGACAATTAATATTCTATTGTTAGGCTCAACAGAATTTATTGAGCCTCCAGTATTAAGCTCAGGGGGCTTTATTCATTGTAAAATCTGGTCGAAGGAGCCACACGCTCTTCTCTCTTAGGATCCCAGGGTCTCTCTCCAAGTCAGCAAGTAAAGCCCACTCTTTTTAATGGAAACAAAATATTCCCTGGGGTGGGAGCCCCTCCCTGTTGGCTGTCACCACAGTGTCACTTAGTAAATCTCACTCTCAACAAAAGAGTGAGAGGAGGGGACACCTAAGTGTGTGTCCTGCCTCCTTACGTGAGCTGTCACGGCAAAGTCGGAAGTCCACACTCAGAACGTCCAGCCCCATGAGACCCTGTGGCTACTCAAGTGCCCCGGGTGGGGAGGAGAGATGACAAAAAGAAGTGCGAAGTGCCCCCTTCCCACGAGGAACACAACAGGAGACGCTGAAACGCCGCAGGCTGGAAGCTCTGGATCAGTCCAAGTGTCGAAACGCAGACCCACTCGGCCCTGAAACCCACACCAACGTAATGATTTTGCACAGTTCCCCCCTCCCTCTTTCATCACTCCTATCTTTAACTCTATCCTGTTGCTGAAAACACAAAAATAAAAAACATATAGCAGCCTGGCTGACATTACAGCATCAGCCTCATTTTACCAACCATTTAGCTCCCTCTAAGGACCCGACTCTGAGACGTGAGCACGTTGATGGGAGATGTACAAAGGTCAGTGATTTGGAGGCTCTTCCCGACAATTTGCCAGGATTTTGGCATTTGTAAGCATCCATAGGACAGCTCTCTAGCAAGCTGACCTTGACAGCGAATGGGATAAATAAACCTTCAATTTACCCCCTCCAGCTCTCCGCGAGCCAAGGCAGTCCCCGTGGAGCCTTCACCTGTCCATACCGTTCAACTGCCTGCAACTTCCAGCTGACGAACATCCACAGCTCGGCGGCCCAGTGACAAACACCATCTAACAGATAAGGCTTCTGAAAAGTCAAAGCCAATACCGCTTCCATTGAAAATTTAATGCTGGCTCCATCTTTGCCCATCATTCTTCCGACTGTTGCTCGCGTCCCGAGAGGCCCCTGAAGCCAGAGCCTTGCTCCATAACAGGTAATGACGTGGCATTTAATGACACTGTCCAGAGCAATCCTGCTCTTTGGGAAGTAATGTGCACTCATGTACCAGATAAGCACCGCCAGATGGACTGAGCCACCAAACCTTTCACAGCCCTGTCACCAGACACAATGTGACAGACACATCCCCGGCGACGTACCTGCTGCTCTCCCCCTCACCCGGCCATCAGACAGAAGGCGCGTTTTCAGAGCAGCGCTCCTAAGCGCTGAGCCAATTCAGGCAAAAGGTGGGAGGGTAGCAGGCCTGCAATTAAGTATTCACAGCCCCCTTAATACTTCAGTGCTCCTGGAGTCGCTACCAAAGTCTGTGAATTATACCTCATTGAAAAGATGTCCTTAATCGACTCTGACATGTTTTATTGGAGGCAGAAAAAATGTTTCAGTATGATAGATAAGGTTAAAAATGTTACTACTCTGATCATTTACTCCAGTGCCTGGCAAAACCCTCCAAAGCCAAAACCATTTACATCATTCATCGGATGCAACAGAAAAAGAAAAACAAAACCCTTATCTGACAGCCCATTTTAGGTGATGGGACCAAGTGCACAGTTTCAATTTTCTGACAAAGTTGTGCTGTTTATGTAGATAAGAAAAAACAACTGTAACGTGTCTGCAGCACGAGAACTGGAGACAGGGCTTCACTGTGGGGTCCCAAGGCCCGTGGACTACCACCAGCAACACAGCAGGCCGAGCACCACTGCCACCACCAGCCCCCCACCCCACAGGAGCAGCTCAGGGTCCCCTGCTGCCTGAGCCCTGTCGGATGTTGCATGGTAATTCAACAAGTGCCTTTGTCCCAGAAGTTGTGATGGAAACCGGCAGTAGAGAGGCCTCATGGAAGCTGCTTTGTCGTGGGAGTACAGAGCCTTGCTTTTCTCCCTGCACTTTGGTGGTCCAGGAGACCCCAGAGCTCCACAGCCCCTCGTGGGACAGGTCTCATGGACCTGAACCTGGGTGCACAGTGGGGGGTCACCTGCAAATCCTGAGAACCCCCCACCAGGTGTGCCTCCAAAATCCACCTCCTTCCAGACCTACACACGTTTCTCCTGAGCAGACTCGCTCTCTCCTACGACAGTGGCAAGGAGCCCTGGCACAGCGAGGATGCGAAGAGTCTGAGTACTGACCTAGGTGGACGGGGACAAAGCAGCTAAGGTCTGCAGCTAAGCAGCTCCAGGATCTGGGGCCAGTGACTAACTCTCCCTCGACCTCAGGCCCCCATTGGCAAAGGGGCGAGGGTGACAGTGGTTGAGGTGACAAGCTGCCAAGCACCGCTTCTCACGCCCTGGTGACAGGTGCTGGCTTTGGCTGCTGTTGAGGGAATTGTCCCTCCAACTCCAACCGGCGAGGGCAGACTCAACCTGGCCACCCAGCTGCTCAGGAACTTGTCACTAACATCCCTCTGGTATTTTCTAAAAGTAAGTCCCTCAGGCCAGTCACAGCAGGATTGCTGTCCAGACTCCTGCCCTGAGGGACTGAAGCTCGTCACACACCCGGGGACACACCCTGCTCAGCCCATGGCTGGGGAAAGAATCCCAGCAGAGTCTTCTGATCCAGGTCCCCAGTTCAGAGAAAGCCAGGACCTCCACTAAAAATGGTTACAGATGAAACAGTGTGATTCAGCCACAAACAGTAATGACAATGACACAGAAACTAACTATACAAGAACTGAAATGTTGCTTCTTTCCAAGTCCATTGCCCTGGGTAAGCAAAGACTGTCCTTCACCTCTGATCCCACGGCCACAGCCACACAGCAGGTGAGGCTTCCAGACGTGCTTGTTTTGACTTGTATCCTATACGTGTTGTTTTAAATGTTTAATTAATTGTTGTCACAGAGGCTTCATTGACAACTGCACAGAGCCTTAGAAGGGTGCATTCCTGCCAACCTGGTGTCACCAGCACCTGCCAGGGTTGGAGGTGCTGACTAGCAGAAATAAGCACTTATAAACTCATCACATTTAAAAGTCATGAAATTCCCGGTTTGTTCTGGGCAAGAGGGCAGAGCAGGTAAGTGCTGTGCTCACCTCCTCACACAACCACGTTAAAAATACAACTAAATTATAGAACAACTGTCCTGGAGAACCATCTGAAGTCTGGCTGAACAGAAATCCCACAACTAAGGATATAAAGAACAAGCCATGGGCAGAAGCCACTAAGGAGGGGAGGAGACGTGGACCAGCTGGTCCCACACCGAAGTGTGGCCGTTAAAAATCAGGAGGCATATCTCAACTGAGGAGGTGCCCCCTGAGGAGTGAGGGCTCCCCAGCCTGGATCATCAGTGCCGGGATGAGGAGCCCTCAGGGCATCTGCCTATGAAAACCTGCAGGGATTCTGTCCAGGTGAGACCGAAGGCTGCCAAAGACCCAGGCCTCTCCTCAAAGAGCTGCACACAGATTCAGACTCTCTCACTCCCAGACATTCACCCTGGGCTCTGGCGTAGGGACAGCAACTCAGGAGGGACGGCAACACAGGGAGAGACTGAGTTGTGTGGCTCCAGAGCCAGGGCTGGAGGGACAGCACCAATGTCCTGTGTTGAGCCCTCCTCCCATGGAGCCGGCAGGCGGGCGCCATCTTGGCTGTGTTGAGCCCACCTCCTCACAGCCAAATCTGAATCTGATTGGCCTGGTGAGCTTCCGTTGCTCCACCTTGATGACCCTGGGACCCAGCCCAGCCCAACTCATACACAGCCACAGGCACTCACAGCACCAGAGCAACAAGCCCCACCATGCCAACCACAGGGGGCTCCTTCAGCAGCAAAAAGATACCGTGTTTCCCCAAAAATAAGACCTACCCGGACAATCAGTTCTAATGCATCTTTTGGAGAAAAAATTAATATAAGACCTGGTATATTATATTATATAAGACCGGGTCTTGTATTAATTTTTGCTCCAAAAGACACATTAGAGCTGATTGTCCGGCGAGGTCTTATTTTGGGGGAAAATGATAACCTCAGCTCATGCACCACTGCCACTGAAGTCACGTTTGGTGGCAGGCAACCAGCACCGGCCTGCACTGCACTTTCTTAGACAACCCTTGGGGGTCTGTGGGCCTGAGGTGGGCAGCAGCTGGCCTCAGTATGCTCTGAGCCTTTTGTGGAGTGGCCCCAGGTTCAGCACTGGCACCAAATCTGAATCGTCTTTAACCTGGTAAACACCCCTCGCCCCACTTGGGTACTGCCCAAGGCTCTTTCATTGGCGGAGCCTTACAGGTGGCTAACAGGCAGTGTCAGGCCTCGGGATGCCCTGGGCCTTTGACTAAGCTGCCCCACGCCCAGTACTGGTGGCAGCCAGTCTCAGGTCAAAGCGTGGCCTCTCTCACACGCCACCAGGACCGGCACAGGGAGCAATCAACTGCGGATCGCTTTGTACCTCCTACCAGGTAGCCCAGGGCAGGTCACAGGCAGCAGCTGACCTTGGTCTGCACGGGAGTCCCTCCCAAGAGGCCCCAGGACCAATATACCCAGAGGCCAGCTGCGGAACACAACACAATACCACCCAATTAGCCCCACAAGTGGCATACCCAAGGGGTAGTCTCGGAAGGCACCAGAGCCTGCTGGGGCGAATCCCACTCCATGGGGTCAGTCCCCACACAGCAGCTCATACCTTATGGTTGTGGCAAATCCTCACAGCCAGTAACCCTGGAGTTAGTTCCATCTACTGATATGTCAACAGCAACCAAAATTGGAGGTTACAACAGGCGGACTCACAAACCCACACAAGGGACACATCCGGAGCACCTGGCTCAGGTGACCAGGGAGACTGTACCACTGGGCCCCCCAAGGACACCTACTACATAAAGCCACACTCCTAAAACTGGGATGTAGCATATTTACCTAATACACAGGGAGGCAGCCAAAATGGGGAGACAAAGAAATATGCCCCAAATGAAAGAATAGAACAAAGCTCCAGAAAAAGAAACAAAATGGAGACAAGCAACCTACCAGAGACAGAGTTCAAAACTATGGTTATAAGGATGCTCAAGTGACTTAGTCAGAACTTCCGCATAAAGATAGCAAGCATAGAAAAGGACATGGAAACCGTAAAAAAGAACCAGCCAGAAATGAAGAATATAATAACTGAAATGAAGAATATACTAGAAGGAATCACCAGAAGACTAGATGAAGCAGAGGATCGAATCAGCAATTTGGATGACAAAGTAGCAGAAACCACCCGATTGGAACAACAAAAAAGAAAAATAAATTAAAAAAAAAAAATGAGGAGAGTTTAAGAGACCTCTCAGACAATATGAAGCATAACAACATTCACATCATAGGGACACCAAAAGGAAAACAGAAAGCACAAGGGATTGAGAATCAATTTGAAGAAATAATGACTGAAAACTTCCCTGACCTGGCGAAAGAAATAGTCACAAGCCCAGGAAATGCAGAGAGTCCCAAACAAGAGTCCCAAACCCAAAGAGGCCCAGGTGGGGGCTTCAGGGGCTCATTTAACGGGATCTCACCTCCCTCCCACAGATGACGGGGGCGGGGGGGCGGTGAAGGTCCTGTGCCCAGTGAGAGGAAAGCACAGGGACCACCCAGATAGCTCTTGCCACCTGTACTTCCTGCCCCGACTGTCTGGGCCAACACGATTCTGGGTGTCGGTGCCAGTCGTGTTGGCTGAGACCAGCATTTAATCCCAGCTAAGTGAAGCGATTCGGTGTCAGCAATGTGCCCAGGGCAGGTGAGGACGCAGTGTGGGGGCCTCGCGCCCGAGACGAAGGCTCTGAGCCCCAAGCTAGCCTGGGCCCCACAGGACACTCTCAGACTTTAAATCATGCCTGCTCCCACCCCAGCCACGTCAGGATGTTGGGGACCCACCACAGTGCACCTCCTGCTGAGCTCGCAGGCTGCTGGGCTGCATGGAGCATGAACGTTCCCACTTGCCTGATGCCATCCATTCAATCCTCATTAAACAAACATCTTACTGAATATCTACGCCTGGCCAGGCCATGTCCCCAGCACCAGGACGCAGCAATGACAATGCAGAGTGGTCCCTGCCTGTGTAAGCTGCTCACAGCCGTGTAACAGATTACCACACACCAGCAGATTAATCCAGGCCGTTTATCACCTTGTGGTTTTGGGGGGTCAGGAGTCTGGGCCCTTGGCTCAGATGCTCCCGGGCTGCCGGGAGGGTGTGGGCAGGGCTCTTCCAGGCTCACTGGCTGTTGGCACACTGAAGGACAGAGGCCCTCGGCTCCCAGAGGCCACTGTGGTCCCCTGCCAGATGGCCCTCTCCACAACATGGCAGTTTGCTTCTCCAAGACCAACAGGAGAGCACCTTTCCTGCTTCGCGTCTCTGACTTCCAGACCCACTTTCAAAGGGTTCGTCTGATTAGGTCAGGCCCACCCAGAATAATCTCCATTTTGGTTACCTCAAAACCAACTGATTTGGGACCTTAATTATATCTGCAAGACCCCTTCACCTTGGCCGCCACATACCATGTTCACAGGCCTCGCCCACACGGGAGGGGAGGGGTGATGTGGTGTGCCCACCAGGGGGCGGGATTCTTGGGGTGACCAACCACAGTGCTCTGATAGAACTTCCATTCCAGCCAGGAAGGCAAGCGACAGTGTGAACCTGGAAGGTGGCCGGCGTGGGACAGGCACCTGGGAGCCTCTGGGCTCTGTCCCCAGTTTTAGGAGGGCCGTGCCACCCAGGGCACATCTCAGCCTCCTCGCTGCTCACATGTTCTGTGACAACAGGCAGCGGCTTCGTCATCGTTTCAGAAAGCGACTTTCTGTTTCCTCAGACAGTCATTTAACACCCTGACGTGTCTGTGCAGCCATCACATTCCGTCAGTTGTTTACATTCCCTCACACTGATCGCTTCCTGGACGCTGGGGTGCAGCACCCACCAGAAGGCCCAGAGGCTCTGCTCGGTGCCCACCGTGGGCCACATCCCATGTCTGTCACCCCCCAGGACACACACTACTACACCAGTCTCAGGTAGAAGCCACCTGAGACACGGCTGCCACCACACAGACCCCTTCTCGCCTTTCCCAGGGCATTGCCAGGGTCTGTTCGCAGAACATGCAAGTGGACAGAACTGTCCCCACGCTCTTCACACGCCTTCCATCTGCCCACATCAGCTCCCCAGCAGGGCCTGGGCCCACCCGCTGGCCGTCCCACTGCCTCCCCTGCAGTCTGGACACCCCACCTGTCCTGGCCACACAGTACCCCCATGTTCCTACATCCTTCCCTTTGTCTCTTCATTCTACATCCCCCCACAATGGGAGTGGCCCTGAAAACATAATGCATCACTGTCCTGTGGACGCTCCTGCAGGGGCTCCCCACTGCACTGAACTAAGGACGCAACCCAGCTGCCCTCTGGCACCCACAAGGCCCTGCCCAGGCCCCACCATCCAGGCTCAGGCCACAGTGGCTTTCCTGCAGGTCCTCATGTCCTTTTCCACGGCAGGGATATTCTCTTTGCACGGACCATCTCCTCCCACCCTGTGGGAAAAGGATGCGATTTTATAATAAATGGTATTGGGACAAATGGACAAGTGTTTGGAAACAAAACATGATTTTTGGCCCCTGCATGACTCCAACCTCGCCTGCAGCCTTTGACGTAAACATCAGTTTCTCGACTAGAACTCTCCAGCCGCAGCCGCTAACACCAGCTCCCTCCAGGTTCCCAGTGCGCCTCCTGGAGGGTTTGCTTCAGGTTACAGGTTATAATGTTCAGGTGTTTTATTAATTTGTCTGCTTCCTTTTGTTCCTGTCTCCATCTAGAATGCACATCCCAAGGGGCAGGGCAATCCCAGGCACTGAGCCTGGTACACGGTATGAGCTCCAAGCCATCCATGGGCGAGAGAGCAAATGAACGCTAACCCATAGCATGGAAAATACCAGTTCCCTGTATGAAAAGTAAGAGGGCAGGAGGGTCGTCTTGTCCACACTTTATATGAGAGTCTATTCTAAAGGGGTAATAGTTAAAACTGGCATTTCTAAAAAAGAGTGGAAACAGAAATAAATCGATGGGATAGAATCAAAATTCAAGGAAGCAAACAAATCACTCAACTATCCAACCCCAGCTTTCCAAATCAGCAGGAAAAGAAGGGGTTGTTTTAAAAATTGGTATAGGACAATTAGCTGACAACACAGGAGAAAGAAAGCTAAAGCCCGACCGCATTACAACGAAATAATTAAATTTGAAATGACTAAAATTTTGAGTGGAAAATTAAACCATAATATTATAGAATAAAATTTCTGTTAATTACAATGTGGTCTTGGAATGGATAAACTCTAAGTATGACACTAGACAAAACATTGATATATTTGACATATAAAAATGGGGGGGAAAATCAAACAAAAAAAGTTGTAGCAGGACTTCCAGCCATGACAGAGAAGAACAGATCAGCAACCTTCACCCATAAAACAAGTGAGCAAGTGGGCGGTTGTGTCCACACAAGTGTGTCAGGACTCTGCAGACCGACCAAAGACAAAGAACAGATCGGCAGTGTTGCTTCATGAGAAACTGCTAGAACGTGCAGTATGGACGGTGGGGGTCTGTGGCCCTTTCTTGCCAGGGCTGCTCCTGCCTACTGCCCAGCTCAGGGGCACCGTAGTTGTCTGGGCAAAGGAGGCCTATGAAAAACACCATTTTCACTGGGGGTGGGGGGGAGCTGGCCTGCTTTGGGGTAGAGGAAAACCTGCGCCTGGCGGTGAGATCAGTAAAGTTGCAGAAGAAAATGGAGGGGGACCCACCGGTGTGCTGATGGGAACTTGCAGTCCCAATGGAGGCGAGTGGTGGCCGAGCCAGGGATTCAACGGGGACAGCCAGGGGGAGCTGCTAAGCTGTCCACATGTCCTTGGCACCTGGACCTCTGGCAGGTGCAGGTACGACTCGGGTGAGAGCCCGGAGAAACTAAAACGAAGCCTTGAGGCCCATTTGAACACAGGCTGCTCGGCTCCAACCAAGCACAAGTGAAGACCTTTGAGGCTGATGCCCTCCCTGGCAGGGCTGACTACACATCTGTGCAGATACAAGGCTGAGTCCTGGGGAGCCAGGCTGGAAACAAAGCTAAGTATTTAAAAACTAACTCGACACATCAACAGCCACACATGGTTAGAAGACAGATTCTGCAGATTAAGTTCAAGTGCGTTATTAAAGGGAAAAAAACCCTCCGGGAAAGATCACAATCCAGAGTTGCTACAATACATTATTTTAAATGTCCAGTTTAAAAAAAAAAAAAATCACAAGACACGCAAAAAAAACAGGAAAGTATGAACGACACTCAGGGAAAAAAAGGAATCAGTATAAACGGATGCTGAGTGGGCCCAGATGTTGGATGTGGATTTAGCAGACAGAGACTTCAAAGTGGCAATTATAATAAATATGTTCCAAGAATTAAAGAACATTATTTAAAGAATTAACGGAAAAGCCCTGCTTCTCAACAAAGGCAAATATTAATTCAAAATGGACCATGCTGAACGGCTGGGATCTAAACACTGAAATAACAAGCCCGACAGCACTGCGTTGGCCAAGGCTGGGGCAGAGGCCCGTACGGCCTCAGGGGGGTATGAGCCACACAACCGCCAGGCGGTCTGTTTGCAGGCTCTCCCAAGGCTGACCGCACGGTTTCAGCACCGTTTTGGTCCTTTACCCACACGAACCGGGAGCCACAGACAGGAGTCACATGGCCACCTATTCACTGCTCCAAAACAGAGGTTCCTAAGCACCCGTCCACAGCTCATGGAAATGCTCACGTGGAAGTCACGAGATGGAACCCTGTGCAGCAGTGGAAAAGGGTGAAGACACCTCCAGGTAACCAACACGAGAGAACAGTGTGTGTTCTCATACAAAGTTCAGAAAACCAACAAAACTGAGTGCTTAGGGACGATGCTTCTGTGACACGGTGTGAAGCAAACAAGGGACGCGCCACAGAAGCCAGCATCCCCTCTGTCCTGTGCGCTTGTTTGTTCCCTGCCGGGAGGAGAGGGGGCAGCTAGACAGAAGTACAGGAGGCTCAGGCTGCTGGCTGCTCACACGACTGTCACCAAGCTCCGTGTCTCTGTTTTGTGTACTTTTCTGTGCGTGGTGTGTTTCACAATAAAAAGTTTTAACAGCATTACATAAAAACTCATTGAATATACATATATGGTACCTATTATACCTTTAACCTAGAGTCAGCTCTTACAAATCCAACGGACAAACAACTGTCAAGTAGAGAAACAAAATCCAAAACTAGAAATACAGGTGCTCAGTGAACATTTTTAAAGCCCATCTCAGTTAGAAATCAAGGAAAGTTAGTTCAGTTACACATCAGATACGTCCAACACTGAGGAACTGTCCACACAACAGACAACTATTAACCATTAAAAATGATGTTATAAATAATATGCATGACCTAGCGTCATAGTCATGACATTGTACGTGGATGATACAGGTTAAAAGCTGTTTGACTATTGGGGGCTGGGGGGCTTTCTATAGTAAATGAAAAGTTCATGTTACTAAACTGATTATAAATTGTGATCCCTTTTAAAAAGAAGTCCATATGTGGACATGTATTCATGTCTGTGGCTGAGAAAGAACGGGACGATGCGTTTCAAAAGTTTGACGCTCCATCTCCAAGTGCTGACGTTACAGATGATTGTAACTTTATGATTTTCTTTATATGTGTGTTCTAAATGTTTCACAGTGAGCATGTCTTAGTTATGAATATGGAAAAGAGAACGCTGTTTTCTAAGGAAAGGCCAAGCAGCGCGGCATGTCGGCATGGTGAAGCTGTGGGGACCTGGCGGGCAGGGAGGTGGCGAACTTGTCCTTCCCTCCTCACCCACCACCACGCCGGCAGGGACGATTTTCCTTCAATAAATAACATAGACCAACACCTAACCTGTCTATCCCGCAGAGAGATGACTTCATCTCTGCCAGTCCCTGAGGGAGCCCACCCGCCACGGCACCAGCCGGTCCAGAGGGCAGTGAGGACAGTGGGTGGGGTCAGGCATCACGCAGCCACATGTCCAGAACAAGGAGGTTTGGAGGCCCCTCATTTAAAACAAGGAAAAGCTCCAGATACTTTGTTGTTGTCATTCCTTTGGGGGCACTAATCAGGTTACATTTTAGTTCTGTGTCACTATTAACACCAGGAGTGAACAAAGGCTGCTGTCTGAGCCGCTTCACCAGTGCAGGGACACAGTCAAAGCCCCCAACACCTTAGCACACCTGTCAGGAGGGGATGTCACAGCTGTGCCCTCCACCCCCACTCAGCAGGGCACCGAAGGCCTCCCTCACTCCCCCCCCAGGGCGCTCCGTGGAGTGGAGGGTCCGCGCTCCGTCATCGGCACTTCCGTAAGCTTGTCTGCAGCTAAGAAGCACCAATCAGCAACTGGTTTTACTCTCTTTCTCAGGGTCTCTTCCTGGAGAGCAGGACAAGCCACCTAGCTGCTCCCTAGGATGCCCTTGCCCCTCCCCCCCCACCCCCCGTCAATACACAATTAAAAATCTAAGTAGCAAACATACATCAAGTTCAAGAAGTCCATAAAAGTCCTGATTTCTTTTCATGATTGCCGCCTTAATTTTGCAAGTATCAAACCTGGCTTCCTTGTCAGGCCCTGATGTGAGGTGCCCTAAGGCCTTCACCCGTCAGTGACACTTCCATGGTTTTAAGGAAACCTCTAGGTTATGCTTTTCTTCAAAATGCAATGACATGCATCCCTGTGGAAACTCATCAGGAAGAGCGGCTGGTTCCTGAAACATTCTCGGTATGGAGCCCGAGCACCGAGGGGTGACTTCACGTCACCAAAGCAGCGTGTCACCTGCTGGAGGGACCCACAGACTAGAAATCAGGTCGTTCTTGTTTGTTACTGTTTTCTTTCTGTCCCAGACTTAGAACTCGTATCATTTTAAGGGAGAATAGTCTGTGACGGCTGGGCTTTTCCAGGCTAAAATCAGACAGAGATGGTGATGGCCTCACCTGGCCAAAACACATGCCATTGAAGAGGCAGCTAGGACACAGGGACCACTCACAGAGGGGAGCGCCCAGGACAGCCACCCAGCCTTCAGGGGGCCTGACCACGCACCCACGCCAGCAAACATCTCTTCCTTCAAAAGTACACATGTCCGACTGAGCCACAGACACACACAGAGTGGACGCCACCCAGGTCTGACCGTCACCCTTTTAATTCAACTGCTGTGAAGAGCTCTTGTGGCCCTGAGAAGATTCTCTCGTACGCCAAAAGAAGCGAGTCATTATTAAGGGCCCTTTGGACAGTATCTTTCTGTCTGAGCAATCATATACTCAAATAATCTAATTTGTGAAACCTTTTCACCACCTTACTGCCCGGGTTCCATTTTCTCTTGCATATATTTTCACCACTCAACTAATGATCGATAGACGAACTTAACACGTGGTTGGTTGACTGCATCTCATAAAGGCACCGGACACATTTAAGATCTCAAGCATCCTTTTCTTTCCAGCACCTTGTAATGTAATGTGTTCTCTGAACACACGTATGAGACACACATAGATATTAAAAGCCATATTCTATCCAGCGTAATAAAAAGGGTGCCACACAAAAAGCCAGAGCTCACATCTCGCATGTTCTCTAATCACTTCAGAGATTACAGGGACTGGTACAAGGCTGATGCCACCAAACCACCTTCCCTTGCGACCTCTGTCACAGGGCAAAGCCCAGCAGCCCTGCACAGACGCAGCACACATCCTGTCGTCGCTCGCCCTGGGAGTTCTGAACACATGAACAAGTGAACGCAACGATAAGGGGCACTCGGCTCTTCTTGTGAGGCCTCAGAAGAAGAGCTGGGGACACGTCCATGCATTTCCTGAGTCAGTCAGTCCAGCTGCGTCCTGAGCCAGGTAAGCAGAACCCAGGGCTGCAGGTGGACATAGGAACGAGCTGGGCCTGCCCGTTTGTGGCATGTGCCTGGGCTCCAGCAGACCTCCCGGGACCAAACCCTAGTTCTCCCCTGCCCTTGCCATGTGACTTTGGGCAAGTCGCTCAACCTCCCCCAGTCCCACTTCTCTCATTGTGACAAAGGACTCCATGACAGCCCCGCCTGTGAGGGTTTCTGTGAGCACTGAGGTCGCTACTCCATGCAATTACCACACTGCCTCCTAAAAAGGAAACGGTCAACAGACACTAACCCCAATTATTGCAGCAGAGGATAAACGATACGTGAACTTGAACTTCATTCCCCAAACTCTGCTCCCCGGGCCAATCAGGAAGATAACAGGTGCCCCGTTAGGACGAGTGAGGGTCACCTGGTCGGGGGACAGGGGAGCAAAGTTGAGCCAGCGTCCACCTCTGCACAACTCTGGAGTTTGTAAATGGCTGACCAGGAGTTTGTACACACAATTTGGAAGCGATGAGACATTCATCACATTCAAGAAGCTTCCAGGGGTGGACTTTTGTCAAGAGCTTTAGCAAGAGGCTGAAACAGAAGCAGGCAGATGTCCAAGATGACCCTGAAGCCACCTCCCAGCTGTGAAGGGACGGTGACAAAGTGCAGGGCTCTGTTAGATAGAGAGACAGACTTAGAGGGGCGTGCAGGCCAGGAGAAGACCTTCAGAGGCCGTGAGGGAGTCATGAGGAACGGACGTGCTGAAAACTGACTTTTGTTTTGATCTCTCAAGGGGAGCGTGAATTTGAAGGAAAAAGTGGCCCATGGTGATTTTTTTTTTTAGGCTGTGGATTTTCCAATATGGTTTGAAACTAAACCCCACTTCCTGAACAGAAGCCTCATGTTGGCTGCTGACACTCAGGAGCTCTCCCCCAAAACCCTCAGTGGAGTCCCCATAATGTGTGTTTCAGCAGGACTGAGCCCCTCAGGCCACAGACACCAGCCAGAGAGCCGTGCAGAAATCCCACAGCACGAGCCAGACTCTGACAGGCCAAAGGAGAGCCCTTGGGCCCACAGGGCCTCTCCTTCGCTTCTCTGGGCAGGAGCTTCTTACCCACCGTGACCACCACATAAAGCTCAGAACGACGTCAGGCCACTCTGAAACCCACTTAAACACTTTCAAAGCATGAGATCACATCAGCCCAGAGGCGTTTACTTAAAAGCCAGCATATTCCTAAATGTCCAAAAATGTTTGTGACCATAATAGCTTCATTTTACTAAGTGTGTGAAGAAGATGACTATTTTATGGGGGCCAATTGACTAGTTTTAAAGTGGCAGTCTCTTATGTAACAAAACTGCCTTGAGCACTAAACGTGATACACCCTGCCGTCTCATTCGTTTACATCAGCCTTTAAAATAATAGTGGCAATTTTAAGATAGATGCAGGGAGACACACTTCTTGTGGGGGCCGTTCTGGTGCCTTCTGCAAGCAACCCCCTCAGACCCACCAAAGTCAGCGTCACGAACGTGCTGAGCGAGCTGGTGAGAAAGCCGAGACAGGGGTCCCACACCGGTCCCGGATGATGAGAAGGGAGGGTGACACCCTGAGTTTGGCGTCCCGGGTGAAGCCAGTCGGCTCCTGCGAGGGCCTCGTCTTTCCTGCAGAAGGAGCCGTGCGCAGCCGATTAAGACGTCTCCCAGCACCGCCAGCCGGCATCATTGCTCCCCTGAGCCCTGGGACCCGTCCACCTTCCTGAACAGAGGAGCTGAATAGGTAAATGGGTTCTATCAGGCCAGGAAATCAATGTGTACAATGTGTTCCCAGCCACAGATGAGTGTGTCGAAGCCGTTTTATTATCGCTGCAGGAGCTGTATTGATCCGCTGTAACTACTAGCAGGCGGCGGGCAAACCAACGAGGACGCCCTTCTGTCCATCCAGCACCTTCCCCAGCGGTGCTGGGGAGTAAGTGTCTGCAGGTCGGATTAATTTAATGTTTGCTTAATCGGAACTGACGGCCCCGGAACTTAAATGCTATTAATTACTAAGAGCGTCCAGAACTAATCCTCTGACATCACGAGGCCAGGAGAAAACAGTGGCTCTCTCTGGCACAAGCTTCTGTTTGTCACTCCTTCCAGGTGGTCACTGTGTTTGCGTCCCCACTGCCACCAGCCACATTGCCCCATGGCCATCACGAAAATCCTTGCTCCTCTTCTTTGTGGTGCAACAAAAGAGCACGTGCATTTGAAGTGACCCCTGGACAGAGCCCGGCTCTGACGTCCTTCTCCAGGGGTCTGGGCTCAGAGCGCCCAGCATCCCTGGTTAGTCCTGCTGTGACAGGGACAGCTCTCTCCTGGAGGACCGAGAGTCCCCTCAAAGATAGGGGCCGTGCCTCGCCAATCTGTGACAGCCAGCACCCTCCTGCCATGGAGACAGCATCCAGAGGTGTTCGCTGACTGGATTTGGGGAGGGGATAGTGGCCCCCTCCAGGTATGCTATTTCCACAGCCCTCTGCTGTACTGACAGTTCTCCCAAGACAGCGTCTCATAGGCTCCCCTGCCCTTGGGAAGACAGGAAAGTGTCCCTAGAACCCAGGCACAAGGCCTATTTTGTTTATAGAATAACTACCCCCACAGGAGAAACCAGAGGTCTGTCTGCCTCCAAAGCCATTCTTCGGCTTTGCCAAAGGGTAACCATGTACCACAGAACCCCTGGGGCTCAGCAAAGACCTGGCGCAAACCAGGAGGGGTACAAACCAGGAGGGGTATGGCTGACGCCCACAACGCACGTGTCTTGTGGAAAGAAAGCTCACCCCCTCCAAGGGTTTCCCTCGACTGGGCAGCAGCCCCGAGACTCCTCATGGCACCCATTTCAGCCCCACACACCCCAGGGCTGCAGGCCATTGTCACAGGTCACAAAGCCAAACACCCATGAGACACAGCAGGTGAGCCAATGCCCGGCTGGACCAAACGTCAGCACAGAGGGTGTAAGAGTTCAGGCTTCTTGGTGAGGGACCTGGGACTCAGCTTGTGGGAAGGAATGTCCTGACTTCTGGGTGACATCACCAAGTGTGGGCTGTGGCAACTGACTCGGCTATAAAAACCTGCACACGGAATTCAACAAGGTCTGAAGTTCTGTTAACGGTAACAACTGTGTCAGTTCCCGGTTTGGGTCGTGTGCTGTCGTGGTGTGAGACACTGTCATGGGAGGCGTTGGGGGAGGAATGCACAGGGACACTCAGGGTTATTTTCCAGCTTTCTGTGAATCTTACATTAGTTCAAAATCAAAAGTCAAACACACAGAATACAGGCCAAACTACCTACCTCAAGGGTTTCCCCTAAGCTTGTTGACACCCCTCGATTGAGCCCAAACAGGGTGGTGGCGGCAGCCGTGCGTCACAGGCCAGGCGGTATAGGGACCTAAACACCTGGCCTGTGAGCCCCACTCAGGGCCAACTGTTGATCCATTAATGGAACCTGTCCCCCGAGGTGACACCTGTCGGAGACTCAGCTCACTGAACTCCCGCCCATGAAACCTTTTCCAGATTTCTGAAGTCTCATCACCAAGGCGCCACACAGCACCTATTATACTAACCATGATCCTGTTGCACAAACACTTCTCATTTGATGAAGGGAACGCCAGACTTACGATTCAGCCACGGTGCATAAATCACCCCGGCCAGATTAACTGTGGAAACAGCACGTCTCAAAACAATGATTCCACTTCAGGCTAAGGAGGAACAGTGCCCTTTCTTTCATTTCCAAATTACATTTTCAACCATAAATATTGAAAATTATGCTTGTGATCACTGCTGTCACCTTGTGACAAGTTGCGCATGAGCCCCACAAACACTCAGTTTCTTATGAAAGGACAGCAGGGGCCACAGATCACCCAGGGCACTTTGAGTTTTAAAGGGCCTGCTCCTCAGCTCACGGATGGAAAACATGGCCCCTCTGCAGCTCGCTGTGGCGGGCTCAGTGGTCCTGGCTGTTCATCATTGTTAAACACGTGAATTTACTCACCTGCGTCATTTACTCACCACCGATTATTGGGGGCCGTGTCCAGCGCTTACAGGTAGGCCTGGGGTGGCCATCACCCCAGAGCTGCAGGCTGACAAACAGCCCACCTATGCCTGGCACATCCGAGCTGTGAGCAGGCGAATGTTTTCAAAGGTAGGACGTAGGCTACCAGCTCCTCTTTCTCTCAGATAATAACAAGTGCAAGGTCTGAGGGTGGAGAGCGTCCTCAAAGGAGGAGCAGGACGGCTGCAGGAGGGTCAGCACTGGCCCCGTGCTTGGAGAAGGGAGGGGTGATACAGGCATAGCTGTGGGGCTGGTTTCTTTGCAGGCATTTGGAAGTTAATGTGAGAACAGACTGCCGACAAAGAGGAAACGAAGCACCCGCCTCACACTGTGAATTCTGTCCTTCAAGACTCATCCCTGGTGCCTCCAGAGACGATCAACACCAGGTGTTATCTTCTCTGGGTCCACAGACAGGCCATGTGGAGGAGCCACCAACCACCCCGCCATGTGTCCACCCCTCTCACTCGCATCCAGGATGTCCTGACCTCCCACCGTCTGCTGGACCCCTGAACCAGGGCAGAACTAGGATACGGCAAAGTACCGTGGGCATTTCAGATGGCAGAGGCAGAGTGGGAGCACAGGCTCTGCGGCCCTGCACGGCCATGCCCCAGCCGCTGTGTGCCTGCATGCTGGGGCACAGTGTTCCCAGACCCTCCCAGGGTCATCTGCATGCAGCACCCGGTGCCACACCACAGCCACTGCTGTCCCGGATCCAGGGCACATGCTGAGGAGCTGATGGCCGTGGCAGACAGGAGCTGTGATGAGGTCCCCAGCCATCCCCGCTCCGCTGGGACAACTCAAGGCTTGCTTTAGCACTGTCCCAGAGTCCCCAGCTGACTGAGCCCCAACTGTCCAGAGCAGAAACCTGCTCATTAACACACCTGTGTCAGCTTCCTTCACTCCCCCTCCCAGGCCGGAGATTGTAAGATCTCCTCTATTCGTGAGGTTCTCCAGGGAAACAGCCGACAGGATGTGTCCGTGTACACAGAGCTACTCATCTTAAGGAAGTGACTCAGGCAATTATGGAGCCTGGCAAGTTCAAAATCTGCAGGGTAGGCCAGCAGACTGGAGACTCAGGAAGGAGTCAGTGTTGCAATTCAAGTTCAAGTCTGCTGGTAGAAGTCCCTCTTGCTTGGGGAGCTCAGTCTTTATTCTACCCAGGCCTTCACCTGATTAGATGAGGCCCACCCACACTAGGGAGAGCAATCTGCTTTACTCAGTCCAACAATGTAAATGTTCATCTCATCCCAAAACAGCCTCACAGAAACATCCAGAATAACGTTTGACCAAATATCTTGACACTGTGGCCCAGCCAAGTGGACACACTAAATGAACCATCACCCCTACCTACGAGTGTGTCCTGGGATCACACTTGAATAAACAGATGACACTCCCATTCTATAAGAGGGCCGGCGTCGGGAGGAACCCAGCATAAAGACATTGCGTATTTAGGAAGCTATGGTTTAGAAAATAAATGCAAGTTTATAAAGTTTCAGTCCTCTTTGAAAAGCCTGGTGGCCCACGGAAGGAGCTTGGCCCACTGTTGGCAGACGGCTGTGTCATGGGTCCCTGGAAGGCCCACGCCATCTTTGAGGCAATGTAAACACAGATGTCCCCAGAGTCCTCGGGCAGATTTTGGGGAGAAAGCTGCACTCCTCAGAGTGACGCTGGCATGAGGACCAGCTGTCCAGGAAGTCCCGCCCTAGTCCTACCTCCCCAAGTGCCAGCAGCCTCTGAGTGGGTGAGACCCTCGTCCAAAACACATCCCGGGGTGGAGGCAGTCAGAGTTCATGTTAAAACAACTCCTTTCTTTCAGGGCTTAGAATACATTCACCAAAGAAGACACATTTTCTGACATTCCTAAAAATACGTGATCACGTCCCATGTGGCCAGACGAGTCCAGTAGTCAGTGGAGTCACAGTCACGCAAATTGCAGCATTGTCGTCTCCACATGGAAAGTGCCGGAGGGCTCCCAGTTCTGTCTGAGGCCCTAGGCTGCCATTGGCTGTATCAGGAGCCCGTGCAGTCTGAAGCTGAGGACCACGGCCTCCTCCTCATGCTTCATTAGCATCAGGTTAATAAAAAGTTTAAAAGTTGCCTGCCTTCTCCCAAGATTTATGGAGACCTCCTCTGTGGGGAGGAGCCAGGGATGGCAGCCGGCTCTTGTTCCCCCTGAGCGCACTCTGTCATCTGCCTCTGTGGTCCCCGAGGTCTGCCAGTTACAGGGCTCTGCAATGACACCCCACCACTGAAGCTGTGCACACATAAGTCTCTTAAATAAGAGAGGGTTGTTGTGTTAACCTTCATCATGCAACCCTTTGCTTTTGTGAGAAATGTGAAAAGCACCCCTTCATCTGGCAGGAGGACACCACTTCCCAGCAGAAGCCGGGAGGGCCTGGATGTCGCCCGCCTGTGGCTGTGGGGGCGGTGACTCAGCCAGCAGGCATTGCTCAAGTGGACGCGCGGGCTCGAGGCCATAAACTAGGCAGCACGCAGCACAGACGGGAGGCCCTGAGATCAATGGGCTGGTTGTGTCCAGAGGAGCACACTCCCGTGTTTCATCAGGCACAGCTGGGGACACGGCCGAGCAGACAGGCTCAAAGTTCAGTGCTTACGGACACCAGGCCTGGAGCGACACCCGGGCGGATGGCAGCTGTCAGGATGAGGAGGCAGCATGCAGCCACTGGATCCTCACCTGGACGTGGACCCCTGCGGTGAGCACCTGGGAGGGGCCACGTGGCAGCCGTGGACCTCAGGCTGCAGGGGGCCGTCCTGTGTGCTCCCTGCCCCCACACAGCCAGTCTTCATGGGTGGGCTCAAAACTCCCCAGGGAGTTAGCGTGGAAAACAGAATTTTTTACCAACAATAGAATAAACACTAATGGAGCATGAATTCCTTATGTCTGCATGTTCACCTTAGAAGCTGACCTGAAAGGGTTAAAAAGTGTAGGCATCGACCTGGCTGCTCCGCTCTGTGCTCCATCACTCCCTTAACCTAAGGCTGGGGTCCCCCCGCCAGAAGCAGCTCACGCTGAATGTCTGAGAGGGGCACCGGCCTCGGTCAGAAGCCCCCTTCTCCCGTCCCTGGGGGCCTGACCTCCAGGTCTGCTGCCCGGGCACCCACCTGTGGGACAAGGTCCACAGCCGACAAAACTCCTGGTTCTTTCCTCTCCAATCAGGTTTCTCTAAAGGAATTAAGTGTTTCTAGAAATGAAATAAATTTGTGTGCGTAAGGGAGAGAATGCAATTTCCCTGGTCACGTATCTCTCAGTCGGGATAAATCTCGCTCCAGGCAGCTCGGGAGCCATCCATATGCTCTGGAAGGAGCACCCTAGGCCCTCCAGTTGCCCGCATCCTCTGAACTCTTAGGACCTGGCCATGGTTACCTCGGTCTCTTATTTCCTGCTGCTTTTCCCCTTCAAAGTGTCAAGGCAGGAGATGCTTTTCCGGTAGCCTGGGCAGCCAACCCTCCCGGCTGGCCTGGGGTGAGGGGTTCCAGGCCATGGGACATTCGGTGCTGAAACCAGGAAGTCCCAGGCACACGGCAGAGTCGGTCACCCCATTAGGCAAACACTAAGTCTTAGTTTAAGCCCAGCATGCATGACAAATCCCGCACGGTCGCACGATTTTGTGGTGACAGATGGAACAGCACACTCACCCGGCTGTGGGGACAGGTCCTGCTGGGCTCCCAAACGGAGGGGAGACCCACGCCAGTCGCTGTGGAGAAGGCAGGGCTTTGAGGTGCCGCTGCCCAATTCGGAAGCAGCAAGTGTCCCAGGCTGCGTGGGGCCCAAAGGACAGGGACGGGACAGGACCTCCTCCACAGAGGCTGGGCACACAGCTCCAGCCTGTCAGCTGCCAGTCCAGCAGTCAGCCCCAGCCCGGCGGCCACAACACACCTGAGCCTCCCTCAGGCGTGACAGCCCCTCCCCAGCACGTGTCATCTGAGCCCTGTCTCATGGCCACCCCTTTATTTCTAATTAAAATCTATGGAAACAATTAGAACTGTAGAACCTGTATACCTCAAACTTCATAGGAAAAAAAAGTTTCAGTTCCCATCACCTTGATGGCCTGAGAATCACCACTCTTGCCACCTTCTACATCCCATACCACCACGAGCACCTTCACACTGACCGATGGACGTCCAGCATGGAAACCAGTCACAAGGCTGGCCGTGTCCTCTGCCCATCGCCTGGACTTCCAGGGGAGCCTGGGACACCCCACAGGACATTACGCACGCCAACTGGACATGCGTGTTCTTGCTCAAACTGCTGTGTATGGGCTCTTCCTTGATGCTTTGAGTTGACACTGGCTGGACACCTGACTTCTGCCACGAATCCTAGGTCTGCATTAGGCTGGAGGATGGAGAGTAACAGGAGAGAGGTGCAGTCACACTGCGTGCCAGGCGTCGGCCACACATCCCCATGTCACAGCCCAGTTGTTCCACTGTTCCCCCTAACACAGCAGCCACCATAATCCTCACCAGCGCTCTGACATGCCCTCACCCTCGTTTCACATGTGTGCACGACGGTGCCAGGAGGCACAGTTCAAGGGCGCTGCCCCGCCCAGCCTGTCCCGGCCCGCCCAGGTCTAATCCCGACACTGCTCCTAACCAGCAGCCCTAACTGCAGCCTGTGAGCCAGACCCCTCTGCTGTCCTGCCCCTCCCCAAGCTGCCAGCTGCTCATCATTGAGGATTAGCCATCGGGGCCGACAGATGTACCCAAGCCACGGTCACATGCAGGTGGCCACTTGGGCAAGGGGACAGCGTGGCCTAACCGTGCCCTCAGGCAGCTGTGCCTTCTCCTGCTGTGATGGGACACTCAGAGCAATGAATGTGGTGCTGCCGAGCGGAGGCCAGCACGTGCCCTTGAGGGCCACAAAGGCACCACACGGAGGGGCCGGGATGAGGCTGGGAAGGGCGTCCTCGCCCTCCTCCAGGTCACCCGGCTGAGGATGGAAGCCTGAAGCCCTGAAGCTTCTCTGGGGAGACCTGCCACCCGCCGGCACGACCGGGCAGGGCTGGAGTCCGCCCTATGCTTAGGCTTCTTTCCCAGTTTGGAGCTGCCTCTTCAATCCTGAAACTATCTCAGCTACGCGCGTACTGTGTTCCGACTACTTAGGAGTCACTTTGATCTCATTCATCACACGAAAGTCTCAACAAGTACCACGCGTCCTTTCAGGGGGGCACACGGAGGCAGTAAAAGAACACCGAGGCCCCACTTCCCACGGCTCAGGCCGCTGGTGCCACGGGTTCAAAAATGCAATTAAAAGAAGACTGTCCATTTCACCATTGTCAAAATGTGCGGCCCCCCCAAGGAGAGGCAGGCTTCAGTCAGGCTCCCCATCCATGCCAAAGTTTCGGAGAGACCCTTCACTTTATAAATCAACTCACAGCTCGAACGTCCTGGCAGCCCCTTCAAGGAAGGATCCAAAGGGAATGACAGAGAAAGAGAGGATAACCATCATAGCTTGACTGGGTACAGGTGTTTGCGTTTACACAGGAACCGCAAACGCCTGGCTCTTTGACAGGCGTTGATGCTATCAGCCACTCGCGGCTGTCATTGGCTCTGGTCGCCAAGGGCCGGGGGGCCCTTCCCTTAGCAACATCTCTGCGGCTGATAACATTTGGCTGAACTTTTCAGATCTTAACCTCCCTTCTGACTCTCTGCAGTCAACCCGCCTAAACTGATCAGAAGAAGAGACACACGGTGGGAAGACAAGTAAAATATTATTGACTGGACTGTTTCATGTCTATTAGGAAGAAAGAGCAAAGGGGAGGGACAACCGTACAGCTTGACAGGCTTCAAGATAATCAGGGGAGGACTCAAGGCTGCACAGTAACCTCGGTGAAGTGGGAAAGCAGGGGCTTCCAGAGGTCACTGGTCTGTGCGGGAATCAAGCGGGTGCTGTGCAAACGAGGGCGGGGTGCACGCCTGCCAGGGCCCCCCTCCGAGCCCAGGACAGACTCAGGGGTGGTGTGGCAGGCGGGGGAGGCCATCATCTTCATCCTCATCCTCAAGGCTTTGGTTTCTGGGTGCAGCCTGCGTGCTGGCCCCCTGCGCCCCCAGCACCTCTGTTCCAGACAAAGGGGGGACCAGCAGGCCCAGCAAACTGTGTGTGAAGCATGGGCCTTGGCGAGGGGTGCTCTGGACATGCACTCGCTTCCTGGCTCCTCATGGAGCGCCCGACACTGACCCCCCTCGCTCCCCAAGTTGCAGTCTGTGGCCTCCTGTGTGTGTGCTGGGGGCAGGCGCCTGGAAGGGCTCTGTGTGCTCTGAGCGACCCTGAGGTCAGTCGCTGAGGCCGTCTAAGAATCCACAGGCGGGTCCATGACAGCAGACGTGCTCCCCCAGCCCCCGAACCCACTGGGGGACAACCCCCCACCTGATAACCAGCACAAGACAGAGGCCAAAACACGCACACGGACCAGAAACGCCTGACGATGAGGCCACATGCTCGCTGTCCCCCTGTCCCTGCCCGCCCCACAGTCTGGCCGGGTAGCAGCCAAACTGTATCTGACCACAGACACTGCTCAGAGGACTCGGGCTCCCACACGGCCCCCCCGCTGCCCTGGGGGTCAGAGTCCCAGGAGCCCTCAGCTCCCACTCCACGTGTCACGTCCCTGGTCTGTGCAAACAGTCCATCACAGTCCCCAGGAAGCAGCGGCATCCGGTTAGGGGACCTCCGTCCACCGGCCCTGGTGCCACAGGACTGCAACAGACAGAGGGACGGGGACACAGAGCCAGGCAGTACTGGAAAGAACTCAGAAGTCACCTTGTCCAACTCTCTAACTCACGTATGGGGAAACCGAGGCATGGGACCCGTCCCTGCACAGCTACACGGCCTTGCGGCACAGCACGCAAAGAAAGAGAAGGAAGACATTCCCTAAACTGTCTCAGGAGCACTGACTGTGGTAGCAAGGGGGCGAGGGGCTACAAGCTGAAGCTGGAACAGCGCGGCCCACCCGGCCCGAAGGGACTGCAGCCTGGCGTCACCCCTCTCCACCATCGCTTCATGGCATGAATCGTAAGAGGCTCCATTCCAGCTCGAACACAGCAGTCCAACGCCCGAGAAACCATCCATGAGGGTCAGCAGAGCGGTGTCACCTGGACTCTCAAGGAAATCCAGCCTGTAGGCTGCTCTGGTCCCTCGCCAAGACTTCCATCTGTCAGGCAGCTGGGAGGAAGCTCCCCACCTCCCTGTCCTCGTTGCTTCTGACTCCAGAGAGACCCCCCCCGCCCCCCGGCCTTCTGAGGAGCCAGTGACTGGAAGTCGTAGCAGGAAGCACCATGCCTCATCCCTGGTGGGTGGGCACAGGGCTGTGTGAGGTCCCCACCTGACATTACTCAGAAAGCTGAGGTACACGGTGTTTACATGACAACAGACTGAGGCTCCACAGGTCGCCTGCCATCTCTGTGACCACACGAGGGTTCAAGTCCAGGCCAGCAGTCTGGGGGTCTCCGGAAGCCCCCAGGTGAGCCCCTCTGCCACCGGGAGCCGGGCTTGCTCTGCAAGTTTTGAAAGGGCTTTTCACAAACACAGACTGTCATCAGCAACTTGAATTTATAAAGTTACTCTTATTCAGGAAAGCAGAGAGGAGCAGTGATATGTGAAAGTTACGTCTCCATTTAAGAAAGAATATATAATTCCACATCCTACTACCGCTCGAACTTGATTCCCGTTTATGTAGATCTTAATACAATTATATAGTCGCGGGGCTAACGCGCCCTCTGGATGGTAATGAGGGCCTCTCGAACCCTTTAGCTGCTATAAAGTATGCAGAAGTTAAATGCACAGATGGAAAAAAATTTGTCTCAATTTTATACTTCTGCAAAATGGTAATTTTGTACTTAAAATGTACAAGATGGATGTTCAGAAATATAGGCTGATAGCCTAAATTATATTTGGTCATAATTTATGTAGTACAGTCCCAAAGAGATACAAAAAGGCAGAGCATAATTTATCTGCTGGAATCAGGGATGGCTTTGCTAAAACTCCCATCTATTCCATCCCCCATAGTTTTAAGCAGCCTCCGTCCTCAGGGCTCACTCTGTTTAAGGTCCCCATACTGCGGTTTGATCACATATTGTAGTCTATAATTTGCCCATCATCTGAAGCAAATGTAGGTCCCAGAAGTTATGATCTCTACATAGCAACCACTTGATTTGGTAAATGCAAAATATTTATAGTAATATAAAGCCCAGATGAAAATAAAATTCCTATAATCATTGGAACATACACACTTTATCAGGGAGGCACAAAAAAACCACATGGTGCCTCATACAATTACCTCTGGACACGGACTGAGCCCGCGGGTGCCTGTGGACCAGGGGAGCTGGCACCCCGCCCACCTCGCCGGAGGCAGGAGCCATGGAGTGCGGCCTCCAGATGGTGCCACCCCAGGAGGTCAGAGGATGGGCGGCGGTCAGTGGAGTCACTGTTGTGTCTCAGATGAGGAAGGGATTTCCAAGCAGATACAAAGTGCACGGTGAGGGCATTGCTCTGACAGGCTTACCCCTTACCAGCCAGAGACATCAGCTGAGCCTGGAAATGCTGGACGCCACCCATCTTTGGGCAAGATCAGTGAATTCCTGCACTGACCGCTGGCATGGCTTCCTCCTTGAGCTTCTAACTCCCTCTCTGAAATGGCCGTTGGAGATGTTCTGGCTAAAACCGCATATAACAGAACACACACCGTCTGCAGTTCCTGTGAAAAGCAACTAGCCCTTCCAAAGCGTGTGGGGGAGGCAGAGAAAGGGCAGACCCCAACTGAAAAGGGCGTTTGAAAACCAGAGGGTGACGACAATAGGTTCAGTAGGACAGTGCTCACGCCATGGCTGCTCCACAAACGCTCTCTCACAACAGCCCTGCAGGCACAGCTCATCCTCTCTGCACTGTCCACGCACAAATCGGTGGAGAGGTGACCCAGTCAAGTGGGAGCACAAGTGAGACCAACAGCCAGGCTGACGCCAGTCAAGCTGCCTTGCCCACACCTTCCGTAAGCCAACACGGGCCAACAAGTTTTCTAAGGCACGTCTGTCTGCCAGGATATTGCTTCTCTGTCCTCAGCCCTGTCTCCGCCCACCTCAGCCCCCTTCCATCCCGCCCTCAAGGTTGCCTTCAGCTGAGTGAACATGAAATAGAACCCCGATGCATCTCTCCAATAAAAACTTCAACTGAAGCCTCATATATTTTTTAGATACTAAAGATCTCGTGGCTGTTGGAAGACGACTGTTAGCATTAATCACTCTGGTTGTTGAGATTATGTCCCAGTTTTTAACATCGCCCAAACCCTCCCACCAAAGAACCACCATTTCTGTGTTCCAGGCAGCCAGACCCCAGACGACACATGGACACTTACTCCCTTCTCCCTTGCACCTCATCTCCAGCTACCTAAGTCTAAGGAATATGCCCTTTTCAAGTCGTTTTCACCCAAACACACTTAAGTACATATTTGAATAGAATTCTGTTCAAATCCAGATACTATTCTACAAGGTCTATTTTAAACACTGTTTTTTCATACATCACAGGGAAGAGAGAGAGAATGACCCAAAATAAACGTGTAGCCAAAAATGAAAGAGCACACAGGGAAGGAAAGGAAATGCCGTGGTCTACCTTATCCGCTGGTTCTATAATTGTTTCAGGGCCAAATATAGACTCAGAAAGTACCCATCGGAAGGAGCTCTCATGCACAGCACTGGTCACTCTATGGTGGGGAAACCGAGGCACAGAGCAGAGAGGAGATGCCCAACAAGGTTCTGCCCTGGCAGCATGTGGACAGTGAGTGAGTCCACAGAGCCGATAAGCATCGCCGTCAGATGAGATTCGAGGCTACCCGAGACACAGAAGCATGCACGATGCACACATAGCCTGCCGGCCTGGGAGAGGAGATGCTGGGGGAAGCCTGTGGGAGGAAGGTGGGTCCCGGGCCCATGCAGAGGCTGAATCAGGTGCTGGACTGTGAAGGCCAGAACTTTCCCAAGGATACACACAGACAGGTCATGATCACACCCCAGTGCTGCCGTCAAGGGTGTTTCAGAGGGACCACCTGCTGAGGAAGCCTGAGCGTGCGGGACGGGCAGTGCCCGGGGGCTGTGCCCCGCAGACCTCAGCAAACACTCATCAGTGCTCACGGTCCGTGGAGCGGCCCACAGGAAGTGCCTCTCCGAGTGTGAGAAAGTGGCCTGCCCCCCAGCACCCGGACAGGAGCTGGGTGTGCAACACTGCGGCGTGCCGGAAGGGCAAGCCGCCACGTACAATCAAATCCTCCTCTGTGTTAAGTGGAGTGGGGCACCGGTTCAGCTCTAAAACCTAATATCTTAAAAGTTTCAGAGGGAAAAAAAATGTTCCTTTGCAATTGGAATCGAGTCCACATAAATTAACAGCTCTCCGCATCCATCTTCCAGAACTTTCCCTGATTGTTCATTTTAATCAAGCAGCCCACATTCTTTGACTTTTCATCCTTCACTGCCCAGAGTGATGCAGTGCAGCTACTCATGACACAAAAATATTAATTTTGTTCAAGTTCAAACATCATCCAAAAAGGACCTATTTTAAAGACTGCTTTGCAAATACCAGCTGGAAATGAGGATGAACTGAATCAAACACCAAGAAATTCAGAGGGAAAGTTCTGGTCTTATGGAAACCCACAAGTTTCGTCTCTAAATCCTCAATCTCTTCGAGGTCAAGAGTAGAATTGTTGATTTCTAGAGCCGGAAGGGGACTCAGACACCACCCCAGACCTGCCCAGTGTCATTCAGCCTGGCCCTGGAGGGACAGTCTGACCCAGGCATCCCTTCCAGGAGCATTTCATACAACGTGAAACCACGCGTTTCAAGTCCTTCTGCCAGTTAACAGGTTACGGGAACAGTAGGGACATCACACACACACACACACACACACACAACTAATGAGCTTACTGCACACGCTAGGCCCGCCCCTGCAGCAATCACCTACCTCTACCTTGTCTCCTTCAAGATAGGATGTCACCATTGCCTAGGGAGGGACACAGAGTGACAGCTGCTCAGAGTGGATACAAAAGGAATTGTGTGCTTGAAGGAGGAGGAATCGCCCAAGTTCTCTAGAACTTGTCAAAATCATGCCATGTGCACGTGCCTGTGAACAAGTAAGGTTCGGAGTCGGATCGAGTACATGGCTATTTTTTGTTTTTCGTAGTGATTTACTGAGCACCTGCTTCTCAGGAGGCCCGTGCTGGGCTCCGCAGCACATGCTGGGTCGTTTAGCACACACCTCCCACCACACACAGATGAACACGTGTGACAGTTATGGCGCTTTCACGTCGAAACCGAACGGAGTGAGTCTTGCAGTCCGCATGACCCACTTACAACCTCTGAGAACCATACAGCCTTAGCCCCTCTCCTCCCTCTCAGTCAGTCTCTTTCAGATTACTGTATTTCCTTTTCTTCAGATTTACTCAGAGGTAAAAGCAGCTGAAACACATCATCTGTTCACTTGTCTCGGCATGAAGCTCCCTCAGCAAAGAACCTTGCCTGTACCAGTCACGACCGCGCCCCCAGAGCACACAAAGGTCTGTGAGCGAATGAGAGGACGAGAAAACGAGTGAATGACATAATCCCGCTCCATTTCTCAGACGTCTCCAACGTGATCACGCTGTGTGAACACCCGGCACGCAGCCACCTGAAGCTCAGAGCGCCGTGTCGCAGCCATGTGGCCCTGAGAGGAAACCCAGCTGAGTGCTGGGGTGCGGGCGTCTCGGAGGCCTTGCCCCTAGGACACCAGCATCAGGCAGTGGCCACCCCTCTCCTGGAAGAACAGGAGACACTCCCACCACAACATCAAAACCACATCGTGTTCCCTGGGCGACGGCAGCCCGTCTGGAAATGCAGGACGTGTGTCATTTGGCTTGTAATCATCGTGTTCTGTGTTTTAACCCTCACAGTGTTAAGTGCCGCCATTTCCTCTGGGTATGAAAAGATCTGGGGTTAACAACTTTCTCTTTGAAAAATTCATAAAGGTGCAAACAAACAGCAGTACATCCAGTGGCTACGCGGTGGGAGAAACCAAGGAAGAAAGAAGTGAAAAAACACAACATTTCCCCCCACAGGACACTCGGCAATTAACTCCAGCGATGTCAGCAATTTCTTGAAAAATTTCCTAAACGTGGAGAAGGCTCGTCCTCACCCTGAAAGACAAAGCCCGTGCAGTGACTCTCCCATGCATTACAATGCGAGTGTCTTACTTCTTAACCAAGCCGCTAATCACGCAAATTATTGCAACTAATTACATCTGAAGGTCTAATTAATTCTTTCAGTACCACATCATTTAGTACGCATTCACAACACAGCACCTGTTTTGAAAATCCTTGCAGTTAATTTGTTTATAAACAAACACTATTTGCATAAAATGTTTAATGAATGGTTTAACGGTTAGTACAATACTCCAGTTTTGTCTTACGAGATCTGAGGTCATCAAAGGCCAGGATAAATTAATTTTAAACTATACAAATTAATTTAAATAGAATGTGTGAATTTCTCATTAATAAAGAAAACATTTCCAACATGTTAATTAATATCTCTGTACAGGCTAATTACTCCCTGCACAACAAGTACATCTTGCAAGCAAACCTTAAATATTTGGGGGGCAAGGGGGTGGAGACAGTTTTAAAGCTGAAACAAAAAAAGTGCAGTTCAGAAAAAAACACACAACGCCCAATTATACTGAGGAACTCACTGCTTATGGCAGGCAGACCAGGAAAATAAGCCATGTCCCTATTTTGTGGGTATAACACAGTTAGTCATCAAGAACAGGACAGTTGGAAAATATTTCTATCACAGACTGCAGAGGTGATTAGAGGATGCCTGCCTTCTGGTAGAAACACACCATTAATGAAAATATTAGTTCTTCTGAAAGTAAGGGTCTCTCATGAAAGAAAAAGAAAGTAAAGATCTCTCCTGGAATGGAGGGCACATTGGATGTCTTTGTTCCCCCTGGTCAATATGGACTTCATTACACAAATCTGCATCTTCACACCAGAACCTGAGGCTCAGCTGTCATCCCCTTCCCTGTGGCGAGCCCAGGGAAGACATTCGTGGAGACGCTGACGAGGAACCACATTGATGCACGGCATCAAGCACAGCCCTTGCAAAAGCCATCGCTGAAATATGTTCACAGCTCTAAAGTTTGTTTCTGATTTGCAAGCATTTTCACCTTTGATAAGCACCTGTTGTAAATTGACATCCACTCAGGATGTATTCTTACGATCGGAAGCTGAGACTTGTAAAGCATATTTATATTCTTACCCTGGCGCGGTGTTGCCACTTAATGCAGAAGCTGATGAAATCACGGGGCTGCACAGACCCTCGGGGACGAGCTGTACCACCTGGTTCTCACGGCATCGCCCCCGAGGAGCCGCCCGTCCCTTCCTCCTGGACAGGCTCTGATCAACACTGATCAGCAAGCACTTGGTTTTTGTTTTAAGTCTGTTAACTTGCAGAATGTGTGTGTGTGCGCCGAGTGTGGGGGCAGAATGACAGATACACAAAGAGAAGCACAAACACAGACTTCACACACTCTCTTGGGACCTGCCACCTTCCATCCAAGAAAACAGCGGAAAATAAGTGGAGACTCATCCCCACAGCACCAGGGAAGACAGGCATCTGCGGGCCTCTGATTGGACGCAGATCTGCAGCCTGGGGTCACTGCCTGGAAGGGAACACCCTGGCCACCTTGCCCCTGGGCCCTGACGTTCTCCTGGAAGTACATGAAGAACGAAACTGTGCCAAGCTGCACCGAAGAGCCCAGTGGGGTGTGAAAACCCCCTGCTTTGCTCTTTTGCCAGATCAATGCCAGCCAGCGGCATTGTCCCTGGGGACCTGCAGAGGCCTCAACAACCGGGTCTCACTGTCCCTTGGCTCCACCCAAGAGAACAAGCGTGTTCTATAAACGCCAGGCGTCGATGGGTGACGCAGTGGAATAATCAATTTCAGAAATGCAGGCACTCCCCACTGGTTTAAAACCCTTTTTATTCTTCCCAAGTTTCCCACCTACAGCCCACAGTAAAACTTCAGTGCCTGAGAAACAAGCGTTTCAAGAGCACACAGGCTGCGACGAGGAGGAACCGTCTGTAGGATGCGGGCGGATGGAAGCTGCTTTACCTGTAAAGTGCAAATAGACAAGCAGGAATGGCTGCTGGCTGGCTGGCTCCACGCTCAGGAGCACGGCCCGTGTCCACGCTGACTTCCCTTTTGGAAAAGGACACTTGGGAAAGCCAGGTGAGGGGTTTTATGCCAACTAGGAGAACCAAGGCTAGAGTGCAGACGCTCCACCGGACAGAAGCTGCACCAGGGGAGGGGGCCAGAGAAAATGCAAGCAGCGGCTGGCGCTCCACTCCCACTCAGCAAGAACAAGTGAGAGCTTGCAGCATTCATGCAGCCCCCACAGCCAGTTGCCAAGGCAGCTGCTGGGCACAGTGAGGCCGGCTCAGCCCCACTTGGCCCCTAACTTCTCTCCAAAGTCTGAGGCACCCAGATTACACGCTCCAGCTGCCCCTCTCGCACGAAATCACTCCCGATCTGGAGCCTGGCTTTTTCTCTCCCCGTTAAAAGTCACCAGCATTTTGCAAATAAAGGCGATCACAATGTGAAAAATTATCGTTTAAAATGGAGTTTAATTTGCATATAAGGAACGAGAGATTTATGACGAGCAGCCCCGTCCAGCACTGCATCTGTCTAGCGTCAGTCGTAATTTAGATTGCTTGTGACTGATCTTAAATTCTAAGGCTTGGGGAAGATGAAGTGCTCTGTTGCTGTATTATTGTCAGGAGTCTAAGACTTACCAGAGATTTATTAGTAATCTTATCACAAACATGTCTCAAGTTTTTGCTTTTAATATGTGCCAAGCTCCTCTGAGGAATTCTCCTCACTGCAATTATACCCCTCAATGCCTGCGTTCTGAAGCCGAGTTGATTTCCTTCCCAAAATAAAGCGACCTATCATCGCACCACAGCCACTCTGGTACATTTTTCCTCTGCTACTTAATAATCAATGTATTCATCATTAAAACGTGAGCCCTGAAGCGATGGTTTTTAGCATATTCTAATGACTAGCGACTTGCAAATTACAATGACCTTTCATGTACATTCTGTAAGCACCTTGTTCTAATGTGTACTGTATTTATAGTTTGCCAATACAAACTAGCCAAAGATTGGATAATTACTGTAATCTATTAGCTCGATTGCTTCTCCTGCCCATTTATAGCACGTGCCACGCAGGCCGTTTTCAGAAGCCGGCCTATCTTTCATCTCCCGCAAAGCTCAGAAAGTAAGAGAGACTTCGTCTTCACAACACACACTTACTCATGTCTGAAGAGCGGCCCATCTCAGCTCAAGGAGGTTTCAAAAATAAAGAATCTTCCTCCCTGTTAGAGTCATGATGCTATTTGTGACTGACAAAAAACACTGCGCCAAGAGCATAAACTTTTGCGGAAGAATGTCAAGGCCAGTTCCCTTTGCTGCCCATTTTTCTGACCTCCAAACAGCATTTAATAAAATCTGCTTGTTCCTTCGCGTTGAAAGAAAAAGATAAAGGCATTTCTCTTAAACAAGAAACATTTTGTTTGCTATATGTAAGTGCTTCGAGTGGAGCATTGAACTTTTTCCTAAGCACCCTGTGGTGACTGGGGAGCCGATGGCCGCCACGTGTGGAAGGACCAGCTCCAGCAGCCTTGCGACCCTCTGTGACGGGCTATTTCAGCCAGTTATGGGTAGATAACATTACAGACACTGGTAATTAAAACAACACTAATTTTGTCTCTATGGCCACGCTTTGTTGTTAGAAACCATCTATCATGGCTTCACGCATCACACAATGAGAAGACATTTGTCTACGCACACTGTGCTTCGTCCACGCTTTTACCGATCTCCCGGTGTACCTGGACACCCAGGCACTTTTAAAGACACAGTGCTTTCATTTCTACTCTATTGCTCTGATGGATAAAGCGTTTTGCATGCTTAGTCAAAACACACTGCAATATTTTCACCACATATATTCATGGGGGAAAAGACAATATTAATTTCCTTCCTTTTAGAAAGAAAACAGAAACAAAAAGAACAAAGAATTCTCTTCTGGATTGGAAGAGGGAGAAAAATCAAATAGATTTGCCTTCTCTGTGATGCAGAAACAGCCTAAGGGAGAGCGTGACGTCAACACGCACACTACAAAGCCTCTCCTTTAAGACGGCACCGATTTTTGACTAGATTGTTGATTCTTTCCCATGCACCCATTCGTCTGCCTTATGGACACTCAATTTCACTTCATTTTTTATTACAAGCCCTACAGTTACGTGAAGACTGATAGCAAGTCAAATGTTTTTATATTTTGGTAGTTAAAAAAAGATCTATTCCACAAGCCCTTTTAGGAAATCAGGGTAGCAGAAATGCAACTGACTGCTTTAGTTCAGTGTAATATATTGAAAGGGACCTGTGACGGTACATTTCAGGGATCTTTAACAAGTGACACAAACAAGAGAAGCAGCAGACAGGACCTTTTAACTTCAGACTCCACCAAACAGCCAAAGCACGGGCTCCACCCAGCAAGCCCGGCTGGGGGCTGCATGGCTCTCTTCATTTCTCAGTGGAAAAGCCAACCCTTGTGACTCCAGGTACCCCGACTGCATTTTTATCAAGCACCTAAGAGGTGGGAGCTGTTGGAAGTCTCTCCTCTCCTCACAGATGATCACAGCCCTTTTTCCCTTTAGCTGCAGACGTACATGTACTTTCAAATATTACCTAGGACTCCAGCCTCCACCTAATTGCTCTCTCGGGGAAGGCACCATCACCGTAGCCACAGATGACATGGAGGTAGCTTCAACTTTCTGCAGGCAGGAGTCCTACATCAAAGCTATTTGCAAAGTGACACAGCTAGTTATTAAAAAGTACGTTTTTATTATAGTCCTTAGAATTTGCATTCTTCAGAAAGCACGTGTATTTTTTAGTGTCGCCACAGAACTATTGGGGTAACTGACCATTAATGATGTCTGCAAGAGAAAGACACCTAAATATTTTTCACACCAGCTTAATAAATTCAAGTGCTTCTGCCAATAAAAGTGATCTGATAATTTAAGTAAGTTCATATTAACACGTCTCCTACCAGCTGCAGCCAGGGGTCTGACTGCATTGTTACACACACACACACACACACACACACACACACACACAATGCCAAGACAATGTGAGTTTATCTGTTCTTACCTGCATTTCTAGTCCTGGTGGTTCTACTGAAAGAAATAGAAAGGAAAGGAAAGCTTACTGACTTTTGGCAAACTACAAAGGTTAACTCTATTCATCATGGAGGAACGGACGCTAAGTGCTTTCTGTCTATCCATATATTTCAAAGATTTAGAAGGCACCTGGTGGTGTCTCAGGATGAAGACGGGCATGTTCGTCTTTGGCATATGCAGGTTTCTCTTTATGTTGCTGGTACTTTTGAAGTCCTTTTCGGACTGTATAGAGTTTTGTTAACAAGGTTATTTTTCAATTGTATTAAACAGCCAAGGTTTTTCCTTCTTAGGTCCTTTCCTGAGTCTCTTAAGGTAAGCCAGAGGGTCTGAAGGTGCTGTTAACCCTTTGAGGAAAAGCAGCTCGACAGCTGCAAAAGTAGGACTGTAATTCTCACCACGGTGCTTAATAAAACGTGCCTCTCCCGATGCTAATAAAGCCCGCCCTGTAGAAGATTTTTCAGAGGCTGCTGGAAGCAAGTAAAGGGTGAATGCAGAGGAAATGCCAGAGGAAATGCATGTGAAAGGAGCCAGGTGGCTTGCTTCTTCAATCTTAACCCTTAAAGCTTCCAAGTTCAGAGCCCCAATGCAAGCAGATGTGTGGCCTGTTGTGCAGAGGAGAGGGAGTTCAGAAGCTGAGCACTGAAAGCAGCAGGTCCTCCAGCACCTGCCCCACCTGCCCCGCCAGCCACGCACCCAACAAATCTTCACTTTCAGTAACTCATTTACATGCATTTACTTTTTTGCCTTAAGAGGTTGTTGTAATGTGTGTTAAAACACACAGTTCAATTTTATCTCCATAGTATCACAAAAGAAATATTATGTTAGTAAAAAGTAAAAAAAAAAAAAAAAAGAAGAAGAGGAAGAATGCTGCGGAGTCCTGCGGCTGAGCTCGCCGCAAAGAGCTGCTCAAAAGCGCCACCCAAAGGCGAGGGGCGGAACAGCACGCAGGGAGCCGCGGCGCTGCTCTTCCAGCAAAGCGAGTGGGGGATGACAGCGCCCCGCAAGTTGACGGAGGCTTTTGATTGAAGTGACTGATTGCTTCAGCTGCACCTGCGGAAAATTGATGACAATGCTGTCTAAACCATTCATTAGGATTGGGGACTTCACGCCGATGAATGCTGGATTCATAAATTTGCTAGACATGTGTTGTAGATAATATGACAAAGCACTGTTTTCAAATGAACATTTCTTTGACCTAATTTTATCGAAATCATGCAAAGGAATGAAAGAATATTTGTGCCCAAACGCTGGAAACAGCTGCAACTGAGGGTCCCTCCCCTCTCCTCCTCCTCCTCCTCCTCCTTCTTTCTCTCTCTCTCTTTCTCATTCCCTTTTTTTCTCTTTCAACTTTCAAATAAATTTTAGTGAAACATATTTGAAATATATCTGCTGGTTTGGTTTAAAATATTTGTTAGATGACAAAGCATTTATTTTTACCTATTGTGAACAATATTACTACACCCTGCCAGATGAAGAAGAATTATTTTAAGGTTTTCCAAGCTCCAAATTTGCTAAATTGAACACAAGTGGAAATAGATGTTTTGAATACTAGTCATAATGTCATCTTCACCTTGGGAAGAACCACCTTGGTACAAGGGGACATGCATTCTGTGACTGGCTGTAGGCTTTGAAGGGAGATGAAATCCTTTTAAAATATTGACTCTTCTGGTCAAAAAAGGTAAAACCGGGAAGAAATAGCATGTACACACATTTTATATGACTTCTGACTTGTTGTTGTTTCAGTGTATTGAAACGATATCAATATTGAACGAAGCTTTTCCTGCGTGTCCAAAAGGAAGGGTGGCTGACAAGGGCTGAGAGGGCTGTATTCATACCTGGCTTTGCTCAGCTCCCCTGGGAAGAATGTACGTGCCAACCCCACCTCCTGCAGCTGACATGGCACTGAGGTTTGAATTGTCAGGAAAGAGTTACAGTTTTAGGAAGGAATCCGAAATTCTTGCTATAGAAGTAGATCTTACTTCTACAACCAGGACCCTCTGCCTAGTGCTTGGAACCCCCCCAGAAAAACAAAATGAATATTTATTAACGTAAGAAGAACCTGGCGCAGGTCGGCCTCGGGCGTCCCAATCTGCCAGGATGCATCCAGATCTGTTGCCTGGCATTTCACAGAAATCTATTTTTATAAATTCTTATGCATTTAGGTTTTACTACCAGTAAGGTAATTTCTGATTAGGCATCTTGGGGTTTTTTCTTTTTTTGTTTTTTTCCATAAAGAATCCTTGCAAATACCAGCAGTGCTAATGTTAACCCCACACCTGGACAGAGAGAAACGGCAGGTGTGAATGGCAAGGCTAATAGGTGTGAGTTTTGCCAGCATTTTCTTACTGCTCCACAGCTGCTCTGAGCTGGGAAGTGTTATGTAGACACATTCAAGCAGACCCTTTCAGGGTGCTGTGGCCAAGCTGCCACACACACCAAATCACCAAGTAGAGATGTAAAACCCCTAAATACAGGACAACCCTCTAATTGCCGTGCTTTGTTTTCTAATGGGGAAAGTGTGCAAAACAAATAAAAGCAGAACATGCCTGTGATTCAATAAATCATACAACTTTACAGCCAGATCTGGAAAGCCTGCAGCTCTGGCCACCCCTAGCGTATTGGATCCAGTGTTTTCTTCAAATTCGGGGCAATAGTTTAAAACAAATTCCTGGTTTGTCTTGGGTGGCCTTCACAACGAGAGTCCCAGGCTGCAAAGCCTCTGAGGTCAAATGTTAAGGAATCTACGCTTGTCTCACCTGGAGCTCCCAGGCCACAGCTTTTGGTCCCTTTGCACGGGGCACCCCGCAAAGCCCACCCAAATGCTCTTCTTCTGTAGCCAGAGACCCTCTTGGGCCACGATGAGACCACCTCTGTCCTCACCAGGGTGTCAAACGCTGACCCAGCCTTCGCTTCCCCGGAGACCCGGGAACGAAAGCCGGAGCTTCGTCTTGGGGATTCCCAGTAGAACCAAACCCAGCCGGAGCCTGACGTTCCTCAGGTGATGCCCATCTCTGCAAAGGCCTCTGGCCGTGGCCTTCATTACACTGCCGGACGCCCAGCCCCCGGCCAGAGCCAGGTCCCAGCAGCAGGGCTCAGGTGGAGTGCTTCACGGACAATGCAGGAAAACCAGGGCATGTGCCCAGTTTCAGCAGGACAGGTCTCCTTGACAGTGAAAAGTCTGTCATACCTGCTGCCCGGTATGTCCAGCTGGGGTCAGCGCAAGGCCTGGGAGACCCGTGAAGCTGTCCGAGGACCAGGTGTTCAGTTGTGTTGAGCAGACGACACAGAGGAGCGTGATGAGTTTCAACAGACAGCTAGCCTTAAAAAGCTGACCAGCCCTCCTTCTTCTTGGAAAGGAAATGGCTGAGAAGTGGCAGAATGCAGGCTGGGGCCGGGGCCCACGGGCCCCCTTGGCAGCCTCCTCCAGCCCAGGCTGCTACTCCAGCTGCCCCCCAAGTCTGCTGTGCCCCAGCAGCCATGCTGATTTACCAACAGCCCACCCCGGATGCAGGGGTACAGGAGCAGCTCACCATCAACCTGCCTGGCCAGTTACTGACTCTGTGCCGGAGACACAGGAGGAACATGACACAGGCTCTGTCCTCCCGGGACCCCGGTCTGGTAAGGGCCAGTGACCATAAACAGGACCTTTGAGCTACATCCTAGCAGAGGGATGGCTTTGCACAGAGCATCCTCACTCCAGCAGCCCCTACCCCTGTGCCAGACAAGTTTAGTTACGAGACCCCACCTGGGCATGGGCATGTGCACACATACACACAGACACATGCACATGCACACATACACGCACACATATGCACACGTGTGTGCACACACATGCACTCATGCATGTATACGCATGCACATGCATTCACACATGCATGTACATATGCACACACACGTGAGCACATGCATATCTTACTACTACTGGAAGGGAAAGGACAAATAAGTCATTGGGAACAGTAGCGTTGTGAGACCTCAGCAAGTGCCAATTTTAGAGTCAAGAGCGTCTGTAAAAGCCGAGGAATGCCCTCCTACCTGAGGCAGGTGTGGCTGCAGCCTCCCGCGACAGCTGTCACCCAGCGCAAGGGAACTGCTCAGGACACCCTCACGCACCAATCCCTGTGGCCCTGCCAGAAGGCTGAGATGATCGTGTTCTCAGAAGCATGGTTGTGTCTGGGCTGAAAGAACACGGTCCCAGTGGATAGTGTGAAGATGTCACCTCGGAGCAATGTGGCCGACACTCCTTAACCCAGTTGTCACTTGTAACAAAGCCCAGTGGGCCACACTGGGAGGGGAGGCAGGGCAGCCCACAGCAGTGGCCCCACCGTCCCCAAACAGGCACCAATGTTCTATAAATACACGCAGCCGCAGGGGACAGGGTCTGTACCACCTAAAGACACAGTCAGCTCTGACCCATCGCTCTGCATGGACATGAGGACCTTATGCTCCCAGCACATCCACACATTCAAATGAAGCCAGAAACCCAGATAATTATGTGAAATCTCCAATTATTAAATGTTAGCAACCATTCTTATTTCTTCTAAATGATCTGAAGACTGAGCAGAACACACTTGCGTGTAGATTGGGCCCCGCAGACACCCATTCCTCCAGGGATCCCAGGGGCTCACCAGAACCCTTTAATTCCTCTCCTACCCCAAGCCAGTTGTCACCCCATGAAACCGATGGGACTAGCAAGCTGACATGCAGGTCACTGGTCTCAGGCAGGCGAGAAGGGGAGGCTGGATGACACTCGGACCAGGCTTGCCCATGGGCAGGGGACTCTTCTGAGGGACCAGGTCATTTGGCAGAGTTCAATAGCTTTCCTCGGAGCATGTGCCATCGGGGGTGCTTCTGGGAAGAACCCTGGCATTTGTGCAGAGCTGCCAGAGACGGTCAGGCAGGGGGACAGCCGCTGGCTCAGCTCCACAGTCTCGAGGAGAAGGGGCCCCGGGGGCCACTCAGAGACAACCCGTCTCTGCTTCCGTTTCTCCAGGGAGAAAGGCAGTCACAAGGGAGTCCGTGAGCTGGTGACTTAAATTTTAGCTTTTTCAACATTCGCTCCCATGGGATTGGTCTTCTTATATATTCTAAATTACTATAATATATATAATAATTATACATTATTTACAAATATACATAAACATAAACATATTAGGTATATATTTACACATCTGTATTCATTTTCTAGATCAAACATGTATTTTATGTGTCTTCTCTTCCCTTGCCACAGATTGAGCCTCATGCAACAGCTAAAATATCACATTTCTCCAAATGGGTTTTCCTGTACAGAAATGTGGTCGCTGGTCTCAGTGAAAATCGAATTGCTCTCAAGTTCCCCCAGTCTGTGCCCTCTGACTCCAGTGAGGACAGCAGGGACTCCAGGTGTCCCCACTCGGGGCTGCCACCCAAGCACCTACCAATTGTTCACAAAAGGGGGACACTGAACAAATTAATTTTCCATTCTCTGTGTGTAACTCTCTGCACACATCCATGAGTGTTTGCATCTCGTGTATTTAAAAATCCTACTTAAGAATTCAAAGGTCTATTCAGTGTCATTAAAACAAATGAGTGTAACCCTTTGGTCATCTAGGTGAAAGCGTTTTGTTGGGTTTTTTCAAATTGCTATTGCTATATATAAACGTAACATATAGCAATAACCATAGACAGATACTGTGCCCTTGTGTGTGGATAATTAAAATAAGAACATCTCTGGACTAAATTAAAATGTGTAGAAACCAAATCCTTATAGCATGCATGAAATTACAGAAACTGCAAGTGAGTCACAAGCCCAGGGACAAAGCCATTCTCTCATTACTCTGAGAATCTCTTCCCTGATCACCGTTTTACGTGGCCCTTTTTATGTCACTAAATATCTCTGCTCCCTTTTACTGCCTTCCTTATATGTGTGTTGCTGGTAACAGAAACCGTCTCCAATCATTTAAGAGGAGCCAACACCTCGAGTGCTTCTGATGACACGATTACAACAAATTATGAATGAAAAATCCGAACAGGACAGGTGGATGTAAATTACGTCTTTATGAACAAAGGAAAAAACGCGTGTTTTTCAGGATCAGAAAATCAAAACCCACCAGTCACAACCTCTGAAGGGAGAAGCTGGGGCACCTGAGACCCACCCAGCGCCTCCCCTGACCGTGACCCCCGCCCTCTGCACGACCCCTCCCCACAGGCTCCTCACATGCCCTTTTCTCCTCTGCACTTTGAGCATAAGAACTGTTATTACCCATAACTTTTTATTTAAAGGAATCGTGCAGCTGGGAAAATGAATGAATTTAATTATCAATGCAGTGTGAAAAAAATCATTAGAGCAAGGGGTTGGAACGCCACATATTAAAAGTAAACAAAGGCTATTAAAAAACAGCACCAAAAAAGAATGTCAGTTTTTCTTCAATTCTTAAAAGGTAAATACCAAAAAGAAAACCATATGTAAACATCCATGGTTACAGAAGAAATTACTCTTTAAGGAAACGGTCAATGACTGACTGGGTCATTTAACTTTGAGCCTATACTTTATGTGGCAGTATAGGGAGGTCATTTGATTGCGTTGAAAAATGAGGATTCGCACACGTTCTCGGAGGTTCCCCTTCAGAAGACAGACTTTCCAGGACAAAATCTTATTTAATGGCGGGCACACAGGATGATGCAAACCAGAGAACGAGCTTGCCCTCGCCTCTTGGAAAATAGTGAAACTACATCTTTTAACTCATTTTTTCAAAGGCACTCCCTAGTAACGTTCCGTCTGTGACTACAGAGTGAGCGTGGGGACTCAGCTGGAGAAAGGGGATAAGTACAAAGCAAAGTGGCCTCAGAAAGGTCTTTGTGATGGGAATGGAAGAGACGTGTGTTTTCTAGGCTCACAGGCTCGCTGGCTGGGACCACACCTGACCCACAGCAGCACAGGCTCCCTGGGGGATTTACGGCAGGGCCACTTACCTGTTCCCACCAGGAAGACCCCGGGCTGAGAGCCCCTGATCTAGCTCACGCCACCACCCTCACCTCCATGAGTTTTCATGTCAGGGACACTGTGACCCACACAAGAGAACAGAGTGCCCCAAAGCTCCCCCAAGAGTTTGTGTCAAACTGGGGTGAGAAGGGGTTTCCTGCCTCCCAGGCCAGGTCCTTCTGGGCTCCCCTGCTTCCCAGGCAGTTTTCTGACTCCCCTGGTAGGGGTCACTATCCAGGTTCCAGAGGTCACTGCCACTGCAGAGGGCACTTCCTAGAATGGTCGGAGGAAGGAGTGAAGAAGGCAGGCCATGCAGCCAGGAGAAGCACCACAGGTGCCCACGTGCCACTGCCATCAGGTGAGCCCTGGTGGCACTGCTGGGAAAGGGGTCCCCTGTCCCTCTCATGTAGAATAGGTAGCCCTAAGCTGTTGTTTCAGAAACCACAGTTACTATCTTTAAAAGAGCTGTGGAGGAGGAGGAAAGGATGCTGGGTCTGGATAAATTCAGAGCGATCTGAACACATTGCTGTAGTTAAGTTTAGTGCAGCAAGCACCAGGCCAGAGCCACGAATTTCAATGACGCCCAAAATACTGAGGCTCTGGCTGCTGCCGCCTCGTCAGTCAGAGCGCCCCACCCTGAGTGGGAGGGTGGCCCGCGGCCCGGCCTCGGGATTGTCCCCGTGGGGCCAGGCCCAGCCTCCAAAGGGGCCGCCAGGATGGCGTGCGGAACACCTGGAGTGGAGGACGCGTCCTGGGGGTCACTTCCGGACCTGAGCCAGCTGGCGAGTCCTTCAAGGAGCAGTCAAAGTCTGTCCCCTAAACTCCCAGGGCTCCCTTGCTGCCTGGGGTGGATTGTGGGGACTGTGCCCCCCCCCCCCGCTCTTTCTTCTCCCTCTCTTCAGACCCAAGCCACTCTCCAACCACCAGTGACACCCAGACAAAACAGCACAGTGACGTGAACTAAGGGCCTATGAGGCCACCAGTAATTCCTTCCAGGAAGAGTTTCAAAGAGCAGGAAGGACTGAGAAGAGAAAGGGGCGGGGGCGGAGAACGATGAGGGACAAGAGACCAACGGGAACAGACACAGCCTCCTCCCACCTTCCTCCCGCAGCTTCCTGGGCCCTTGAATGGAGAGACATGGGGTGTGGCTTTCAGCAGCATTTCCAGGGCCCAGTGACTAAACCTGTGAGAGTCAGAGGACAAAAGACCGACTCAACAGCCAGCCAATGAGCCACCTGCTCCCAGAAACCTCCCAGGAGCCAACATCTAGACATGAGATCAGGAGGGCACAGCCGTACCTCAAAGAGTGCTTGAAAACGTGGTGACCTCTGTAAGGACCCTTCCCCAAGCCCTGTTTCTGACCCCACCAGCAGCCATGACACACTGGGCAAAGCTGGAGCAGGAAGACCCCACGAAGCCCCAGGCTGACCTTGGCCAGTGACAGACTGTGTCCTGCCCAGTCTGTCCCCAGCTCCCACCAGGTGAGCCCAGGAGTGCGATGAGCTTGCAAATACAGGGTAAAAGTCTGAGACTCTGGATGAAAGGAAACGCACAGACTGGGCCAGCCTCTCGCAGAGAAAATGGGACGAGCTAAATCAGGCGTCAGCGGCCTTCCCCACTCCCTGGCCATGCCGCGCTCCTGCATTTCTGTGAGGAGCTCGCTGAAAAGCTGCTGCGGCGGATGGACACCTGACGTTCCTGCCTGCCCTGCGCTTTCCTCGTTTTACTGGAAAGTGTCCCCATCTTCCCTGACGAACCGCTCCTCCCTGTGCTCAAGCTATGTGGTCCCCGGTGAAGTGGGAGCCACCCCCAGCTCCAGGGATGGGCAAGGCGCCCAGAGCAAGATGCTGTGGACATCACATCCCACGGCCACTGTGACTGGCTCGGTGGGCATGGGACCAAATGGGGATGGCCTGACTCAGTGACAGGCCTTTGCGTAAGAAAAATCTTGTCCCTGGAGCCCCCGAGAGGACAGAGCATGTGTGGCACCGCTGGCAGGCATGCTACTACCACAAAAGGAGAGTCCGGGCTCCCTGAAAATGCAGTCGAGGCAGAAGGAGCCAGAGGCTGGACCCTATGGGCAGTGTTCTTGTCCCTGGATCCCGCCACACCTGAAGCCCCCAAACTCGCAGTTACATGAGCCAAGATAGTCTGTGGTTTGACAAGCCCGTGTGGGCTGAGGTCCCCTGGAAGAGTCTGGGCCAAGGTAGCTGCTCACTGATTTGCTGACGGACACGTACGGCTCCTGAGGTCACAGGAACGACAGTGGGCAGAAGGGTCCCCTGGCCCCGGTCTCCAAATCTAAGCCCCGCTGGCCCCGCTGCACGTGGGGGACGCTGAGACGAAGGGCCCGAGCCTGAGAGCCAGCCCAGGGGGACAGAGCCACAGCGTCGGAGCCGATGCTCCGTCTGCTGCCTTAGTTGCTAATCATTCCCACACCCAACAGACACAGATTCCTGTGGTGAGAATGCCACCAGCACACCGCACACCCACCTACAGCAGGCACGAGGGGTGCCGGCACGCAGGAGGACACGGTTCGCATCGCAAACCTCCACTCAGCGGGGAAATACTACTTAGCCCGTAACTCAAGCTGGGGATGAATACGCAGTTCATTTTGAATAATGAACCAAGAAAGCAGCGCCACTTAGCAAATGTGCAGTCCATTCTTGCCTGTGACAGCCTGGTGTGGCTGTGGCACCCTGATGCAGAGGTCTCCATGCCCGGTCAGTGGTCAGCAGGATGGCCAGCGGGAGATCCCCAGGCAGACTTCCGGGTTCCTGGTTCTCCAACGGCTGGCCCAGCACAGGGACGACGACACACACCTCTGTGCTCTCCGGACATGACCAAAAGCCCCATTTGTCAGTTCCTCCTCCTCTGTGCGTTGGACCCTGTCACTGGGCCACCCATGACCAGGACCGACAAGGTCCTTGAGGGGAACAAGCCCCCACTCATCCTGACATGTCTCCAGAAAATGCCGAGTCATGGAAGATGTGCTCTCCAGACTGGGGCGCCCAGCAGAGGCCTGTGAAAGGGGGCTCGCAGGGAGCCCCGTCGTAGCTGACTCCCGCCTATTTTGAAGACAGTCGTCCCTTTGTAGGTGCGAACGTGTTCTGCTGCCTGTAGCCTACACATTTCCAGGCGTGCACACAGACACACTGCCCTGCAGGCTGACTCACCAGGCCTGCGGCCTCCCCCACGGTGCCCAGTGTCTGTAGGGAGGAGGCACAGCCCTCACCCCAGACAGGGGGACAGGATGGACCTCGCCTGCCAGGCAGGGCTTCAGAAAAACCCACCGTCCTGGGCTGTGGCTCTGAGCGGGAGCTGTGCCCATACAAATGCCAGACTCCAGCCCCCACAGGAAGCTTTGAACTTTGTTCTCGTAAAACACTGACCTAATCCTTGCATTGAGACTGCTATTTACATTAAAATTGGTCACATAATGAAAAAATAAAAGTAGTTCATTAATATGCTGGGAAGTGCTAATTTGAACATTGCCCAAAAGCAATTGCAAATCCCATTTTGCAACTTGCAAATGTGCTGCAGTGCAAATGAAGGCTGATGGGCCGGCCTCAGACAGGCAGACTTCCTGCGGACCCTCTGAGGCTCTCAAGCATCAAGACGCAGAGGACGACTTCTCCCTCATTTGAGAAGAAAACCTTCAGTGGTGGGAGCGCCCGCCATTAGCCATTTCTGCACTGACATCGCATGACCCAGAGCAAGAGCTCATGAGGGATGTTGCCGGAAAGAACCACACAAAGGATTAACTCCCAACCATCAGCTTCACGTGCTCAGGAAGACGGAGTCACACCAGAGGCACCTTCAGGCCAGGACCACCCTCACCCCCCTCCCAACAGGTGGCCTGTGAGGCTCTGGTGAGCCACGCTGTGTCGACAAGTAGCCTGAGGTGCCCTCTCTCCACAGGAGACACCCGTGAGAATTGGCCAAGTCGGCGAGGGCTGGCCAGCGTCCTCCCTGGGGGACAGCCCTGTCGACGGAACATAGAGCCTGGGGACGGTCACACTCAACAGTCCCTTCCAGCGTCCTGCCATTGCCATCGGCACAGGCCACGGGCTCAGCGCTTATGCGGAGGCAGGTTCCAAGTCAGCACATACGGGAACGTCTGTGTGGGGTCAAAACGGCCCTTGGAAGTCCCTCAACACAGCACAACACTGGACACCACGCACGACGTCCAGTAAGTGCTGCAGCAGCCTCCGCCGTGTTCCATCCATCCTCTTTCTTCAGTAGAACACCAGGTCACACGCGTGGCCTATGTTGTATGTTTTTGCAAGTGTGTCTCTTCAAACACATAATGACCCATTACACACAACAAGAGAAGCAGTGGTCAGAGGCTCTGGTCCCGAGTCCCCACTGCCAAGGGTTGCCAGCCAAAGGGACAGCCCAGTGGAGCTCCCAGGATCACACACACACACACACACACACACACCCCACCTCCAGCCTGTTTTCCTGGAGGATGAGTGCCCCCACCTGGCCTCCCCCTGCAGGGCAGGAGCTCCTTACTACATTGCCCTCAGCTAGCTGTCCCCTCCTTCCTCCCTTCATACCTTCCCAACATGACCATACTGCGAAGAAGAGAACGCAGGTCCAGCCCCACCCAGGCCGCGGTTCCCACGGCCTCCCCAGCATGTCCGTCCTGACGCTGGATGACACCTGCTCATCCCCCAGCTTCCTCTCAAATGTCCCTGCACAGACAGTCAAGTGCAGAGTGGCTTTGTAGCACCTGTTGTCATCTGAAATTACCTCTCTCTCACCATCACAACTAGGACGTAACTCGGGGACGGTGTCTTGGAAGCTGAACCCCACACCTGAAGCATAACAGATACTCAGTGTTTGTGGGTGGCAGAGTGGCCAGCGTGACAAACCTTTGCACAGCACGTCATATGCGCCTAGCACATCCAAGCCCTCTTTGAAAATAACTCAGAGCAGCCCTCGGAGGTAAGTTCTATCACTGGTTCATTTCACAGATGAGGAAACTGAGGCCCAGGGAGGCAAAGTCGTTTGCCTGGGGTCACACAGCTAGTGAGAGGCAGGACAGGAGGTCTGGCTACAGGGTCAGAGTCACTGACCTCACAGCTGACGTTTCCTCCTCTGTGAAATGGCCCTCTCTCTTCAGCGTGTCTGCATGATTTCTTCACACCCTCGCTTCTGCTGCTTCTGAGTTACTCCTTCCGTGTGACGTCACTTGGCCGTGACCTCCCTCATGACTTCTTCGCTGCTTTCAGCTTCAAATGTGGTTCCCCGTCTGAGAAGACACTGCCTGGGAGGCCATCTGCGTAGACCAAGGAGCAACCCTCTCTGACCCACGCCACTTGTATAAGAGGCATTGCCGAGCAGCACGTGTCCTAGCACCTGGAGACGCCCAGGAAACCAGCACAGTCCATTTCCCCTGAGAAAAGTTTAGTTCACCAGGCTCAGAGAAAGTCAGAGCCAAACTCAGACTGCTCTGGAGCGGCCTCACCTGAGGGAATGTCATTTCAGAACAAGGGGCTGCTTGGGCGCCACGCCTGCCTAGGGGACGGCAAACCTGGGCAAGGACAGAGCTCGGCCCCCAGACAGGCTGCTCACGCTCATTCGAGGAACTGGTGTTCGTGCCGCGGTCTTGGTCCCTCTTCGGTCCCACAGGGGTTTCTGGGTTTATACACCAGTCTTATGACCTCGACTAAAGTGAGTCTATAACCGAGAGACAGATCCATCTTCAGAATGTGAATAAAACCCAGTTCCTGCATTGGTGAGGCTGAGAATCAAGCCTGAAGCTGTGATAGGGTGGCCAGCTCTCAAAGGCCACCCTTCAGAGGCTGTGTCCGGCAAGCGCCTCCTCCCCCACCAGGCTCACCCTTGGGGGCAGGGAGCGGGCAGGGTCACACGTGGACACAGGCAGGAGCCGTGGTCTGGACTCTGGACGCTGGCTGCACTGCGCACACACACATCTGACCCCAGCCAATCCAATTGATTTGGGGTGTGCAGGGCAGGGCCGAGGTCACACGTGTCGTACAGATGTCCCATCTGACAAGAACCAGGGGTAGACAGGCCTGAGCAGAGGCCTCTGGAAGGGGGAGCAATCCCCACTAAGGGGGCCAGCCTGGTCCTTCTCCCCTGTCTCCTCCTCCCCCGCTGCCTCACTGAGTCCTGCCAGGACCATTCCTCCTCCATTCCAGGCCCTGTGTCAGCCACCAGGACTGGCTGCTGGCCCGGCTGGAGTCTGTGACCCAGCTGCTTTCAGATGCCAGTTAATACGTGTGATTAGTTTTCACTGGGACTCCAGTAACACGAGGCCGACCCACAGCCAGGACACTGGCAGCCCAGCTTTCGCCCAGTGATTTAAAGCTCGGGGGACGGATGTGCCACACTTGCCAGGCACCCCTGGGGGCTGCCCCCTGATGTGCACTGAGGACTTGAATTATGGCCTTGATGCAAGACTGAGAAGTTGTGGGAGGAAGTCAGGATTATGCAGGGACCTGGATGGGGAATTCGAGGAGAAGGTGGCACGGGAGCCTAAACCTGTCCCCTTCGTCTTCCGTCTCCTCCTGGGGCTCTCTAGGCACCCTCCCAGCAGAGAACAGCCTGCAGTGCTCGAAGCAATGCAAGGGGAGTATCCTCAGCAGCCTCTCATAACGCCAGAACGAGACGGCATAATTGGTCTTCACTTGCACAAGTAATAAATACACTCAAATTAAAAATACACCTGTACTGCTCACGTTACCCCTGCTCCTATCGTGACATGTAAATACACATCCCACTTGTCTTTTGCTCGTCGTTCACTTTACATTCTCATGTCAGCCAGGAGGGTAAGTAACCATTCGTATCCTTTCAAACGTACTTCTCATTTAAGATTGGATGAGGGCTCCTGCCTGTGGAGCAGGACAAGGGGCAGTTCTGTGAGCTCCGTGCCTGGTTTGCCCCCATTTGCCAAGCTAAACACTCCAGAAGCCTTCCCCTCAGGGGCACTCAGGGGCTGCCGTCAGCTAACACCAGTGAGAAGAACAGGAAATCACACGAAGCTGGGTCAGGAGGCTGGCTGTGAGTGCCAGCTCACACACATCAGTGTTCTGTGACTTTGGCCGCCAGCGTCTCCCGGGGTTTCCGTCCCTCAGTGAACTGGGGATGCCCCCACCTGCCTGCCTGCCTCACGGGGTATTGGGAGTGTCAGCAGGTGCCCCAACCCGTGACAGACACTACTCGAGGCAGGGAGCAGCAGGAAACCCACGGCACCCAGAGTGGGCCATGGAAAGCAGGTGGGCTCAGTCAAGGGAGGAAACCAAGGACAGTGGGGCACCCAGAGGGACCAGAGCACACGGGACCCTCGGGGGGGACCCCTGGCCCCAGACAGAGAGGACGAGACAGCACGGCCATCTCCTCCAGCCTCGGATTCCTTTGGGGACTCCCAATGGCCAAATCCAGTGGGAACGCTGCGGCACGGGCAGCCCACACGGCCAGCACCCTGGCACAGGGAGGGGCACAGAAGGCTGGACACGGGTGGGGTGGGGTGGGGTGGGACAAGACCAGCGGCCTGTGCAAGTCAACATCCCCAATCCGTGTGGCATGACAAATGAGCTGCCCCCACAGTCAGCTTTCAGAACGCCCCAGAATTCAGCTCCCTCAGCTCAGGAAGCATGTGCAATTCAGCAAAGCCCACCCTGAAAAGCTCAAGTCGCAGGAGAGCGAAGCTTCCCTTAGACTAAAGGACAGTTGTTCGCCTTGCACAGGGGACCCCCAGGGCCCCCATCCCTCTGCCCTGAGGTCAGGGGCCCGCATGGGCTGCAGGAGGGACAGTGCTGCCCACAGGTCTGTCACCTGCCACAGCCAGCACCTGAACCTCGGTGTGTATGTGTGTGTGACATCGCAGTGGCGACTGAGAGACGTGATATTGGCGCGGTTTCTGCAGCACCAGTGACCAGGGTGCATCCGAGTCCACATTCAGTCCCAGACATCCTCAGAATGCCTGTCGTGTCAGGAATTTCATCTCAGGACCCACTGTTCTGCTAAGCGGGCGGCTCTCACAAGGTTAAGCCACACCAAACCCTGACAGACAAGGACACGGGGGCCAAAGAGGTGACTTGCTCCTGACCACAGAGTAAGTCAGGGCTGGAAGGGCTCAGGCTTCCTGGCTCCCAGACCCCAGCTGAGCGAGGTCCCCGCAGACACACAGGAGGGTGAGGCTGTGCTGTGACACGAACGGGCACAAGCTCTACAATCACACAGCCAGAGTTCAAATGCTGCTCCACTAAACTGGTGAGGTCGAGAAAGAGACTTCACCTCTCTGAGCCTCAGTCTCCTCACCTGTAAAACGGGTTCAAAACATTCTACTTCACAGAGCCTTCAAAAGGATGAGATGGAGCATGGAAAGTGCTCAACGCATAGTAAGCAGTAAGAAACTTTCCATTTTTGCCAGTTCATAAGAATGTCTAATAACAGAGTTTTCTCAGCCAGACCCAATGTTCATCCCTCGGTGGGAGTTGGGTTCCAACTTTATTAGAGAATTCAGTGACTCTGCTGACAGCAAAGTTCCTCCCATCATTTCACAAACACTGAAAGGGCCTCTGGCACTGCCCTGGGGGATATGGGGACCCTCGCCAGCAGGGGCAGGACGCACAGAGAAGCATGCTCCTAGCTAAGGGCTGGACTTGAGCGAGGCTGTGAAAGCCATGTATGCCGGTGCCGCCAGCATCCAGGAGACTGAATGGGGCCACAGGGACTTTCACTACCCAGACCACTGCCCTGACTCTGGGTCCCAGGGAGACATTGGCCCTGCAAAGCACTTCCCATTTCCCCTGGGAGTCTTCTACGGGGGCGGGGGGGGGGGGCTTGTCCAGCGTTCACAGATGGCCCCATCCATCCACTGCAGCTACCAGTTCCTCCCCATCGGTCCACGCCCCAGCCCCCGTCTCCATGGTAACTGCCCTGCTGTCTCTCCAGACCTCCAGGGGGCACCAGGCCAGCACAAGATAAGCCTGAGGGAGGGAGGTGGGGTCTCAGGCCCTTGGGCACCTCCCCCCACCCCACTCACCTTCACCCGCCCTGCAGATCCCTGCCACTCCTCCTGCCCCACCTGGCTCCTTCCTGACCCCACCACCAGCTGCTCTCGGGGGTTAGCCCTACTCCAGCTGCCTGGCACTGACGAATCAGGTGGAGAAAGGCAACCCAGCAGCTACTGAGGCCGTGGCTAGGGAGCCCCACTGCCAGAGGCCACAGAATTAAAATTAAAAAAAATAAAATAAAATAAAATTGCTATGGCTTCTGAATGAAATATCCTGGTAATCACAGGAAAGGAGTACTGAAACCATAATCATAGTCATCTGTGGTCTTCGCCTGTGTAGACCTGGCCTAAGGCTTAAATTTAAACCCATGGTGACTCTAAAAGCTACATGAATAGTTCATTTTCCAGCAAAACTGCCATACAGGGAGACAAATAATTTAAGTAGGGACTATGCGTCACCGGTATGCACATATTAAAAGTTTAAAATCACAACCCAGGGAAAGCCAGAGAGAGGAACACAGAAAAACACACTTTTGTTTCATTTCTTCCAGCTGGAGCGATCGCTCAGTCCTGAAACTACGCTGGGTCTGAGCGACAGAGTCAGGCGGGAGGGACAGCCACAGATGACATGTCCAGCGGAAGCCCCTCTTCCGAGGGGCAGAGGGGGACATTTAGAGAAAGACCAAGCTGTAAATTCCCAGCTGGAGATTTACTCTGCGGACCATGTGCTTCTCCCCCAGAAAAGCCATCAGATGACAACTGACGTCCGATTGATGAGCGCTTGGTCCAGCATCTGACCTGGCACCCTGCACCACTCACACACAACGTCGTGCTTCCTGAGCATCTCACCAGGCATCCCCCAGAAGCAATGTGTGGGTGGTAGGTTAGTGATCACCAAGGACCCAGACCACGGCCTCTCTTTCAGCGTCAGAAGCAGAGCTGGCCATCTCCTTCCAGGCTCTTCACCATGAGTCATCAGATGTTCTCAGACGTGGAGCAATTATTCAGTCACGTTGTCCTGCCCGAGCTTACCAAGCACTGACGCTGGAAGCTGCATCTGTGTGCCGTCCAGTGCAGCAGTCTAGGGACACGAGGAAAGTCGGAAAACGTCTCTGGCCCAAGAGTGCGCTCGGAATTGCGGGGTTTGCTTCTCTCTCTGATGCACAACGGTTTTGCTGAGACTAACATGGCCACTCTGTGAACCCGCCCGTGTGTGGGAGTCACCACATTACTGTGGTCCGTTTCTGAGGACAAAGAAAGCCTGCGGCTCTCCCGTGATCTGCAGAGCACGCCACGCTATAGACAGAAGTGTTTCGAGTCAACACAATATGAAAAAATTCAAAATAAAATGAAAAGTGTCTGAAAACAAACCAACATAAATATACAGCAGTCCTGTTAATTATGATTATTTATGCTCATAAGAACTGGCATCATTACCGTGGCTTCCTTTCCAAAATCTCACCAACATGTTACTACACAGTAGTTTCCGAGTCCCATAGGCTCACAAGGTGGCGTTGAAGGCGGGAGGCGGAAGTCATGTAGGCGGGACCACACGCGTCCCGGGGCGGGGCCGCTGGCACACGTGCACATGGTGTGTGTGGTGACACTGACACCACCAAATCCCCTCCCCCACATTACAGGTGTCTGATCAGCACCACCAACGTATTAAAAAAAGTGCGAGGGGCCTGAAGAATGATCTAGAAACCCAGCCCCCTGGGGAACAGCCCGTGGAACCTCGCCAACAGCACTGAATATCTCATCAGGATGACAGGACTTCCTCTCTCCGGTGCCCCCATGCCCGCCTGCCACCCCCCCTCCCAATTACTTCTCCACTCACTTGACAAGTTGTCACGGCCGTGTCACTGCTGCCCGCTGTCCTTGTGAGCTGACCTCTGCAGTGCGGACTGCCCAGTGGTCATGCTGTCCTCATCTCTCGCCAACCACATCTGACAGGAGACGAGGCGATCACAGCAGCAGCTCCTGGCACCTGAGCCGCCCTGGGACCACACAGGTAAAGCAGGGGAGTCCGTGTTGTCTCCAGACTAACAACAGAGGAAAGACATGACATCCCCAGCCAGGAGCCCACGGCCTGAGATTCAGGAGGTTCACCTGCGGGTGATGAGGGCGGCCCTCCCTGCCCTCCAGCCTGAGGCCCGTGGGAGGCAGGAGGAGGGGTCAGGAAGCAGCCCCTGCCCTGTTCTCAATGGGGGAGAAACGTGCTGGGACAAAGGGCAGCAGTGGCAAGGCAGGCCTGGGGGGGGGCAGCCCCAGCGGCCCTGGAGCCCCTCCCCAGCAGGCTCCAGACCTCACGAGCAGCCACTGGCCAGCTCGTCCTTGGGCCACACCTGACCACTGGCAGGACCCACGGACACAAAAGCTCACTGATCCTTTGAAAGTGGTGTGGGGGCTTTCAGCTGCTGTGGTCTCTTGCAACTCCTTCTTGGTGACGTGTCAGAGTGGAAGAAAACATGAAGCCTTTTGACTGAAATAAACGCTTTCATGGAAAACAGAGCCCTGCAGAGAATTCTAAGACTTGCAGGACGTCACACGGTTTTAAGCAGGTGACAGTAATGTCATCGTCTGACAGTCAGGGCATTCTCCCCAGACTTACAAGAAGAAAGAGGAAGTTTGCTTCCAAGAGAAAGTAAAGAAACGCGCTGGGCAGGGACGGCTCACAGGCCACAGCCACGTGTCCCCCCGGCTCTCGGCCTTGACAAAAGGAGCCCCGACTGTTAGGGAGAGGGTTTCTAGCTGTCAGCAGAAAAACAGGTACAAACACTGTCAAGCAGGGTCTCCGCTCCCGCTCCCCACATAGGAATGCAGGACATGGTGAGGCCAAAAAGGAACACCCATGGAGCCATAGGTAGGGGAGTCACACCACTATATTCTCACTGGCGGCTGGGTTGGGGACACCGGAAGCAGGAGCCACAGGATGCGCAATCCGCCGTCCGTCTTCTCTGTCAACCAAACAACGCACCCCCCTAGCATAGCCACGGCAGTTACATCAGTGGCCAATGGCCAACCAGCCACAGCTGACAGCCGTCTACTACCCGAGCCAGCACTTTTCCACGTGAGGCCGAGAGCCCGGAAACTGCGCTCTGGGACTCTGTCCCCACAAACACACTCTCCAAATCACTGATTTTTCCAAATTTCGTTACACCACTTGTTCAAAAGCACATCCCAGCATCCCCTGGGCTTGTGGTGGATGGGAGTCTGGGAAACCCAGAAGGCACATCTCCTCCCCCCTTGAGCTGGAGCCACCCCAGGCCCGTCCACTCAGAGACTCTGGCTTTATGCTGACCGCGAACTTAGAGTATTTCTCGCCGGAGGTTTATTGCATTAATGAGCTCTGGAATTGCAATTAAATATATTGCTTTTAAAGTCTTCAGAAATCATCAAAACACATTGTTTTTTCGGGGGGGTATGAATAAGAAGTAGAGTTCCAGACAAACCCATACGCCAGCTCTTTTCCTTCCAGTTTTGGGGGTTTCTGGGCCCCTTCCCCAAGGGAGAAGTGGGTCTGCCCAGGCGAGGGAGGCTCCACCACGTGTGGGTGCTGGAACTTTCCTTCTGGAGAGAGGACTGGACTCAGTCTGAGGGGCCAGGCCCTGGAGGGCTGTGCCTGGGGTGGTTCTGAGGGCCCTGGGCTGTCCTGCAAGCTGCCCCACTCACACACAAGCCAGGCGAGCGCTCCAGGCCTCCCGTCCTGGTCAGGCAGGCCTCTCCTTCCCAGCCGCTGGCTGTCACCGCCGCTTCCTGCGTCCCTTGCCTCCAGAGGCCACCACCCGACCTGACACAGAGCTGCATGGAGAGCCCAGCCTCCCCTGCCATCAGCCCATTGATGCGGTCACCCTGCACCTCCACACGGGTCCCTTAGACACATGCGTCGCCTCCTCCTTCACAAGCCACATCACCACAGTCGCCTTCACCTCCGAGGCCACCTGGGAGCGGGTGTGTCTTCACTGAGAAGATCCTCTGATAAAGCCAAACAGTTCTAACCAAGCAGGACCAAGGGTCAAAACGGGGGCTCTCGGACCCACATCACCAAAATGGCGAGTGTGACGGGTCCCATGGAGCGTGTGGTGCAGGAGTTCACAATGGTGCCACAGCCAGGCTAACGGGCATCACGATACAACAGAAATAAACTAAATTACATCACTTGTCATCATTAAGACACATTTTCACCTCCGTTCTTCATTTGAAAAGCACTATATTTAATGAATGAGTAGAGTCCTGGCACGTAATTGACTGAAATACAGGAATTATACTGAGGTCAACTAATGTATTTTTAAACCATGAAATCAAGAGACCTATTTGTGCCTGCTAACGGTGCCACTCTCAGCCACTAGACTCTGTAAGGCTCCCTGAGTCCTGGGGAAGGTGGACAGAGGCAGACCAAGCGTCCATGCAAGCTGAGAATATGCCAGCCGTCTGCCTGGGCCCTATGCGTCTGCGAGCATGTGGCGTGTCCCCGGAGATGGCACCCAGTGACCGCACTGCCAGTCTCGTGCCCAGCGGCCCATTCCAGAGGGGCATTCTGGGCATTCCTCACGGACAGAAGCTTCCGGAATGCTGACCCACATGGGCGTGCCCCAGCAAATGGCGTTTCTTCGCTCCACTCACCCCCTGGCATTTCTCCAGGATGGCTCAGAGCTTGAACTCTGCAAAAGTTTGGATGAAAGATGGCAGAGAAAATAAGGGACCAGGAGCCCTCCCAAGGGCATGACGCTTTCAGGCTAAAGTGGCGTGTGCGTGGGTTCCTGCGGCGCTGTCTGCAGCCCTCTGGTGACACAGCTCCTGTCCCACACTTCCTTTGCTGAAGGGCTGCCCACTCATGAAGTTTGGGTGGGGCTGACCCCACATGCAGCGCCAAGGCCAGACACTGATCATCCGAAGTCAGTCAACATGTCTGTGCCCGTTCTGGCAAGGAGATGGCGCCTGGGTATCAACACTAACTTGCGGTGCCGGAAACACACACATTCGTAAAAGGAGGACGTAGAGCTCTTGATGGGTGGGGCATATCGTGTGGGAGCTGATGGCTCAGAGACACCGTTGCATCTGCTGGATCAAACCTCACCTGAAGCAGATTGACTTGGCACTTTTTGTTTATAAAAAACGTATCATTCTCTCTCTTGTCTAGTCCCATGGGAGTTGGGTAGTTCCCATGATGTGCTGTATTTGCGGAGTATGGACAGTCTGTTCTAGACTTCCGTTTCCTCGCAAACAGAGGCTTTCTGATACCCCCCCCCTCCAGCACACGTAAAGGTGACAACACCACTCAAGTGCCCCACAAAAGCTGGTAACAGAACAATGAGGGGCGGCTGTGTCTGTGCCAAGGACAGGGGCCGGGCGTCAGGCCTGACAGCCACCCAGGACTCACCCATCACTTGTGGCTGACCTCTGTCAGTCACCAATCCCCGGCCGTCCCAGTGTTAATGTTTGCAGATTACACCTGCTTGAACTGTCACACCTGTGGCCAATTACCTGCCCCCTGCTCCCCAGGCTGACTAGCTTCTCTGGGATTCTGCAGGAATTCTGCCAGGGAGCAACGTTTAAATGCCCCGTCCAGGTTCTCCCGAAAGGACCACAAAGGTCCCTCCATGTGTGATTGCACTGAGGCCACCGCCGTCTCGTGAGGACGACGGCTCACAGGAAGGGAAGGAAGACGCAGCGGCGGCTGTGGCCACGGCCCAGGGGCAGCCACAAGGCTGTGGAAGGCTGCCCTGCCGTTTCTGTCTTTTCATTATGGAGGGCAGGGTACAAACATGAACTCCCAGCTCTGCACAGGTGCAAAGGACCTCAATGCCGCCAACGCTGATCCAAATGTAATGTCTACTTCTTCCCCACATGTGGCCACACAGCCTGTGTTGGGTGCCCCAGGTGATGCACAGCTCACCCCCATCTCCCTTGGAGGCGATGACACTCTCATTGGCACTAAAAGGCTCCATCCCCTTGCCTTGGTGTGTATCCACATCTCCGAAGCGCCCACCCCTCGGGGCTGCTCAGAGCTGTCTGCCCCTCCTGCCCTGGAGGCTCTCCACATGGGGAACGCCAGACACCACGGACCCCCGGGCACTCATATGTCTGGACTGACTGCTCCGTATTCATTCACACAGCCTTGGACCCGTGCATCTAAAACTGTCCTGATCTTTGCTGACCACAGTACTTCCGTGTGGTCTGGTCTGCATGCGAGGGTAGAGCTGTTTCCCGTCCCCTCCATCGTTCTTTATGCTATACTCCCATTAATGCAACCACAACTCCACTGGGGGTGAAGAGACCTATAGTGGGGTTGGACCAATGAAATCCCCCTCCTTGTTTTTCAACAAAGATGGCACCTGTCCTGCTTCTATGTCTCAAGATGTTATCCATGACAGTAAAGCCTACGCCTTGCTTGTTTTTCCTTTGGTAACGTCCCTGCCCTCAGCGTTCTGAGCTGGTGAGAAAGCTGGTTTCCAGCACCCGTGCCTCAGGGCTGGGGGGCACTGCCCAGCTTTGGGGATGAACACGTACGTGTGGAGGCCACCAAACTGAAGCTGAACCTACGGAGGCCACCCACTGCCAATGGTCACCTAGCTATTCTGCTTCCACTAGTCACGTGGTAAGTGACAGCCACAGACATTGATGGATTCTGACCCAGCCTGGAAATCTGGTTTCTAAAACGAGGGAGAGGAACGGGAGAAGGAGGCACTCAGTGAGTGGCCAGCGTGAGGAGAAGGCAGCAGAACGAGGGGTATATCTGCCCGCTCAGGCTCAGGAGGAAACCCAGCCCACCGCCACGTGTGGAGGCCAGCCGCAGCGTACCGACATGTCATGCGGCCCGAATGCCTGGCCGGACCGCGCTGTACGTGCCTGCATGCAGCCATCAATAACCGCGCGTGATTAATGCTAATGAAGTATGTTGATTTTGCCATAAGCTTTATTTGTGCCCGGCATTGAACTTAAGGATGTCAAATCATTCCTTAGAAGGTTGTTAGAGACTTTTAAAAGCTGAGTCTAAAGTATAATGCCTGCCATTCCATTTGTCATGGCCCAGCCTCCCAGATATGCTCTGTGAGATGGGGTCTCCGTTCCTATGTAACTGCCTGTCACTCAGCACGACGTCCTTAGAAGAGGGTCTGTCATGCAGGGACTCAGCTCCGCTCCCCACACAAGAATGCAGGATATACTGAGGCCAAAAAGGAACAACAACGGAGCCATGGATAGAGGTTCATACCACTATATTCTCGATGAGGGCTGGTTGAGACGCAAGGCAAACATCCGCCAGTACCCCAACGAGGGATCTTCCTGCACCCCAGTCTCTCTGGCGGCCAGTGAGACACAGGAAATAGGATCAACATGGTCCACAATCCATAATCCGCTTGCTAACTGCACTTGCTAGCCACAATCCACACTTGCTAACCACTCTTGCTAACCGTGTCACCGGCAATTCGCCATCCACTTCTCCGCCAACCAACCAACTCCCCAACACAGCCACAGCAGTTATATTAGTGGCTAATGGCTAACCGGTAACAGTTGATGGCCGCCTGATAACCGAGCCAGCACCTTTCCACGTGAGGCTAAGAGCCTGGAAACTGCTCTCTGGGACTCTGTCCCCACAGGGTCCCACATCCCAGGAAGGATGGTACCACAGGGGCCCCCAGGTTCCCTGTTTTAGGAGGGGGTGGATTTCAGGGCAGCTAAGAAGGTGACGTCCACCCCGGCACCCCAGCGGCCGTCCACAGGCCACTGCTCACCCCGGAGACAGGCCGGGCAGTGACAGGCTCACCTCACCTCAGGTGGCCACAGACCAGTTACTCCATGTTGAGGGTCTCACTTTCCCTCGTTCAGTGGGAATGTGGGGGTGCTTTGTTCTTCATGATGCCCCAAATGCAGGACACGCTGCTGTCACCAGGGTGGCCCTGATGTCACTGCCCCCCAGGACCCAGGCATAGCTTCATGTGGCCACCTGCCCACCTTGCTCCTGTCCACACATCAGCAGTGATCTAAGTGGCCCCTTTGGAGTCACCCTTATTCCTTCCCAGATGCTGCAGGACACCCCCTATGTGGCCAGCCCTAGACAAAGGGGACAAGACAAACGAGGTGGGCAGGCCGAAAAGACTAGCCAAACCACGGAGCAGACCACCCAGTGGTGTGGCAGCAGCCACAGCCTGCTGTGCAGAGGACACAGGAAGCCAGTTCAGTCAAGCACAGCGGAAATGGACAGGGGTGTCCACTGGCAGGTCTGTGCAGAGCCACTCATCATGACCACAGGAGCACCAACCTGGCACAACCTGGCACCACTGCCCTGCTGCCCCTTGCTCTCTGTGAAATCCCACCCAAGACAGGTGCCTCCCTGGGCTCCAGCCCTCGGGGTTCCCTCAAGTACCCATTCATGGCTCAGGGACCAGTTGCTCCTTCTACCCATCAGCAGGTCACCCTGGCTTCAGAATGAACCTTCCTGCTCTCGTCCGTCAGAGCCCAGATCCAAGCTGGAGCCAGCTGTGCCCCCAGCCAGGGGGCATTACAGCCCAGATCCTCCTGCCTGCCCCCACCCCTGCTAGAAATTCATTATCTATAGCTTAAAAGCAACACTTTCTATATGGGTTTGTCCCAAAAAGGAAATATTCTCTCTGCTCTCCTGGCTTCCTGTGAAGGGCCTGCACAGAGCCGGTTTGGTCTGGGCTGTACGGCGAACACCTGTCTAAACGTATGGACCACGCCATTTATCAAATAGTCTTCCTGAGAACAGCTAGGCACGGTCAGCACCCTGGTATTGATCCGTACGGGCCCCTGCTATTGTTCATCCCCGCATCCCGAATGGCAGCAGGAATTAATGAAAGGAGCCAAACAATGCATACGGATCACTCAGCCCTCCACTTGCTTTGCTGCTCTCATTAAGTTGGGCGAAGCCCCAGCTCACCCAAAAGCTGGCTTGGGAAGGTGGCACAGGAGGCCGCCCTCTGACGCACAGTGGACACCCCCATCCAACCTCCGTGGGGCCTGGCGTGGGGCTGCTCCTGCTCCTGTGAAGCCCATGGATGTGGACACGCCAGTGGCACCGGCAGTCCTGCCAGGGCACAGGTGCTGCTGTCCGAGGTCTGGGCAGAGGTGTCCTCTCCAACAGCCCCTTTCCTGTTGTGTCTTAGCTGCCTTGCTTGGACCCCCTCTCACATGGACTGTTTCCCTTCCCAGAGCACAGGCTCCCACTGGGGAGGGCACCTCTGCACAAAGCACCTGGTGGCCACCAAGGGGGACTGGGCACCGTGGGGGGCTGGAGGCCAAAACCCAGCCTCCCCCCCAAGGGAAGGCCCTGCAGAGAGGCCCCACCCACCCTTCTCTGGGACTCCCACTGGACAGCAAGTCCCCCACAGAGACACTCCTGCCACTGTGTCCACAGCCAGCAGGCTTCAGGGCTCTGCTGAAATAGCACCTCCTGAAGCCTGGCTGATCCCCTCCTCTGAGCATTCACCATGCTTTCCTTGTGCTGTAACAAGTAGTGAACTTTGTGTCTCCTCCATCCTACGAGACCCAGAAGGAGTAGGGAGCCAGGTAAAGTAAATACCCAATTATGAGCCGGACAGAGATGCAGTCACCTTCACAGCCCTACAGTGTGCCTAATGCTATTTAAAATGGATGTATAAATGGACAGGCAGACGGATGGATGGATGAATGAGTGGGCGATGGATGGATGGATGGATGGATGATGAGTGGTGGCTGGGTGACTGGGAGACGGAGAGATGAATCTGAACCAAGTGGGACTAGACCCAAGAGCAGAGCGGTGCCGTGGCCATGACCCGGCTGTGGCGGGTTCCTATTGATGGGCAGCATATGGGCTCCACTGTCCTTCCCAAAGTGGAAAGCATGTCCTCATGCTTCACACAGTGTGAGGGAGCTTTCTCACCCTGACGGAGCGGGCGAGACACTGAGGCTCAGAGAATGAGGATTTGCCTCGATCACGTGTAGCCAGCTCTCAAACAACAGCCCCCCTGAAAGGAAAAAAACGTGCTCGCTCGCTGTCTGCTCTTAACCAGACCCCAGCCCCCTGGCTCCCCATACAGGAGACTCCCTGGAAGTCTCAAGGGTGGGGGGAGACCCAGCGACTGCCCCAGCCCAGCCCGTCAGTAAGTGCTGCGCTGAGTGCCACAGTCCTATTTCCCTCGGAAGGGCCCCGACTGTGTGTGGAGGTGGGGGTCCCACTGCGTCCCCATTCTGCAAACAGTGATGGCTGCCCTTGGCTTAAACGAGGCCTCAGCAGAAAAGCCACCAACAATGGTGCCCAAGGCTCGGCCCAAGGCTGCTCTGCCCAGGAGACGATGCAGGAGCGGCGGGTGACAGTGACTGAGGCCTAGCAGCTGGGCAGCCAGGCCGGTGACACGCGGTGCTCCGAGGGCAGGTGGCAGAGCTCCACCGTGCAGGGCCCTCAGGTGGGCCCAAGTGTGGGGCCCTTCCCCTCCCACTGTGCCCTGAGGCTCCCCACAGCATCCACTGGACATGGGGTCCCCCTTGGGGGTCAAATCACACATCTATGCTGCAGGAGGGAAGTAAAGGCTGCAGCTTCTGTGTCCTGTTAAGGGGGACAAGTGTGGCCAATGAGAGCAGCTGGTGGCGAGATGGCAGGAGACAGGGAGGAGGAGAAACTCAGACGTGACAGAACAACAAAGAAGACCGTGGTCGGCCCTTCGGCATGTCAGAACATGGAGGTGAGGGGACCATGACATCACATAGTCAAGAAGGACAGCAGCCGAGCCAGGGGCCCACGCAGAACGCGTCTCCTTCAGGAACGCACTATGTTGGGTGCCATGCCCCGTGTCCCTCATTCCTGAACACTAAAGTATCCCTTGCCTGGTGCTCACCCAGCGGGCAGGATGTGGGTTGGGGCATAATTGTGTCCCCTTGAGTCCCTGTAGGCCAAGGCTGCAACAAGCAAAGGTGGTGCCCAGCCACAGTCCGACCGGCCTCGGGGCAGCCTGGTCCGCGCCTGCGCCTGTACTGCCGCCGTCGGGCAGAAGTGTGAGTCCCTGGGCAGGCCAGGTCCCAGGCACGAAGGGCAGGCCCTTCCTCACTGACCACTTCCCCATATGGCCGAGTCCACAAAGCTCCCGGGATGTGCTGGATAGAAGACACGCGGGAGGCCGAGGCAGGACGCAGCCTCGCGGGAGGGGCCACACAGACAGACACAGAGAAGCTGGAAGTGGGAAGAAGACGGCCACCTCGAGAAATGCACCACATTCCAAGGACGTGGGAACAACGGGGGCACCGCTTAGCCCCAGGCCCGGCAGCAACACCCCCATGTGCCAGTCGCCCCAGAGCACCGTGGCTCTTGCCGTGAGGCCCCCGAGAGTCCAGCTCTGATGGCACTGCGAGCTGGTCAGCGAACGCCAACACGCGCAGTGCTGCTCAGTGTTCCGGAGAAAGGCGCCAGGCCAGGTCCCCTTGCTGTCAGCAGCCGCTGAGGCTGACACGACGCAGAGCCCACAGGGTCTATCAGCACGCCCGGCTAACAGTCACTCACACCACCACGGGAAGCAGAAGCCGTGGAAAGGGGACAGGCCACCGCGCTCTGGGACTCCATCGGGCCTTGGCTGGGACAGAGCACTGTGTGCTCAGATCATTGCTCTAACCTCAGGCCTGTCGTTGACCCAAGTGGCCACTCTGCCACCCCCACGGCCCCCACGTGCCCTGCGCTGCTCCCAGAGCCGGACACCGCGCCACGCTCGGCCGCGACCCCAGGACAGCTGATGCAGCAGCAGAATCGGGCTTCGAGCGCGTGAGAGGCACAGTGCGCAGCCCCAGGCAGGACCGGGAGTCGGGGCCTGTGCCAGTGCATGCAGTCGGCCCTCTGGGAGGACACGCTCTTAAAATAGTTGCGTTTGTGCCGCAGCCCCGCAAATCAAGGTGGCATCGCTCGAGGGGTTCTTCCCAAGCTCCACAATGCCAAGGCCGCCACCCTGCCCTCCTCTCGTGGGCACACCACCCCTCACCGTGGAAATGAGCTGCCAGCTTGCTCCGCTGGCTCGCTCAGGGAGGGCTGTTCCCTCTCCCTCTCCTTCTCTCTCGCTCTCCCTCCCTCTTCCTCCTTCTCTCCCTCTCTCTCTCTCTAATGCCAGCAGCTCATCAGCACGCACCTCCCAGGAAAGTAGCAGCTTAAATTGAGTGCCTGGTCCTGTGGAGCCCCAGTGGGACACACTGAGCGCAGAAAAGGACCAAGGTGGCCCGGTCTGCCCTTAAGCATCTCAGAACAGAGTGACATCACACAGCTACGCTGGGACGAGAAGCCAAGCCTCAGGCCCCACTCCCAACAGCACCGTCAGGAATTCCAGGGGCCCATAGTATGGCAGGTGACAGTCCCCACGCCCCTCCTTTCTGGACTCACCCAGCGTTCACCGGCCCTGGCAACTCCTCAGGGCCCCGCAAAGTCTGGGTCTGGGGGCCGCAGTTTCGCAGGACACCTGTGCAGAGCGGGACGCTGCGGTGAAGGCCCAGGCCCTGCTCCTCCCTCAGGAGGCACTGCTGTGGGGCATGGGGCCCCCTGACAATGGCGATGTTTCATGCTGCTCAAGGCCATGGGGACCCACCCCACGCGGCCAGGTGAGATGGTGCCCACGGTTCTCCTCGGCCTGTCCCTAAAGCCAAGACTCAGGTCACGCTGCCTGTCCACAATGTGGGCGAGGCCAGGGGCTGGAAACGGCAGCCAGTCTGTGACCCAGAATGCTTTGGCCTTAATTACCGAATATTTCGTATTCAGGAGTTAGTACTTTTTTAAGTGTGTGTGAACTACGGCGGGCCTGACAATCCTGGGTCTCATTCCCACCTGGCGACGTGGGTGGGGCAGGTGGCCCATTAGCTGCCACCAGTCACCTGCCCGGGCCCCACAGGACGCAGCTCTCAGCAGGACGAGAGGGTGGGGGGTCACTGGGAGCTGCTCAGCCACAGCAGTCCCCAGCATTACGTGGCCCTAAAGGAGTGTGACCTCGAGAGACTGCTCCCCGCAGGCGAGGCTCTCCTAGGCCTTGCCAGGTCACCCTGGAGCCAGGAAAGTTTTCACAGGGAAGGTTAGGTTTTGACCCGTCTGTTTGAAATGAGATGGGCACCTGGCTCGCCCGTCCTTGCTGCACATGGGTCCTCAGCTGGCCGTAAACACCAAGAGGGGCTGTGCCGACCCCCGGGATCCAGCCAACAAACAGGGTTAACAAATAAAGCCAGGCTTCCGGGCTGCCCTTGGCCTCCATGCTAGCATGCGAGCAAGCGTGGCTGGTTTTCAGTACGCAGGCCGTGAGCAAGAAAGCCGCTGACCCACGAGTGCCAAGCACCAGGTAAATGAAGGGAGGGAAAGCGGCCGAGAGACGCGAGGCATTTCACACGGCGGCGTGGGGGGGCGCGCTGCCCGTAACGATGACGGGTGTTGTACAGCACAGGGAGAAACATAATTCTTCATTGATGCATGGCGGCAGGGCTGGAAGGAACACAAATACCACCGTATATCCATTACCTGGCTGACAAGGAACAGTGTTCACATCCACCGACTAAACTGTTTCTGATTCTTTAGTACCAACATGCACAGGGAGCCTTACATTATGTTGCCAGGGAAAAACCTTAAAATGCATTTATTTCCTAATGTAACTTTCTTGTATTATCATAATAGAGCTATAACGGTTGTTGCAAATGCTATGGGGTCTGGAAACACCTAAGTAGAGTTATTAAGTTGGAAATTTTTTAAAAGGGGGGAAATCTGGAGTGTCTACAAGATTATAACTGCCTGTGGGGCGGGGAACACGGCCCCCGCTTCTGAGCTCGGGCCCCTAAGCATCACCTGTCACAGCACACGGGACCGGGACACGCCTGGCAGAGCCAAGGGGACACGTCCACCATGTCCACCTGCGCCGTGAGCACTGAGGTTGCAGGAAGCGTGACGGCCACCCTCCATCGCAGCTCCTGGCCCCCGTCCCACCGCCCCTCCCCCTTCTTCCTCTCACCCTGTGAGAGGTCACGGTCCCTACGCCCATCTGCACCATGCGGATAAAAATGAGTATTTGGTGACCTGGCCATCACAGCGCCTGGACACATGCGGGGTATGACATGGGTGGGTATCAGTGGAATGACAGTTACTTGTCGTCCCCACCACAGCCGACGTGCCAACAGCCCTGCCCAGCAGATCTGAGGCCATCAGGCCGCCGTGAGCCAGTCCCTGGTGGGAGTCTCGGCTCTACTGTGTCCTCAGAAGTGGAGGTCATCGTTACTGCTTCTATCACATGCTATCCCAAGACGGTGCTGAGCTGTGCGGAGCGCCCAGTCCCCCAGAGACGTCCCCTGCAGCCAGTGTGGCCATGGGGGCTGGGGCGGGGGGGCTACAGCAGAAGCAGAAACCGAGTGTCGGCAGGCACAGAGGAAAATGAGGGCGTCCTCTCCAGGAGGTGGGGAGTTGACAGACAGAAGGCAGTGATAGCATTCTGGCAAAGCGGCAGGAGGTCAGGCCTGGCTTGTGCCGGTTGGGGCATAGGATTTCTGGGGCAGGGGAACCCCACACGGTCCTGAGCCAGAGAGGAAGGCTGGGGTAGCAGTGGGAGAGCCCCCTCTAAAGCCATGCCTCTGGTCACTCCCCACCTGCGGACATGGCGTTGGGACCAGAAGGAAGGGACGGGAGGGTGAGCCCTTGATTATTTTCTTCCTCATTGTCTGGGGGGAAGAGGAGACAATTTGGAGGTCACAGGGTCACGAGGACAGGACACGAGATGGGGGATAATGGTAACATGGACCTCACAGTTGTTCTTTCGATTGGAGGGATGCCAATGCCAAAGGAGCCGCCATGACAGTGGCACCACGACCTCCTTTGGGCTTCAGCACAGCTGGCACAGGGTGGTGGGGACCCAATTCCCAATGAGGCGCCGAGAGCTCAGGAAGTCACCACCACACAGCTGCTCGTAGGGAGCTGGGGTCACACCCAGACCTCACTGTTCTCCTACTGGGGCCGTTTCTTCAAATCTCAGCTTCTCTTTGGGCAGCAGGGAAAGAGGGCCCAGAGGCGGAGCCACAGACGCCATCACCACGGACCAGCCAGGTGGGAAACATAAAACTGTCTCTTTTAACACCTGTTAACACCACCGTTAAAAAAAAAAAATCCCAATCTAAAAATTCAAGATTTTAAAGTGGCAAAATCAAACCATAAAATACCAGGTGAAAATGAGATGAGCATTTCTGTACAGTTGGGATGGGAGTGGGTTGCAAAATATTGCCAGATGTGGCTGGACCTGCTGCCCAGTTATGGGCATCACCGGCCCCTCCTTTGGCTGAGACGAGCGTGGTCGTCGGGGTCCTTTACTAAGATCCATATCCCCTGTGGGGTCCACGTTCTGCAGAGGTGGTTATCAGCTTCCTTCCTAATACACCAGCACACAGCAGAAGGACCAGCCTTGGTCAAATCCCTCCGGATTTGGGTCGGGAGAGGGGAGCTGGGCACGCACCAAGTCCTCAGGAGAGAGACCAGCCCACCCACAAGGTTTCCAGGTGGCAGGGGGCACCTCCCTGCAGCCCCCTCCCCAGACGCCACTTATCTACACATCTGTGCTGAGTCCTCAGGTGACGAGAATATCATTAAGAAACAGACGCACCCTGCACAGCACAAGACACACAGGCAGCCCCTGAACCTGTCACTCAGGGACCAGCCCTGTCCCAGCCGAGAGAGCTCCGGGCACTTGGGGGCAGGGCCTTGGCAAGCCCTTCTGCCTGCCAGCCACCCTCTTCCCCAGGCTGCGCAAAAGCTGCCCACTGGTGGTGCTTCACATGCTAATGCGACCAGACCGCCCTGCTGGGTGCAAAGGGACCTACGCTGGGACCTGGACAAGTGGGCAGAAGTATCTGCTCAGCTCCCTGCACCGCCGTGGAGTGCAGCAGGGGCCATGGAGGGTCTGAGCCCCAGCCTCTGCTGGCCGCCTCTCAGGGACACAGGGATCAGCACCAACGCCCACACCTGGGAGTACACAAGCCTGCCTCCTGTCTTGGTTTTTCTTCTTTTTGATTTTCCAGTGAGCGTATTTCACACGGATGTAATGTTTGCACTGAGAACATAAGTGCATCACTAACATTACACTGTTTCTTGATGCCATTTCCCTGCATAATTCAGGAAAACCATCGCGTGCAGTCCAAAGACAGGGCCCAGGACAAGCCTGCATAATCCGCTGCCCGACATCTTGCTATCTGTCCAGAGGCAGCCGTAAGTTCACAGTCAAAAGAAAGCAAAACCCTGGTTCCTGGGAGCAGAAGAGGCACTGAAAGTAAGTCAGGAGGATGTGGCCTCCTGTGGTCAGAACTGCATGTGTCCGGGCTTTTCTTCTCCCTCCAGAGGAAGGTCACTCTGCTGTGCGAGCATGTCAACCCCGCCTGCGTGGTCTGTCCCCCGAGGAAGCCCAGACCCCTCTACACTGCAGGCTCCTCTCCCGAATGACAGGGACACAGCCAGCCAAGCCAGTACTTGGATCAACCTCATGCGCACACCCTGGAGCTGGTCGCGCCCCCATCTCCTCTCAGCCAGGTGCTCAGAGGCCCCCCTCTTTCGCCACAGTCACAGGGACTCGCAAGGTATTAAGATGGCAATATCATCTTATTGGCTATTAACACAATGTGCCAATAAACATAGTGCATAAAAATTATACATATTCCCTCAGAGTCCATAAGCCCGAACTGATATGGCCTAATGCAAAACACACTTCCCCAAACGCAGTGTTTAAAGTCACGATGTACAAATTGAATTTTAAATAAATTTCCTGAAACGTCACCAGTGGTTCCAGCCACAGGAGCTACTCATTTGCTAAAAATAAAGTGCAGAGCGGCCATGAGCACCCCGACCCCAAAGGCATGGGCGGGGCATCGATCTGTCCGCCCGCCTTCAGCGGGGTCTCAGCACATGTGCCTTGCGAGCCGCTGTTAAAACAACCCAGTACATTCGCCTCGAGAGTTCCCCTAATTGCCAGTGATCGTCAGGTTCCAAAAAGTCAGCTTGTCTTCACCTCACTCTCCATCAAAGACTGAGATGTTAATTGCGTTATCGCCTTGCCAACACCCTCTGAAACACTGCAGCGATCATTAGCAGCCGACCAATCAGAGTTGGCCCAAATTTGGAACCAGCCAGTGAGGTGCTTCCCAAACCCACGTGTGTGCAAACATTGAAAACACAGGGCAGCTGGCATAGAGACGGGCCTGGAGGTGCTCAAAGCCAGACCTGCCCCATAAAATGGGAGCCAGGTGACATTCCCGTAAAATGTCCAGCTGGTTGGACACTGGGATCTAACATGCTGTCATGCACACAGCACGTGCACACATACACACACACATGCACACACGTGCACACAGAGGCAAAGCAGTGAAAACTTAGAAGGTGCCCCACACCTTGTCACATTTTCTTCCCCAAACTTCTGCCTCCCTGACCAAGCTGACAGCCCAAGGAAGAAAAATCAAAATGAAGCCCAGTCGGCTTGTTCGATGAAGAACCGCTGTGCCTCCTTTCCTGGATAATTAAGTGCTTGTGGTCATGGACCTGTTTTCAGCTCTGACTAGGACCAAAAGTATTTCGTGCTTGCTCACTCAACTTACTTCCCTAAACACACAAAGGTGCCCGGTGGGTGGATATCGCCCTGACGCTCAGACCCGCCCCCACGACCCATCCAGGCTCAGTCAGAACAGGGTTAACTGTTGAACAGTTGATATCTTTGGGCTGTAAAGGACTCTTTCAAAGACGGTCCTCAAGAAAAAGAAAGGCAAATGGTCAAGCAATTCGCAGAAGAAATAAATATATGGATACGATAGACACATGAATATTCATCCAACCTCAATCACAGAAGAAATTCCAATTTTGACTATTTTCATCAAACAGGAAGCTTTGCAGAGACCATGTCCTCTTTGGAAAGCAAGGCTGACACTCTCCCACACGGCTCACAGGACCAGCCTTCCCTGGGGACAAATTTCACTGGGGAGGATTTCCTCTTCCAGGAAATCACTATGAGGTACAACCAGAGGTGCCCTCGGTGATTAATGTCACAGCGTATTTGTCACAACTTCATTGCGAATGTCAAAAAATTAAAACAACTCAAAGGTTACCAAGAAGGAAACGGTTAAATGTACGTTACATCCATACAATGCAATTTTGTGAATTCTTAAAATTAAAAAAAAAATTGTGAAAACCATTAAGGACCTGGGGAATGTTTACAATATGTTAAGAGGGAAAAAAGCAGGACATAAAAACTATGGATAGTAGAATCCCAATTCTGAAAAAATAACAATACATCTAAACGCCCATGGGCCTGTAACGAAACATAAAAAATTTAACAGTGCTCATCTCTGGGTAGTGCGATTACAGGCAGTTTTTATTTTCTTCTTGAAAAACTTCCCTGTATTTTCGAATATTCAAAAATAAATTTGTACCCCTCCTCTATTCGGAAACAGTGCTTTGTTCTTCACAGGAGCTGACCCCCACCCCCAGCTCGTGCTGTTGGAATGACTTCCAGCAGCCCCGGGTTCCCTGCCTGTGCCACCTCATCTACTCACCCTGCGGGCTGGCCCCTGCAGGCCAGGGTCAGGCCTGCCCTCCGTCCTCACCCTATGTCCTCGGGCACAGGTCCCCCAGGCTGACCTCGGAGCTCACAGCAAGTCTGGCCGAGGCACGTCCCTGGGGCGGCCCCCAGCTTTCACACAGTGTCCACAAGGACGTGGTCAGCGTCAGCGGGGTGTCTGTCCTCGCTCTCCTGCATGGTGTCCCATGAAGAGCAGTGGTCTCCACGAGAGGCTGCGATGGCAGTGGCAGGCGCCCTTCTAGCTGGGAACAAACTTAAGCATTTAACCACCAGCTTCATTCGGGGTTAAAACTCCCATTGGAGGCCGCTGCTCAGGGACCTGCCCAGGGAGGAAAGGGAGTCAGCAGGGAGAGGGAGAGGGGCACAGAGGAAGAAAAGTTGCCACCGTGCTTCCTGGTCCTGCTAGGAAATTGGCCTCAGTGCACTTGGTTTGCACACGTTTACCGTACGGGCGTTTCTTGATAAACACTTGTCATGAGACAGAGAGGCGTGACTGCCCGCCGCCTGTGTGTGGCCTATAAAAGGAGGCTGGCGTCTGCAGATCCTTTGGTTGGGGGTTCAGCGTCACTGAGTCCACAGGGCCTGACCATGTCACCAAGCTGGCTGAACTGCAGGGACGGCAGGTACAGCAGCCTGATCCCCCACGCGAGAGCAGGGCCACGCGGGAGTCTGGCCGCTCTCTAAGGCAGGGCCTTCCCAGCCGCCTGCAGGGGAACTGTGGCTTTTTCTAGTCTTGCCTGGCACGGCACACTGAGTTTGTTCCCTGTCCCCTGAGTACAGGGGACATACCAGTTCTTCTCTCCTAAAGTGTCCCCTGCCCCAACCTGCCAGGTCCCTGGGAAGAGTCTCCCAGCCCCAATTCCAGGCCCTGCCCTCCCTGTCCCCTGGCCACATCGGCCCAAGACGGCAGGCCACGTGGGAGGGAAAGCAGCAATGACCCTACCACCCCTGCCACGCGGCCCTGTGCTCTGGTTACATTAAAAACACTCTCAGCCCCCACTGGCTCCCCCAAGTGCCATACGACAGCCGTTTCAGTCACCAGGAGTTCCGGGATGGCACAGGCTCTGGCTGGGCTCTTTCTCTGGCTGGTTTGGTGGGTGAGCTGGTCACCCTCTCGGTGCCGGCAAAATGCCAAGACTGATCCAAGCAGGAGAGTTCCACCTGGTGCCACCTGCAGTCCTGAGAGAACACCCACAGCAGGTACCCACGAAGGAGCCGGGACAAACACAGCCCCCCAGGTGGGACGGCGCCCAGGCTGGCACCAGCTCTCACAACTCATGCCAGCAAGCCCGTCCCCACACCTAGGACACGGCCATCAACACCCAACAGGAGACGGGAACAGATGTCTGCACCGTCCCAGCAGGCAGTGCCTGACTTCCCCCACCTCAAGGCCAGGCTTCCCACTGGGCTCCACCGCCTGGCATGACCAGGTGCCTGGCACCAGTTAAAGGGGCAGGGAGGCCGCGTGGTGACCGTTCCCAGTGTCCCTCGGCCCCCTTCCACATGCGACTCACACTGTCACCCTTGGGAGATGAGGCAGTGGCGTGGGGGAGGGGGCTTACAGGGGGAGGGGGCGGGGTCCAGACCTGTCTTCACTTAGCTCCTGCTTGGGGGCTGCTGTGCTTCTCAGCGAACGGTTTTATACAGTTACCCCACCAGGTCGCGCCAGACCTTCTTCTTGGGAATGCAATTAAGGGAAAAATTAGCAATAAATTGTTTTCAGTACTTGACCCAGCTCCAAATTTATGGTTGCTGGAATTTATTGTTGCAGAGGCCTGAAAAACAGCAGTTAATTTTACCCCATTTCCTGTCATTCACCCTCCAAACTGAAGAGTAAAGAAGTGTTCGCGGTCATGGGTTTTCCACTCGAGCCCCTGCAGCTCCTGCACCTGAGGCCGAGGGGACCGCCCCTGCGCACAGTGGCACGCAGGCCCCCAGCCGCAGGCGGCGTGTGTGCAGGTGTGCTCCGCAGAGCGAGTGCAACGCCAAGGTAGGTTCTGACGCGGTGCTGGACGGGCCGTTTCCCTATAAATAAGCTCTGATCACCGCCAGGGTCCTGAACTCATTTTCCAGGCAAGCAAAGCCCACAAGATTCCCCTGCACATTTTCCCTTTACGCCGTCGAGTGCGGCTGCTCCTGTCACATCCGACAGATTTATAGTCCATTCACTCATGGGGACAACAAACACCCTGCCACGCTGGTCCTGGGATATGCAGTGGCAGTTAGAGCAAAAGGTACAGCAGCAATCCCTCTCAGCACTGCAGGCAGGGCCAGCGCCCCCTTGAGGGAAGGAGTGCTTCTAGCAGCTGCTTACGTCACAAAGCAGAAATGACTGGCCGGCTCCGCCCTGCACATGCCCCAGACACGCCCCGCCCCCACACACAGGGTGGGGGGCACCCCAAGCCTGTAGCACAGGAGTGCCAGGTAGCTGAAGGCAGGCCGTGTGTATCCAAAGAGAAGGCTGGCCCTTCCTGCCAGTCCACTCGAGTGGGCTGGGCCGAGCCTTTGGGACTCAAGGATGCAAAGCTGAAGGACCAGGCTTCCTTCTTACTGGTGAATGCAACACGGCGCATGTGTGCCCGCCAGGCCGCGGAGCACCCCCCATGCACCCTCTCTCCAGGCCCCCAATTCTTCGCGGACCCACAGCGGCCAGAGTGCTCCTGAATGGGACCCACAAGCCTGACAAAGAATCGAAGGAGGGCTGGCCCTGACCTTGCAAGCTGGTCAGAAACAATCAGAGCTGGGGTGTGGGCCCCTCCCCACAGGAGGAGGAAGCTGGTCTGAGGAGTTCACAGGGTCCCCAGAGCCTGGACGGGGCCAGGCACAAAGCGAGCACGTAGGGAGCACCTATTGATAAAAGGAATGGGTGAAAACAGCAGACGACCTGGAAAGGACAACCCGCTTTGCCAGATAAGGGATCTGGAATGTAGAGCAGGAAAGGTTTGGACAAAGAAGAAACAATGCTTCAGCCTTCTGCCTCATTTGGAAGTCAGTGTCAGGGCTTACTGGCCTCAGTTTACTCATCTGTAAACTACACCTAACTCCATAGATTCACTATACCTAACTCTAGAGTATTGTTGCTAGAATTAAATGATATCTTCGAGGTCTGACAATTAAGGTCGCAAACTCATCCTAGAGAAAGTGCTACACACCTCACTGCTGAATATCACTACGGTCACCTTCGAAGTACTCCCCTTGGGAAGCTATGCACTGATGCCAGCGCCTAGTCCACACTTCAAAGCAATTTTGGAACTCTTTTTCTGGAATGGCCACCAGAGCTGTCATTGTATTACCCTTGATGCCCTGAATGTCATCAAAACGTCTTCCTTTCAATATTTCCTTTATCTTCAGGTAAAGAAAGAAGTCATTGGGGGCCAGATCAGGTGAGTAGGGAGGATGTTCCAATACAGTTATTTGTTTACTGGTTAAAAACTCCCTCACAAACAGTGCCGTGTGAGCTGGTGCATTGTCGTGAAACAAGAGCCACGAATTGTTGGTGAAAAGTTCAGGTCGTCTAACTTTTTCATGCAGCCTTTTCAGCACTTCCAACCAGTAAACTTGGTTAACTGTCCATTATCAATTTGTACAAATTCACAATTAATAATCCCTCTGATATCAAAAAAAGGTTAACAACATCGTTGCAACAAGTTTGCAAATTTAATTGTCCAACCTTTGTATGAGTATATTAAATGCTATATATAACATGATGATATTATATGTTATATATCATATATATCATAGAATGTATAACTATATTAAATAATATATGTGTACATACATATAAAAGCTTATCACAGTGTTAACCTAAAATATGTGTTATCAAATACATTCGTTATTTTAGCTGGAGAAATGAAAGATCCTCACAAGGAACTTAAGGGCGGTCAGTAGAACACACTGAGGAGGGACAATGTGTGTTCACACTGTGTGTTCCCACTATGTGTTCCCACTGTGTATTCCCGCTTGTGTGTTAACACTGTGTGTTCCCACTGTATATTCCCTCTTGTGTGTTCACACTGTGTTCCCGATGTGTGTTTCTGCTGTGTGTTCACACTGTGTGGTCATGCACTTCACAGGACCCAGGCACAGCCTCAGCGTCAGTGCTCCGTGGCCTGTGTTCTTTGAAGATGTTACTGTTGCTTCATTCTGATGTTGACCATGAAAGACCAGAGAAAAAGGCTGATAAGGCAGGGACTCTGGGAGCCTCCCCTCTGGAACCCGCCCTGTGGGCCTCCCTCCTGACGCCCGGTGGGGAAGGGGCTGCATCACAGAGCAGGTACTGGGCAGGCCGCTGAGATGGAAGTGGGAGCCTCCAGGCCGTGGAAGGTGCCAGAGAGAAAGGCCAAGGGTCCACTCGGGTGACATGCACTAAAAATGACGCGGCATCCCGTGCCCGCAGTCCGCTCTTTACTATTGGTCAGCTTTCACTGTGATGCCTCTAGCTCAGCTCGTGACGTGGGAAAGGGGCTTTGGCAGCAGCTGAAAGTGTTTCCAGTTTGATAATCCCGCCCAGTGAAAGCAACTTGGGTGCAAGGGCGAGGTGGGCGTGGGGCACAAGCTATGTGTGTGACAACAGCTGTTCCTACTGGACAAGAGAGCCGCCCATGATGCTGGGGCACCTGCCTCCCCAGCCCCAAACACCCAACCCCCACACTGCCTGCTGGGTGCTGGGACCTTTTCTTCCTGTGTTTTAATTGTGAAATGTTATAACAGCAGAATCACTGTGAAACCTAAACATGTTTTTATCTGTGGAAATTAACCACCCCTGCTGCCAACACTGGATTTTTTTCTTTAGCAGAGAATTACTGTGGGTACAGAGCCAGGAGGGCAGTTTCCAGGCTCTCGGCCTCACGTGGAAAGGTGCTGGCTCAGGTAGTAAATGGCCATCGACTGTGATTGGATGGCCATCAGCTGTGGCTAGTTGGCCGTCAGCTGTAACCAGTGAGCCATTGGGCACTAATATAACTGCCGTGGCTACGCTAGCAGCAAATGGGGGCTAGCAAGAAGATGGTGGCTGAGCTAGCAAGGGTGGAGTGTGGATTGCGGATAGTGTGGCTCCTGCTTCCTGTGTCTCCAAGCCAGCCGCCAGCGAGACTATACTGGTATGACTCCCCTACCTATGGCTCCGTGGGTGTTCCTTTTTGGCCTCACCATGTCCTGCGTCCTTATGCGGGGAGCGGGACCAGACACCCCGCATGACACCCCGCACGACAATTACATTCACTTTTGTATGACACATATGACGTCACAGCTCATGAACTGAAGAGTGTCTCTATGAGTTGAGGCTTCAGTGTTTTAATGGAGAAATCGCCTGATGTAAGAAGTCCCGTCACCTTCATGCTCGCAATCGTAGCAATTGTGGACATCTGCTGACCTGACTGTAGAGCAAAAACCAAACACATTCATGTTTCCAGCCGGAGCCATTGGGTTCAAGTGGGGTACAAACAGGCCACAGTGAAAAGTCCTTTCAGTGGATGGCAAAGGTGTGAGGTACGTATACTCCTGACAGTCTGTGCCCTTGCCTAAGTATTCGGCGGTGTAATTTAAACAGGGAAAAGACAGACTGTAGCACAAAAGCAGCTGATTTGCCAGTCATCCCTGACCTCCCAGGCAGAGCCACAAGTAGGGGTGTGGACACAGCAGGGGATGTCCTCTGCCTGAGAAGACAGAATCAGCTGGGCTGGCGTCCTGCCCTGGGGGACACCAATCTGCCTCAAACGGTGGCTCCTGCTCTGGAGACACCAGTTGTGCCCGTCACACATTAGGGAATCAATACACATTTATCAAGTGAATGAATACAAATGGCCAAAATTTGGGGGGGGGAAATCTAAAAAGTCAACAAATGTAAGTAGAGAAGGCTTTTCTCCAAGTGAAGTCAGTTAACAAATGTCACAGGAAGGAGACACCTGTGTCACCAAAACGCAGGCTTGGTCCTTCTTAAATGTAATTCTACTCAGCAAACCTTTACTCCACGGTTTGAGGAGTGGAGAGAGGCCCCCCCATTTAGCTCTCTGCTGGACCCTGAGGACTCTGAGCACCGGAACACAATCACACCCTTCGCTGTCCTCTGATGCCACCAGAGCCTCCCACGGGCTTCTGGAAAATGCCTGAAACCCAGGAGAGGCCAGCGTTTCTACCAGCAGCAAAGTTTAGTCCTTTGGGCCAAAAATTTTAAAGTTACATATCAACTTAGTTGGTAGAATTTTATGTAGTGCCTGAATAAACTATACCTTTATATTTAGCTGAGTTTTGCTGTAAACTAACGTGGTCCATCTATGAGACGCTATAAAACGATGAGGCATTTCAAGTGCTGCGCAACTCTAAACAATGAAACTTCACATTTATAGTCAGTGCCTTTCAAACATTATACACACTTCATTCTCAAAATTCCATCTACCACCACCATGACCCAAGAAAATAGAGGGGTTTGGGTGTATATTCTTCTTTCAATTCTGGCGGCTACGAGAGCCTTCCCAGATCATCACAGCACCCAAAAAACATACTGCACATGACATGGGCACGTCGTGTGACACACGGCTTACAGTCTTCTCTGATCCCAGAGTTTTAAAATTTCCCCTGAACTCACCCTGAACATACAACATAACCGAGGGCCCTCCAGGCTGGGGGAGGCACCAGAAAGTGACTAAGGTTCCAGTAATGGGGGCACATGGTAAAAGTCAGGTTGAGGGAGCTCCCAGGGGCCAAATGTGGGACAATTTAAGCATGAAAATAAATAATAGCAATAGAGTATAACCCTTAGAATAAAACATATATCCCTAAGTCCATCTGAGATCCGTAAACAATTGAATAAATACATACATGGGGAGAAGGGACAGCCCTTTTACAGAATTTCGATTAAGTACAGAAGGAATGATGGAAATGGTCACGTTGAGCAAACAGCATACTAATAATTTTGCAGGCAAAAATTGGCAATGTGAAACAAATATCATATGTCAACAGTAATGGAAAAATAAACTTTTAAAAATTAAAAAAAAAGAAGAATTGGCAATGGATGCTAAAATGAGTGGCCCAAAGTGTGATTAAAAACAAGATGTCTGAATAATCTCAAAGTGTCTCCCCACAAGAATTACAAGGGGAAAGGCAGTAAGTGGGGAACCTTGTAAACAGCACCTTAACCAAAGCCACCAAACGTGACCTCACTTGTAACACACAGCTGATATGATTGAGACACACTAACATACAAATCTTTCTCCTTTAAAAAATTCTGACACTTGTAAGACATAGTAGGGGAAATACGATTTCACGAGTGACGACATAATTCTAAAAACAATTTTTTTGGTGTCCGAATTTTATATCATACAATAAATAATACTTTATGAACGTGATATTTTGATCAATCCTAGGATTTTTCTGGCTCTCTTTCCTGCAAATGTTTGCAAACTCATTTATTAGGTCATTGAATTGTACACTTTCAGCAACAATGTCTTCAATCGGTACACTTGAAAGTGACGTCAACCAGCGCTGGCAAATGCAAGCCTGCAGACATTCGGTCATTTCTGAGGATGATCTTTCTGCTAACAGAACTGTTACTGGAGCTCTGAAGAGTGTTTTGCAAGCTGTGACAGCATCAGGTTAAGTTTCTTGTAAATCATTTCAAAATATAAATTTTAGTACATTACAGCTGATGATGCCCTTGGAACCGTTTTTCTAAAACGATTTAACTTCTCATAAGAATCAGTTTTGCATAAGTTTGAATTTAATTTTCAACGTAAATTTCAACAATGGGATTGTAACGTCTCCTCTGCGCTTTCTGCTGCTGGAGGTGAGACCAGGAAGGAAAAGTGGTTCCATGCTTTGCAGGTCACTCGCCATGCCCGGTCACACATTCTACCACTGTGTCTTCAGTTACAAGGAAAAATTAATTTTAAAAGTGTCCCCTAATTATTGTTTCTTCTGAAGCTTCATATGAAAATAGTGCTCTTTTTCCTCCAATGGGACAACCTTTAAATCTGAGCCTGTGGATGCATTTGTTTTGCAATGTGGTTTCAGTTTACAAAAAAGAAGATTCTAATGCCTTTGAGGATTCTAACGATGCTGGCATATGCTTTATTGCAGTGTCCACAATGCCACATGTATGGTTTTGTTCCGTAATTTTCTGACGAAGTTTACTGCCTGGATGTCAGCAGTTACCGCGGGGCCCCAGGTGCAGACGCCACAGGGAACGGCGTGGGGAAGGGCAGATGAGCTGCTTCCTACAGCAGGTCCCAGAGCTGTCCCCAGGTGCAGCCCTCCTGCGGCTGCCGTCCCACCACCACTCTGAGTGCAGGTCCCGGCCCCCGGCCACCCTGCGTCTGCTGTGCCCATGTGTACGCTCCATCATCTCATCAGACCTCACTGAGAAAACACACTTCAGAGATTAGACTCCTAAGAATTTCAGAATGAGTGCGAGAGCTTCAGCAGCCTGCTAGTGGGTGTGAAGCCAGCCCTGCATACGTGTGGGTTTGGCTAGTGGGCGTCACAGTACCAGACGTGTCGCTCCCTGCCTGGTGCCCCAGCTTGTTTACCCCATGCCCTATTATGGACACTTAGGTTGTTTCCAGCTTTCACACAAACAGTTCTGCCACCAGCACCCTTGTGCTGTGTTACTGCTGCTGTGAGGTCACTACTGAAAGTGGAAGGGCCAGGTTTTTTAATTCAAATGAATCAGGCTGTCAGCTAGGTGTTTTCCATTTAATCCCCTTTCCAGAACTGGGAAGTAAGGACTTTTATCTCCACTTTACGAAGGAGGAACCTAAGACTCAAAGAGGCTAAGTTGCTCAGGACACCCACCGGGGGGAAGCAAACGCCGGGCAGCCCTCCTCGGCACCCGCCCCGGTGCTGGGGTTCTGCCCCGTGTGCATTCATGACTGACTTTGCACTGACACCCTGAAAGCCCAGGTCATGCCCTCCGTTGTGCAGCAAAAAGCTGAGTCAGCTGATCGCTGACTCACCCCAGCCTGGGGACGCTGAAACATCTGTCCCCACTCACCAGAGGGGACTGAAGCCCAGGGATCTGACCGGGTCCCACTGCTGGAGAACAGTGGGCCCAGCCCCGGAGCCCCACTGGCCTCCCGAGGCAGCAGGTGGCCTCCCAGCGTGCTCCCCAGGGCAGCTCTGGGCCCGCAAAGGCAAACCTGCCAGCCAGACGCTGGGAGAAGCGGGGTCTGGAGCATCCTTCCCAGCCACGTCTGGCCTGTAGTCATTTGCCTCCGACATGCACACGCAGTATGTCTCCACACCTCCTGGGTACCTTGTCCCACAGCAAAGGGCCCCCCAGTTCCAAGAAAGCCTTCCTTTGAGGGAGAGCAGGGAGGCACAGCTTCATCGTGGCCACTTCTCAACGCTCAGGTCACAATCAGTTGGACATGTCCTAGAAAGGGTCACAGCATTTTGAGAATTCATTCTGGGCAGGTCAGCTTTCTATGTTCCAAGATCAACCAAACGTCATGCTTTCACCTTGGTACCCCACAACCCCAGTTTTCCAAATTTGAACTTCAGACACAAGTAAGAACAAAACACAACACCTTTGGGCTGAGTCCACTTGACCCTGATCCACAGAGGGAAGGTAATCTGCCCAGGTAGGGGGGTGGGGCGGGGAGGGCATGTAATTCTCTCTGTAGAGCTGCCTTTAACCCCAGCATGGTCTCTCCTACAGTCTTTAAACTTAGTTTCTCTCTTACATATGATCAAAACTCTACAAGCACACACACAGTTGGAGGGCTGAGACCACTCAACACCAATCAGCCGCTTTCTGCCATCATGGCTAACAGAGGAGGAGGACATTTTCCCCATTAACTTGGGGCTGCCACAGCCATAGGAAGCAGACGCTCCTCACACAGAGCCAAAACCCCGCGGGGCAGGGGACGAGGGGGGGTTCCTCCTGCTGTGGCCTGTGGAAGCTAATCTGGCAAAGGAAAGCCACCTCAGTAAATCTGGTAAATCCGCACTTTGTCCTCTTCCCTTTGACTGGGCTGGAAAGATGTAAACAGAACTCCTACTCGACAACCCTCTGACCTGCCCTGTATGGGAGAGAAATCACGAGACATATGGAAATATTTAGCCATTCAAGAGGCAGACATACGTCTGAGCAATTAGAGCAAACATCACGGTCTACAGCCAAGTTAGTGCAACAAACAGGAGCAAATGTAAAGATTCTCTAGATGTTCTTCCAAGAGAACATGTCGGTTGTGGGACTGGGGGCCATCATTAGGGGAAATCTGAGAAGATTGCTGGTGGGGTGAGAACTACGACTGACAAATTTTAAATGGAGAATTAGAGAACCCGCTCAAGAGATATTACCAGGACTCAAGTGGGTCGATAAATGAGAAATAAAGAAAAAGAGAACACTTACACTGGATACAAAAGTAGTTCAAAAGGAAAGAAGAGTGGAGAAGCAATAATTAGGAAGAAAATGTCTTCCATGGGCTGCGTGAATGTGGACATCTTCAGAGGGAAAGGCTGACAGTGTCCTCACCCAGAAAGAACTACGTAGGATAGGCTTTACTTTCACATCAAAAGAAGAAAGTCCTATAAGGAACTAAGCATAAAATGTAAATAAGGTAAATTTCTCTATTAAAAGACTTAGTTTGGTCAAAAACAAAACCCAGCTTTATGCTATTCTAAATGAATATATCTCTAATAAAATATTCCAGAAAGTTTTAAAAAAGCATTTATGCATTTATTTGTTCAACAAATTAATATTGAGTTCTTTCTACATGCCAGATAGAGATGGGCAAAGACTTACCATGCAGACACAAACAAAAGTAATGAAGGCACGATAATATTAATATTTAACGAGGTAGAGATTGAAACAAAATGGTCAATTGAAACAACATTTTTCTCTCCATCTTTGCCAAATATGTAGACAAGAAAAATAGAGAGGACTTAGCAAATATTATCGGTGAACTTGTATATATACAGGTTTATTAATATAAACTTAACAGTAGTATGAAATCCTATACCCAAAGAGCCAAGATCCAATATGGCATTAGAACAAAATGGATTTGAACAATATTATTAATAAACTTGATACACACACACACATCTCAAAACTTATACCCAAAAGTCTAATATGGTAACCACTAACCACGGGCAGTTATTTAGATTCAAATTTTAACTAATTAAAATTAAGTAAAATGAAGAATCACTTCTTCAGTCTCGCTAAGAACGGTTCACATGTCTGATGCCCTACTGGACCACACTGGACCCTACTGGACCATACTAGACTGTACTGGACAATGCACATGTGTAACATTTTTACCACTGCACAGAGTTCTGCTGGACAGTGCTGCTATACAGGATGCAGTTTTGAAAATGCTACATTGCACTTACAAAATTTCCCTACAATATAACATGCAAAAAAGGATAAACTTTTTAAAAATTTAATTGAGATTAATAATTTAAAATCAAGTTCTTAGCACTAGATATGCTCATTGCTACTGGTGTGTCACTGCTTCTCGGTGCTGTCAGCAGACAGAGCTGGGAAGTGTGTATGTGCAGACACACATGCACACACATTACCCAGGCACCAGTATTTACTTCTGTATCTATAGACGACAGGTAGGTAGGTAGAGAGACAGACAGACAGGTGGACAGTCACGAGTCCATCTGCCCCTCCCATTCTAAACCCCACGACAGGTACATCCTCTAATCTCTTCTTTCCCATATTTCCCCAGCAGTGAGAAACCCGGTTCCCATTCCCCTGAGTATGTGTGTTCATTTGCTCAAGACTGTATCTCACAGGAGGCAGGTTCAAAATTCTAACTCGTTACCACGGCAGAGAAGGAAGCCAACTCGAAGCACCACTAGAGATGGTGTGTGTGTGTGTTTGTTTGGGACAGAGCCCTTTGGAGAAATAAGTGAGTCTGGAGGCAGCACACAGGAAGTACACATAAACCTGAAACATCCTTCTGGGCCAGTCAGTAAAGACACACTCAGAGAGCCGTGAGGCCAGAACCAGACGGACGGGACTCCCAGTGGCCAAATCCAGGACAATTTGAACACCAAAATACATTTTCATGTAATGGTAGTAAGGGATAAATTAAGAGTCCATGAGTCCATGTTGATATAAATAAATAAATGATTTTTTAAGTTGGGGGTGGGAATGAAAACCTCTTCCTCACAGTAGAACTCCAACTGATAACACAGAATGAATGATGGAGTCAAAACGCCATCAGTGCATTCTAAAGCTACCAAGTGAAACTTTACAAGGAATAGGATATGTGCAAAGCATGAAACTACTTATTAGTCACAAAGGGACAACAGCAACTTCACAGTGCAGAAAACAGACAGACACGGCCGTAATCGAGTGACCCACGTTCCTGTCGCCAATACTGGACCCCAGCAACGGGGCCTCCTGACAAGATGAGAGGGGCACAGCGTTGCTGTGTGACACTCCTGCCAGCAGTGCAAGATCCTAATCTTTACATGAGGAACCATAAAACAAACCCAAAAGAGACACGTTCTGCAAAATAACTGCCCTGTGCTCTTTAAAAATGGGAAGATCAGGGAACATGATGAAAGGCTGACTCCAGATTAAAGACGGCTCAAGAGACTCGGCAGCGAAATCCAGTGCCGGAGCCTGTGTTTGCTGGATCCTTCAAGGAAAACAACACCAACCATAAAGGACAGTGTTGGGACAACGGAAACATCTGAATACGGATTGTGGGTGACATGATAGGGTCACACCTACGAAAAGTTTCCCGATTTGGGAAGCTGTGCCATGGTTATAGGGAAGAGTGGCTCTTTCTTAAGAAATAACATAGAAGTATTTAGATAAAGGGGAATAATGTCTGCAACCTATTTGCAAATGGTTCAGAAAAAACTGTTAGTTTACATACTGATGTGTACTACACAAATATTAGCACACGCATGGTAATCAGTATACGTGAGAGAGAGAACGAGTAAATGGGCCGATTTCAACAACTGACAAAGCATAGGTGGGAATCCCTTAACTATTCTTGTAAATGTTATGAAAGTTGGAAGTAATAAACAAAGAGGTAACAAAAAAATTGAAAATAATTGACAATTTTTTAAAGTTAAATTACACAATAAATTCAAGAGTAAGTTCCTTAAAACAAACACATCTCTGCCTAGTCGGGTCCAGAAAAAGTTTTAGAAGACCAAACCATTATAGGAATAGAAAAGGAAAGTCACTGCTGTCATGGGAAAGGTGCTGTCCTTGTAAAAAATATACTTTGTTCCAGCAGTTCTTGAACTAAATTTCAGATTTCATTTGGATGTCACCAAGTTTTCACGAGTCTTCTTTTTCTGTAGCAGAACCCCACCCAGGACACCATATTGCACGTGTCACCGAGTCTTCATGGTCCCTCTGGCCTGTGACAGTTCTTAGTCTTTCCGTGTCTGTCATGAACTTGACAGTTTATAGGCATTCTAGCCAGGTGTTTTGTAAAATGTCCCTCAATTTCACAGCAGTGGTTTTTAAAACCTCAGTAAGATTCATAAATTTCTTGGAAATGCATAGATTCCCAAAACTGTCCACAAAATTGAAAAATCTTTTTTAAAAGGTGGGGTGGGGGTTGTTTGGGGAATAAACATAGAAAGACTGGAAAAAATGTCAAAGAGCTGATTCCAAAAATAAGACCCTGAATTAAGTAAAGTTTTCAAGGCAATTTCTTCCAAACATCAAGGCTTGGATGATGCCACTTAAGTTGTTTCAGAGGAAAGAGAAACCTGGAAATTCTCCCATTTCATTGTTCAAAGCAAGCACAATCAATCTCATTTATGAGCACAGATGTAAACACCCTCAGTAAAATATTGCAGTTCAAATCCAACAAGATCAAGAAGGTTCTCTTGCCAAAATGCAAAGATGCCTCAGCATTAGAAACATCTATTAACTATAATTCATCTCTGAAAAGTCAAAGAAGAAAAGCCATGCACTCATCTTGATGGAAGCTGAAAGGGCATGGTATGAATTCAATATCTTCCTGATGAAAACTCCATAAATTTGGAATAGAAGCATCTGATCTTAAACAATACAAAATGTCTGCCTCACACCACAGACGACACCCCACAGGACAGTGGAAACTAGCTTCACTGGGATTCAAGTCAGCAGTGGGACAAGCGCCGTCACTGTCACCGTTCAGTGTTCTGTCTCTTCTAGGCCATCCAATAAGACGAAGCAAAAAATAAAATTCATGACTATTGGAAAGGTACAGGCAAATTTCTCAGTAATTCTCAATATGTTGTTGACTTGGAAACCTGACATTCAACTGAAAATAAAAATTAGAATGACTAAGAGAGTTCAATCTGGTGGCCAGTTACAGAGTAAATGTATAATATATGAAATACACTTTCCTATGTAGCCACATGACCGGTAAAAACTAACCATAATTAATAACATAAAATAATACCGTCCACAATAGCAAATGAAAAATCTGAATACATAGGAATAAACGAAACAATAAATGTAAAGGGTGCCGACTAGTAAAACAAAAAAAATCTGGATAAATGGAGAGATATACCATGTTCTGATAATATTATAAAGATATCACTTTTTAAATTGACTTATAAATGTAATGCAATGTCAGTCAAAATCCTCATAAAAGTAAAGTGCTCATAAAATTTTTGAAAAAAAAGAGAATTATAAGGGATTTATCCTATCGGATATTAAAATGAATTATAGAACTGTGGCATTAAAGCAGTGTGAAATTGGCCTACAAAAGACAGGCATGAAAGGACATGAACAAGAAATTTATCTAAAAATAAATAAAATGATCAATGACTATATAAAAAAGATGTTTACCCATTAATTACCAAAGAAACGTAAATCAATACAAAATACCACTTTGAAATGGACAGAGACTGGAAAGGAGTATAAAACAACACTCTGCTGGAGAAGACCAGAAACTGTATACACTCCACACACTTTGAACAGGAGGGCAAATTTCTACAACCTTTTAAGAGAGCGATTTGGAAACATGTAAGAAAAACTTTAAAATTTACTGCAAGTTTTGACTCAGGAATTTCATGTTTGAAATTAGAAGCACCGTCCCCACTGACATCCTGGAATATGAGGCGACCACTGAAAATTGTACTATCGAGTGGACAGATGCTCCCACTGCACTAGGGGAAGAAAGCAGGCTTGGGGCGCCATTGCCTAGTGGGGCGCCATGTCTGTCATGGAGCAGCTTCTGGAGAAGACCGTTAGTGGCGATGCAGACTCCGGAGGCCCGGCCGGTCTGTTCGCCTGCAGGGCCTCTGTGGTCAGCCACTCCCGCTGCCATTACTCTGTCCCTCCATCTTTCTCCCCCATGACCCGTGACCACTCGGCTTCCGGGTGGTGGGGGTATAGTCATTCATTCATTCGTGCAGTGTGTGAGTAAAGTGTGGCAAGAAACAAAGCCACCCACAGGAGGGCAGGGCAGGTACTTACTGAGAGCAGCTGCCGCAGTGCGTCACTCAGGCAGGCAGAGAAGAGGGGCCGCTCCACGGTGACCAAGGGAAGGCTCGGGGGTCCCCGCCCAGCCGGGGGAGCTGTGGCGGGCTTCCTGAGGCGGGCATCTTAGGGATGGGTTCGGTACACTCTGGCCTTTCTCTGGGTGGTCCTAAATTGGAAGCAGGGGCAAAAATGAGGTCCACTGTCAGTTATCAATCAAGTCCAAATGTTACAGGGTTATTGTCCGGCTTCCTGAGCTGAACACTGCAGACTGGGGGTCAGAGTTCAGTTTGTATATGTGGCCTGGGCAGGGTCTGTATAATCAGTCTATCATAAACACTGAGAAAAATACTGGGTTTTATAAATGAAATGCGTGATACATGCAATCCACTGCAGGTCCTTAGGGAGGTTACAGTCTGAGGGAAAGACCCTCCACGGTGACATCATTTCCTGGTCGCTTGTCCGAGTTCTGTGCTGGCATGGCCGCCTGGCACTGGGACAGTGCACTGTACTTGAGACAGGGCCACACCCATGCCCAGAGCCCATGAGACCTCCGAGGACTCGGTTTCTGCCAGCCCCTCAGCTTCCTGTCCCCCTGCCCTCCCCTCACTCACTGCTCTCCGGGAAGTACTGGCTGCCCTCAGGGGGAACCACCCGCCTGGTGGGACAGGTGGAAAGGGGGTGCGCAGTCTGTGAGCTTCTCTATCACCATGAGCCAGCAACTCCAAAACGTCAGTGATAAAGTGCTCCCCCCAAAATGTCTTCCGGTGGTCTTAGTTCTAACCGAGATGCTACCGTCACTTTGAGTTGTAATATATATGCGAGCTGCAGAAGTCACACATATTTAGCATGTTCACACTGCAGCGCACACTGATTTCTACCTGGAATCACTTCAAATAACTCCTGGCTTTATAGAGACACATGGACTCAAGTGTGGTTTTTGTTTTATGAGTAAGTTAGTCACCATTCAGAACGGTTTGGGGTCCCTTTGGGCACAGACGAGTCCCAGCCTGTGGAACAAGTCAGCCAGCTTCCTTTTGCAACAACGAAGAAACACAAGTTCCCTGAGTTTAACTCGGGCACCCTGAGTGGTCATTGAAGCTCATTTGTGTTTAAAATTTAGAGCAGAGTGTGGACTACATGGCGATATCTTTGTGTTTCACAAGTGCAATCTTAGCTCATGAATGATTTATTGAATTTGAAGTGTCGTTAAGGTTGAAATTTATTATTTTTCGTTGTTGTTTGAAAACTAAAAGAGGATGAAGAAAATACTCAAATCTTACAGCAATGGTACAATTTAGTCGTTTCATCCCAGTGTGAGTTGGTACCTGAGGTTAACAGCACAGAAATATTTGCCAACAGCCAAACCCTCCTTGAACACCGGGCAGGGGATGGCAGGCTTTAAAACTGCTCTGGAAGACCTACTGTGCCATCTTTCCTTGGGGCCAGGGCCACACAGCACAGTCAGACCGGAGGTAAGTGGGATGTCCATTTACCTGGCATCCATTTCTCATTCAGGCAGCACAGTGGTCTGTATCCTGGGGTTCGGGGGAAAGAGACCTGGCAGGTCCATCAGGGCTGCCACACCTTGGGCCATCACATGACATCCCAAACCCTTTTGGAGGCTAAGGGGCAGTACCTCAGCCTAGTTTTCTGATATGCAAAATTAGAGAAACCATGAGGTGGACGGTAGTGGCCCCAGTGAGACCAGGGCCATGAAAAGCAATGAAGGTTCTAGAATGAAGACAGCTTAGAAAGTAAGAGTCTAGGCGGATGACGCTGCCCACCCCGGGAGAGATCCTCAGTGACTCTTCTCTAATGCACCCAACAGAAGTTCTAGCTGGTGACCAAAATGACCCAGAGGGGACTTGGAGGGATGGAGCCAAGGTGGAGACCCGGCACCTGCCCAGCAGCCACCTGGACACTGGCCACAGTCTGAGGACAAAGAAAATAAAATTTAAAAATGGTGGAATGACACCACAAGCACAATCCACACAAGGAAAGAAGGATAAATTGGACTTCGTCAAAACTGAACACTTCTGCTGTGCAAAGGACACTGTTTAAGAGAATGAAAAGACAAGGCTCAGACTGGGGGAAATATTTGCCGTCCACATGTCCAACAAAGGACTCAATCCAAGTAATATTAAAAACGCTCAATTATAGGAAAACAAACAGTGCAATAAAAAATGGACCAAACTTTTAGCAGACACTTAACCAAAACAATCGACAAATAGCAAATAAGCACACACAGAAGGTGTTCAGCATCGTTCACTGTTAGGAAAATGCAAATTAAAACCACAGTGAGATGCCAGAACACAACCGTCAGATCAGCTCAGGTGCAAAAAGGAAAAGTGACAAAACTGAGATTACCAAAGGCTGGTGAGGGTCACAGCACCCTAACCCCACACCCTGTTGGTTCCCAGTGCTATGGCCGCACTGGGACACACGTAGGCAGTTTCTTATGAATTATAACCCTAAAGAAATGAAAATTTATGTTCCCCTAAACACCTGAATCCAAATGTTTATAGTGAACTGATTCACAATCTCCAAAAAGATTGGAAACCACCCAAACGTCCTTCGACTAGTAAATGGATAAGCAAAGCATAAGACATCCATGCAATGGGACACTGCTCAGTAATGAAAGGGACAAACTATTGGTCCGCGAGAGAAATGTGCGAGTCTGAGCCATCATCCCATCTGCAGGGTCAGGAACCTCCCCGCGTGCAGAGGTGGGGGAGGGCGCACCAAGGGCACAGGCAGAACCTGGGGTGAGGGGTGCGTGCGGTGTCTCCGCGGTGCTGCTGCTTTTGTGACTGCTTTTGTCTAAGCTCACAGGAATGTACACCAAAGGGACTGCCTTTTACCACACAGGAATTTTTAAAGTGGATACATTTGTTCGGAGCGTATTAAAAACAAACTGATAGAAGTGTCTTCGCAGATGGGTTGCCCCCAATTCAGTGACTATTACAAGGAGACCCTGCCCACGAGGTTCAGAAGACACAAGCCAAACTCCTGGGAGAAGCCCCCTGCATGGTCCCAGGGGGTGGGAGGACTCGACCCAGAGCGAGGTGGGGCTTTCACAGAGGGGCCCTGAGGACTGGAGGCGCAGGGGTGCGGGAGTCGGGGGCAAGAGAGGCCGCATGCGCCGGTGAGGCCGACTGCAAAGTGAGGAGGGGGTCTGAGCTGGGCGGTGGGACACACACCAGTGTCGGGCCTCTACCCACCTAGAACAAGTGGTGCAAGAGCCCGGGAAGAGGACTTCTTACAGAATATGTGCACAGCCCGTCGGAAGGAACACGGCAAGGAGGGGTCGGAATGACCACGTGAGCTGACGTTTGCGGCGCCCCCCCGCCCGCTGGGCAGCGGTCCAGTGTGCATACACACGGACTCATTTAACAGGCCTGCAAGTGGATGAGACACTTTTATTGCCTCCATTTTGCAAGTGAGATAGTCAGGGCACAGAGAGAAAAAGTGACGTGCTCAGAGTCACACGCGGTAACTGGGGGAGCGGGGTCCAGGGCAGGCAGTGAGCTGCCCTGTGCGCCGAGGGGTTACAGCTGCATAGAGGTCTTGTTTTATAAAGGTGCTCAGGTGTATTTTTCCAAGTGCCTTTGTCTTTCCCCAGGGGCCAACTGCGCGCGACACCCAGACCGCCAGGCTCTCTCGAGCTTTGGTTACACCTGCGTGGCACTGCCCAGCACAGGGGTACACACACATGCACACTCACACTCACACTCACACAATCACACACACACACACCACTCACACATACTCACACATACACATACATACACTCACACACATATACTTGCACACTTACACACACACTCCAAGGCACACACGGCCCCTCAGGGAAGCCAGGCGGTCAGCAGAGTGGAACACCATGGAAGAATCATGAGAGACTGGCTCTTGATAATAATAAGTCTTTTCCAAAAGAGACCAGCACCAACGAGGAACAGTGGGGGCCAAATGACGTCTGAGCCATGCAGCCAATAAATTAATTCTGTGTGGAAAAAACTGGACTGGCCCTGGGTCAGCGAAGTCCTCACCGACGAGGAGATCTCATTCCAAAGCCAATCTCCCTGGCGAGGGCCGCCGCTAGTGAACTGGTTTGAACCCGGTCTCCTGTGCCTAACGAAGATCCCATGTCACATGCAGGAGAGATGGCCCATGTAGCCACCCTGCTGCACATGAGCTCGCAGCCCTCTGCTCAGGCAAGAGACGGGGACCTGCACACCCTCCCCTACCTGCCGCCAGCTGCCACAGCCGGGGAGAATTGCACCTTCCAGGACGAAGCAGAGCATCTGCTCTTGCCATGAGTAGGATCCAGGCTCTTTGTAGGAATTGGTTACTGAGCTTCTAGAAGATTCTGAGGACTCTCAGTGCAAACTGAAGGTGGAGGTTTCACTGTAGAGTCTGCAGTCCCCTGGGAGACGTGGGGGCCCATCAGTGACTCATGGATGAAACAGTGACTCAGTGGGGCTGCTCTGAGGAAGGAAGTCTCCCTCAAAACAAAGGGCGCAGGGAGGACAGGGCTGATGAGTGCAAGGCGGGGATGGACAGCTAATCTCATCAGTGACGACACTATTCGCTCAGTGTCATGGACATTTACTCAGCACCCACCCGCTAGGTGCTGGGGCACAGCTGTGGATACCTAGGTGAGCCCCACACACAGCTTCCAGTGCAGAACCAGACATGGCACCCAGAAAACACAGGACGGACTCAGACTGCAGGCTGCCCTGCCCACCTCCCGGTCCTCATTTTCTGCCACGCCCGCTAGGCCACAGCGGGGGGCTCAGCTGCTTTGGGATTCCCACAGGGCCTCACCCTTGCTGGCCCTCATCCCTCTGGAAGACCCAGCTCCCAGACGCGGCTCAGCTGGCTGTCCACACTTCAGTTCTCAGCTCAAACGCCATCACCTCAGGGGCCCCCTACCACACGTGACATCCCCCCTCCGCCCTCCCTCCATGGAGGTGACCCTGTGGTCCTGTGTCCTTCCTTCACGTACATATCACCTTCTACACTTACTGTTATTGTCTGTCGCTCAAGCTAGATGGCCAGCAACATGGGAACAGAAAACTGACCTGTCTTGTAAGCCACTAAAACCCAGTGAGCACATAACCTGCGAGGTAGCTCCCTAATCTGCATGGGTGGGTGGGAACACACCGTGAGGCGGTGACGTGTAAGCCGACCCAGAAGGATGATGGCACTCACCTGAGTCCAGGCAGAGGCGTCTCCGAGGCAGGAAAAGCCTTGTGTGGGAGGGAGCGAGGGAGGAAAGGGCATCGTGTGAAATACAGACCGTGGGGTGTGTGGCCAGACACGGAGGCCGGGGAGTGTTAGAGTCCCAGCCCGACGCCTCGTGCAGCAGGATGACACTGAAGGTTTAACGCAGATGTAGCAAATAGTCTAATTTATATTTCTAAAGATTAAGAGGAGAAAACCTAGACGACCTTGGGAGGGCCATGACATTTCAGACACAACACCAAAGGCGTGATTCATGAAAGAAATCACCGAGAAGCTGAACTTCATTAAAAGTAAAATTTCTTGCCTTATGCACAGAGAATGAGACAGAGAATGAGAAGACAAGCCACTGGCTGGGAGAAAATATTTGCAAAAGACACAGGTGATAAGGATTGTTATCCAAAATATACAAAGAACTCTTAAAAGTCAACAATAAGAAAACAAACAACTTGATTTAAAAAATGGGCCTAATAGGACACTTCTGGTCAAGATGGCTGAGCAGGTAAATGCTGTGCTCACCTCCTCCCACGGCCACCTCAACATTACAGCAAAACTACAGAAGAGCCATCACTGAGAACCGCCTGAAGTCTAGCTGAACAGAAGCCGTACCTCTAAGGACATACAGAAGATACCACCTCGAGACTGTAGGTGGGGCAGAGACGCAGGGTGGGCTGATCCCACACCCATGTTTGGCAGTTAAAAATCAGGAGGGATATATCGGAGGCGGGGGTCCCCCCTGAGGAGCGAGGGGTCCCAGCCCCACCCCAGCCTCCCCAGACCAGGGTTCCAGTGCCGGGGAGAGAAGTCCCCACAACTTCTGGCTGTGAAAACCAGCAGAGATTGTGGCTGAGTGAGACAAGGGCTGCTGGAGACCCAGACGCCCCCCTTAAAGGGCCCGCGCGCAGACTTACTTGCAGACGGACTCACTGGCTCTGAGCTCCAGTGCTGGGGCGGCAGCTCGAAGGTGCCGGGGACATATGGGGAGGAGCTGAGTTGGCTCCAGGGTGAGGGCTGGAGGGGCAGCGTTCTCCCAGACATAAGTGCTGGCAGATCCCATTGTTTCTTTCTTGAGCCCTTCCCCTCTTGGCGTGCTGACCCAGGCGGCCTATGTCTGAGTCTACATCAACCCGGCTGACACCATTTGCCACATACTAGAGATACCATGAGACCCCACCCAACTTGTCGGCCCATCCAGCCACTTCTAGTGGCTTGTCCATACAAACGGGCTGTCTTGGCTCAAGCTGCGAACTTTCCTAAAATCTCTCAAAGGTCCACAAACCCCAAACAAGCAGCACCTGGCCTCAACATGCCCCGTGCCTCTTGCTAAGCACCCCCAAGCCCATCATCACTGGAGGCAGCTGGCCTCAATTTGCAGCTCAGCCTCTCCCAGGTGCCTCCAAGCCCAGAATAAGTGGCAAGCACCTGCAGATAACTTTATAGCTTATACCAAGTGGCCCCGGGCAGGGAACAGGCAGCAGCTGACCTTGGCCTGCACCAGAGCTCCCCTAAAACCAACACACCTAGTGACCAACTTCAGACCACACCACAGCACCAAGCAACCACCTCCACAAATGACACACCCACAGGGCTGACTGGGCAGACACCAGAGCCCCACTAAAGTGAATCCTGCTCTGTAGGATCAGCCCCTGCACCACAACTCCACTGTAGTCATGGCCAGTCCTCACAGCCAATCAGCCTGAGGGTTAATCCCTCCCATTGATATGCAGCCAGCAACCAAGGCTCCAGCACAACAGGAGGGCACACACAACCCATTCAAGGGACACACATGAAGCACCCTGCTCAGGTGACTAGGAGACTGTGCCACTGGGTCCCACAGGACACCCACTACCATCTTTCCCCAAAAATAAGACCTAGCCAAACAATCAGCTTTAATGCATCTTTTGGAGCAAAAATTAATTTAAGACCCAGTCTTTTTTTACTATAAGACCAGGTATAATATAATATAATACCAAGTCTTATATTAATTTTTGCTCCAAAAGACACATTAGAACAGATTGTCTGGCTAGGTCTTATTTTTGGGGAAACACGGGACACAACGCCACTCTACTAAGACTGAAAGTCATAGCAGCCCTACCTAATACATAGAAACAAACACAGGGAGGCAGCCAAATAGGGAAACAAAGAAACACGTCCCAAATGAAAGAATAGAGCAAAGCTCCAGAAAAAGAACTAAAATGGAGACAAGCAATCTACCAGACACAGAGCTCAAAACACTGGCCAGAAGGATGCTCAATAATCTCAGGGAGAACTCAACAAAGAGACAGGTAACATAAAAATGGAGATAGGAAACATGAAAAAGAACCAGTCAGAAATAAAGAACACAGTAACCGAAATGAAGAATACCTTAGAGGAAAAATCAACAGTAGATTAGAGGAAGCAGAGGATCGAATCAGCGATTTAGAAGATAAGGTAGCAGAAAACACCCAACGAGAACAGCAAAAATAAAGAAGAATCCAAAGTAGTGAGGAGCGTTTAAGGGATCTGTGGGAATATCAAGCGTGTCAACATTTGCATCATAGGGGTACCAGAGGGAGAAGAGAGAGCAAGGAATTGAAAACCTATGTGAAGAAATAATGACTGAAAACTTTCCTAACCTGGCAAAGGAAAGAGACATACAAGCCCAGGAAGTGCAGAGTCCCAAACAGGCCCACATCAAGACACATCATAATTAAAATGCCAAAGGTTAAAGACAAAGAGAGAATCCTAAAAGCAGCAAGAGAAAAGCAGTTAGTTACCTACAAGGAGCTCCCATAAGAATATGAGCTGATTTTTCAATAGAAACTTTGCAGGTCAGAAGGGAGTGACAGGAAATATTCAAAGTGATGAAAAGGACCTACAACCAGGATTACTCTACTCAGCAAAGTTATCATTTAGAATTGAAGGACAGATAAAGAGCTTCTCAAACAAGAAAAAGCTAAAGGAGTTCATCACCACCAAATCAGTATTACAAGGAATCTTAGAGGGACTTCTATAAGAAAATGAATTTAAAAAGAACATAAATATGAATAACAAAATGGCAAGAGTACGTATCTATAAACAATTACTTTTAACATAAATGAATTAAATGCTTCAATGAAAAGACATAGGATGGATGAATGGATAAGGAAATAAGACCCTTACATATGCTGCCTACAAGAGACTCACTTCAGATCGAAAGACACGTAGAAAGTAGAGATGGAAAAGATATTTCATGCAAATGGGAGAAAAAAAAAACCCAAGGTAGCAATTCTCATACCACACAAAATAGACTTTAGAACAAAGTCTTCAGCAGGAGACTAAGAAGGACCCAGAAATTCCCCTTCTGGGTAATTATCTGAAGCCACTCCAAACACTGTTTTGAAGGGACATTTACAATTGTTCATTGCAGCACTGTTTACAATGGCCAAGATGTGGAGGCAGCCTGGGTGTCCATGACTAGATGAATGGATAAAAAAGTGGTGGTACATATATACAAAGGAATATTACTCAGTCATTAGAAATAATGAAATTTTGCCATCTGCAACAGCATGGATGGACCTACAGGGTATTATGCTCAGTGAAATAAGTTAGAGAGAGACAAATACCATATGATTTCACTTATGTGTGTAATCTAAAAACCAAAATAAATGAACAAATAAAGCAGAAACAGACTCATAGATACAGAGAACATTTTGATGGTTGCCAGATGGAAGGGGGTTGGGGGTGTGGGTGAAAAAGGGGAAGGGATTAAGAAGAACAAATAGGTTGTTACACAGTAGTCATGGGGATGTAGGGTGTAGCATAAAGAATATAGTCAATAATATTGTAATAACTATGTATGGTGTCAGATGGGTGCTAGACTTATGGGGGATCACTGTAAGTTATATAAATGTCTCCCCACTATGTTGTACACCTGAAATTAATATAGTATTACTTGTCAACTGTAATTGAACAATTACAAAATTAATTAAAATTTTAAAAAAACTAAACATTTAAAAATATAAAAATGGGCCAAAGACCTTAAGAGACACTTCATCAAAGAAGATACACAGATGGCAAACAAGAACATGAAAAGAGACTCCACATCCTACGTTATCAGAGAAATGCAAACTAGAACAATGAGATACTACAGGCCTATCAGAATGGCCCACACCTGGAACTGCCCGCGCCCCCTGCTGGCGAGCACCCCTGTGCGCAGCAGGAGCTCTCACCCGGTGCCAGTGGGGATGCAAATGGTGCAGCCACTTTCCAACACAGTTCTGGGTGGTTCTGACCCACAAACAAACCTCTCCTGCAACCAACCCCCGCCCATCCCGCGCCCACACAGAGCTGCCGCAATCCCCTTCACCAATTCCTGTTTCACAGATGCCTTGGCTAACACGTGGGTCCACAGGGGGCCCAAATCTGTAGTCTTTCCTTAATTTTCCAAAGATGAAAATGTTGCCTGTGCTGTCCTCCCAGCCTGGGGTGGGAAATGAAAGAAAGGACTGGCCGGGTGGTCAGGCCTCTCCCGAGAGAAGACTAGAGGCTGTGATTCCGGGCCGAGGGTCAGATGGCAGCCCTCCCCGCCCGTCGGCCGTGCAGTCCAGGTAGCAGGTGCCTGGGGTGGACCCGAAAGGGCCAAACCCAGGTTCACGTCCCCAGGGGCAGACCAGCAGTGGCCACTGGCCAGTCCCGGCGGATGGAGAGCGCGGGGCACACGCAGCCTTCGGTGCGGCGTGCCCAGGCCCCCGCCCGGCCCTGGCCCCAGCCCGCACCTTCAGCAGCCTGTGTCGTTTCTTCCCTCCTGAGTTACAGACACAGAAGACGTAAACGGAAAGCAGTTACTAACGCCGAACAGTAACACAGCTACCCTATGCGACTGAAGGCTTAGCTCCTCTCTCCATAAGCAAGTTCCTCACTAATGTTGACGGTGCTAACTCCCGGGCGCTTGTGATCACCGCTGCTGGTCGGTTCCACCATCTTCATTCTTCTAACGAGGACACAGAGACCAGACAGGTGAAGACATTTGCTGAAAGTCACACAGCTCATAGATGGTAGACCCCGATCTGAACCCAAGCGGTGAGAAGCCATAAAGTTCGGCCGTGTCACACGATGTCAGAGGGTGTAAAGGATTCTGGGCCACACGGCTGCCACATGGGGCCAGGCTGAGCCCCAGGCCCTGCACTTTCAGCCTAATGGACGACTGCGGTACCCACGGTGCCTCCTGGACACGGACGCCCTGCGGGGCGTGGTGGCTCCACGAGCTGCGGCCCCACAGGCAGGAAGTAGCCCAGTAGCTTCAGGCCTGCGGCGCAGGGAGGAGCTGGGGGCGCTGGGCCTGAAGCTGCACCCCGGGAGACCCCACATCAGGAAGTGCATACCACGCCCTCCGCTGCCGTTCCTTAGGCCCTTCCAGGCCCTTCCTGCAAAAGCACAGCCGGATCTCACTGCCGTGTGCACCCATCGCTCACACCTTCCCCGGCACCGCGGGGCATGAATCACCTCTCTCTGTCAAGGTTATATTTTCTTGTTTTAAAAAGAGCTCCTATTCTTCTTATTATTCTGGGGACAGGAAAATTTGCCTCTTTTTTTGGCTTAGAAGGTGGCTGAATTTTTCAATATATTCATGCAAACGAGATATTTCATCTCATGGATTTTATCCCAGTTCTGTCTATGCACATTTTAAATAAATTAAGATGAAATAAATCCATTTTATTATATTACCCAGTGCCATCTCCATGAAATAATGCCCATATTTGTATTTCCTAAGGAATGTTGACGTGGCTAAAAATGTTGCAGCAAGTGTAATCTTTGAGGATTGTGCTGCCAGAAAAAAAATAAATCTAGGCCTTTGTTTAGAGCTTAGAGTGGCACCACTTTTGATTGAAATGGCTCGAAATATCCATCCCCAAAACATGGACGAGGCAGTAAAGCACACAGAATTGTCACCATTGGCTCAGAAACAAAAGTGGTTGCTTCCTTTGTTTTCTTAACATCTGTTCCCCCCTCCCGGCATAAGCCCCCACACACAGATAAATTATGTAGGCCTCCGTTTCAGGGAAGGACAAATGAGGGTTTGCTGCGGCCAGCCCCGGGGTCCCTGGGCGGCCACCAAGTGTTCTGGGCTGTCCCTGCCCCTCCCGGTGTGGCAGTCCTGGACACTGCCCCCATCTTCTCACCTGCTCTGGCCCTGAGCGTGAAACCTGCAGCATATCCATTTCTGCTTCCTTTGCCAGAGGGAGGGACCCGTGTGGATCCTGAGAGGGGCTGTGCTTCCTGGCATCTCGTCACACTTAGAAGGCAGACAGACAAGCATTGCTGACCCCTGTGAAGTCATCTCAAAGCCCGCTGGCACCCAGGGACAAGAAGAGCTCACTCTGTCCAGGAGATAAACTGGAACCAAAACGAGCAGATAAAACTGAATGGCAACCCATCCTGTCAGCACGAGAGCCACACCAAATCCCTCAGGCCTGTGGCTTCACTAGAGATCCAAGGGTAAGGCAAACATAGAAGCAGTGCGAGGGGGCGGCCACTGGCTGTGACCGGAAGCCCGGCCACCTCTGCTTGCTGCCTTCTCCTCCACACCCCTTCCCCCCTTCTCCTGACCCTTCTCACTCTCTGCGTGGCACCACACTCAACACATGTCGATGGCAGGACAAACTGACAAGTCAACTGTACCCAGCCCTGCTCTTTCTAAACAACCGCTTCAAGTACGGCGGACAGTCAGAATCGCGGGCTGTAGACTCAGAAGGCAGGCGCCTCGACAGAAGCACACCTGTGACACGCCAGCCCTCGAGGCAGAGCCAAGGGTCCCAACGTGCCCAAGCATCGCAGCTAAGGAACTTACTTGGCTCTTTCTGTGGCTACGCTTGTGGGTCCGATGCCTGGGCTTTCTGGAAAACAGGAGGTGCCTCCCCAGAGCAGCCTGCCAGGTTCCAGAAAGAACCCAGCACAAACCTGAAACAGCCTCCCTATTCCTGGCCTGTTTCTCATCCCCGGGGCCCCAGAACAGGTGAGAGGTCTTGCTCGCCAGTCACCACCAGCGGGACAGACACCTAAGCTTGCAGAAAACTGTTCTCGTTCAGTGGCAGATACTGTTGTCACTGATAAGAGAAAGTGCCTCTAGACCCTTCCAGAAGCATCCTCGGGCCCACCTGGTGACAAATATCCTGATGAGGTGCGAGGAGACATGCCCCTCCTTTCCTGGGTCAGCCTGAGAAAGGCGCAGGGAATCCTGGTCCAAACCCCCAAACCTGCGGTGCTTAAAGAGCAGAGTGGTCTTCTCAGCGGGCTCCTGCTGCCTCCACCGCCTTTTGTGTCAATTAAGTCCAGCCTGACAGGCCACCTTCGACGGAATGCTGGCGCAACACACACATAAACAATGTCAAAGCCTTTGGAGCTGATGTATGGCTACATTTAATAAACATTTGTTTGCATATTTTTTATCATGCTAATGAATATAATTACTTTAATTTATGTCATCCAGCTATGATTCTGTTCTGATCTATACGTCACTTAAATGTGTCGTGTTAGCATTTTGCACACACTGGCACTTTGCAGAAAAGGGAGGACCCGCTCCTCTTGTGAGAACTTGGAGCCACGTCCCCAATTAGATGTGCCCGCATGGCAGCTGGCCCAGCGGGGCCTGGCTGAGCACCCCTGCTGCCCAGAAGGCACACATTTTCCAAAAGACACACATTTTCACTTCCCTGCGATCTCCCCAAGAAGGGGCGTCTGAGCACACACAGCAGCACAGTGACCGACACGGTCATGGAAGAGTTTCAATCACATTAATGCTTTTGCTGATTATAAAAGTGATGCGCACTTATTTTAGAAAATAAACACGGAGATCACAGAGATTAGATGAAGATGGCGAGTTAAACTTCTACTTTCAAAATACTTAGGAAAAATATATATATACATACACACACACATATCCTTCTAAAATGGATAGCATATAGCAAGGGGTCTTCGTGGTAAATCAGAAGTTATGAGAATTCCCCCACATACAAGAGGAAGATGGGATCTGACAAAGAAAAGCATGTGCTCAGAGAAGAACCACAGCAAATGAGATGAGGGCACCGGGGGAGTGCAAGCTTGAGGCCGGGGTAAGTGGGGGCAGGGTGTGGGGACAGGGTGTGGGGGCAGGGTGTGGGGGCACCCTAGAGCACTTGCATAGCCCTGCTTCACAACTCACTAGGAGAAGCCGTGGGTCACCCTCGTCATTTCCTACCGGCGGCCGATATGTCAGGTGATACTGTGGACGGACACTGGCCTGCAGGTAGGTCGTGTTTGTACCACCTCCAGAGGGGCAAGGCAGTGCCAGGGAAGGCAGAGCCCTCAGTCAGGATCATGGGCCAGCCCTTCCCCCCACATACGCAATACATGGGGGCAAGCAGCAGCAAACGGTCAGAGATAACTGAGGCACCGGGCCTGAAGTCTCAGAGATACTATGCAACCACAGGCCCTGGCAAGGGTATCATACCAGGACATGCAGTCCCCGACCAGGAAGCCATCTCCTTCCTCATAGGCCTGAGATTCTCCACCCACACCCCTTACCGCCCCCCCCCCACACACACACACACACCAACACCACTACCACCACCAGGGCCATGACAAAGGGGATCTTATCACAACAGTCACATGGCCCAGGAAGCACTCCACCACTCATCCCGGGAAGAGCTCTTTGCCTCTGGGGAAGGTCCCTTCCCACAGGATTTACCAGATGGCCCAGCCCATCTTTTCCCCATTCAGACAGCACAGGGGGAGCTCCTATGGGAGGAGATAACCATGCAGCCCAAAATAACACCCTGTAGGCTCTGAAGAGGAGACTGTCATTAGAGCACAAGTAAGCAGAGCCTTCATGCCAACTCTAAACAAGGTGACCGCTGCTAAAACTAACATTAAAATAGGACACAGAGTCTCTTAACATAAAACCAAAATGTTCAGGATAAAATCAGAGGTCACCCATCATACCAAGAACCAGAAAATTACAACTTGAATGAAAAACATAATCCATACACACCAACACTGAGAGGAATCAGATACTGGAATTAACTGGCAAGGGTTTTAAAGCAACTACCATAAAAGTGACTTAACATTAGAGAAATGTAAATGAAAACCACAATGAGATACCACCTCACCCCAGTCAAAATGGCTATCATCAATAAATTAACAAACAACAAGTGCTGATGAGGATGTGGAGAAAAGGGAATGCTTGTGCACTGTTGGTGGGATTGCAGATTGGTGCAGCCACTACGGAAATCAGTATGGAGGAATGTCAAAAATCTGAAAATGGAACTACCTTATGACCCAGCAATTCCACTCCTAGGTAATCCAAAGAAATCCAGAGAAATCCAAAACTCTAATTCAAAAAAATGTATGCACCCCTATGTTTATTGCAGCACTATACACAATAGCCAAGACATGGAAACAACCGAAATGCCCATCGGTAGACGACTGGTTTAAGAAACTGTGGTACATTTATACAATGGAGTATTATGCAGCCATAAAGAAGAAAGAAATCTTACCATTTGCAACAACATGGATGGATCTAGAGAACATTATGTAAAGTGAAATAAGTCAGACAGAGAAAGACAAATACCATATGATCTCACTTATATGTGGAATCTAAAGAAAAGAATAAATGAATCAACTAATCAGAAACAGTCTCAGAGACATAGAGGAAAAACTGAGGGTTGCTAGACGGGAGGGGTGTGAGGATAAGGGGGAAGGTGAGGAGATTAGAAAGCACAGTCGGTAACCACAAGATGGCCACAGGGATATGAAAGTCAATTTGGGGAACATAATCAATAATGTTGTAAAGATTTTGTAGGGTATCCGATGGACACTTGTCTCATTAGGGAGACCACCTCAGGGATGATGTAGATGCCTGATCATTGCACTGTACACCTGAAGCTGAAGCTGAGCAATAATGAATGTCAACTACAATTTATATATATATATATATATATATATATATATATATATATATATATATATATTTACAAGAAGCAGAGTACAGCATTAGGAATAGAGACAGTGGAAATGTAATGGCTGTGTGTGATGTCAGAGGGGTAGTGGATGGGGGGAGGGGGGTTGTCACTGTGTGAGAGATATAAATGATAAATGTCTAACTATTACATTGTTTTGTGCACCTGAAACTAATAAAAAAAAAGTTAAAAATAAAAAATAAATAAAATAAAAGTGATTTAAGCAATTACACATTCTCTTGAAACAAATGAAAAGTGAGAAAAATCTCAGTAAAGAAACATAACTTATTAAAAGGAACTAAATGGAAATTACAGAACTGAAAAGGTCAGTAATAGAAGTTTAAAAAATGCTGGATAGACTGCATATTGAATGCAGATCTCAGATAACATCAATAAATGTGAGGACAGACCAATCTGAACAACAGGCAGAAAACAGATTTAAAAAATAAATATCCAGGTATCTGTGAACATAAGCAAAGATGCAAGATTTGTATCATTGGAGTCCTGAAAGAGAACAAAGAGAGTGGGACTGAAAGCATATTCAAAAAAAATATGGCTGAAAACTTCCTATATTTGGCAAAAGATATAAACCCACAGATTCAAAGAGTTGAGCAAACCTCAAATAGGATTAATGCCCACCTGAAAAAAAAATCCATGCTAAGACATATCATAATTAAATTTCTGAAAACTAAAGACAAAGGAAAATATCAAAAGCTGCAAGACAAAAACAACACATTACCTAAGGAGAACACTAAATCAAATGACATCAGTTTTCTCATCTAAAACTGTAAAGGTCAGAAGGAAGTGACTGAAAGAAAAGAATTTTCAACTAAGAATCCTATACCCAGCTAAACTATCCTCTGGGAATGGAGGATAAATTCTCAAATAAACTAAAAGCACTTACCACTAGAAGACCTACCCATAAATGGTGATTAAGTTAAATTCTTCAAATAGAAAGGAAACAATAAAAGAAGAAATCTTGGAACATCAAGAAGGAAATAAAATGACAGAAAGAGTAGAAATGTGAATGAATACAATAGACAATTCTGCTCATGAGTTTTCTAAATCACAAAAATTTTTAATTTCTATTGTTGTGATGATTGACACAAATACTGTTAACATCATTTCCTACCCAAGGCAACATTTAAAAGTGGAAATATTTTGGGCCAGCCCGGCGGCTCAGGCGGTTGGAGCTCCATGCTCCTAACTCTGAAGGCTGCCAGTTCGATTCCCACATGGGCCAGTGGGCTCTCAACCACAAGGTTGCCGGTTTAACTCTTCGAGTCCCGCAAGGGATGGTGGGCAGCGCTCCATGCAACCGCGATTGAACAGGCACCTTGAGCTCTGAGCTGCCGCTGAGCTCCCAGATGGCTCAGTTGGTTGGAGCTCGTCCTCTCAACCACAAGGTTGCCGGTTCAACTCTTCAAGTCCGGCAAGGGATGGAGGACTGCGCCCCCTGCAACTAACAATAGCAACTGGACCTGGAGCTGAGCTGCACTCTCCACAACTAAGATTGAAAGGACAACAACTTGAAGCTGAATGGCACCCTCCACAACTAAGATTGAAGGGACAACTTGACTTGGAAAAAAGTCCTGGAAGTACATACTCTTCCCCAATAAAGTCCTGTTCCCCCTCCCCAATAAAATCTTTAAAAATAAATAAATAAATAAATAAATAAATAAATAAATAAATAAAAATGGGAACGATTTTTAAAGAGAAGACCTAAATATAGTAAAATTTCCACATTTTTCTCAAAATGGTCAAATGTTGACATTAATAGACCATGATAAGTCAAATATTGATATTGTGATATCCACAGTAACAACTAAGAAAACAATACAAAATGATATACTCAAAAACACTATAAATAAATCAAGATTAACTTTTTAATTGTTTACTAATTTAAATAATACCGCAATGAACATCACTGTGCATGTATCTGTGTGCATATGATTATTCCACTTGACTAATTTCTAGAAAATGAGTCACTGGGTCAAAGAATGTACTCATTTATGAGACATTTAAACCTGACTATAAAACTGTCTTGCACAAACTATATCTCAATTTATACTGAATAAAATCATCTTTATCAAACTTCCTTCAGCATTGGCAATATTTTTTCTAAATTGTTGCAAATCAATAAGTTAAATATCTGCATATCTTGGACTACTAAGGTTAAGCAATTTTTGTATGTATTTATTATCCATTTATATTTCTAATTTTGGTAATTGCCTCTTATTCTCTTTGATCATTTTTCTATTTCTTATTAATTGTAAAAGCTATTAATAAATAATGGCATTATTCCTTTGATATGTATATTTTAAATAATTTTCACAACTTATTTACCCTTTTATTTTATTAGTGATGTTATTTGAAAACCAATTTTCATATTTTTATGTTTGTGGTCTCCTTTGTCATTACAAGGCTTTAATTTCATCTGTACAAACCTGTGCTTTCACTTGTAGATTATGTACTATATTCTTTTAAGACATTTCTAGGTTTTTTTTGTATAACATTTAACTCTTTAATACACCAGAGTGCACTTTGGTGAATAATGTAATGTTAAAAATATGATTTTATTTTTTCTAAATAGTATCTAATTTTTCTTTACACAGTTTATCAAATAGCCCATTTCCCCCCACTAACGGGAAATGCCAATTTTTTTACAAATACCCATACATACAGGAGCCTGTTTCTAGACTCTAATTTCATGGTTCTAGTTAAATCAGTAGCACAAATACCATTCTATTTTAATTAATGTAACTTTATAATATGTCTTGATATTTAGTAAGGCAAGTATACCTCTTGGGTTTTTTTCTATATTATCTTGGCTCTTCTTATGCATTTGCTCTTCCATATAAATTTTATAATAAGCTTGACAATTTCCATTTAAAATGTTGTTGGACATCGAATTTATAGATTAATGTGGGGAGACTATATACCTTTACAATATTAAGCATTCTCATCCAAAAATAAGATATACATTGTTAGGAATCTTTATTTTTCTCATGTCTTGAATGGAGTATTTCTGATAATTTCACCACTGCTACAGATTTGTGGTAGCTATCTTTACCTTGATAAAGGAAGTTTTCTTCTGTTTGTCATGCACAATAATATTGGTAGGTGGGGTGTTTATTTATCATAAAAGAATAATTGTTTTAATTACATTGATTTCTGTTATGATTTTAATATCTAAGGTATACTGGACTTTTAGAATTAGTTGAGTATCTTCCCAATTTGTAATATAAGAATTATTATTTCTTGAACATGCCGCAGAACTAAATAATAAAACCATCTGGGCTTGACATTCTCTATAGGAGTATGTCTTTGACTAGCTTTCTAATGAGTCCAATGGAAATCAGTATAACTAGATAATCTACAACTTCTTGAGCTAATTTGATAATTTATTTTTTTATAAAATTATGCATTTCATCTATTTTTTCAAAGTTATTAATATAAAGTATCATAAAATGTAATTCCTTCTGTAATTACATCCCCTTATCTCATTTGTAATATTTATTTATACTCTCTGTTTTTTCTTAATCAAATTTGAAGGTTTTATAGATAGATTCTAATGGCTTTGTTGTTCTTGTTTATTTTATTAATGTCAGTTTTTATCCTTATTACTTCCTCCTACTTTCTGAAGATTTGATTTTTTTTGTTCTTTCTCTAGTATCCTGAATATTATGCTTGGTCCATTTGATTTCAATTTCCTTCATTTTCTAATGTATACATTTAAGTCCATAAATTTTCCTCTGATTGCTGCTTTGGCCACATCTCACGGGTTTTAATATTTAATGCTCTATTGCTTATTTCTAAATAGTTTGTAATTTCCACTTTTTATTTCCATATTAACACAAGACTTTTTATAAGTATTTTTATATTTATGAGTACAGAGATTTATTTCTTGTTTCCTTTAGTTTTCGTTTTTCTCATTTGGTCAGTGAATGAAGCCTATAGATCTTAACTTTTAGAATTTGCTGAGATATCCTTTCTTGTATAGTATATTATCAGTTTGTGTGAGCGGTTTATGGATGTTTGAAAAGCATGTGTATTATAAGTTTATTTGTATCAGGTTGTTCATTATATTACTTAAATTCTGTTATTTTTTCTATTTGAAATAGTCATTTCTTTAAAAAATGTTAAATTTGTCCCACTACAATTGCCGTTTTGTCAGTTTATCTTTGTTTTTCTATTTGTTTTGTTTTATATTTTCCAAAACTACATTTTTAAGGGTGCACAGTGGTTACAACATCTTGGTGGAATTTTTTTAACAATATGAATTCCTCTATGCACTCTTTAATGTGTCCCCTCTGACTTAAAATGGCACCTAAATCACACAACAAAGTTGTAAGGCTGTTAGACTCATTTTTTGACTCTGTTTCTCTCCATTGATTTAACTTGTTATTTTGGAGCCAGTGTCACATTTTTGTCCATTGTGGCTTTACAAGTTAATTTATTATCAGATAGACAAAGTATTGGTTGCTCTAGCATATTCATTCAACCATATACTTTAGATTTACTTTGTAAAATTCCCCAAACATCCAATTTAAAATTCTTTTCTAAAAAAGAATTATTTATAAATCAATTTGGGAAGATCTTTATGTACTTAAGTTTTTACATAAGCCTCAGGAAAATTTTATTACTTGCATATGTGTCTGATCTACTTTTTAATTTTTTTTAGATATTTTATACCTTGTGTCATCTATGTAAATCGAATATTTTTCTTTTCTTCTTATCTCTGTTATTATTGCTTTAATATATGGGACATCTATTGATTTCTATGTATCTGTTTTATAATTGGACATATTATTGAACTCCTGTATATGGTATAGGAGTGTTTCAGATTATGTTCTTAGGTTTTTTTCATATTATCATAAAATAGCAATAATCCTGATTTGACCATTCCAATATTTATTTCCCAGTTCTTTTTATTACTTTGTAATGGTCATAGTGTAATCATTTTAGATGTTTTGTTAATATAACAAGAATTCCTTCGAGCTTCCCACTTTGAATATGGTATTTATTTTTGTCTGCTTTAATTTCTTTCATTAGTATTTTATAGTTTTCAATGTATAAGTCTTTCACTTCCTTAGCTAACTTTATTTCTAAAAATTCTGTCCTTTTTGACGCTATAGTACATGGGATTCTTTTCTGAATTTTCTTTTCAAATAGTTCATTTTCAGTGTATAGAAATGCAACTAATTTTTATATGTTGATTTGCTACTCTGCAGCTTTGCTGAGCTTGTTTATTAGTTCTAATAGTTGTGTGTGTGTGTGTGTGTGTGTGTGTGTGTGTGTGTGTGGCATCTTTAGGATTTTTCATGTATAATATCATGTTATCTAAAAACAGAGATAATTTTAATTCTTCCTTTCTGATTTAAATGTCTTTTATTTCTTTTTCTTGCCTGATTGCTACGAGTATGAATAAGCATGGTGAGAGCAGGCATACTTGTCTTATTTCTGATTTTAGAGGAAAAGCTTTCAGTTTTTCACCGTTGAGCATGATGTCAGCTGTGGGTTTGTCATATATGGCCTTTATTACATTGAGGTACATTCCTTCTATACCTAATTTGTTGATTTTTTTTTTTAATCATGAAAGGGTGATGAATTTTGTCAAATGCTTTTTATGCATCTATTGAGATGATCATATAAATTTTATCTTTCATTCTCTTAATATGGTGTATCATATTCACTGATTTGCCTATGTTAAACTATCCTGCATTCCAGGGATAAATCCCACTTGATAATGGTGTGTGATCCTTTTAATGTACTGCTGAATTTGGTTTGCTAGCATTTTGTGGAGGAATTTTGCATCTATGTTGGTCATGGATATTGGCCTGTAAATGCTGAAGGCATCATACTTTCTGACTTCAAAATACATTGCAAAGCTACAATAACTAAAACAGTATGATATTGGCATAAAGGCAGATATATAAACCAAAGGAACAGAATAGAAAACCCAGAAATAAGCCCCCACATATGCAGGCAACTGATCTTTGACAAAAGTGCCAAGAACATACAATGGGGAAAGAACAGTCTCTTCACAAACAGCCCTGGAAAAATCAGACATCCACCACAAAAGAATGCATTGGACCCCTTTTTTCCACCACACACAAAAATCAACTAGAAATAGATTTAAGAGTTAAATGTAAGATCGAAAACTAGGGGAAGCTTCTTGACATTGATGTTGGCAATGGTTTCTTCGATTTGAAACCAAAAGCACAAGCAGCAAAACCAAAAATAGACAAGTGGGACGACATCAAACTAAAAGGCTTCTGAACAACAAAGGAAATAATCAACAGAGTAAAAAAGCAAGCTACAGAACAGAAGGGGGAAATTGCAAAGCCTCTACCTAGTAAGAGGTTAATATCCAAAATATATAAGACTATGCCACAACTCAATAGAAAAAAAAACAAAAAACTAAAAAATGTGCAAATGACTTTAACAGATGTTTCTTCAAAGAATACATACAAATGGCCACCAGGTATATGAAAAGGTACTCCACATCACTACTCATCAGGGAAATGTAAATCAACACCACAATGAGATATCACCTCATACTTCACACCTCATAGCCAGATGTCCCCTCAGAGTCCTCACCTAAGTTGCTTCAGTAACTGTTTGTCAAAGAAAGGCGGGCAGGAGGCAGAGGGAATTTGAGATTTAGAAGAATCGCTGACTCATCTTCTGGGTTCTTTTTGAAAGTGGCAGGTACAGAGAATGGACGGTCTCCCACCCACGCAGGCATCTGGCTTCCCAGTAGTCTGGGCTGCTCAGGCCCCACAGCACACAGACAAGACCCCACGGAGCAGCTGAGCGATGTGTATTTTCGTGCCACATGGTGGTGTTTTGTTTCTGTGGGCTCATTATTGGGAAACGGGCCGTCAACAATGGCTGTTACCAAAAAAAAAACAAAAAACAAAAGATACATGTTGGTGAGGATATGAAGAAATTAGAACCCTCATGCAGTATTGGTGGGATTGTAAATGGTGCAGCCACTATGGAAATAAGTATGGATCCTCCTTAAAAAATTAAACCTAGAGCTACCATATGATCCAGCAATCCCACTTCTGGGTATTTATCCAAAAGAATTGAAATGTAGATCTTAGAGAGATCTCTGCAGCCCCATGTCACTGCAGCACTATTCACAACAGCCAAGATATGGAAACAACACAAATGTCCATTAAAACATGAATGGATAAAGAAACTGTGGTATATACATACAAAGGAATACTGTTCAGCCTTTAAAGAGAAGGAAATTCTGCTATTTACGACAATATGGATGAACCTAAAGGACATTATGCTAAGTGAAATATGTCAGTCACAGAAGGACAAATGATTCCACTTATATGAGTATTTAAAATCATCAGACTCATAGAAGCAGAGAATATAATGGTGGTTGCCAGAGGCTGGGGGAGGGGATATGGGGAATTGTTGTTGGATGGGTATAAAGTTTCAGGTGCACCAGATGAGTAAGTTCTAGAGGTCAACTGTACAATACTGTGCCTATGGTTAACGATGCTGTACTGTGTACTTAAAAATATATTAAAAGGATAGAGCTCATGGTAAGTGTTTTTACTGCCAGACATACACACACACACACACACACACACACACACACACACACAAACACCAAAAAAAAAAAAAAAAAGCACAAGGAAATTTTTGGAGGTGATGGATATTTTAGTACCTTGATTGTGATGATGGTGTCAGAGGTATATGCACATGTCCTATCTCATCAATGAGTATATATTAAATGTGTGGATTTTTTTTATATAACAATTACACCTCTATAAAGCTTTCATATATTATATAGACTTTGTTTTTTATGACTTTTACATTTATGCTTACATATAAGCTTGACCTGCAGGTTTTGTTTGTTCACTACTTTTGTTGACTTGGTATAAGATTATGTTTGCTTTAAAAGGTGAATCGGGAAGTATTCTCTCTATAATGAGCGTGATCATCCTCTCTCTCTCAGAGATTTAAGTGGATTTCCTATAAAACCATCTGTCTTAACATTTTTCATTTTCTCCCTTTGTTATTCAATTATTCTACAATTAAACTCCATAATTTAAATTTTTCCTAGAATATCATTTCAAAATTTTTTTCCATGTTAATATATCCTATATTTTCTACCTTTTTAAACTTTTTGGAATACATGAATATTTCTTTTTTATTTGTAATGTTGTTACCTGTATTTGCTCTATTTTCTTTGAATAACTTCACAAATGTTCTTATTCAGTTCTCATTTTTAGATTTGACAATCTACTATCTGTTTTCTGATTCATTAACCTAAGTTTTGTCTTTATCAATATCTTCTTAGGTTTGTTTTATTGTTGTCTTTCTAATTTATTGTGAATTGAATGCCTAATTCATTTATTTTTATTCTATGTTAATAATGTTGGTACTTAAGGCTATGTATTTTCCTCTGAGTACAACTTTGACCAAACACCATGAGTTCTGATACATGGTATTCTCATTCTCATTATTTTCTAATTGGTCCCTAAATATACCTTTATTATTTTTTTTTGGTGTAAGAATATTTCAGAGAGTTTTAATAATTTATTTTAATTGCTAATTGAGAATTTTAATTACCCTTTCTGTTCCTTTTATAAATATGGTATCTGCCTATATTTTGATTATTGGAATGTATTTGTTCTGCCTTATAGCCAATACATAGTGTATTTCATGGGCTGAAATAGAATCTCTCATTTTAAGAAACATCTCAATTTAAGAAACAAATTTATTATTTGAAATCATCTAAATCCTTAGAACCTTTGCTTACAAGATCTGCCAAATACCAAGAGACATCACAACATTTTTAGTACAACCATAATGTCTCCATTTCTTCTTGTAATGCCAACAGTCTTCTCATCATAGTTCACTGTAATGTTAGGTGGCGTTTTAGGAACCAAGGACTGGCTCCGTCTACTAGACTGTAAGCCCACTGAAGACAGGAATCCATCTGCCTTGTTTACCCCTGAATTACCAGCCCCTGGGCCAGTATTAACTGAATAAATGTAATGATAAATTCACAAGTGTTAGGTTCATCAGTAAAAATGGTTTTTCTGCTGTAACAAATGTTTTTACCCTCAATTCTACCTCATCTGATACCAATATTCTGTTCCCATATTTTCTTGGTTTGTTTTGCCTGATGAATCTTGTATGTCTTGGTTTTGCCCATTTTTTTTTCTTTTTTGTGTTTCCTTTTCTGCCCTGTCCGTGATCTATGAAATCTATTTTCTTTGAGAATGTATTCAATAAATAGTGATTCAGTTTAGCATTCAGTAGTAAATGGTTTTAAGTGTTTCAAAAGTATTATTTAACCCCTGCATTTCACTCTTGTAATTTTATAATTTTTAAAGTCGGAAAGGAGGTGGAATCTTTTGAATCTCCTTTTAACACATCACAGTTTTATTCTCTCCTCCAAGTACTCTTAGACGTTTATTAAACAAACTGGGTTTTTACTAATTTGTGCATAATACGACTCCTATTCAAAAGTTAATTTTTAACATTTGAATTTAGTTTTTCAAACAATATCTCAATTATTTAGGCCAGCATTTTCTGAAGCACAAATTATGCCTTGAAGTTTGTCCTGCCTCCAGGCACATGGCCCGGCCTTTTTCCTCTCGCCCCCCCACCCCCACAGTCCGTGGCTGTGGGCCACACACCAGCTGGAGGGGGACAACATTCCCCCGGAGAGCTCCAGGGCCCACACGGTGCCCCAAGAAAGATGCAGCGGGGAGCTGAGCGCAGAGCACGCGGGCGGTGAGATGGGCGGGCTCTGGTCCGCGCACCAGTGCTGTCTGACGCCGGCCCCCCAGTGCGTGCCGCAGGCAGGAGCGGTCGCCCCGAGGTGCCTCCACCAGCCAAACGCCGCAGAATGAGAAGCGGCACCTGCTGCTGACCCCTCCCCCGCCCTCCTCACGTGGTCTTCAGGGCCCAGCGGCCCCTCGTGCAGGAAGAGCCGCCGAGGGACAGGCCACTCCTGGCCTTCCGTCATCACACATTTGCATCAATTGTATTTGGGCAGAAGCTGCCATTTAGTGGTAATTGTGTCACCTGCAAAACAGGGGAGGAAGCTCTTCTAAAATTCGCCAGGGCGTCGGGACAGGACGTGTGCACACAGCAGCCACGGCCTTCGCCACTTTGTTGGAACTGCGGCTGTTCACGTAAAGACTCACGCAGGTCACGTATTAATAATTATCCCTGACAGTCCTTAACATCAGCGGAGCCCACAAGTGAAGCAATATTCCACCTCCCGGTCTCATTTATCTTACTGCTTACGGCCCCTCTGTGGTCAGCGCGCTGCGAGCCCATGGACATTTAATTATGAGCACATCATAAATGTAGCTGAGAAGGCAGAGGCTGCCGGGGAGGCTCCTGGCGGGGGGGGGGGGTGGCTGCGGAAGTACTGAGCCGATGTCCCCACGACAGGGCGACAAAAACACTTGCACATTTCCCGGTCGGCAACTTCCTGTCCCCGGCCCTGCAGATGCAGCCGGTCCTCAGCGCCCTTGTCGTGAGACCGACGGCCAGCCTGTGTGTCTTCTGTCCCCCGCAGCTATGCTACTTCCTGTTCACCTCTGCTGTTTACCCACCTGATGGCCGTGAGCGCCCGGGACCTCCACCCCAGAGTCCAGGGGTCCAGGAAGCCCACCTGGCCGCCCAAACCACCCAGCTCGAAGGGGGGCGAGCGGCCCCACCACCACGCCTGCTCAGGTAACCCTCCACCAAACCTGAGAAGGGGACCCTGCAGGCTGACCGTCAGAGCAGGCCGGCCTGTGCATTAGTTTCTAATTAGCCACCGTCCTGACACAAGGGCCACTGCTTGGCACTGACAGGCTGCGTGGGCCACGTCGTGTGTCAGAGCGCGGTCCTGGCAGGGGCCGGGCACCCACCTTTCGCACAGTGCAGAAGACAAAGCGGATAATAAGGAGCATAGTGAAGGAGCTCGGAGGAGAACGCTGGAGAGGAGCTATCAGCTTGGCAGATAAATTCCACACACAATTATTCATTCCTAGCCTCTTGACATGTAGATTAATGAGTTTGATAACCCAGGCTTCTAGAAGTAGGTTCCACTGTGTTCTCAGGCTCTCTCCCTCTACCTACAAACAGCACGCGGGGCTGTGGAGGAAAAGCAAATCGATACATTTGCAGTGGCCGACGCGGCGTTTGTGATTGGAGCCCTATGTCAAAAATATGATGCGTACTCTCAAACCTGCGTCCTTCCCCACCAGGAAAAGCCAGCGGTGGCGGATGGACGCTGGAGGGGCAGTGGGCCTCAGACCTTGGCCTCCGCTTGCGTTCTGGCCCTTCCATGGCAGCCTGGGCACCCCGAGGGGAAGGGTTTTGTTAAGACAGTGGTGACCTGCAGGCCGTACCTGGGGTGGAGCCCCGCTGGATGCTGCACCACTGGTCTCGCTTGGCACTGAGACACCCTCACCTGGGAGGAGAAAGCACACGGAGCTGAGACCGCACCTGCAGCCTCTCCGACAGTTTCATTTGGGGCTGGCACCCAACCCCGGGTTTTAGTCCCTCTGATCCAAGTGTCATGAGTTCAAGTGCTGCCCCAGAGGAGCGGGTCTACTGTGCGCGCTTAGGCTTCGGACTCAGCACGTCTGCCGTGACTTCACCACCCCAGCCCGCACTGGGGAAAGTTTGGGCATGCGTTTCGGTGTCCAGAGTGTTCCGTGGTGTCCTCATCGGCCATGTAGCATTTCAGATCCCATCACATTTTATTTCCTCTTCATCATCCTAGGTGTATATACTCTAAAAATAAAGTGTGCTTTTTGCAACAAATTCAAACAGCATGGGAGGAAACGAAGTAATAAAGGTAAATGTTTGTCCAGGTACCCTTGGCCCCTCTCCAGAGACCAGCATAGCTAAAACGCTGGCATGCGTCCCTCAGACCCTTCCCCACAGCTTGGCTGTGCTGAAAGGGGCCAGTGGAGCTGTGAAGCCTGCGTTGGGGCAGGCGGGGCATGGGGGAGTCCCACCTGCTACCGCCCCACCCCAATCCCAGGAGACAGAGCAGACGCCACACGCCTGCACAGAGCGCTGCCTGAGCATTGCGTGGGCATGTGCAATGTCTGTGGGGTCTTAGCATGATGGGGGAGGGGAGCTCAGGGTCGTAGCACAGGCACCTTCTTTGATCCTAGGAAAAGGCATGAATGGAGCAGAAATTCACAGAGACCCGATCAGGTCTGTGAGTAACAACACCGACGAGGCTGAGCTTTTGTGGAGCGGGATCCGGCTTCTGCGAGACGTTGGTTCTGCTTCTCCAGAGACCGCACATGACACGCAAAACGCTGAAGTCCCTGTCCCTAGGCCTGCAGCCTGAAGGACACGCGGAGGTCCTCCAGCAGTGTCACGCCAGCACCGCCAGGCTCAGCGAACAAAGATTCGGGACGCCTGGGGACATCCGTTTTCAGGCGAACAACAGGTAAGATTTCAGTATAAATATGCCCCAAAGATGCATTAGACATACTCAGGCTTTTAAAATGTGCTGTATGCCGAATACTAAAATAATATGCTAAAAAAAAATGTAATGTTTGTGTGTCCCAAGCATATTTGGGACACATAAGTGCTAAAGAATGGTTAGTTGTCTGAAATTCAAATTTAACCGGACATCCCACATGTTTCATCGGCAATCTTCTTCAGGGCGTCCAGAAGGGAGAATGCCCTGGGCCCTGCCCTCCTGTGGCCCCGCCCTCCCGCGGCCCCGCCCCCCTGTGGTCCTGCCCCGGAATCCAGCCTGAGACACCCCCACCTCAGTTTAGGCTGTCATATGCAGCTCCCCAGAAACGAGCTGATGGAAAGCATGGCCCGGTTTCTTCTGATGATTGGGGCCCTGGGTCAGGAGGAGGTAGGGTGTTTGAGGAGAGGCTGGGTTGCAGGTGGAGGGGCTCCGTGTGCAGCCGCCCTGAGTGTGGAGCCTGGTCTTGCTCTCTTCCCGCTGGTCACATCGTCGTCCTGACCGGAGCACTTCCACAGGCCTCCGGGCTGCAGAATCCAGAGGAGATTCCCCCAGAGGACCCTGAGGAGTGTCCAGCAGCTCCCCGGCCCTGCCTGCTGGCCGACTGGCTTCCCCCCACGAGCCCCGTGCCCCTCCATCAATTCCGGGAAATGGCTCAGCACCCTCCAAGAAGGGGGCGCAAGGCCCAGAGGTTCTGAAAGCTGAGGCAAGCAGAGCCAGCTGCCAAGAGCACAGGGCAAAGCGTCCCCAGCAAACCTCAGTGCATGGGGAGCAAGTTTTAGAAGAAATGGAGGTCACATCAGACTGGCCAGTAACCGCCCTTCAGAAACACGTTAGTCAAATTGAGCAGCGAGAATAATGAGACCAGGGACAGGGCCCAGCAGCCTGGGGTCCTCAGGACCAGCTGAGTGAGGGCGGAAACATGACGCCGGGTGCTCAATGACTGCGTGGCCCCCGGGCAGCGGCCACTCCACGCTGGCCGACCGGAAGAACCGACCTCGCTGTCAGCATTGTGTCCTCTGGGCTCCCCGCCACTCCAGCCCCTACCCGGCCACACACAGTACTCAGAGCAGTCCAGAATCTTATTCGGTCTGCACAGTCATTTAAATGTTTGAATTAATTGCCAATATTTGAAAATCAGGAAATTTCATAGGAAAATCCAGATTTTCAGTTTCCTTTTAAAAATCAGAAGATCCTACAATAACAGGCCTGTGTCCATCAAATTGTTGGAGGCCGGGAACAGCTGCCCTCCTAGATGGGGTATGCATTTGCCAGCTCTCCCTGGTCCCCAAACTCCCTATTGGCTAACTCCCGCTCCGTGGGGCACCAGGCACACCCCATGGGGCACCAGGCATGCCCAGCACTTGGCCCCTGAGGACCACAGCAGGGACACAGGCAACCTCTGCCCCCCCAACAGTCCCTCCCGCCTTTCAGAGGACCCATCACTGTATGCCATAAGCACAGGTGAGCTCCCGTTTATTTCCCCCAAGTCCTGGGGTTTACCATCTGGAACCCCAATAGCAGCTTCAATTAACAAGACAACTCCAGAGCTGGAAACCATTTAGAAAATAAATAGAAAAGAAGCACTTTCAAGAAAACTGGAGCAGTCATACCCAGGGCCTGAGGCAGCAGTGAAGGCATGAATCACAGGCCCATTTCACAGATTGTGGCCACTGAGGTCACAGACCCATTTCCCCCTGACTCTATACCTCTTAATGTCCAGGATGAATGTCCCCCAGTGGGGTAGGAGAGGGCGCTGTAATCAATATCTTAAGTGTTGAAGGGGAAAAAGAGTTCTGATTGGCTGAAGCTGGAATTGGGATTCTGGACCGAGCTTTATAAAAGGATAATGTATCTTTAAGCCTAGGTGCCCTTCAGGGAATGTATTGGATAAATGTCTTCTGAAAAGCCTGTAAATATTCCATCGCCTCACTGTCATTACTACCATGAAATGATAATGAAGCATGAAAGAAATATAATTCCATATTCAGATGACAGCATTAGCCTCCATAAGCAAACTGAAATATTTATTAGTAAAATGTTCAGTATCTACGCCTGTAATCTAAAAAAAGGACAAAAATGTTTTATAATAAAAAAGAGATTGAATGCAGAGGTAAAATCTGGTTGGCTGATTTTATTGCTTATTATTAAATCCTGGCAAAACAATTATTTTTTTCTTTTCATTAGTAAGACACCCAAATTAAAACTATGCCCTCCGGCTGCAAGGTTTACAGTAGTGATTAAAAACAAGGAATTGTGATGCATGGGGCTTTTGACAATGGCATAATCAAATTCATTCATATTGTTCAATCTTTCACTGACAAATATTTTTACAGTGAAATATACCAAACAAAGAATCACATACAACAACTATCAATACAGAGAAATTAAGAAACCTTGTTATTATTTAAACAGTGAAGTGATACAACGTTGCCATAATCGTGAATACAAACATTATAGTGCAGTTAATTAGGGTAATTATTGCCTAAATTGTGCTTAATTGTCTTATACTGAATAGGATGTGTGAATGAAGCTTTTTGAGCTTTTTACAATACATGAGTGCCACTGAGCTATTTAGTTATAATTTAATAAGTTTTGATGGTATTTCCTATAAATCAGGAAATACATCTGAATACGAGCTAAGAGATAAACATGAGCCATAGGCCTTGACCTCCGTTTCACCTTATTGAAAAACAGGCATAAGAGAGTCATTTAGTATAACCAGCGTCACAGAGCGTTCCTGTACCCTGAGCACATTCCTTTAAGGAGAGGGGAAAGGAAAAAAACAGGGTCTTCGAAGTGAATGAAAAATTAGAAATTCAAGTGACCACGATCGATTCTGAAACACTGCACAAAATTAATTACAGTTTTGCATCAGAAGCAAGAATGTAGGTTTCAGACAGTCAGTGTCATTTATCTCGAGCTGCACAACATACAAGGCGATTAAAAAGCCAAATCTGCCCCCACCCCGGCCTGAGGCCCCTCAGAGGCTATGCAGTACAATGATTAACTCCCAGTTATACGACGGACGTGTGGACGCTCCAGCTGGATGGAGTGTGGGCCAGTCACAGACGCCAGAGAGGGACAGATCAGCGTCTCTTTATCAAAGTCCAGTCTGACCACCACTGACGGGATCCAGATAAACAGCAGAGATCTGAGAATGGCTGCAGAAAGCTTCCTTGGCAAAATCCAAATCTCTAATTTCTATCAATTTTTAATTGCTTGTCTTATGTTTGCATGTTTATACAATTGGTTTAAAGGATTTATTCTGTTCTATAGGCTACTCTGACTAAATCGTTTCCCATCACACAGCACCCGGTCTTGAGGTGGAGTATAAAATTCAGTGTCCAAAATACATCTCAGCTAGGGAGGTCCCCTGGCCCCTCTGGCCCTTGGGACTCGCCCAAGAAGGCATTGGTGTCCAGGTGGCCCACAGATGTCCCCAGAAGAAGCTCAATAAATAAATAAATACTCGACAAAGAAACCCAGCCACACCGCCCCTCCTTCCTCAGGGCCCTGCTTTCATTACCCCCCTTTGGAAAAGGCAGGATGTGCATGTGTTCAAAATACATCTTATTCTGTTGTCAAAACTAACTCAGTATTAGAAAGGCTGACAGATTTTCCCCGACTCCAAGAAACCACACATGGTGTGTCACACACATGCACACACACACACAAGCTGGGTGCCTGCTTCATTTAACCCAGCGTTCATAACCGACTTATTAACATGAGAGATTGCCAAGTGAAAAACTGTCACTTTAAGATTTGTAAATTGAGCCTCACCGAACAAACTCTAAGATTCTGAGCAATTGGCTCTGGGTCCCACTGAAACTCTGACTTCGTAAGCTCTGCCTCACTCAGCCTGACTCGGCCCCGCCCCGCCAAATCCCCTCAGCCCTCTCTCTCCCCGGGGATTTCCTAACACATCTGCAGACACGGTGCCACCGAACTCTTCGTCCCACTCATCCAGCCACGGGTCATCCCAGTGGTCCCAACGCCAACAGCTGCTGGGCCCAGGGAGGCCACAGAGGACAGGAGAGGAGCCGGTATAAGCAAAGTCCACGTCTCATTTCCCCTCTTTGAGTGGAAACGTAGAAAGAGAGAGTTCTTCATCTTCTTCAGGAAAAGCAGCAATGTCAGGGCAGCAGGGAGTGGGGACCGTGGCTAATAAACACAGTGCCTCTGAGGGGACAGTACCGGGCACGGCCATGAGAAATGCTGCTCTATGGCCAGACAATTTCTGATGAAAACTGAAAACATGAATAGTTTCAGAGAACTTCAGTTTCTTTCATGTTGATTTGCATTTTTAAAGTAAATAAAAGAACCACTCTGCTGGTTGTGTAAAAACACTTCTGATGGCCAAATCCAGCATCCAGCTCCGAGCCCCCAACTAGTGACTTCAGGGCCATCGCACCTTTGACGAGTGCTGCATTTCCACTGTTGACTGGTAGTAAAGGAGCCCTCTCAGGATTCTGAAGGTCAGATCACTGCCCTCCACCACCCACCCCCGCGACGGTAAAAGCAGCCCTTGCACTCAGCGCCCCCAGCAGCCCCACCAGAGGAACCACGGTTGCCACGGCTGGGGAGGTCTGTGGGCTCTGGCCCAGGTCAGGGTCTACACCCACGTTGTTTGCAGATTCCAGAACCAGCCTGATTTGCCTTTTTCCCCAATCCATGGACTCTGAGAAGTTAAATAAATACCTAGACGCCATACGTCCAAGACTTGTACTCTGGTGTGGGCCCCTGTCCCCCCTGCTCCCCGCCGCTCCGGGCTGGGCCCCCTTCTAAAAAAGCCGTTCCTATTACTGCAGCACCATTAGAGAAACAGAGATGTGCTCAGCTACTGTGGGCGCCCCCAAGCTGCTCCTGCCAGTGCCCACTAGTGACCCTGACGCGGTGCCTTCTCACAGCTCCCAACAGCTCCCTGCCGATTCCTGGCCAAGCAAATATGCAGCTCCCACCCCACCCCCCGGCCTGCTGTCAGACCACCCAGGCCATGACAGCGATGCAGGAATGCCTGAGTGGATGGACGGACCGTGCAGGCCCTGCCCTGGCTGAGGAAGCTGGCGTGCCCTTGGGGTCAGAAGCATGTAGTGGCCGTGGGCTAGTCATGTGCGCCCAGAGCTTCCGCTGGCACTTCTACAAAGACAGCTCATACCGCCTGCCTCGCAGCTGCCAGAAGAATTAAATTTCCTGTTCAGAGATGTCAGGTCACCAAGTAAATAGCAAGAATGGTCTTTGGTTTTAGGTTACGTGCTGTACGGACAACGCAGTGACTGGGTCAGCCATGAGTCAAGAAACTCCCACCCAGGACAGCAATGAGTGCATCTTTGAAATGAAATTGCTGGGGAAATATTTTTCTAAGAAACTCACTCTGTAATAGTTTTGAGACGCATCTAGGGGGCCCTTGGAGAATATAAGACACTGAGTGTGAGGTCTCTCCCTTCACAGCCTCGAATCTTCAGGTGGTGCAGAGACGGCAGTGGGGAAATGGGCTGGGCGGTCAGGTACCCGATAGCCCAGCTTCCCAAAGGCTCGTGCCAGAAACGAAAAGGGAGAGTGGTGGATTTGGATGCTCACGTCATTTGAATCACTGCTCCAAGCCAAGGCCACCAGCGCGGCTGGTGACGTTTGAGAAGGGGCCTCATAAGCTATTCTTGCTTTATAGAATATTCTAGTGCTGTCTTCATCAAAGGGATTGTATTCTATATGCTCAGGTATTAAAGAGAAAACAGAAGGTCAGCTTTGGGAATCTGAACCAGAGAGATTTTAACTTAAGATATCATTTTTTATAATATCTCAAATTTGAGTGAAATCGGACAATATTTACAGCATTTTTTCCACTCTGCATCACAATATAAGCTGCAAGAGTGCACTCTGTGAGATAAGCAGAATGCCCGCCTTGCCGCCGACTCCACACGATTGGGACCACCGGCATTCACATTAATACCTCCAAATCCCCACTCCTGATGGGCCTGGATGCCGCAAATGAACTTGAATAACCAAATTCTCCAGGCAGGAAAAGACGACACGCCCCGTCCCAGAAGAGGCCAGCGCCCGGTCACCTTCGCGAGCAATACCATTTGCAGTTCTTGGAATCGGGGTGTGGCCTTCCAGTGAGGGCAGGGGTGACACACCTGAGACTGGATGCACCTAGGCCCCCGCTGTGCTCCCCCAGGGTAAGGCAGCCCCTCTGCTAACACTTAAACGTCCCCACATTCACAGGGACCTATGCTGGACCTGGGAGAAGGACAAGGTCAGCTGTCCCCAAGCCCAAGGGCAGTCCTTGCCTGAATGCCACTCTGAGCTTCACCCCATGGGTGGGTGTTATTAGAGGGGGGCTGCACAGCAGAGACACCCCAACTCACGCACAGTGTTCTCAAGGCCTTTGGGAAATCTTGGGTGAAACCAGTTTCAAATTACAGGAACATTTTCCCGAGCACAGTTGTTCAGAGGGTATATGTATGGTAGTCTCTGAAAAATTCCAGAAAAAGGACAACCCCATTCAAATTGGAAAGTGATGAAAAGAGATAAAGTTCACAGGGAATTTTTCCCATCCCCCTCCTTACTCCTCTCCCTTCTTCCCCCCCGCCCCCCCTTCTTCCCCCCCTCCCCCGTCCTTGGCAATGTACCTTAGAGAGACTGTGACAATGACAATGCAAGTAGGGTGACTTTCATTTAAAATTAGCTACCGGGTACCTCACAATCCAAAGTTTAGTCTTCTAGGAGAATAACTGTAGCCAAAAGCAATGCATCATGTTGTTAAATAAGAGCCAAATAAGTTTCATTAGAGAAGAAAATGATCCAGGGGTCACAGTGGGCAACTGATGACGATGAGTCAGGACCGTGAGGCGAAGTGGGAAACAACCAACCCTGGAGGAGAAGTCCCTGCTCTACAACTGACCTCGGACAGCCCCCTCCCTAGGAGCCAGTTTTTCCAGCCACTAAATGGGGGTTAAATAATATCACTTCTATCTTTCTCACAAGGTTGGTCTGGAGACTCAAAAGAGAGAACAAGGTGACAGCATTTAAAAAGCTTAAGGTGTCACACGTGCCTCAGGGTTACTGCTGACACGCTGGCCCTGGGGACTAGCACACTTATAGACTTAATCCCCTTACCATGATTTGTGACACTTGTTTTAAGAAGAAAATTAAGAATATTCCCAACATGGAGTTTTCCCCGTGCTCTTCCTTTTACTCTTTCAAACAGGAACCACGTGCATAACTACGGTTTCAGTGATAACAACAGTGGTTGAGTGATGTCAGCATCATGGAGGAGAGGGCAGACTCCTTTGATTCTCCCTTAAATTGACAAGTCGGACAACTATGACCCAACAAAGAGTCCCCTGCTCAAGACACACAGCTGCCTGAGAAGGCCACACGAGGACACCTGAAATGGTCAGGTTTGGAACGAGCAGGGGAGGCGGGACAGGTGGAGGGCACGGTGAATTCTACCACACATTCAAAGATTTCACATCTATCCTTCTCAAACTCTTCCATAAAACTGAAGAAGAGGGAACACTTCTTAACTCATTTTACAAGGCCAACACTATCCTTATACCAAACCAGGCAGGGACAACACAAAAAAAAGAAAATTACAGACCAATATAGAGATATGATGAACATAGATGCAAGGATCCTAAACAAAATACTAGCAAATCAAGTACAATAATACATTAAAAGGCTAATACATCACAATCAGGTGGGGTTCATTCCAGAGACGCAAGGACAGTTCAACGCCCACAAATCAGGCAGTGTGATCCCCACATTAACAAAATGCAGGATAAAAACCACACAATCATCCCAGTAGATGCACAAAAAGCACTTGACAAGATACAACATCCATTTATAATTAAAACACTCAATAAAATATTAGTAGAAGGAAAGTACGTCAACATAATAATGGCCATATGACAAACCCTCAGCTAACATCATACTCAATGGGGAAAGGCTGAGAGCTTCTCCTCCAAGATCAAGAACAAGACAAAAATTAACTCATAGTGGACCAAAGACCTAAGTGTGAGACCTGAAACAAAAAAACACATAGAAGAAAACACAGGCACTATGCTTACGGTCCTTGGTCTCAGAGGGTTTTTTGTGAACTTGATCCCAAAGGCAAGGAAAACGAAAGCAAAAATAAATGAAGGGATCTACATGAAACTTAAAAGCTTCTTCACAGCCAAAAAAACCATCAACAAAACAAAGAGGCAACCAACAGAATGGGAGAAGATATTTGTAAACCTCTGATAAGGGGCTGATAACCAAAACATACAAAGAACTCATACAACTCAACAACAACAAAAACTTGAGTTGCAAAGCTGCCAGGAGACCAGGGCAGCTGTGCCCACAATACCGGCTGGCAGCCCCCTCCATGCACCCCTGCCCTGCTCTCATGCATCTCATGCTGTCCCTCAGCTTCGGCTCCGTCCTTGGAGCTCAGCCCGCAGAGATTAGGGGCTCCCAGAGCACCCCCTCAGAGCCTGGCCCAGGATCTGTCGTGGCTGGGGCAGCTGCTGCTGGTGAAGCTCAGTGAGCCTTGCAGGTGTGACGAGGGAGGCCGGGGATATGTGATGAAATGGGAGGGCACTGGGTTCCATCGTGCCCCTTCTACTTGACACCTTGTGGTCAAGGGGCTCAGAGTTCCGGTTTGTTCATTTGCCAAAGAAAGCCAGTGCATCTTGCCCCAGACACAGGGACCCTGGCTCATCTGTGCCACAGGTCACCTGACCCACTGAGCTGTCAGCACGCTCACCATACCTTTCACCCCGCTATCTGCCACTGTGCCCCTGTCCTGTGCGTGCACGTGGGCCCCACCCCGCCTTCCTCCACTTTCTTCCCACTGGGAAAGGCCACCAACATCACGGGTGGGGAACAGACACCATCTCTCTGCTTCCTTGGTCTCATTCCAGAATCTATAGGATGGAGGTGGCTTCTTCTACCTGTCATACTGTGTGATAGGCTCTCTCCTGCTCCAGGAGGGGGCCAGGGGTCAGGGGTTCTGACAGTCGGCCTGTTTCACAGATCTCATCCGGCCCTTAAAGCCACGTGTCTGGTCTTGGGACCACACCTCAGAATCCTTAAAAAAGCAGGCACCCTAGACACAGCCTGCGACCTGCACAGGTGACAACACTACCTAGAGAGTGGCGGTTGAGAGCGGCTTCATTCCCTGGACTGCCACCCATGCGTGGGGGTGTCACAGGGACGATGAGAAACCACCTTAGAAAAATGAAAATGCAGATGTTGGGCCAATCAGACACAGGCCTGTGCGGTTCCCTGAGCAGATTGGGAAGTTCTCGGCGCGGACTCTTAAAGGCTCAGGGCTGTTATCACCTCCAAACCCTGCGAGCTGAGGTTGTGTAGAGACTGGTTAGCTACGAACGGCTTAAAGACGGCCAAGAACACGCTCCTGACTAATTGAAAACCAGCACTTCGTCAGATTCCCCTGATATTACACCATAATATCTTACTCAGAGCAGTCTCAGTACTTCAATAAGTGGGGAATTTAAAAAAATAACATCTTCAGGGCTTTGCAGAAATTGTGGCTGTTACCAATTTATGCTGCTTTTTTAAGCATTATTTTCTTATATTTCCCACAATGCCTCGGCTCAGAAGCAAACAGAAACTGAGTGATTACCCCAAAGTGCGCTAGATGAACTGGAAAAAGTCTATTCAAACAAAGCTCATTAGTTCTGATACCTCCAGGGCTATGACAAATTAAGCGGCTGGTGAGTGTGCTTGCAGACAAAAGGACGATGCCGAAAACTAGGGCTGAGCTAGGCACTGTGTCAATAAATTCCTCTGAAAAAGGTAAAAATTACAATTGGAGCTAAAACGGAATCCCTTTAAGGAGCATGTACAAAATAGATCATCCCTTCTTCCCTGTGTGGGTTTGTGAACTGGCTGTGATGAATTATCGCAGCCCAGGAAGTGGCCCTTGCAGAGGGGCTGCTGGGCCAGGTGTGTCCCGAGATTCTGGCTGCGTGCTGGCACCGACCCTCGCGTCTCTGCAAACACTTGGCCCCAGGACAGTGGCTCCAAACCGAGCAAGCAGAGCAGTGCTTTCAAAGCGACATGGCTGGGGACGCAGCTTGAGGACCAGAGGCCACCTGTGCTCCCAGCCCACAGAAGCGCGTACAGACCAGCCACGGGCCTCCTTCCACGGCTGCACACCCTCTGCATGAAGAACCATCGTACACGGGTGAGCCTGGCACACAGAGGCCTTGGCAGTTATTTATTGAATGAAGGATTGAGGCCACCTGATGAGGGAGTCAGGGTGTCAGGAAGGCACCCCGGTTCTCCAGACAGACCTGGGGATTTCTGCTCCGGGACCATGGTAGCCACATAGGAGTCTTGGCCTTTTGGGGTCTTGTCTTTGTTTCAAATTTTGTTATGAGTTTGCACATTAATTTTGACTTTTTAAAATGTCACCTGTGATTGAGCCTGATTACTGAGTTTGTCAACATCCCCTTAAACTTTGCACCAGAGGTGAGCCTCACTTCCCCCACCCTCACCAGCCCAGAACCACGCCCGCCCTTGGCAGCCACGTGCCCCCAGCCGCCCAGCCATACACCTCAGTCTCTGGCACCACCAGGCACTTGCAGAAAACACCTCACCTCCCGGTGTAGGGCTGGTTTCATGAGCAGCCGACCAGAGGACACAGTGCAGAAACGGGGGGCACCACCCACAGGACGAACTCTGACCAGGAAATAGGTGAGAGGGCTGGGGGTGGGGAACGAGGGCTTCGCCCCCTGCTGTGTCCCCGGCCACCTGCTGAGGCCATCAGAGCCTCAGCTCCACTTCCCCCACCTCTGCCCATCTCCCAAACGAAGCCCCAGCACTTTACCCCTTGCCTGCAGCTCGACTTTCAGGAGAGCCTGGGCTCTGGCAGGTCTGGTGCTGGGTTTTGCTTTGTTGTCTCGATCCATCTAATTTGTAGCTTTAAAATGCACTTTAATATCTAATACGAATTCTCCGCCACTGTTTTTTCCCCAAAATTTCCTTGCTTGTTATTACTCATTGAATCATCCAAATGAACTTTCCCAGAAGTTAAATTCTGGAGAAAAGAAATGTCTTTCTATTTTTCAAATCATCTTCATTTATTATCTTTTTCCAAATCCAACACAAATATTTATGAACAGCTTGGATGTAAGCACAGCCCTGGGCTCTGTGTGGCCCCGAGGGAACTGTAATCTAGCTGGGGAATGAAAGAGAGTGATAAACAAGCTTCATATAAGCCCTCAGGGCGGATGGCAGCATCCCGGTTTGCAGAGAGCAGAGCCAGAGCTGGAAGTCCCATAACTGCCCAGAGAGCAGGGGGAAACCCTGGACCCCCACCCCCAGCCCTCCTCTGTGCACTCGCCAGCCTGGAACTGTGTTGGCTGCAGACAGTGAGACCAGGTGGGGAGGAGCGTCAGGGGACAGATGAGTGTCAGGGACTGAGGAGAGGGAACATCACTCTGAGGAGACAGAGGGTCCAAAGCCGTGGGAATAGGTTCCAGAAAGCACCCTGCAGCATCCAGACCCCATGGACAAGGAGAACACACAGCAGGTGTTCCTAAGTGCCGGGTGTGGACGGCTGGTGGGCCGCCGTGGTTTGCTCACTCGCGTCCCATGAGGATTCTGCTCTTGACGCCCTCATGTGACCCTGAAAGGGCAGAGCCCTCAGCCTGTCACACACTTTGTCTGGTGGCCTGTGTCTCCAGCCAAAGGATTCCAGGGAGACAGCCCGAGGCCAGGACAGTGATGCTCCCCCCTTGTTTTGCAGGATTTTAAAATTATCAAATGTTCACTTTTCTTGAACTTCTCAAAACAAAATTCGACTTGGGAATAATATGTCTTATTGTGATAGTGGTCTGTGTGCTTTTTAAAAATTCTTCAATCAAAATCAACTCACATAACCATAATGTGTCATCTGCCTGGTACCATGTCCAGGACACCTGCCTGCACCCTGTGCAGCTACCACCATCCCTGGAATATCGTGGATGCTTTGTGAATTAGTGAGTGCATGAATGAATGAGTGAATGAGTGAGTGAATGAATGAATGAGTGAAACAGTGAATCAGTGAATGAACGAGTGAAAGAATGAATGAGTGAGTGAATGAGTGAATGAGTGAATGAATGAGTGAATGAGCGACTATGAACAGCTGACACCCCTGGGACAATGGTGGCTGTGTGAACAGAGTGCTGTGGAAATGCAGGAAAGGGAGCAGCACACAGTGGGGATGTGGCTGTGGGGGGAGGGGCAGAGCCACTGCTGACGCCCCTTAGCCCCGTCCCTGCTCAGCACCTGAGGACATGGATGGCTCTATCATGCAAGGAGAATGGTGAAGTGACAAAATGGCCATTCCTCACTTCTTAGCGTCTGCAGAGACCACGCTCCCTCAGGCAGGAGTATGTCTAGTCGACACTCAGAAGATGAATGCCACCTTAGAGGGGTATGTCTGTGGGGTGGAGGGGACAGGTTCTTGCAGCAGGCATTTAGAACCCTCTGGAAGATCCTGACTTGGAGATGGCAGGCAGGTGGCAGGTGCCTTTGCAAAGCCCTGGGTGTGCTTGGATGGACCTGGAGCCACTGAGCACACAGTGCAGGTTGGGGGAGCCAGGAGGAAGGCAGGGTGGGAGGAGGGATGACTTTGAACCTGGTGGGGCAGTGTGGGGATCCCCTGGAGGTATTGTGAGTGCTCCACACTGTCCCCAGGAAAGAGGCTGAGACAGGGACATTCATCCACCGAATCCTGACGAGCACGTCCCAGGGGCCAGGCTCTGCCATGGGGGGCAGCGGCCATCACAGGCAAGGCTGAGGAGATGAGATGCCTGCCCTCGTGGGGCTGACCCAATGGGAGGACAAAGCGTGTCCCCCACTGCTCGCGTCTCGCAGGCCTGAGGTGTGGAGGGAGACGGGCCAGCGAGGGAGGACAGGCAGGCAGGGGTGGCCCCGGGGCTGGACTTCCACTGCTCCCCCTCAAACACTCACCAGGCACCACAGCCCCAGGATGTGCAGGGAAGGTAGGGAGACCCTAGACCTGTCGGAGGCGCTCTGCTTGCTCTTGGAGACCCAAGCCTGACCGTGGACCAGTCGTTGTCACCAGAGTCTCAGAGGGCAGCTCCAGGTCCCACACAGCTGACATCTCAAGGCCAACGCTTGTCCGTCACCAGCAGCTAACTGCCACCGCTCCAATCCACTTGGCCTCCAGATGGACTGCTTTGAACATCAGCTGGTGTTCCATATGGCAACCTTTCTGAAGAGCAGGAAGGGTTCTCTGAAGGAAATAGGGGAACAGGGCAGAAGAATTTCTCCTCAGAGAGATAGAGGACCCTTCTGGAGTAGATCTCCATTTTCCAGCGGAGGACCCAGAGAGTTTTTGTGAGGCACCATGGCAATGCAGCAAGTTGGCGACTAAAGCCTGTTTGGGGAGGATGGTCCCGCCCCTCAGACCTCCCCCCGCCCCCATTGAAGGCCACACGTGGGTCCCAGAATCCAGGGCACTGTCGTTTATCCCTCTGAGATGGGAGGTCACATTGCAGAACCCAGCCCCAGAAACCCTGGCAAAGCACTTGGGCCATGCACCACACGCAGGTGTCGTTCTGGAAACACTGCTGTCTGCTATTTGCACAGTAACCTTTTGCCTGATACTGGAGGACGCCACGCCCACAGTGTGCACATGCCCTTTCTCTAATCCACCTGGGCCCCAATCTTCTGGAGGCCCAGCGAATAAGGTGGCAGCTGGTCCCCTGATCAGACATCGCGGTGGCTACTGTCCCAGGCCTCACATTCACCATTTTCTATGAGTAAGAAAACTTTGCCCTGTCTTGCCAGCATGTCACGGCAGGTCAACACCGGCAGGCGAGCAGAAGCCACGTCCTACAGACATCACGAGAGACAAAGTGAATTCGTGGGGCCCAAGGATGAGACGCAGCCACAAGCAAGGAGCCCCTGGGCCACAGGGTCCCTTGACATGGGCCCACAAGTGTCCCACAGGGTCCAGCCTGCCCAGCAGGCCTTCTTCCACCGAGGTCTCTCAGGAAACATTCGTGCCCTCCAGCCTCCCCTCACCCAGGGAGGCTGGTCGTGGGCAGAGCAAGCCCAGCTGTTCTGCTCCAACTGTCAGGCACCCGCCCTGGGGCACAGGCATCCCAGAGGACACAAACATAGTCTAGAAAGTGTGCTTTTCAAAGACAAAATCAATCATGCAAATTCATGTTTTAGCAAGGGGGGCACAGGGCAGCCGGCCAAAGCCACGCATCCTTTCCTCCTGCCCAGAGCCCCTCCCGGCCCTCTCTGCTCTCCGTGGGCAGTGGCATGCTACAGCCCAGGACCCTGGCCATCAGAATCAATCCAGCATGTCCAGAGCACACTGCGGAGCCAGGGGCAGTCGCAGCAGCCCTTCCCCATCTACACCCTTCCATACCCCCGGCACCAAGCCACCCGCCACCAACAATGTGCCCCGGGACACTTCTAAATGAGAGGATAGGGTACAACGCCCATGGGCGTCAGGCAGGCCAGCTCCATGCGTGATGCCAGGCAGGTGTGAGAAGTACAGCAGTACAGACCCAAGTCCATGGGGACCGACACTCCATGCAGGGCTGGCACAGGGACCAGACGAGTAAAGAGCACAGCTCCGTGGAAAACAGCAGCCCTCCTGGCACCTCTGTCATGGTCCCACGGGAGCCTCCCGATTTTCCCAAGAGAAGCCAGAAGTTTGGATTTTTCTGTGCAAGCTTCTGATTTTTAAGGGCTGGCCTCTAATTCAGGTTTTGTTAACACAATACACAGGCCAAAGACAGCTCCGCCCCTGGGCCTGAGGGCAGCCCAAGGCATGTGCCCCCACCCTGTGGAGTGCCCAGGAAAGCCAGCTCCACTGGAGGGTCCCGGGCAGCCCGAGACCCCAGTACCTGACTCGGGGTCTGCCCACCCAGCAGTTAAACTGCCGCCCCCACTTCTGGCCTGTGGGTGATGGTGAGACCTCGTCTTGGGGAACAGAGGACAGCTGTCCAGTGTGCCTGCCCAGCATGCAGTGACCTCTGCGGGGGAGGGGCCGTCTGTGTGCAGCGGAGGGCGGATGGCGAAGGGTGCGGGTCCCTGCTCCTGGCCCTGCTGTCATTCCAATTGAAAAAGGTGTCTGAACGCCACACAGGGGCTCTGTTCCCTGTCGGCAGTACCTATTTCCAAGTGTCTATGATTGACACGAATCTTAATGTGCGTTTTTAAACATGGAACCATTCTGAGTGCAAATACTGCAGAAACGGGACTCCCCAGCCCAGCGATCCTGAGGCCGCCTCCCTGGTCAGTTTTGCAGACACGAGCGTGCCCTTGAATGGCATTCCCCTCGCCTATGACTGTTATCTGAGGTTCCAGAGCACAGGTGACACTCACGGAGAAACAGGCTCCGCGGGTGCCTCTGAGTACCTGCTCATGGCCTTGTGTCCTTCCTCACACGCCGCCAGCGAGCCTGGCCTCAGCCGAGATGAAAGAGGACCCGGTGCTGTCACCAGGAGGCTCCAACGTCGGGTCCCTTCCCTGAGCCTCAGACAGGCCAGCTTCCCGGCCACGTGGGCAATGCTGTCCTGGGTCTCACAGGCCGTTCCCACCCCAGGAGATGCCCGCTGAAGGCACACAGACTGGTACTTGGGGCCACCTTCACCGCCAAGGAAGCGTCGTCTAAGCTGTTAGCTTGTGGTCGTGGAGTGTCCGGCCAGGGCCGGCAGGCTGCAGGGAGGGAGAATGACGCTCCCAGTATGTGCAGGCCCAGAACTGGAAAGGCGGGCTAGCCCGGGTGCTGGGGGCTTCCTGCAGGAGGGGGCCCAGAGCTGGGACTGGACTGGACAGGTAGGCAGGGTCTGAAGAAGCCATGAGAAAGGAAAATGGGGAATGTGAAACACAAAAAGCACAAGTGGGATCGGCAGGCCGGGGGCCTTGATTGATCGGGGGTCCCGGGACTCCGTCACCTGGTCACCCAGCCACTGAGCTGTGACTTGCCCTGGGTCACGGCTCCTGACACCCCCAGGTGCCCCAGCCCCTCGTCTTCCTACACAAAGACTGCTCTAATTTTCCTTGCAGCCCAGGTGAGAGGCAGTTAGGGGACAATGCTATCTGAGCGTGGTGGCACCCGAAACACGACTGCCATTTATTTCGTTATGTGAAATTAGAGCACGCCTGGTGCCATAATGAATCATTTCCTTCTGGCCTCAGCCACGGTGTCAGGCAGGAGCTCACGTCCCCCATTCAGGGCCTTTCACTTCATCGCAGGCTAATAATAACCCACCCAGGCGAGTGCACGTCTTCCCAAGACAATGCAGGGCCCGGACGGGCATTGTGGGCAGAAGAGCAGTGCCCCTGGGGGGAGGGGGAGACCAGGCTGGGGGTCCGGGTGGGCCATGGTGGCAGCAGGAAGACAATGCCCATGGTGAAGGAAAGAACGGCATGGGGACAGGCCCGTGGGAACCTGGGTCCCTTTCCCAGCAGTCCCACCGGTGGGGGATGGGACAAGGGCCCATCCCCAGGCTGTTCCCCCACCAGGCTCTTTCCTGGTGCCCAGGTCCGGCTCAGAAGCCTCCACCTCGAGGAAGCTGTAGCCTGATCGCCCACCGCCGCAGGTGCCCTCACCCTTCACTCCTGGGGAGCTTTCATAGCATCGCCTGCCTCACAGCTTCTTCCCAGCTGCACCCCGGCCCTGGCCAGGAGCTCAGAGCTCAGTGGGTTCTGCAGTAGTGGGTGTTCAGCAGATGAACAAATGTGTCCTAAAGGAGCAGAGCCCTCAGGGCCCCCCGCGGGGCCATGGCCTGGGAGCCCCATCTCTTCCTGGGCAGGGCGCCAGCCCCAGGCCCTGCCCCAGACAGTCCGTCCACCAGGATAAGGCCAGGTCAGTCCAGCATGAACTAACTTCCAAGACCCGGTGATTACTGCTTGTCTCTTCCACTAACTATAGCTCATAAGACCTTTGCCCACCATATCCACAGGGGTTGGCACACTACCAGTTTTGTTGAATAAAAGAATAAATGAAGGAATAAATGACTGAGAGCCAAAGCCCACGCACTAAAAGACATGGAATAAACCCAGAGGGAAAGTGATCAGAGAAGGGAGGGTGCTCACCGGTCCCAGAGGAGGTGGAAAGATGAAGACCGACTGGCTAGGACCTCAAGTCCAAGAAATGACATAGTAGTCATAGTTCCCTTGGTTTTCTTTTTGCTTCGTATGTGCTGGACTTGGAGCTGAAGAAGCCAGGAATCTGAAAACTACAATGGTACAGACAAAAAAAGAAAAATCCCCAACAAAAGCCTGACCTGTCTAGACAAAGGACATGGAAAGGGACAGCCTAGTGAAACAGAAAGCTTTTAGACACCCTCCACTCTTCTCCGGCTAAACACTCCAGAAGAAAACTGTGGTTCCATCCATGACCACACCAGCAAAGGCCCAGTGGAGTATTTACACATCCACCCTCAAGGAGCTGTACCAGGATTCCTATCACCCCACTGGTGTGATGTCAGAGAAGGCCAGGCATGGAGGCAGGGTTTTCCTTCCCACTAGGCTCCCTCAGGATCTTCCTTCCCACTAGGCTCCCTCAGGATCTTCCTTCCCACTAGGCTCTCTCTCCTACAAGGTCAGTACAGACCATGGGGAGCATGCATGTCACCTCTCACTTGGCAGGTACAAAACCCATCTCTGGTGGAGACAGAGTAGGAACAATGGAAAATCAAGATTCTTCACCATCATCCAGCACTAACAAGGCCTGTGTCAGTGGCGCTTCCATGGGGACCAGCACTCCCACCCACACCCAAAAGTAGTAAGGATCCTTCTCTCTGCAGTGTCAACAGACACAACTTGGAGGGAGATTATATTTATACCAGATAAAATAGACATCAGAGCAAAGAAAATTACCAGAGATACAGAGGGACATTACATAATGCTAAAAGGGTTGATCCACCAAGAAGACATATCAATCCTAAATGCACCAAATAACAGAGCTGCAAAATATGTGACATTAAAACTGATAGAGAGCACCCTCCTCCCCCTACTGGAGCACTGTCAGAGCAAACCATCTAAAACAAAAGATTTAAGGGAGATCCAGAGTATCATAATACAACACAAATTCCCAGATTTTAATTTAAAAAAACATCACACCACAAAACGGAAGGTCTCAAGCTGAATGAAAAAGACAATCAGATGCCATACCAATATGACAGAGATATTAGAATTATCTAACAAAGATTTTAAAGCAGTCATCATTTTTTAAATGCTTCAGTGAACAATTACAAACACACTTGAAACAAACAGGGGGAAAAGAGTCTCAATAATGAAATAGAAGATATAAAGAAGAACCAAATGGAAATTTTAGAACTGAAAAATACAATAACCAAAATAGATGGGCTTAAGAGCAGAATGAAAGTAAAAGAGGAAAAAATCAGTGAACTGACGGAGAACAACAGACATCAGCCAATCTGAACAACAGAGAGAAGAAGTAGGCTGAAAAAACAAAAGATCCCCAGGGACTCGTGGGATTATAACAAAAGATCTAACGTTCATTTCATCAGGGGCCTGGAAGGAGAGGAGAAACAAGATGGGACTGGAAAGTACTCAAAGAAAGTGTGTTGAAAACATCCCAGATTTGACAAAATACATAAACCTACAGATTGAAGGATCTAAGTTTACCCAAGCAGAATAAACAAATTAAGGAAAAAACCCATGCCGAGACACATCATAACTAAACTTCTGAAAACTAAATACAAAGACAAAATTTCAAAAACAGAGGGAAAAAACAACATGTTAATATAGAGGGAAATGGAACTCAAAGCATGTAGATTTCTCATCAGAAACTATGGAGGCCAGTAGAAATGAGACAATGTTCAAGTGCTGAAAGAAAAGAACTGCCTACCCAGAATTCTATATCCAGAAAAATTATCTTTCAGTAAGTATGGGCATATCAAGACATTCTCCAGTGAAGAAAAAATAAGTGAATTTGTCCCTAGCAGACATTCCCTTTTAAAAAAAAAAAAGGCTAAAGGGGGACGGCCCGGTGGCTCAGCTCCGTGCTCCTAACTCCGAAGGCTGCCGGTTCGATTCCCACATGGGCCAGTGGGCTCTCAACCACAAGGTTGCCAGTTCAATTCCTCGAGTCCTACAAGGGATGGTGGGCAGCGCCCCCCGGCAACTAAGATTGAACACGGCACCTTGAGCTGAGCTGCCCCTGAGCTCCCGGATGGCTCAGTTGGTTGGAGTGCATCCTCTCAACCACAAGGTTGCCGGTTCAACTCCCGCAAGGGATGGTGGGCTGCGCCCCCTGCAACTAGCAAGGCAACTGGATCTGGTGCTGAGCTGCGTCCTCCACAACTAAGACTGAAAGGACAACAACTTGAAGCTGAACGGCACCCTCCACAACTAAGATTGAAAGGACAACAACTTGACTTGGAAAAAAGTCCTGGAAGTACACACTGTTCCCCAATAAAGTCCTGTTCCCCTTCCCCAATAAAATCTTAACAAATAATAAAATAAAATAAAGTAAATATAAATGTAAGGCAAGTCCAATAAATACAAACCAGAATTTTAAAAAAAAAAAAAAAAGGCTAAAGGAATTTCTCTAAACAGAAAGGATGCTATACAAGAAAAAACCTGTGGAGCATTAGGAAGAAAGGAAGAATCAATAAGCAAAAGTGTGGGTAAATACAATCAGCTTCCCTTCTCTTGCATTTTCCAAATGATGTTTGATGGTTAAAGCAAAAATTATAACACTTTTTAATGTGGTTTTAAATGTATGTAGAGAAAATATTTAAAACAATGATATTATAAGTGGGGAAGATAAAGTTACTTAAAGGGAGTACCTTTAAGTACCTACATTTCATTCAAACTGGTGAGATGACAATACCGTAAGATTCTGATAAGTTATGTATAAAGAGTGTAATACCTAGAGCAAGCACTAAAAAAGTAATACAAAAAGATACACTCAAAAACACTACAGATAAATCAAAATGGAATTCAAAAAATATGTTCAAGTAACCCACAGGAAGACAGGAAAAAGAAAACAAAGTTACAAACCACAGAAAACAGACAAAAAACAATGGCAGAATTAAGCTCTGACATACCAGTACCAATAATTATATTAAATGTAAATGGTTTAAATATACCAACTAAAAGAGATGGCAAAAATGGGTTAAAAACATAACCCAACTATATGCTGTCAACAAGAAACTCACTTCAAATACAATACAAGCAGGTTGAAAGTAAAAGGATAGAAAAGTTATATCATGCAATTATTAAAGGAAAATATTAATTATATTGTTACCAAATAAAATAGACTTCAGAGCTAAGAAATTACCGGGGACAGAGAAAGATAATATGTGATAATAAAAGGGGCAACCACCAAGGATTTGTATACATTTTCACATACATTATTCTTATGTGCATGTGTATACATTGAGGATAATGTGTATACACCAAACAAAACAGCTGCAAAATATGAGGCAAAAGCTGACAGAACTGAAAGGAAAAAGAGACAAATCCACAATTTAGTGGTACTTTAATCCCCTCTCTCAGCATCTCAACAGAAAACCAAGGATATGGAAGAACTCAACAACACCATTTTCCATCAAGAATTACTTGACATTTGCGGAACAATCTGCCTTACAACATCAGAGGATTTTCAAGCCTCTTCATAGTCTCCTGAAGAAACATATGCAAAAATAGACTGCATCCTACAAATCTGGAGGAATTTAAATCATACAGTATATGCTCTCCAACCACGCTGAATCAAATAGAAACCAATAATGGAAAAATTTCCAAACACTTGGAAACTGAACAACACACTTCTAAATAATCCAAGGGTTAAGGAGGACATCTCAAAGTAAATTTTTAAAAAACATTGAACTGAATAAAAATTAAAATACAACTATGGGAAGTTGTTGGACACCGCTATAGCAGTGTTGAGGGGGAAATGTATAGTACTAAATGCATATATTAGAAAAGAGGAAAGATTTCCACCTCAAGAACCTAGAAAAGAAGAGTGAAATACACCCAAAACAAGCAGAAGGAAGGAAATAATAAATATAAGAGCAGAAATAAGTGAAAATTTTAAAACAGTAGAAAAAAAAATCAATGAAACAAAGAACAAGTTCTTTGGAAAGATCAATAAAATTGACTGATCTCTAGCAAAAGTGACAAAGAAAAACAAGAGAGAAAAAAACAAATTGTCAATATTGGGAATATAACAGGATATTGCCACAAACCCTGCAGACATAAAAAGGATGATAAGAGAATACCATGAACAACTCTACACACTTGTAAATTTGACAACAGAAAAAAAATGGGCTGATTCCTCAAAAAACACAAGCTACCAATAACTCACCCAATATAAAAAATAATAATAATGTGACTAGGCCTAGCCCTATAATGATTAAGAAACTGTATTTGTAATATAAAATTTTTCAAAAAAGGAAATCTCTAGTCCCAGACGGTATTACTGGTGATTTCTATGAAACGTTTAAAGAAGAATTAACCCCACTCTACAGAATCTCTTTCAGATAATAAAGAGAGGGGGACATTTCCCAATTTATATTCGGAAGCTAGTATTACCCCAATACCAAAAACCAGACAAAGATTGGAAAGGGAAAGGAAAGGAAAGGAAGGGAAGGGAAGAAGGGAGGGAGGGAAGAAGAAAAGGAGAGGCGGAAAGGAGGGAACTGCATGAATACAGACACAAAATCCTTCACAAATATTAACAAATAGAATTCAGCATATAAAAAGAATTGCACACAGTAACCAAATGGGATTTATTCCATGAATGCAAGGCCAGTTCAATATTAAAAAATCAACCAATGCAATCCACCATATCAACAGGCTAAAAAGTAAAACTCATATGACATTAAATGATGCAGAAAGAGCATGTGACAAAACTCAACACTCATTCCTCACATTTTAAAAAAGAAGAGGAAGAAACGAGAAGGAGAAGGAGGAAAAGTAGGAGTGGGGAGGAAGAAGCGGCAGCTGTTCTCAGAAAGGTAGGGGTAATGAGGAACCTCCTCAACTTGATAAGCGTGTCCACAAACAACCCCAGCTAACACTGGATTTAAGGGTGAAAGACTGACTGTTTTCCCCTGAGATCAGGAACAAGGCAAGGCCACTCTTACTCGATATAGCGCTGGGAGTTCTAGCCAGTACAAAAAGGCATATAGATCAGAAGAGAAGAAATAAAACTGTTCCTGTTTGTAGATGACATGATTAACTATGCAGAAAATTCCAAGAAATCTATAAAAAAATAATAAAAATAAACAAAAAAAAACTAGAACAAGTGAATTCAGCAAGTTTTCAGGATACAAGATAAACATGCAAAAAGTAACTATTTCTGTAGACTAGCAGTGAACATGTGAGCACCAAAATTTTAAAGATAATGCATTTATAATTGCTCAGAAAATGAAATACTAAGATGTAAACTTAACAAAACACATACGAGATTTGTGCAGACAGCTACACAATGCAGACAAAAGAAATCAAAGACCTATATAGACAGTGAGATATACCATGTTCATGGATTAGAAGACTGGACACAAGGAAGAGATCAGCTCTCCTCAGATTGATATGGGTTTAATGCAATTTCTATCAAAATCCCAGAAAAAAAGTTTTTTGTACATATAGGAAATACTATTCTCAAATTTATCTGGAACTAGCATAGCAAAGGAACTAGCATAGCTAAAATCAGAGACAAGAGGAATGAAGTGGAAGGAATCAGTCTACCCCATTTCAAGACCTGCTCTGTAGCACGTGATTCAGACTGCGTGGTACTGGCCGAGGGGTGAAAATGTCGATCAAACCAGAGGTAGGCGGGGTCGGGACTTGGACCCGGGTAACAGGCCATGGGGACCCGTTTTCCTATTTATGCTAGGTTTGTACATTTTTAACATTTTTTTGTAATAAAAAGTCAAAACTGAAGGTGTAACAAACATCATTGTACGTGATTCTTTGTTTTCATCTAGAATTATCCCCTGCAGACAATTCCTAAACGTGGAATTGTGGGGTTACAGGCTATGCATGTGTAAGACATTTCAAATGCATTGCTTGAGTGAACCAGTGGAACATGAAGTCACGCAGAATGCTCCAGCAGGGAGCTGGGGAGCATGCTCAGAGATGAGGCTAGCCCTCCTAAACCCTACCTCTCCTCCTTCTTGCCAGATGTGCCCCTCCTCCACGGAAGAAACCAAATTTTAGCAAATGCTCAAACCCTGGTTCTCACCATTCAAATTTCCCTGGTTCGTGCACCCATCTGCTGAGTGTAAAACCGCTATTCACCTAATCTCAGTAGTTGGGCATACACCCTATGTCTGTTTCTTTCTTTTTTACAAGATGCTATAAGAACATGCCTGTAGAAAATTGCTGTGCTCATTCGTGATAATGTCCTCGAGACAAATTCCGAGAGAAGCCTAGCTGGGTGGAAAGAAGTGTACTTCCCCCACCCCCGCCCCGCCCCGGGAAACTGCTCTGTTACTCGCACCAGCACTACTGCTGGTTCCTTGCCTCTGGCTCATCAACCCCACAAGCAAACACTGACTGATCTGATGGGTGACAATACGGTCACCTGCCGTTAACATTGACACCTGCTGCTACTGGGAGGTTGACTATTCTGATGTGGTAAAGTCTTAGGATCACAGGAGAGAGCTTAATTCCTTGGACTTTGAGGAAAATAGGTATAGCATTAAACCTTCCTCAGGAAAGTGGGTTTTCACTTACCAACACTCTCCCTGAGCCATGACCCCCAGTGTAGGAGGGGCCCCAGCCCTTGCATGGGAACCAGCTGGAGAGGAGGTCCCTGGGGAAACCTCCAGAAGCAGAGTCTCTGGGAGTGGAGACTGGGCATCACATGTTCCGCTGGTTCCTCTGAGAACTGTCCCAGTTCCTCATCCTTAAAAACTGGACTGCTCCACACAGAATAGTCACGGGGATGTGAAATACAGTATGGGGAATATAGTCAATAATGTAAAAACTATGTATGGTGTCAGCTGGGCACTAGAGTTATCGCATGGGTTCACTTCATAAATTATATAAATGCCTGACCACTGCACTGTATACCTGAAACTAATATATATAATAATATTGAATGTCAACTATAATTAATATCTATATAGTCACAGGATTTAAAGTACAGTAGAGGGAATATAGTCAGTGGTACTGTAATAGCTATGTACAGTGTCAGATGGTAGTAGATTTGTTGGGGTTATCACTTTTTGAGGAGTGTAAATGTCTAATCATTATGTTGTTTTGTACACCTGAAACTAATAAAAAATAAAACAATAAAAAAATGAAAAAAACAAAACAAAACTGGACTGCTCCTTCCCAGGAGGCAGTCAGAAGCATTTATCTACTAAATGAATCAACAACAGATAGATGGATGGATGCATGGATAAATGGTGGATGGTGGATGGATAGATGGATGAATGGATGGATGATGGATGGATAGAAGGATAGATAGATGAAGGATGGATGGATGGATGGTTGGATGCTGGATGGATGATGGATGGATGGATGGATGGATGGATGGATGGATGGATAGATGGGCAAAACAAGGAATGAACTGCTTAATTAACCAATGGTTTATTAATGAACAAATGAGTTAATTCATTAACAAATGAGTGAATTAATACAAAGAAATGGGAGGACTAATAAATAAATGCCTGTGAGACAGTTTGGGGACAGTAGAGATGGAAGCCTGCCAGCTTGCCCTCGGTCCTCCTGCCGCCCAGGTTGCAGGCAGCCCTCTGGCGGAAGAGGCAGAACCCACACCCTAAAGGGACCCAGGGTGTGGATAGGTGCCCCCAGGACAGGAGCACCAAACAGCACCCATGATGCTTCCACACACAGAACAGCAGAGAGTTTTATGTTCTCTACAAAAATGTCAAAGAATTTTTGTATGTGCCCTACACAAAAATTAAACAATGATTTGGGGGCAGTTTTCAACATCTGAAATAAAACAATACAGGCTGCTGAGAAAATGGATGCTTGCTCCTCAGTGAGCAGAACAGATTTTCCAAGTTCCCACCAGGGAGCAGAGACCTGTGTAGTGAGGGAACTGGCACCCACTTCCATCTCGCCTCTGCTTGCATCCCCACCTCGTCTAGCACTGGAGGAGAAAGCCGCTCACCACTCCCTCCAACCCAGAACACCCCGACCTACTGCACACAGTGTGCAGGAAGCCAGCCTGCACCCCCCAGAGGTCAGAGAGACAGTGATATGTCTGGAGTCGCCAGGCTGCTGTACAGCAACCATGGTTGGGTTCTGTGCTATCCAGTTTGGAAGCTGTGCTCAAACCCCGTCCCCTGCTTCCTCAGGGTCCCATTGGCAATGGGTGGGACAAGCCCCTAGACCCAGTGGCAGAGAGAATACACCTCAGTAAGTCGAGGTCTAGGCCACAGGCCACAGGCCACAAGCAGGGGACACTTCACTGCTGGGGAGCAGCAATCCCCACCTTCTCAGCAGCCCTGGTTACGGGTCAGCTGTCTCCACAGAAAACCCAGGAATTATGCGCTTTCATACTTCATTCCTGCAACGTGAACACGAGTGGCCCAAAACCTGGGCAGATTTCCCGAGGGGTTTCCTCTGCTCCCACCGCCTTTAGCACTCCCCACCCTCCGACGGTGGCGGTGGCGGTGGCGCAGCAGCCTCCGACCTGCGTTTCCGTTGTAAGAGTCTGAGCACCGCCACCCCCGTCATTTTCTCATTCTGCGGCACAGAAAGGGCTCGGGCTCCCCTGCTCCGTCTCCACCTAGGAGGTGAGCAGGGCAGCCAAGAGGCTCCCTGCTGCTCGCCCTCAGCCCAGCGGCTGCCCAGCGGTCCAGGGCTCTGCCCTTCTACCAGCTGGCCTGCGCCCTCGTCTTCTGTGACCTGTCCAGCCTGCTCTTCTCCCCACCAATGTTACTTGAGCTTCTCGTCATAAAACGAAATGATTCTGCTGTTTATCCTGCTGGCTACATTTATCTTTAAGAGCAAGATGTTGAGTTTAGTTTTAATGACGAAAAAAGCCTTTCTAAGGATAACTCATTGGAACTCATTATGTATATAAAGGCCACTGTTTAAAGATTCGGTAATTCCAGTGATGATCTTTTTAAAGCAGATTTATAGCAGAAAATAGTTAGATTCTTTCACTTCGGTTATAATTTTCCACTTTGTAATTTAATACTCCTTTAGTTTATATTTGCACATTAAAAATATAGCATCTAAAAGTCCATCATTAAATACTTTTAATAAGTGCAATAAATAAGTTTTACAGTGTGCATAAATCTAAAAACAAAACCCAACATAAATTGTTAATCTTACACTTTTTCTCATTAATTGCAATACATAAACATATGTTTTATACAAAGATATTTGCTACAAAATAAGTATAATAAATACAGTTTACCACATGTATTAATCTTAATAGTTACAAGCTGTTAATCTTATATATTAGGTAATAATTTGCAATAAATAATTGTTTATTATCTTGATGTTTGCTTGTCTTGGGTTTTAGCAATATGCAATAAAGAAATTGCAATTTTGAGTAATTTGATTGTAAGAGTGCTGGGGAAACACTGGATGTTGTAATTAGCTCAGAGAGGTTCTGCTCACAAGAAGAACCATGGAGATGGGTGAAAACAAACCATACATTGGTGAATCCATAAATAACTTAGGAAGTTAAGTTCAGTGTCAAATAATACACAGTCTCTAAAATTTAAACGCAGGTACAAGACGGGGGCATGTCACATTCTTTAGTGCTGGCATCACTAAATGTTCAAAGGAGACCGGGAAAGCGGGCACCCATTGGAACTGCCCAGTGCCCAGCTGCAGTGGCAGTCCAGCAGCCCTCAGCCGAGCAGGCACCCTCGGGTGCAGCCAGCGGCAGTGCACACAGAGCGCCCTCCACACCCAACCTTCAGGCAGCACTTGCCGAATTCCACGTGAAGACAGTGCATCCATTTTTCAGGGAGGGGTTGTCACCTTTACTGAACTTAATAGAAACTGTTAATCTCATATGTAAAGGTAATACTTTGTCATAAATAATTGTTCATTATCTGGGTATTTGCTTGTCTTGGAGTTTGGCAATATACAATAAAGCAGTGCAATTTTGAATAATTTGATTATAGATGCTGGGGAAGTACAGTGGATTGCAATGAGCTGAAGGAGGACCCTGTGGGCAAGAGCCACCACGGCAGAGGCAGCCGCTGTCCACCAGAGAACATACAGCTACGGTCCTCCTGGCAGTGCCGTGGGCCTTGAAACACGCCCTCCAGGCACAGAGCGAACCAGCTTCCCTTCCTTCTGTTCCTGAACCTGGAAACCTCACCGGGAGGAACCAGCTCTGGCTGAACTGGCTGGATTCCTCCTGACGCTGAGGTACCTTACCGCAGGGAGGCTCGGTCGGTTGTAGGTGGGGGGCTGCGTGTGCAGCCACAGAGGAGGGTCTTCGTCAAGATGCCATGAGACCCTGGTGCTCTCCAGCTGGCACCAAAGGCTCACTTGTTTGCCTGACACTTGCCACTGCAGCAGCCACAGCCTGCAGGCCCAGAGTGGAGCCGTCCCCGCCAAGATGAGAGAGGATTGTCACCGAGTGAGGACCCTGCGAGCCTCATAGTCATAGATCCCACGGGCACAGTCACTTTAGGAAAACCTCCCCCAGCCAAGAAAGTTTCGAAAAGAGGGAGGGAGGGAGGGGAGGAAGGAAGGAAAGAAAGAAGGAAGGAAAGGAAGCAAGGAAGGAAAAGGGAAGGAGGGAAGGAAGGAAAGAGAGGGAAGGAAAGGAGGGAGGGAGGGAAGGAAAAGAGGGAGGGAGGGAAGGAAAGAGAGAGGGAAGGAAGGGAGGGAGAAGGGGAGGGAGGGACAATGACAGAGTCCGGACCCATGAGAAGCACAAACACTTTTCCTGCTGTAGGTAATACTGGCCCTCGTGCGCGCACACACTCACACACTGATGCGCCTGGAGGTGCAGAAGTCTCCCCTGGAAGCACACCCCACTGCTCATGCGGTTCCTTCCTGAGGTCATAGCATGTCCTGCTCCGACGCCTCTGGTACCGCCGCCCCCGCCCCCGCCCCCGCCCCGTACAGCCAGCCTGGCTTCCCTGTTTACACACAACTCCTTGGACAGCCCTCCAGCCTCCCCTGGACTGGGAGCCCCTGGCCCCTCTCTGCCCAGGATGGGAGGGAGCGGCTTATAAGGGCTACGGGCCAGCTCAGCTCGTGGGCGCTCCCGCCTCGCCTCGGGCTGGGCTTCAGGCAGAGCGGGTTCCCGGGGGCAGGAACAAGTTCTGGCCTGAAGACAGCGGGGCCCAGGCCCTGAGCTCCTGTGCACCCAGCCAGCAGCGCGCATGCGACCACCCCGCCGTCGGCCAGGCCGAGAAAGCCACGCCGGGCGGGGTGCAGTGCTACCAGCCCTCCCGGTCAGGCTCCCCCCACCCCGCATCCTGACCACGGAGAGGCCCCGCCCGGGTCGCCGGGGAGCCGAGGGGCAGGAGTTTCAGGACCGCCCTGGGTGTCAGGAAGCCCCGGCTGCTGCAGGGCCCTGGTGGAGGACCCGCGTGACGTGGGGAGACTCACACCCCAGAACGGGATCTGAGCGCCTCACAGGGCGCACCTGGGGCTCTCGTCAAACTCAAGGGGAAGGAAAAGAAGTCTGGGGACGCCTGTCGCCCGGAGGCAACTGCGGGACAACCGGAGGCGGCGCCGCAGAGCGCGGGTGCGGACGCGCCACCCATGCGCGCAGCATCGGTCCCCGGGCGCGGCGACCGCGGGAACCTCGCGGCCAGATGAAGCTCGTAAATTTCCCCCATGAGCAATTGTTTTCATTTCCCTCCCATGCCACTAGATATTATAAGTGGAAAGCAAAACACAAGTGAATGTGTTCATTCCACTCTTGTGATCCGTGATAAACGAGAGGCTGCGGAACGGCAGGGTCAGCGGCCCGGGTCTGCGGGAGCGCAGCGCCACCCGCCGGCCGCGCGCGGGACTGCACCCGGCCCACCTGCCGGGCTCGGGTTCTGGGGTTCTGGGCCCCGGGAGCGAAGCCTTGGAGCGGAAAGCCCCCAGTTCGCCGCAGCCCCCACGCCCGGCATCGTCACCCTCCCCCGACAGAAGTGCTCTGGCGAACGGTTAGGACAGTCTCCTCCTATTCTGCGATGCGCAGGGGAGCTACGCGCACAAAACGTAGGTTCAGGCAACGTTCAGTCCTGATTTTCTATGTAACGTTGAAGCTATTTTCATACGCATCTGCTGAATACCTTTTTAAGGGCTGCATAATATTTCAGCTGTGTATCAAAAGTCAGTTAACGGTCCCCCAACTCCTGTGCACGCGGCGCTTCCAGTGTGTTCCGCGCTGTACATGAGCAGGACTGGAGCCTCTGCAGGACGGCGGCACATTGGGGGGGGCGGGGGGGCGGGGAGGTCACCAAGGCGGGATTACTCCATGAAAGGGACCCGATGGCACGACTGTGTCCTAGACGTGTGAGGGACAGTGCAGGAAGCAGGGTGAGCCAGAAGTGGTGGTCGGTGTCAGGCACCCAGCGGACACCGGAATCCAGCCTGTCAGTCCCCCATCCAATTGCTCAGCCTACTGGCAAGTCCAACCAAAATTCCATCACAACTTTTTATGTTTTCTCACATGGATTTCAAATTCCATTTGAAAGTCTAAAGAAGTTAAAAATGTCCAAGGAACACTTTCTAAAGGGAAAAAGAAAGAATAATGGGAAGGGGTTGCTCAACCAGATATTAAAATACATCGCAGAAACCTACAATAGTTAAAACAAGGAGGCAGGAGATGGAGAGTGTAGGAACAGACCGAAACATGCACACATCTATACTTTAACACAAAGGCATTTTATCTCAGTGGGGAAGGATGGCTAATCAGTAAAGCAGAGGTACAGTCTGCCACTCGTCCAGAAAACAAATAAAATCAGTGTCCCACCTCATACCAGGTATTAAAATAAACTCCGTAGGAATTAAAATTTTAAATTTTTAAATGAAGCTATAAAAGCACCATTTACATAATGTAATACTAGGGAAGCTCTTTCTAACTCCAATTCCAAAGGCAGAAACTGGGAAGAAAAAAAGATAGCTAGATTTGCATTGTACAAATTTAAATATCCATATTTGAAAAATGGAATTTTGAAATTCAAAGGTAAACCAAAACCAGGAGGAAATATTTCCAACATACATAACAGAGAGGTTAATGTCCTACCAGTGAATAACGAACACAAACATTTCAGAGGAAAGAATGTGTTGAGGCCATGAACAGCAATCCACAAAAGAATAAATACAAATAATAAATACACATAAAAGATGCCCAACCTTATTAGTAATCAAAGACATGCAAATTAAAACAAAAGGCAGAGGTGCTTTTTGCCGTGTTGTAAAGATAAAAACAAGGCTACTGTACAGTATTTGTCAGCACCACTGGTGGGGTAACCTTTATGAAGGGGAATTTGGAAATATTATCAAAATCCTTAAAAATCAATCACGAATGTGTATAAGTTTCAACTGTAAGGTTGTTGATCGCTCTTGGAAATGAACCAAATGTCCAACAGTAGAAGAGTAGAAAATTACACATGTGTATATGTATATATATGAACTCTCCGCACAATATATCCTTAAAAGTAATGTTACAGAAATGTGCTTAATAGCAGTTAAGGATTTACCCTAAAATTCTGCTACGTAATAAAACGCAAGTGATGGACAATGTAACTAACCGTGCTTTCTACACACTAGAAAGACGACATCTCCATGTATGTAGTAACAGCAGAGGTTACAAGTGATTTGCAATATTCTTTTGCTGATTGGTGTTTTCTTTCTACATTCAATGATGTCTCATCAACTGTTAATGAGAAATGTAATTTGGTGTGGTTTTCTAGAAATGGACCGACTTACATTCCCACCAGCAGGGCACTCCCAGGCTCGTTCATGTTTTCATCAAACACTCTCAGAACAAGGCACGTCCCAGAAGCTGAGCTGTGCACAAACGTTATGGGGCTGGGAAGGCAGACTGCTGCGTGGGACACTCGGGGAAGGGCTCCAAGTGTGCTGTGTGGGGACGGCAAGGAGGCTGTGTGGCTGGAGGGGACAAAGACGAGGTAGCAGAAGGTGGGGTCAGGGACACGGAGGGCGGGGGTGGTAGCAACATCCAGGAGAACCTTCTGGGCCATAGTAGAGAGTTTGGATTTTCTTCTGGGTGTAATGGGAGCCACTGGAGGGTTTTGTGCAGAATGACGTGATCCAATTTTGTTTCCCCGGGATTCCACGAGCTCCGGGTTGAGAACAGAGGGCAGTGGGCAAGGCCAGAAGCAAGGAGACCGGCCAGAGGGTCCCTGCTCACGCTGGGCCTGGACTCACGGGAACCTGGTGGCATTGGGCGTGACACTTGTCAGTTTAGTGAACGACCATGAGGAGTACATCCTGGCTTTGCAATCCTGACACATTTCTGCTGAGGGCACCGGTCGACTTGAACACCAGACAGCTCATCCCTCAATAGGTCTGCACGTGCCCCCAAAGAGAGAGCAGCCTGAGGGGGTGTCATCCCCACCCCCGGCCCCTAAGTCACCCTACAAAGCAGACTTGAGCCCAACCAAAGCACTGACCAGGGAGCGGCCAAGCCAAGAAAGCACATGAGTCATCGGGTCGTCGCTTCACCTGCCCCTGCAAGAGGACTCACGTCCATCCACACACAGATGGCACCTTTCCCCAAAGGTCTCCTGCGTCCAGTGTCCTGTGTCATGGAAGGGGGACCCTGTGCAAGTTATACACCTTTGCAGGGCTAGGAGATGACTAGTGGATTTCCACAATTTATTTCCTCCTGGGTTCCAGTGTAAGCACTCTGCATTTACATGGGGAAAAATTCTGGTTTTCCTACTAAGTAATTTTAAAATCATTATCATCATTTGTGGGATGAAAATTAACCTAAATGTTTTCTTAAAATTATCCTTGTAAAACTGAGTTGTCTGTTCTAGAACTACGCGTCTCATCTGCCACCCGTCACAGGAAGCCTTCGCCTCTCCTGCTGCCGCATTCCCACTTCCCTGTGCGCTGGGTCCCCAGTTCCTGAAGAGGTCTGTGTCACCTCTCTTGGGGAAGCTGTTCCTTGTACCCAGAAAGCCCCAATGGGGTGGTGGACGATGGGGAAACTAGCTGCCAGGCCCTGGGGACAGTCTGAGGCTAGCTCTGCCTCCTGGGGCTCAGACGCCAGGGTCCAGCACCTCTGTGCAAACCCGCCGGGGATGAACGTGTGACTCCATCATCATCACCCAAAGGAAGATCTGGCTGCTCTGTGTGTAGCTTTCGGGCCATGTATTGAGGACAGGGTGAAGTGAGGGCTCTTTTGGGCAAAGCAACTCGAGAGCTCAGTGAGTCCTGATGCCCAGGTCGCCTCTTGGTTGAGCAGATACAAAGGCACCAGAGGCATAAGTACCTGTGGGGTCCTCTCAGTCACTTTACTGAAAATCCATCTGTCCCCAGTGGGAAGAGGAGGGCCTCCCCATGAGGCCTTGGGCACGGTGCTACACAGAAGCTGACCTAGTCCCCTGCACTGGCAGCGAGAGGTCTCACAGGAGTGACACCAGGGCTGACCAAGGACAGCTTAGTACCAGCAGTCTCAGGCCCCTGGAGCACCCCAGCTGGCCGAAAGCCACAGGCCAGCCCGAAACACATCACCACACCAAGGTGGCCACGGCACAAAGTCAGGAGGCCTTTCCACCTTTTGCTTCAACAAAGGAGCTGTGAGAATACCCGGGGAGCACGCACGTGCCTCGCCTCTGGACTTGAACCCCATCGCTCTGCCTGGCGCTCAGTATGAGGCCTGGCACACATGGACACCTAACAAAGTGTTCCCCAAACTTGGGAAGGCACGGGGACAGTGGAGGATGTGCGGGCACAGCCCAGCTTCTCACCCAGCAGGCAACACGGCGTGTCCGGGTCGAGCTCCAGTGCAGTGACGGATTTCACACTGAGCATCCGCTGTGGGGACGAGAAGCCCTTGCCACAGTCGGGGTGGCTTTGCCTCCATAACAGAGCACCTTCCAGAAGATACTCCATGTCTGCTGAGCAGTACACCGTGGTCAGAACAGCCTCCGGTAGGGCTGCAGAGCCCTGGCCACCCGCTTGGCGGCAGGAAAACCAGACAAAGCTGGGACTGTTTCCCCATCTATGAGACGATGCTAATGACCAGGCTCATCCCAAGACGCCAGTGACAAAACCAGCACAGAAGTCCCTGGTGAGCTGGAACAAAGGCACCTCCTCACAGCGTCCAGGAGAAGTAGTTTGCTCCTGGCCAGAGTGGCCGGGGACGAGGCGATAAGTGTGTCCGACTCACAGCCTGTCAGCGTCACACCTGAGGCCCTGGGGCTCGAGTCCCCCCACCCATGGTGACAGGAGCAACTGGTGGATGAGAACTTCTGAGGGCTCGGGCCTCGAGACCCTTCCTCCACCTGGAGGAAAGGGAGGGCCACGGCTGTGGGGGCCAGCGGGGTCTGTGCTCCAAGAGAGCTCCTTCCTCCCAGTGCCAGCAGGTGGAGGGAGAAAAGGGCAGCATGTGTGCCCAGTTCAGGTGGCCTCTGCACTGGCTCCGCTGTGGCCTGCCCAGGTCCTTGTGGGGACCAGGAGGGGACCGTGCCCCTCAGACAGCAACCGGCCCCACCACCAGGTGGCATGGCGACAGTCTCCAGCAGGGGCACCTCAGCTCCTATCTCAAAACTGTGACGGCCAAGAGGTGGTACCAGTCAGGGAACAGAGAGGCACATTTAACAGACGCAGAGGTGATCCACTCACTTCTCCCCTTCTCCCCTGAGCATCAGATTCCCAAGCAGACCCCGCCACGCTCGCCGCACAGGTTGGCACCAGGAGCACCAGAAACGGGGGGTCACATGTGCCGCCCTCACTCTTTCTCCACCAGCCGCCTGCTCCAGGAATACCCTGTGTCACGCACTGTCCATGACTGGGGCCCCCAGAGTGAGACCCACAGCACACGCTGCCTATGACAACGGCATGGCCACCTCCTCAGCCACCGGCCTGCTGGGGGGCTCACCCCATTCCGACTGAGGGTGTCCGGCTCAGTGACCTTCACCACATGCAGGCTCGCTGGAGAGACACCACATATTTTAACCGAGAACGCCGGCCCTCAAGCTATTCCTGTAAGACAGCCAAGGGCAACCTGGGAAGCCAGAGGTGGTTGGGGGTATCCCGAGTGGCTGCCACACTCCCATCCACTCAGGCCTGATGAGGCCACCAGGGGCTCACAGTGAGTCTGGAGAAGCAAGACCCAAGCCAGGAGGGAACCATGGAGGCGGCAGCACACCTGGCGTCACTGAGCGGCCCCCGCAGGCCCACACGGCTGAGCAGGCGGGCACGTCCTGTGGGCAGCCCTACGTTAAGTCCTGTACACGCAGAACTTCACTTTCAAGAGTGGCCTTGGAAGAATGTGGTTAGACTCCTGGCCCTGGACAGGTGGCCCGTTGAGCTGGCTTGGCCCCTCCAGGAGGCTCTTTGGAGAAAAGCCTAAGAACCCCCTGGAGACGCCCACCGTGGGAGCACAGGCCCTACACTGACCCAGAGTCTGTCCTGCAAGGCCACCCTTCCATCCGGCAAGTCCCACTTTTGCTTCTGGAGACCAGGTTCCAAGGGACGATGGGTGGCGTACTGCTCACAGGACAGCACAGACTGGGGCAGGGCGTTTTGCCGGGAGGCAACCTGTGTGAAAGCCACTGGCCTGCACGTCTGAGGCCCACGCAGCCGCTGCACATCTGGCCGTCCGTCCGGGGCCCACTGTCTTCCTCGCCCACAGCGGTGCCTGCTGTCCCTGTCCTCTGGAATTGTCTTCCCTGGTGCCTGGGCACCTGAGCTCATGCATCAGCTCCCGGTCCTCAGAGCGTCCTCTCCGCCCTCCCTAGACCCGCTAGTCATCCCAATTCACGGGCCAGGACCTGGATGAGGACAGCAACGCACTCACCTCAAAAGTTCAGTGATCCCAAAAACTCAACATTCAGGAAGTGCAGTGTTTTAAAAAGTCAAAAATAATGGGGTGGGGGGAACATGATTAGCAAAATCTCAAAATTTTAAAAAAAGACGCTCTGACCTGGCCCAGCACAGCCCTGGTCCAACATGCCACACCAACCCTGAGCACCTGTCCCAACTGTGTCACCACAGCTGATGCAGTATTCACTAGTCCCCTGTGCCTGGTACCTGGCTGAGAGCGTGGCACATGGTGGAGAGTGTCCCAGGGACCCTGGAGTAGACATCACAGGTGCTGTGAGTTCCGCTCAGATGCCAGGAGAGGCTGGCAGCTTGCACTCCCACCATGAGGACGCTCCTACTGGACCCATGGCTGCCACCCAATAAGCCCCTACCTTCCTGCAGGCAGGAGCCAGAGCTGGACTCTGACAGCCCCCCTGCTGTCATTTATAAAGTGATGTATCACGTGCAGAGCTGACAGGATGAGTGAACACTCGCAAAACAGTCAGGCAGACCCTGAGAAAACGTGTGACCAGCTGCCTTTGGTTCCTTTTCTCCGCCTTTCTCACAAGGGCCACCACCAAATGGCCGTGGGGGGGCATGCCCTGCAGTCCCGGCCACTTGGGTGCCAGGCTTTGCGGCTGGAGAGCCAGGCTGGGTCCACCCCAGGGCGTCTCTCTCCGTCCCCTTCTGCACAGAGAGAGCGTCTGTCTTGAGGAAGTGTAATCTGAGGCCAGTGAGAGTCAGTCTGTGGGTTTGTCTGAAACGTGCTAACATGCAGGCAACCCCTAAATAAAACTCCCCCAAATAACCACGCTCTCTGCTTGCATTTTTATAAATTCTTTAAAAGGAAAGGAGAAAAAGGGAGATAAAGAAATGCATGATTTCCTCATTTTCTTACCTGAGGTCCCAGTTGCAGGAGCAGCAGGAAGGGGACAGCTGGGCCCCACACGGCCGGCTGCCCTCCTGCTACCTTTCCAGGCACTCTGCTCCTGGGCGGGCATTGTCCCATCCTTGGCTGCACAGGCCTTTGCCCTCCAGTTTGGACAGGTGACTGGATGGAAAGGGGGAGAGGCACCCCGATTTTCACCATTCATTCCCCCAATCCTGCTGGCTGCTGGGCACCCAGGCCCAGCTACAGCCCAGCCCGGGCGGGGGCACTGTTGAGGGAAGATGGATGAGGAGGGAGAAGCCACACGCTGCTGTGACTCTTTGTTACAACTCGCCAGCCCTGCCAAAGGGTCAGTCTCCCTTTCAGAAAGGACATTAGGTGCTGTTTTCCTCCTGGAAGCGCCATAAATCCCCACGTCTCTTCGATATACAATTCAAAAAAGGCCTCCGAATCGCCGCTGCTGTCATGCTAAGCACTGAAAGTTCTGCTTGACCTTTTATTAACATTTTTCTAAACCAATATGGGTTTTGTTTTGTTGGGTTTTTGGTTTTTTTTTTTTTGCTACAAGCACCCTGAGGAATTATGAAAAATATTTTTTTCTGTAGTTTATCCCATATGCACTTAATAGGCTCACAAATATAATACCATTATAAAAAAGAAAAACTGCCAACTCTGCTAAAAAAATTGTCATAACACTAAATTATTATATAAATATAAAAGGAGTGTGTCTGTAAAATATTCAGTCAATGAGTATCCCAAGGTGACGGTTTTGCTATGTTGTTTTTATTCCTGAGAGATCCATAACGCGTGTGGGTATGCTGCATGTCACCACATGAATCAGGCAGTTAATGCACGTGTTTCTCAAAAGCAGGGACGTCTCCCCCATAGAATGTGCTATAAAAAAATGTACAGATCTGGCTGCTTTGTCTGATAGGCATAATTTAATGTCTTGCTTATAATACTGCATCTTAAGGAAAAATACACACTGTCCTGTGTAGTTATTTACAATATATCGCTAAGTCTATGCAAATACGTTTCCGGGAGCCCGGGATTATATAACAAAGGTCAACAATGTTTGAAATATTTTGAAGCATATTCCCAATATGCTTAGTGCATGGTGCTAATGTCCAATGTATGCACATATATCTTAATATATTTCCAGATGCTCCAGCTCATTGTTCTCCGTAGCTTCCCTCAGAACACGAGTAGAGAAACGTTTCCTTCTGCAGGAAGCCGAACATTGCCTCCCACCTTGGAAAATCTCACCAACGTGGGTAATTGTGTGGCCCTTAGCACGGCCTCAGAGTGTTGGTGGCTCAAGGCCACGGCAGAAGAGGAGAAGGTGGGAGCTGTTCCAATAACACTGACCCAAGGTTCGAGCCATACAGAAACAGATATACATCCACACGGTGGTATTCTTCTGTCGCAGATTTCCACATTGGGCAATTATACTTAGGCATCACACACATGCACGCACACACACGTGCACACATGTACACACAAGTGCACACCACAGATACACAGACACACATGCATATGGATTTGTGATTTGGTGTATGCAAAACAAAGATTACAAGCCACAGTTTCTACTTCTCATTTCTAAATATTGCACATTCTGGACCCAGTTTTCTGAGGGGAATTTTGTGATCACATGGAAACATCATTTGGATTGCTTCATTAAGGACGGGAGGTTTGGTTAGTGCCATGAGGATGAGGGAAGAGCCAGAAAATCAGACCTCCAGTCTCCAAGTCCAGAGAGACCTGTGGGTACCAGACAGCCGAGGCCCTACCCTCCCTTCCAATCACGCCACTCTGCTCCATCCTCCAGGCTGCGCCTGGACCAAATGAGAGAAGACTGCAGTCACCAGACACCAGAACAAGCACTGGTGCATTAAGAAGACATCAACTCTAGGAAAGATACGCATCCTAGAGTGTGGACCAGACTGGACTGGTCAGCTGGCTTTTCATTTCTGTGCTGCTGTGACACCATGTGGCCGTCACCAACTGTGGGCCACAGCATCACTCCAGAGGGTCCCTCTGCCAGCTTCAGACCCCCCTGTTCTTTGGGGTCCTCAAAAACCCCAAGGCAAAACCCTTCCAACCAATCCACTTTCCAAACACTGCAAATGTCGCGGCTTGCCAGGACTGTGCAATATGTCTGAAGCCGTTCCTTCTAGTAGAATCCTTTCCCTTATTATGAATCCAGCCAAGCACACAGCCCACCCGCCAAGGCTGCCGAGAAGGGCCCATGGCCGTGAAGCTGGCCGTTCCCCAACCACAGCTCCACCTTCTCATCAGCAGACACGATGTCCAGTGCCACCCTGGTCCTGGCGCTCTCACAGGACAGCAGCCACACACACAGCATGCAGGGACCTGGGGACGGCCTGGTCCCCTTTTCCCCAGGAACAAACATCATCAACAGACCTTGCTCTGGGCGACCTTCCCGCTGGACTCTGACCAGGGGCTCCCTGAAGCGCAGTAATAATCCCATAACCCCACATATGGAGGCAGAAGGACGACACACACGCGTGTGCAGTTTCCTGCCAACCACACACAGGCATCGTGGAGCATTCCAGAAGGTTTTCACAAAGGCCAAGCGAGCTGTGAGCAATTGTTCTCCCCCTGGAACCCCAACTGTGTATGAGGAAGAGCAAATGTTAAATCATTTAGAGAGTGATTTTTCATAGTTTCCAGCACATAAATGTGTTTCAGTTATTGTAAGATAGTGTTTCTACTTACGTCCTCACACATCTGTTGTTGTATTTACTCATCCTCTAGTTCTGACTTTCAGAAATAGCGATAAATCTATTTTTTAATCCCCTCTCCTGATGACTGATTATTCACAGCTAAAAGGAGGGGGCCCGGCAAGGAGCGCCCCACCTTCTAGAGCCCCCTCCAGAGTCTGGGCAAATGCCTCTCTGCTCCTGGGCCGTATACAAACTCAATAAGGGGTTGGTGGCAGCTCAGATAAATACGAATCACCCTCAGTGGACACTCCCACCACTTGTTACTGTCACTTTCAGCAAGGAGGAGCCAATGCTGACACCTCCTCAAACCTCGTTTTTATACTGTGTCCCTTTCGTGGGGAGTCAGCCAGCACTGAGTCTAACAGATAGGAGGAAGAGGAGCCCCCACTTCTGGGCCCTGGGGGGGGAGTCCCCACTGCAGGTGCCTGCAGAGGTGTGTGAGCTGGTGGGCTGTGCCGCTGTGACCAACAGCCCCAAATCTCAGTGTTACTTTCTTGCTCTCATGACACCTGCTGGGAGACTCACAGGACAGATGTCTACACACCACAGGACTCAGTGATCTTGTGGCTCCTCCATCACAGAGCAGAGGGGGCGAGAGGGGGCCACCACGACCCTCTTCTCTGCTCTTACCTGGAGAGCCCTTCGACCGGAATGAGGCAAACGCATGTGTGCAGGGCAGCTGGGAGAGTGGGGACCACAGAGGGAATGTCTGGTGGACATCAGCACCTCTGCCACTGGTGACAAAGCATCCCAGACAGTCAGTCATCACACAAGGAAGCAGAACACAATAAATGACGTTCCGAGCACTTTTGCTAAACACTGTTTTCTCCCTTTGTCTCCAACTAACTGGAGTCCTTGGACTGAGGGATCAAGGAAATATGATGTCCTCACCATTATGGGGGTGTCAATGCCGGTCTCACAGGTTACAATATAGACTGTGCTTTTGCAAACCACACGAGTTCATGCAAATCACAGCCGTAGCCACCGGCCAGCAGCTCAGCAGGTTGGGACGTGCCACCGTGCACTGGCTCCCGCTGTGGCGTCCAGTGTGGTCACCAAATGGTGACGCCTATCCGTCATGTCTGAGCCCAGCTGGTTGCCGTGGCGCTTCTGTGTCTAATGCCTTCGTCGGCTTGCAGCCTTTAACAGCTCTGCCACCGACAGGCTTGTGCCTATGCTGTGTATGTGCATTCTTACTGGATTTCACAAGGTCTGCGTTGCACAGCCTGGAGCCCCAGCAGGATGCCTAGGTCACTGGCTGCAATTCTGGTTCTCAATGAATTGCAGCTCTGCCCCATGATACCTTGCAGCTGGGTTTCCTCTCCAGGTCTTAGATTTGCACTTGGCACAGGGTTAGGTTGTAGCGTCCCCACCCCCAGAGAGTTAATTCGAATAGTACATGAGAGGAACACAGCACCCAGCTGTGTCTCCAATGGTCTGATGCTGAGTTTCTTGGTTTTTTGATTACCGCATTGCAAAGCATTCTTCCTAACGCTTTCTAACGCTTTCCTAGCAAATGCTACCTTATCATCTCTGAGCAACGTTAGAAACGATCAGCCTCAAACAAACCACCTTGAGACTTGACAACAAGAAAGGGATGAGGTGGGGCCTTTCTCACTGGGTTCGGTGGAGGTAGCATGGCACGGCAGAGCGCAGGAATCTTCGCTTTGAACTTGAGTTCTGAGCTCGATGCTGCCATTCACGGACTGGGCTGTGAGCCCATGGTGTCCTCTCTTTGGCTCTCCTGGCAGGAGAGGACACTTGGTGAGTACTGAGCACTCAGTGAGCCTACTTCTCCTACTCAAACCTCTGGTGACATGCTCCAGGCACCCAAAGTGCGATGAGACTGTCCACACAGGTGTCACAGGGGTGCGCGTGTGAGTGGTTTTCTCTTTGTCACTGTTGGTGACATGGAGCCACTTCCAGAAAGGAGCCCGAGACCCTCCTTGTGTCTTGAATTGTGGCCCCAGAAACAGCCAACAGCAGGGCCATCTGGCCCAGCACTCACAGGTCAGAGTCTGGCCTCTGCCGTTGACACGTCTTCCAACATTATGTGCTGGCATTTGTGCTAAAATTGTGGGTCCATTTCCAGGCTCTCCTGAGCCCTTCCCACCTCAGCCTTCTTACCCATTTCGACCAAATACCCGAAACACAAAGATAAAATAATTAGAAGTGCTAACTTGTCACTGAAAGCCTGGCAAGCAGGACCTATATTTTGGAGCAGTTTTAATATTATACTTTTGTGCTTTCCTAAACTAATTTAGTCTACTAATTTTCTATAATTACCTGAATGCTCTTAGCTTCCGCTGGTCAGATGAGTTCGGAGACACTTATGTAACCAGCATTAAAAAGATGCATTTCGCAGCTCGATTGTTACAGTAACAAAGCCTATAGAATCGGGAGGTTATTGTATTCTCCCAAAAGTACTTAAATAATAGCCTAAAATCTGAAGAATTACTTTAATACTTCAATAAAAATAACCCAATTCAAAACATTTTCAAGAAAACAGAGCTCTTTGCTCTAGGCTACCACGTAATGGCTGAGAGAAAGTGGATAGCCTGTCACTTCTGATTAGAGAACTGTGCCTCTGTGCTTTGAATGAGGGCCACGTCTGGTAATAGGAAGTGCAGATATTAAAGTTAATAAAATAATGTGGAATGCAATAGATATGAAACTTGACCAAGTAGAGCACCGAATGTAACACACATTGCCCTGTTCAGTCACCTCCTGTGGCCCGGCACCTAACGACAAGCTTAATTTCTGTTTCCAATGCGAGTACCGCTAAAAACACAATTTCCAGATTAGACAAATATTTTATCCCTCTCCTCAACAAATGTGACCACGAATGGCTGACATGTGTACCCAGATGCCCAGCAAACACAAGGGGGAATCACCAGGACTGCAAACCGCTCCTCCTGAAAGCCCATGAAACCTCCTCATCTCTGAGGACAGCAGCCGTAATTAGTGCAAACACGGTGACGTGCGGCCTCAGCACGAGGACGGGGCCCCTCCATCCCTCCCCCGCCCTGAGCGGCTCACAGCCCCTCGGCGATCAGGCTCCCCAAACACCTGGGCGTCCAGCCCCGCACACCATTATTGCCTCTTTAATCTAAACCCAATGCCGACGGTAATGGTTTTGTTTTTCGATACATTAACCTTCAACTTGTATTTTCACTATTAAATAACCAGCTTGAGAACCTCCTCGAATTTTTTTCCCAGTCACCTACAGGAAACCATACGGTACCCACGATGTGACCCTCTTAAGGGATTTAAAAGCAATTCTACGAGCTAATCTCAGTAAACCTAGAATTAAAGTTCTTGTTTCCATATTTCACTTTCAAAATATTTAGAACTTTGACAGATATGACATTATGTTTTCATTAAAACAGCTGATTTCAAAACGCTGCCCTGTGCAGGAACGCCATAAACAGTTTATGATGAACTGCCGTGCTCTTAATTAAAACAATAAATCCAGCGCACAGCGTTGGCTCAGCCTCGGGTCTGACCTTTGCCTCTTGCTATCCACAACCAAACCGCGGCTGCGTTCCAAACGCCAGACGTGGAGGGTTTTAAAACATGATCTGAGAGGCACTAAAGATAAAATAGGAGAAAACGTACCATTAGTCTTTGCAGTTATGATTAATTCAGTTCATATTTTACAATCTGGTTATGGAGTAAAACTGCAGACTTTACATCAAGTATTTGCCATTCACTATACCTAATGTATAAAAATGCCTGATATTTTAGAAAATGGCACCGAGCTAATTCTCCACAAGCCCATGAACGACAGGAATTGAAACCATAAGCAGAGAGCGATTCGCTTCCCACCGAGTGAGTGATGCACAGGGTGCAGTGGTCGGACCATCAGGCTCGGACGTCGCCCATGTCAGCTGTGGCCCAGCCTCAGCCTCTCGTCGCCACGCTGGAGATCTCAGACGGAAACACTCCCCTGGACCGCTGGCACCTGCCACTGGGCAGCCAGGGGCGTGGTTAACAACAGGAGCGGCAGTATATTTGTCACACTGGCCCAGAGTCAACAAGTTAACCTCGGCCCGCCAGCTGCCAGGTGGGAACCATTCCGGGCTGGGTCTCACATGCAGCCATTGAGAGGCAGTGGGCGGCTGCGGGAGCCCGTTCTGCAGCCTTGGACCGATGGGTGGACAGAGAGCTGGCATCTGGGCCCCAGCGCGGGAGGAGAGGCTTCCCGCAGCAAGGCCTGGGGCTGTGCGAGCCCCTCCGGGTGTCTGCGCAGGGACCCCACTGTGCCCACTGCAGGCTGGTCCCCAAGCACCTGCCCACCACACCTCACAGGAGCACACGTTCCCACCCCCCACCCAATGCTGCACATCCATATGACAATAACATGCATGAAGCACAGACGCGTCCAGAGCAGAGGACAGCAGCACCTCCAAGGCTAGAGACCAGGAGCCACAGTGAGCTGGGCCGCCCTCTGCAGGTCTTTGTTGGAGCTGCAGGCAGAACCCTCAGTTCAGAAAGACGGAGGAGAGGGAAGCTGTGCTGGCCACAGGAGGCCATGCAGGCCCTCGGCCCAGGACCAGGGTCCACTCTGCCTATGCTGGGAGGATGGAATGCCAGGTGGGCCACCTCCCGTAGTGAGGGCACGACCCCCCCAGGCCGGCCGGCCGGCCCTGCACCCAGCTCTGCAGCCCCATCTTGCCGGTCCTTTCTGGGGCCGTCCCAACCCACGCAGCACTGGGGCCTCACAGTTCCTGCCTGGAAGAGACCCATGCTGCTGACCCTGCTTGTGGGGCCCCCAAGGGTGGTCTCAAGGGGGACAAGCCGCAGCCGTTGTTTGGTCGGGGCGTTCTGTCCAGGGGTCTTAGCAGGAAAGGGTCCCCAGGAGGCTGAGCACCACGCAGGCCCCCATGCCCTCCTGGCCCTGCCCCAGGGTCGACATGGTGCTCGGCAAGCACCAGCACCCAGCGTCCTTGCCCTCTGAGACAGACACCACAGCTGGCCTGGGTCCCATCCACCACCCACTCACAGAGCAGGTGCCACAACAGGAGTCAAGCCCCTTCCCACCAGTTGTCCCCAAGCCCAGACATCGGGCACCTGCAGCCCCCCCCACCAGTGCCATGCACCACCCTGGATGACAAAGGTCACACTGCATGTGTCCTTGTGGTCACACTGCACTCTGCCACCATTTTCAGAAAACTAAGGTCCCAATGAAGGAAGTGTGCCTCCTAAAGTCCCGATGGAAATAAATTCAGCCCCTGCCTCTGGGGGTCACCCTCAGACGGAGACCCTTGGATGGATTTTCAGGGGTCCACAACTCCTTTTGGTAATTCTTAATTTTTTTTAGCATTTTCATGTCAGTGAAAATCCCTCTAAAAGACACAATGAGTGTAAACATATCTGGATCATCAGGTGACCACTGAGATTTCCATGCCAAGCGTGTTTCCATCGTGTTCCCTCCCCCAATCGTCAAAGTCTAGGGGGCAGAGTGAATGGGCCCTCAGGCGGAGAGAAGCCGAAAAGAATCACAGAATCCTGTTCACAGCAGCCTGAACCCCGAGTTACTCGAGACTCACAGTGCGGAGGGGGCACGTGTCCTGGACAACTGACTGGGACCAGCGGAGGCAGAGGGCAGAGCAGGCAACATGTGCTGGTTTTCTCCAGAGACCTCCTGCCCCGGTGGGCACCTGGGACCTTCGCGCCCGTGGTTGCGCCCATCCCTGTGACCCCCCCGTTTCACACCCATGTCCCACACTGGAGGGGCAGGGGCAGAGCTTTCAGACCGTGTGTTACTTTGAGATTTTAGAGACCTCAGATTCTTCACACTGTATCAACAACCTTTTCTTGCTAATCTTAGAGCATAACTTTCATGTGTTGTTATGCCAACAAATCATCTTGTGTTGATTGGTTCCTCAGCCAGGAATGAGGAGGTCAAGACAACAGGCCTCGGTAACGTTTTTCCTGAGCTGTCTCCTGAGAAAGGAAAACAAAAGACAAACGGGACGACATCAAACTAAAAAGTTTCTCACAGCAAAGGAAACCATCAACAAAGTACAAAGACGACTTATCGAATGGGAGAAGACATTTACCAATGATACATCTGATAAGGGGTTAACGTCCAAAATTTTTAAGAACTCATACAACTCAACACCAAAAAAAACAAACAATCCGATTAAAAAATGGGCAGAGGACCTGAACAAACATTTCTTCAAAGAGGACATACAGATGGCCAACAGACATATGAAAAGATGCTCAACTTCACTAATCATCCGAGAAATGCAAATAAAAACCACAACGAGATACCACCTCACCCCAGTCAAAATGGCTATCATCAATAAATCAACAAACAACAAGTGCTGGCGCGGATCTGGAGAAAAGGGAACCCTCGTGCACTGTTGGTGGGATTGCAGACTGGTGCAGCCCCTACGGAAAACAGTATGGACGTGCCTCAAGAAATTAAAAATAGAACTACGTTATCATTCCTGCAATTCCATTTCCAGGTATTTATCCAAACAAATCCAAACCACTAATTCAAAAAAATATATGCACACCTATGGTCATTGCAGCGCTATTCACAATAGCTAAGACATGGAAACAACCTAGGTGCCCATCAGTAGACGATTGGACAAAGGAGATGTGGTACATTTATACAATGGAGTATTACTCGGCCATAAAAAAGAATGAAATGATACCATTTGTGACAACATGGATGGACCTGGAGGATATTATGCTGAGTAAAATAAGTCAGACAGAGAAAGACAAATATCATATGTTCTGACTTATATGTGGATCTAAAGAACAAAATAAATAAACAAAACATGAACAGACTCATAGATACAGAGAACACACTGATGGTTGCCAGAGGGGAGGGGCGTCGGGAGCTGGGTAAAAAGGTGAAGGGAGTAAGAAGTACAATTGGCAGTTACAAAATAGGCATGGGGATGGCAAGTACAGCACAGGGAATATAGACAGTAATATTGTAATAACTGTGTACAGCGCCAGGGGGGTGCTAGACTAATGGGGGGATCACTTCATAAGTTATATAAATGTCTCCCCACTACACTGTATGCGTATGCGTATGATATAAAATAATATTGAGTGTCAACTGTAACTGAAGAACATGTTTTTAAAAGTGGGCAAGGAAAGAAGGAACCCCTGTGTTGTCAGTGATGCTTCAAACAGAACAAAAGCAGTGGGAGAATTGAGTCAACAACCCCACCCCACCCTGAGACATGGAACCTCAGAGATCTGGAGAGAACCTGGGCCACGTGTCAGTTCCAGAGTCGTAGTGAGTCACGATTTAGTTTCAGTAAAACATCGTCCTTTCCACGACACGAATGCTGCTATTTGAAAATGCATTGGTTTTATAATTCTGTTTGCATTTAGTTTATAAGTGGGGCCTGGCTCTACAGTTGTCTCACAGCTCTAAGCACAAGGAGGATAAACCGACTTCTGTAAGATTCGTCCGTGGTCAGGAATACCGCGGAGTGGTTATAGGACAGATGGAAGTCATGTGGAGAAATGCTGAGCCCGTTTATTATTGTACAATAATAAATATCGTAACAAAAATAACTGAAGTTCTTGTGGAGGGGCTGCAATATTTTTCCTAAGCTACATTGATCAAGCTTGAGGGACACTGGGCTGAATCGCGCCCCTCTCAAAATTCACATGTTGAAGTTCGAAGCCCCAGGACCTCAGCATGGGACTGTCTTTGGAGACGGAGCCTTTAAAGAGGAAATTAAGTTAACACGAGCTCATGGGGAGGCCCGATCCCCCTGACTGGGGTCCTTGTGAGAGGAGATGAGGACGCAGACACACCCAGCGGCCACGTGAGCAGCAGCCCTGCCCCCACCTGCAGCCTGAACATCCAGCCTCCAGGGCTGGGAGGAAACTAAATGTCTGTGGTTTAACCCCCTATTCTGTGGTATTTTCTCATGACACCTCGAATTAACTATAGGCCTTTGAACCCCAAAAGTAACGAAGTGACTCACATTTCCCAGTGTGCTCCATGTCATCCCTTCCACAGGTGAATCTGTCCCACTGGTGTGAGGAAGGTGGTGGCAGCAGGGACAGGGGCGCCTCAGCCCCCCCCCCCCCGCCGCCGCCCCCCCCCCAGGGGGCTCAGCAGTCGGAGGACCCTGGGCTGAGTCCTCAGCGTCAGTGCCTCTGCATCAGGCTGGACACTTCTCAGCCTCCCGAGGGGACACTGTGTGACACTGGGGGCTGGCCTCTGGGGGTGTGAACTCATGTGGGTGGCCAGCCAGACCCGCAGCATGCCCCTCACACTGCCCACCCACCCTGGCGGCATGGGCAGGGCGTGGGGCTCAGGGCAGCTTCATAAGGGGCACGGGGCCCATTTCAGATCCCTAAAGAGCCCTCCAGGGACACTCCCACATGAGGCGCAGGCGCAGGCTGAGAACCAGGAGCTTCTGCAGTGGCTTACGTCTGCAGCTGCTGTCAAGTGGTGCAGCCCTCCAGGGTCTCCGAGGCTGTGGGCAGGAAGGAGTGGGGGACAGCTAGACGTGAGCTGGACTCGTCACCACCGGGTTTTGAGGTCATTCGCTAAGAACCCCAAGTTTGCGCCTGCGTTCCCACTTGAGTGGACCGACTGTGGTGCCCTGTGACAGTAAGGGGCCTTCTGTGTCCCAGCCTGACCCCAGTTCAGCAGACAGGCCTGAGGGCCATGACAGGCAGGGACAGTGAAGGACAGCTCACCGCCAGACAGGGCATGCCCAGTGCCTCGGAGCAGAGCGGGCAGCCGGCTACGCGACGAGCTGGGGGCCCCGGGCACCCTGCCTCTCACCACCTGCTTTAGAACATCCTGTCTGGGAGGCAGGAATCCCACGACCAGGCTTAGCCGGCCTGGAGAGACCCGCTGTGGGCTCCAAGCCCTGGGTTAGGGAGCACGGCAAACAGAGCGGCCAGGGCAGGCCAAGCAGTCAGCAAGGCCCTCAGGCCAGCCGCCCACCTGCTCGGTGTGTTGGTCACTCCCTTGGAGAAGCTAAGCCCCAGTGTCCGCGTCTGGACAGTGGGAGATGACCCCAGACCTGTGACAGCTTCACCGCCAGATAAGCTCCAGGAAGAGTGCACTGGTGTCCCAAAGTCTGCCCACAAGACTCAAAAATCGCCCAGACACCCTTCACTCTCCCGTGAAGACAGGTCCCTGCCAGAACTAGATCCACCTCCACGGCCCCCAACTGCCACCCAAAGCAAACCAGCAAACGCAGACTGTGGCTTTAAAAGCATGACAGTCAGGAAAGGGAGCGTGGTGAATTCCCACGGCAGCAGCAACTCACTCGCTTGCACGCATGTGGGTTTGGAGCCCAGTGGGTCTTCTATTTATAACTCATACACAGTAGGTGCAATGGGGACAGTTAATGTTGCTATAGGAACATTTGGATCAAGGCTGGCTTCCAGAGCGAAGAGAGAAAAAATAAGTTTTCCTCCTCAGTGTACTTCTCTGCTTTGAGTTTCAAAGAGAGACAAGCAGTGTTCTCGAGTCAAATGAGGAGCAGGGGTTTCCCGGGGGGTTTGGGGAAGCAGCTGGCTGGGGTGAGAGGCCCAGGGCCAACCCAGGAGCCCAGGAGCCGGCCTGCAGGGACCCCGGTGACCCCAGAACGTCCTGAAGACAGGCACAAGGCCCCGTGAACTCAGAACACGATATGCTCAGCTCTCCAACACCACATCCATCCTTCCCAGGACAAGGTCAGGGTTGGGGAGGCCGCGCAAGTCTAGTGGGCACTGGTTCCTGGCTGCACATGTGGGGACCCGCATCCGGCCAAGGGCCAGAGCAGGTGACATGTGGAAGTGTGTTTCCACGGGTCCCACTGCACCCGGCCGTGGGGCTGGGAGCAAGGAACTGTGTCCACATGCGAATCCCCTACACTGAACTCGGGCTTCTGGAGCTTTTCCTCACCAGTGAGTCTGGGCGCGGACTGAATCTCCACGTGCTTCCAAACGCAGAGGCCTTGTCTCCTTTGGGAGAGGCGGGGGTCCCCACTATCTGGGGTCACAGCACTGCAGACATTTAGCCCGTGAGGAGGGCCGCCCCGGGACACACGCAGGTTGACGGCGTCCCCCAGCCAGAGTCACTACGTGCCAACAGGCACACAGAGCAGGATGGCTGAAGAAGCGTGGGGAGCCCGACATGGCAGCAGAGGGGAAGGAACTCCTCATGCCACTCCCCACGCAGCACTCTGGCCCCCGCTGTGGTGCCCAGCGGACGCGTCGACATGTAAGACATTACCTGCGCCCACGCAGGGGAGGGGAAGGAGCAGCACGGACATGAAAACCAAGGACTGTGTCCTAGTCTGGCCCCCAGAAACCCAGTGCAGGCAGGTCCAGAGTAAGCCACACGAGTGCCCGGAAATGCGCGTGGAGATGGTGGCGTGGCGAGGACCTCCCAGGAAGGGGTGTCAAGTGTCTGGCGAGCGCAGAGTGGGGCATTCACTGCACACGAGGAGACGCCCTCGCAGGCCGAGGCTCCCACCAGCGGGGAGAGGGAAGTCGCATGTCCGCGGGTGACAACGGCCTCCTCTCTCCGTTAGGTATTTCGGACATGTCCCAAATACTGTGACAGGGAGAGGGGCTGCCATTCTGCATTTCATTTGAAGCTGTGTCTACTTTTAAGTGCACATATAATAGTGGAAAGGGACATCTAAAGGCTCCCGGTGCACTGTGGGCGGGGGTCCTATGTGCCTGGTGGCTGGGGGGCGGGGCGGGGTAGTTGAATCCTGGAGATGGCCCAGAGGCCAGCGGGGTGTTAGCGTCCTCTCCACCCCAGACCCTCCCCACAGTGAAAATAAAGGTGTACGCAGCATCCTTGAATCAACAATTTGTCAAATTTCACATGACAGACCAGCAAGGGAAAAGAGGAGTTACACATACCCACGATGTTCATTGTTCTAAGACGGGGGCCAGTGGTGAAGGGCTGTCTTCCCAGTGGGCGTCTGGGCGTCCCTGAGACCCGCTCGGGGTTCCCAGGACCCTACGTCAGCACTCTGCTCTGCATCAGAAATTCTTCCCTTTGTTCCTTCAGCTCACTAACTCCACACTAACTCCAGTGTGGTGTTTTTAGTTCTGTCTATGGCATGATTTTGAAATTAAGCAGTTTGTGTGCTGACAGCTGGTGCTACAAGTGGGTGGGTGCACAGGCCGGGAGGGGCTCACTCACCTGCCAGCCCCACGTCTCCTGGGGTGCAGGGGATGCAGAAGCAGGCGAGGGCACTGAGGATGGGGGCAGAGAGCTCTGGCTGCACTGGACGCACCCCTAACACATTACCCCAGTTTCCAACACACCTCGGAGACACGTCAGGGTCCAGACCACCTCTCGCCATGGATGTGCCTCCCACGGGTGTTACAGAGGAGAACTCTGGGCATGAGCTAGGCCTCGAGAGCCCTTTGTTCCTTCACCCCGTCTTGTCTCCACACAGCCCTGGCTGCCATTAGCCTGGCGACCCCAGTGAGAGCAACCCCGGAGTCGGCTTACTCCAGGTGCTAAGATATGGCCCCAAACACAGAAGCAAGCTTGAGAAGGCAACTCCACAAGACGCAGTAACCAGTGCCAACGAGGGGCCAGCGCCAGCACACTCCCGCTCCGTCCTTCAGATGTCCTGCGTGCACAGCACAAGAGAGACTTGCAGAGTGACAGAGGTGTCCCCACTCAGCCGCAGGCTGCGGCGGTCCTGACATCATCTAACTCGTCACATCCAAGGGTGCCATCGCTGCTGCTTTGTGTCCTTTAGGCATTTGTATCTCTCTCATAATTAAGACCATTTTGCATACTGTAGACATAAAGTGGAAGTTTTTAAAATGATTTTTTTAAGTACAGAATATTCTAGACTTCAGGATCTGTAAATAGATGAACAACCAATCTAAGGATCTAACTTCTTACTCATGTGAATGCAGAGTGGAGATTCTGAGTAACATTGCTCTTTGCAAACTTCAGGAAATGGCTGGCCCGGCCCTTCATGCAATGAAACCTTTCACTGGCCCCATTGGTCGCAGGATAAAGCCCTGCCTGCCACTGAGACCCAGGGAGCCGGACTGCTTGGTCTGAGCCTCCCTCCGGGCCTCCCCAGACCCCCGCCGCCGAGCCCCCTTCCCTCCAAGGCTGGTCCCCGGGGCCAGTCCCCCTGCTCTGCTTGGTCTACCCTTCGTCTCCCCCATCCTACGTAGGTGAACGGTGCTCCTGCAGGGAGGCAGGCCCTCTCAGACTCTCACCCTCTCAGAACCCCCACTCTTTCCCTTGACAGTATTTTAACCAGCATGTACCTACTTGGGAAATTATACCTTTCCTAACTGTCTAAGTCCATATGGGCAGGAAGTATACATTTTTTTCACCGTGGTATCTCTCACCCTGAGCAAGTGCTTGGTGCTTGGTAGGTCCTCGGGAAGTGTGTGTTTAATGGAGCTTGGTCCTCACCAGGCAGTCACACCCGCACTCAGGCTCACAGTAGCCTGCACGACACTGACAGACTGAACCTCATTGAATTTGAAAACTTTTGCTCTGCAGAGGACTGTGTGAAGAGGGTGAACAGAACTACACATGAGAAAATAGCTGCAAACCGCATATTCAGCTAAGGGCTAGTATCTAGAATATATAAAGAATCCTCAGAACTCAACAGTTTAAAGAACAGAAACAACCAGTTATAAAATGGGCAAAAGACGCCAACAGACATGTCACTGATACGCGTATACAGATGGCAGAGGGTCACAAAGAAGTGGACTGAGACGTCAACCGGCTCTGAAGGGGCCGTGTCTTTATGTCTAGAGATCCCACCTCCAGGGATTTGTCGGAGCTCACTGAGCTGCACGGCTGAGTCCAAAAACAGCCCTGCAGTAGACCAGCCTCTGTGACCCCTTTGGGCTCCAAGCCAGCCGTCCCCAGGTGAGGGACACTGCCAGGGGGGCAACGGGAGGCCCAGGGACTGAGGGGGACCCTGACCTTGGCCCGGCCCTGGGGGACTCAGCAGGTCACTCCTGGCTGGGCCGGGGGGCCTCCTCCCTCCCAGGGGAGAGGGAGAGCGTGCATCTCCACTCTTCGTAGCCAGGAAAGGTGTGAGGCGTGGTCCTCTGGGATGCTGGCAGGAAGAAGTGCAGGGATGCTTGCTCGAGACAGAACTGGGAGAACCAGAGTTAGCAAGCGAGCTACGCCAGCCCCATCAGCCCTGGAAGCACCCACAGAAGTTATGGGACTTCGGACGCCTTTGCCTAGGACACTGTTTGTTTCTGATCAGAAGTCCTATTACACGTGAATTTAATTCTAAACAGTGCTACCAACACATCCAAATGATTTACATTTTAAGCCATCTTCTTTCATTATCTCATACCTTGTTGAGTAGCAAAAGATGGATTTGTAAAGCCTTCTGTGATGAGAAATGATTGACACCCCCCCAGGCGCCCTTCCCAACTCCAGCTGTGCTGGCGTGGGGGCCCACGCCTGCTGTGTCCGTGGGCACATCTGGGAGCTGGGAGCAGAGACAGGGCATGCGGGACAAGAGTTACCACGTCTCTGGAGTTGGGTCTAAACAGGGTAAGTGTTTCCAGCCAGCGCACTGAGCACCTTTTGGTACCGAACACTTTCTTCCATCCAGAGAGAAGCAAAGACAAAGAAAAAGAGAGAAGGTAGCCACCCACTTATAATGACAAAAACTGTTATGAAAGCTTGAATATGTGTCAAAGACATGGCCTGGCTTACCCTGGCAGGACAGGGGTGGGTGAGTGGGGAAAGTGGCCCTTGATGCCCAAACAGAAGCCAGTCTACAATTCTGAATGCCCCTGGTGCGCTAATGAGTCCTCCAGACCTGCAGCAACGTGAGGCACGCTGGGCCTCTCACTCGCTTTGTGTTTGCCTTTGGGTTCATTCTTTCCGGGGACACCTGGAAAGCCACCCAGAAACATGAGAGAAATTGCTGGAGTAGCAGCTACCAGGATGCTTTCCTGGAAACCTCTGTCCACCCCACATCCCAATGAGACGCCCCAGGCGGGTAGAGCCTCTTCTCCAGGTCCCTGCAGTTAACTTCCTCCCCACCTCTGGTCCAAGGAAGGGTCCTCAGGCTTGAAATGCCCTGACCTGACGAGGTCTTGATTGAGTGGTTAGGTTAGAGTGGTTAGGCTCTATCACCTGCAAGGAAAACAGTGGGGTGTGCCAGGACCACCCCACTTTAGGCTTCACCCTGTTCATAGCACAAGATCCCCACCCAAAACTTTAAAAAGCAAAATAAAATGCATGAAACTCCAGACTTCCGAATTTTAGAAAATATGTCAAAACAGCTTCAGCATCGGGAACCGGCTGCCCTTTAGGTCTGTGTGGCCAGAGGTAGCTTTAAGGCATGACCCCAGATCAGGCATGACCCCACAACACCAGCAGAGCCCGGGACAGGAAAGCAAAGGGCCCTGCCCTGGGGGAGGGGCACATCCTTGCTGCGGCCGCCATGGTTGCCCTGAGCCCCCTGGAAAGCCTCTCCATCCCCCAGTTCATGGGTCTTTAGAACCAAGGCTACAGACCACAGTAACAGTGAGTCATTCAATTAACTCCACGGTCTGAGCTGAGAAAGGGCCATTCTGCCAGCTCGAGTGGAGCACAGGTTTAACCCTGGTGCTCGGGAATTCCCAGGCCAGACAGCATATTAAACCGGCTCTTCAACTTAAGAACAATTACTATCATTTATCAGCCTGAATAGCAATAATGCACCAATCGACAGCTTTCAGGAGGCCAAAAGCTAGCTAGGTGTAATGATATGCAAAGCCACAGTGTTCTGCATTCAGAACTGTCTCCATCTCATCAATACATCTTCTACTACCTACAATTTATCAATACAAATGGGGTGCCCAATGGAGGCGAGACCAAGAAGATAAATATGGACGGGCGAGGGGAAAAGGGCTCCAGAATGTTTGAATTTTAAAATGATGAAGTACAGCTCACATTCCTAAAGCATTTTACATGCAATGACCTGATTACATCAAGTTCTCTCCTGAAGAAGAAACCAGAATATGGGGATTTTTCTACCCAAGCTTGCAGGCAGCTGCAGCTTCATTTTCCATTCCCAGATCATGTCTTTAATGGAAGCGTGTGATGGTTCATGGCCAGAATAAAGGTGACAATGACCCCTCACCCCGCTCCCAGTGATGGTTTGGCAGAGCCTTTTTCCTAATTACTTTACATTTAATGTTTCGTTTTAATTTCATAATATCTGCAAGACGTAAAAAGATAAATATTATTGTACCCATTTTGAAAGAAAGGGAAAGTGAGGCATGGTGTCACTTTGAAACACCCTCCCTGTCAGTCAGGGTTGGCCCCAGGGTCTGCACTGCCAGCCCGCCCCTGTGAACGCACAACTCACCCGCACCAGATCGGGCTGCCCACAAGTGCTGGGGGGCTTGAGGACCCCACACAGCAAGGGAGTGGGCTCCCATGGGAGTCGGCATCATGGGGGTGGGGCAGCGTGGAGACAAACAATTTCAAGTTTCAAAACCAGACACACGAATTCCAGGGCTGCAGCACTCAGGCACTGAGACCCTGCTGTGCGTGTGCCAGGGGTTGGGGACAATGCCACGGCTGACCCAGGCCCTGCGCGTGCGCCCTGCCACCCACACACCCACCACACATGGACATTTGGCTGAGCAGCACCATTTAGCCTCGTGGAATAAATTGACTTCATGTGGAGGGAGTGGGGAGGGTGACATGCAAGGTGGAAATCATCCCCACAAGGCAGTGGGGCTGACACGCCAATCCCCAAGAGCTCTTGACCAATCCAGGCAGACGAGGACCACCCAGCTGGTGCCGGGGACTCCTGGGGGGGGTGTGGCCACTGTCGGGTGGTCACCCTCACCACCCAGTTATTTCTGCAGATCCAGCCAGGCCCCCAGCCGGTCCACCACAGGTGCACGGCATCCCAGCCTGACACTGCACTGGCTCCAAATCTGGCAGGCAAACTCTTGGCCTTGAGCTAATATTTTTAACCCATTTAAAAACAGAAATCAAGATTGGTGATAAGATTTAGAGGATTTGCTTTCTTCATGCTTGTTTGAAAGGTTGGGTTTTTTTAATTCTGCTTATCTTTATTTCCAAATGTAATGCCTACTTAATTTAAAATCACCTGCACAAACAAAACGATCATATCTTATAAAACACTGAGATAATCATTTGGGGAAATGAAATCCTATGTCTTAATTTTTAAATGGATGGAAAAAGCCTTGAACAGCTTCTTATTTTCTGACATCAAATAAGAATGTGCGTGCATTTCCCTGTCTTTGTAGGAAATTACACCTTGCTCCTACTATTCAATTAGCATCTCCTCTCCTCTTCCCTGAAATTTGGCTGCTTCACAATAAGTACACAAATCTAAGAGGCCTGGGATCCAGACGCCAATTGGCAGACGGCGCTATGAAATCAGCACAGGGACACGAGAGTGTGGAAGTGTTACAACCTGTTCCAATCTGCTCCCGGTTCTCCTCCTAACAAAAGAGGAAGACAGTCCAAACCTCCCACACACATGCACAGAGCAAAGTTTGGGAGGTTTAAATAGAGCTGAAGCTGCTAAGAAGAGCCACCCAACTGCTCGGGACACGGGTTTCTCACTCTCACCGCTGAGCTGCCATATTTGCCGCATCTTGCCAACAGAAGACCGTGTGAACTTGCCATGTGGTTGCTGAGAAGTTTGGGAAGAGCTGGGGTGTTGTCATCGCTGCCGTTGCCGTGGTCAGGCCAAAGGGATGCTGCAAGCCCTGAGCTAGGGCTTCCCTCAGCAGCCGGAAGAATCGTGGTCATGCCAATCACCTCCATTATTCATGCACAAGCAGGTCCAGACATAAAGGTGAGTCAGACACCAGATGGGGGGAGCAATTAGGACACTCTTGGTCTCCAGTGACAGAAAACCCAGCCCAAAGAGGCTTGAGGCAAAACAGAATGTGTGGGCTCCCATTAGGGAAAAGTCCAAAGGGCGCTGGCTTTGGGAGGGAATCAATCGGACTTACCTGCGACCCCCGACTCTCCTCCCTGGAGTAACCCTGGCTTTGGCCAGGTGCCCTGGAAGTCTGAGGCTCCTGGCAACTCAGGCCACCAGGACATGAGTCCAAACCTGAGCTCAGCCTGGAACCAGTGGCCCAGGCTGCATTGACCTGGGTCATGTGACATGGCTGAGCCCATCACGACAGCCAGAGGGAGTGCACTGACTGGCTTAGACTCGGTCACATGCCCTCCCTTGAGCAGAAGGGCAAAAGCTTCACCAAATTCTGAGAAGCGGTGTGAAAGTCCCACCCAGTGAGACCAGGAGGGACGGTGGGATGTGAAATGCAACGAATGCCCGGCTAGAGCATCACAAGACCCAGTCTGTGCTTGGACCTAAAACCTCCAATCCATTGAGAAAAGTCCATACCCAGAGCTCAGTCACGGTGTGAGCAGAGAGTATAGCCACTTACTGGTGTCAGCCCTGTGCTTTTCAGCAACAGACTGAGTGGCCCCTGATCTCCAGATTCAGATGGTTCGCAGACAGGATCCTGGAGGTGACATTTTCATTCACTGCTGTCCAGAATTTTAATAGCTGTCACTCTTGAGTTATAAAGCTTGGGCCAGATAATTAAAAGCTCCCTAGTCAAGAACCAGAACAATGAGGTGAACCGCAGGACTAAGTCACTGCTTTATATATTTTCTAAAATTTTAATTAAGATTACAAGTCAGATTAAGTAATTGCTTTCTATAAGATAGATAAACCCAGAAAGACAGCTATTCCAAGATTTTTTTTAAAGAAGCCACTTAGTTTCAACTGTAATGTCTTTTTTTGGTTTTTGGTTTTCATTACACTTCTTTGTTGAAATACAACATACATATGGACAAACGCACAAGTCGTAAGTGTACACCTCAACTCATTATGCCAAAGTAAACATACTCGAATAACTGCCATTGAGGTCAAGAAAGCTCCAGAAGCCACCCAGACTGTGGTCATTTGTTACAGCAGCAGAACAGACTACAACACTATGTATCCATATCCAGTCCATTCCTGAGACTACGACACTATGTATCCGGTCTTTTCCTGATGGCCCTTTGGTTACGGTTGGGAACATTTTTATACACATGCAGACATTTCTATTGGGTTTCTACCTAGGACAGCGGCTCAGGTCACACGCTCATCTTCAGCAGACAGAGGCAAACTGTCCTCTGCAGCGATGTGCCAGTTTACCCTCCCAGCAGTCGTCCTGAACACCTTCACCACTAGTCTTGATGGGTTCAGCTCTGTTCTAGTCATGACCCACCTGAAGGAGACCATGTACAAACCCTGGTTCCAGGCCTCACTTCACCACTTGCTAAGCTCTGGGCGTTTCTTTGGAGAATTTCACTTAGCCTCAGATTCCTGATCTGTAAAGGGACCACAATCATAATGGTCTTGTAAGAATCAAATTGGGTTTTCAACACTAAGTGCTCTGCAAACTGTAAGCTATACACCTATGTTAGGGGTTAGGACGAAGGCTAGGGGTTGCGTGGGCTGATACTACAGCCACCTGGTGTTCAGACAGAAGTCCCCCAGTAGAATTAGAAGTGCAGTGAGAGCCAGTCTGAGAAGCCTGGGCTCACATCCTATCCACAGCACTTAGGACATGACGAAGGACTCACTAAACCTCCTCGATGCTCAGATATTTTATCTGTGAAAGAAGAATAGTGAGACCTCCCTGATAGTTTTTGCGAGGGGAAAAAGACTGAGAGTGAGAGCAAGATTGAGAGGAGAGAAAGGGAGACTCTAAGGGTTGACTCCAGCTCCCAGAACACAACAGATGCTCCAAAAATGACCATCATTAGCAAACGTCTGGAAAGCACGTACATGTCTGCCTCCATGAAATTTTTAACTGATAGTCTTCTCTTTCATAATGAAGGTTGGCTTATGCAAAATCATCAGTTGATCAAATCTGGCCTTTCTTTATGCCTCAAGATTCCCCTTTTTTTGTTTTCTGCCTGTTCCAACCATTCAGGGGCTCACACACCCAGGATCTCTGCCATAGACCCTTCTAAGAAAAGCTTGCTATCAGGAGAGAATAAAAGGGCAGAATTTGATACGATAGTCCTAGAATATCAGAGCTACCATGTTTCCCCAAAAATAAGATCTACCCCGAAAATAAGCCCCAGTTAAGATTGTCAGCCAAATGGACGTATTTAGTATGTTATAACAATGTTCCAAAAGAAGATGACATGACTGTATTTGAATAAATATAGGTGGTTGTACATGAAAAATAAGACATCCCCTAAAAATACGCCCTAATGCATCTTTTGGAGCAAAAATTAATATAAGACCCGGTCTTATTTTGGGGAAACATGGTAGAATATCAGAGCCAGGAGAGCCCTGAAGACACACACTCATCCAATTCATTTTCCAGGTAGGGAAGCTGAGGCCCAGCTCTGCTGACAGCTCTCCTGAGCTCATTCTTAACAGCTCAGTGTAACTGTTGGTTTGTACCTGCAATTGTAAATAAAAGCCAGTTCTTTATTAAAGGCCTTTCACATATCAGAGAAAGAGTTAAATCACATCTAATCTACCTGTAAATTAAACTAGCCCTGCTAGGATTTAAAGCACTAAAATAGACAAAAACCAGCAGCATTTATATTTTAAATAACATCTTCTTTTTTTAAAGAAGTTGGAGAACTTGTACTTCCAGCCACGACAGAATAGCTGGTATGAGACTTGCCCTCCTGACAAAAACAACCATAAAACTAGATAAATATATGAGGCAACTGTTTTCACACATTGAACAACATGGCTGTAATTTTCAGAGAAGGCACATGCATGAGGGGACCCCATTAGTTCTCTGGCTTTCTGCCTGGGGTCACCCTTCTGCCATGCACAAGGATGAGATGTTCAATGAAACAGTGACAGTAAGCTAAAGATATACAGACCAGAGTTCCAGGCTGTTGAAGTGGCTGAATTATGTGGAGCAGAACACCAGAAAGACGGGCCCTGTGAGTCCAGCTGGGGGTTCTCCGGGGGACCTCGGTTGAGGCTGGGAGGTGCACTCACAAAGTGCAATTCTAGGAAGCCTGGCAGATGTGCCCTGGGGTGGAGCTGAACATGGTGTAGTTGGTGAGGCTGAGGTCATGCTCTGCCACTGGATGTGGTGGCTTCAGCCATGAGCAGGCAGTGACCACTGAACACGCCAAGCCTCCAGCTGAGATCTCCAAAAGGCCTTTAGAATAGCACCACAGTCCAAAGTGAAGGCAAGTTCAAAATTAAAATAGACGCTAACAACAAATTAAACCAACTCTAACAGGACAGAAAGGATCCACTAGGAATGTTACTGCCTGACAAAGACCAAGCTCAAACTCTTTAAAGAAATGACATAATCTGGAATCCCCACAGTGCACCATTCAAATGTCCACTACCCACTCAAAAATTACTAGACATGAAACGAAGCACCAAAACATGATCCATAATTTAAAAAATCATTCAATAGAAACTGACCCCAAGATGACCCACATGTTGAAATTATCAGGAAAAGGTCTTTCAAGCAGCTTGAGAAATATAGGTTCAAGGACTTAAAAACATCGTCATGAGTGAATAGCAGATACATCCCCCACCCCAAAAAATTATATATTATATATATATCGTATATATGTATATATATTTCGTTTTCTCAAACGAAAATTCTGGAACTGAAAAAAGTACAATGCCTGCACAGAGGGGGCCCAAAAAATGTATACACATTTTAAGAAAGGAGAAAACTGTATCAAAATTGTAATACTCAATATATACCAATAACACAAGATGAATACAAGTCACGTTTGACTTCTGCAATGACAAGAGGTGTTCAAAGTGGTTCCCATCAGCGTCCAGACACTTCTGATTACGGCAAACTACTGCTTGAGCAACGTTGATCAAAGTGCCCACTTGTATACATTTTTTTGGCATCCTCGGTATACAGGTTTAACAGAAAATTGGAGGCTGCAGATGAAAGTTAGTGAATTTGAAGACAAATCAATAGAAATTATTCAATCTGAGAACAGAAAGAAAAAATATTGGGGCGGGGGCTGAATGAACAGAGCTTCAGGGACTTGTGGGAAAATGTCAAGCGGTCTAACACGTATGTAACTGGAGACAAGGATGGACAGGAAAGAGAGAAGATAGAAAATTATGTGAAGGAATAACAACTGCATTTTCCACAAATTTCCTGGAAAGTATGAGCTTAGAGCCAAGAAGGTCAATGAATCCCAAATGGCATGAATACACCCCAATCATATTAATGTCACGCTGCCGAAAACTAAAGGTGAAGGAGCAGCCGCCTCCTAAGGCTGGTGGCACACAGGGCAATACCGGCGGGGAGGACGCAGACTTGTCATCAGAGAAGCAATCAGATGTACAACAAGGAAGGGAGTACGTCAGAATGGTGAATACTTGTATGTGGATAAACCTAAAAGTCTTTGTTCCTCCCAATTTCTTTGTAAGACAGCTCTCTAAGCAAAAAGAAAAAATATTAGCATGATGTTGTGGAGTTAGTTACGCATCATTAGAATTTGATACCAATAGCACAAAAGATGGTAGGATACATGGATTTCAGTGTCGTAAACGTCTCACGCTTTACGTGAAGTGGTACAATATTAACACAAGTGGCATACTAACACAAAATAGACTGAGTTAATGCACGTTGTAATCCGTAGCACAATCAAGTAAAACAAAATACAAAGAGGTAGAATTATTTGTATTAAAATGTATAAAAAGAAGAATTAAAATGGAGTGCTGAAAACAGAAGAGTATTGCAGGTGATCACTCTGAAATAGCCTTCTTTATCTGTGGTTTTAGTCTTTGTTCTGCGGTCTATTTGACGGATATTAATATAGTCTAACTAGCTTTCCTGTTTTCTTATTGTCATTTTTCCATCCTATCTATTTATTTTCGTTTGAAATGTCTCTTGTGGATAGCATATAGTTGGCTATTGATTTTTGAATTCCATCTGACTATCTGTGCTTTTGGATTGGAGAATTCAGTTCGCTACATGTAATTTACTAACTGATATCTACAATTTGTCCCTTCGTTCTTCGTTTCCTGGTCACTTTTGCAGGTCTGTACTATTATTAGCAACCCATTTAATGCCCCAACTGTGCGCGCGGGTCTGCTGGCATTTGTGTGGCCCTCACACTGCCATTGCACCTGCCAGTCCACTTAAGAAGCCTGCAGCAGCAGACCAAAGCTCATGATTGGAACTAGACGTGGACTTGAACTTGGTCTGGCTTCTGGAACTATGTTCAGCAGTTGGGTTACACTGACTGGCTGGGTGACCTGGGACAGGTTACGTCTCTAGGCCTCGTTTTCCTCATCTGAAAAATGGGACAATATCAGGACCTCCTTCATGGGATGGTGTGAGGATTAAGTGAGTTACCACTCGGGAAGGGCTTAGAACAGTGTCAGGAGCTGAGGACGTGCTGTCAGGTGCTAGTTAAATCCATTAGGAACACTAGATAAAATTGTCTTCACGGACTTCAAAAGGAGGACATTACCGAAGGGGAGAAAGTGAGTGGAAGAAGCCAAAATTCATGCACTTCTTTGAAATACACCACTCGTGTGAAGATTTTTAATTCAGCTGAGGGAGAAATTATATACACACGCGAATGTACACACGGTTACTGTCAGTTTCGTCAACACAAGCAGAATCTTCAACGTGGCAACAACAAATAACATCGACAACAATGCCCAAGGAAAGGTGAATGACAAAATTGGGGTCAAGTGGCCTTAAATTGAGGGCACTCTCTTGGCCCTACTTCCCCTCACAGTAAGAAATACAGCTGTGGGCCCAGGGCTGCCTGAGTGGCCTGAGCAAAGACCCAGCAGGTGGGCTGTGGGCCGTGGAGGGAGCATCCTTGGAGTCGTCTTATGAGGCCGAGGGGCCCAGACTATCCACCAGAGAGCCACGATGCTTCAGCAGCATGAAGGCATGAAGCCGGCTGCTGCCACTGGCTGCTCACGTTCAGCAACCCCCACCCGCCCCCCAGGGCAGAGGCCCTGAGTTCTCAGCTGGGCAGGGGCTTCCTGCGATGGCCTCTCTGTCCTGCCGGCTTGGCATGGCTACGGGCAGATTCACTCGTTCCACAGTACTGAGTACCTAGCATGTGCCAGGCCCTGCGCGGGAGCCAAACAGCAGCAAGACACATAACCAACCAACAGGCACACTGCACAGTGTGCTAAGTAAGGGGCTGGCGCTTCGGAAAACAGAGCAAGGAGAGCAGGACCGCGGCTGGAGGAGACAGCGGGCTGCAGAATCTAAAGGGACAAGCTCTCTCCCCGAAAGCTCAAGCTCCCAGCCCCCTCCCACGTAGCCCATGGGGCTGTTTTCTGGGCTGACAGGGCGTCTCAGAGAAGCATTTCAGTCAGTACTGGCAGCATTTCCACTCAGGTGTAGGCCCAGCCCCAATGCAACAGGTTCAGGACTCAGCAGAGCTTCTGCAGCGCCCCCGAGCCAGGCCTGACATTGCCCAAAACGTCCCGGCCCCGGCCCATCCCATGTGGCTCCGAGCTGGGCACAGAGCGGACACACAAGGACCCACGCTGCCGTCACAGAGCTTCTGCACGCTGGCACCACCACGGCCCCGGGTCTTTCTGCATGAATGCCCCAGAAGCCCCTCGTCCCCAGTCCCGTGCTCCCCAGCCCGGCCATGGTGCCACCAATTCTTTCCAGGCATCTGTGCCAAAGGTATATTATCTAAGGGTGCCAGGGAACTCATGAAGGCAGTGACATGAAGCAAGCCACCCAGTCCTCACAGGGGCCGCCTCTCCTCCTGTTGTGTGGGAGAAGCACGGCAGCTGGGAGACCACACCGCCCATGGAGTTCACAGCCACCAAGGCAGGTCCTTCTCCTATGGGGCGTATGCTGCTCTGGACGTTTGAAAGCCTCAACCGAGCCCTCGCCATGTCTGTCGCCTTAAATGGAAACCAAACGGAAAGGGTCCTGACAACAGCCTGTCACTGACAATGCTACTTCCTCTCGGTGGTTCATGTCTTCTGTAATCAAGGTGACGCTTTTGAAAGGGCCTACAGGTGACGGCCCTGCCTGTGGTGGGCTTGCCTGTGACGCCCCGCCTGTGGCAGCACTTCTTTGCCCATAAGTCACACCCAGAGTTCCCCAGCCTCTGTGCAGACAGTCATTTCAGACCCCGCACTCTGGTAGCACTTTGTCTCCTTTGCTCCTCACCTGTGTTAATTAATTAATTAGTGCTATAAATACCACGAGCACACGGCTGTTCCAGAGCTCATCCATCACTGACTCAGTGAGGACCTGGAGCAAAATTAGGAAAATTGAATCTTTCACAAGCTGGGCCCGCGGCTCTGTCCGGAGGGTCAGCAGGGGCTGCTTCAGGCTCCCACTTGGCGGAAGAGCCATTTCCTTAACCATAAGCCAGGACCCTGCTTCAGGTGACACGGACCTGTCCCAGGTGAATCACGGGTGCTGGCATCTATGGGGCTGACGGCACAGCTCGTCCTGGGTAAGCCTCAGGGACAGGCCGGCCCACGACACTGTTTCGCTGCGTTAAGTGAAGCCAGGGTGCAGCCTGCTCAGAAACTCCAACTCCCAAAACCAAGCAAAGGGAATCAGGGGACTAGGAGGTAAATTAAAAACAGTTACTGAACACCTACTGCTGTTCACGGCACAGATACCAGGAGTGAGACTTGGTCTCCACGCCCAAAGGGCTTGCAGCCACTGAGGAAGACAGACACAAACCACAGGGGACGTGCCCATGGAGCCACGATGCCCAGAACCCACGCAGGGGTGGCAAGTACAACAGAGAGTGTTTAACAGCCCCGTTTGCCCGCTCTCGGGCCTGTCCAGAAAGAAGCTGAAGAGCGTATGTCCTGTAGGTCAGCGGGGCCTCCACGGCTGCTGACTGCTGACCTGGAACCACTTCTGTTTGGTTCAGACCTTTCCTCAGACTTTCTGGGCCCCCATTTGCTTCTGATTCTGGGTTTGCCCCGACTGGGCCCTGCACACCGGGCCTTGGCCTCGTCCCGTCTGCGTCACAGGCAGGTGGGGCCACACAGGCTGAGGCTGAGGAAGGGGCACTGTAGCTGACCCAGCATCACTTCTCCAGCTCTGTTTCCTTCCATTAACTGCAGAATAAAGAGCTCACCCAGCCAGGAGCTTCCGGCTGGTGTTTTCCTTGGGGAGTGCAAGCATTTCTTTGGTCTCCTCTAATCTGCTTCTGCCTTTGCCCACCTTGCCAATTAAATCCAGCAGTGCTGTGACACACAGGCACTGAGCTGGACATGGGGGCATTGGGCTGCAAGGGCCCTGACAAAGGGGACAGACTGCCTAGGCTCTGGCTGGGAGCTCCGGCCTCAGGGGGGTGCACTGACGGACAGCAGCGTCAAGTTTACAAGAAGCCCTGATGGTACCGGCCGAAGAGATAGACTTGGCCTGCTTCAGGTGGGGAGTGGAGGAGGCACATCAGAAGAGGGCCCCCCAATAGGGAGGGTTAATGGGCGAGGAGACAGAAAAGCATCGCAGGGCCAGGGAGGCTCGTGGCCAGTGACAGGAAGGTGCAGGCATGTGAGGTGCGACAGCTGGGAGCCCTCCTTCAGGGCCCTCACCCCACCCATCAGGCCTCTTTTGACAGCAACTAGGAGGGGGCAGCCTCTCCCGACACCCCAGAGCCAGCCTGTGGAGACGCAACCTTGTGTGGGCCGTGCTTCCCACCCTCCTGCAACCCCGCGTCCCAGCCCCCTTCAAGGAAAGGGGTTTCCTTGGTGCTTCCTGAGAGCAACAAACCACCCCCAGACACTTGCTCCCCGTCCTCCTGAAGAGTCCAAGGCTCTACATGCAGGTGTTTCACCTGCCCACATAGGAGGGGTAGGTCCTCGGACTGGGCAGAGTCTCTCAGCAGCTATAGGCTGAAGACTGTAAACCTGATAAAGTATCAATGCTCCTTTTTTTAAGTTTTTCACTCAGCCATAGCAATGAACCCTCAGGCTGGACAGGGGCTCTGGACAGCGTCTGGAGCCATGAGAGGCTTGTGCTGAGCCAGCCATGGACAGAGGCTGCTACCTGCCAGTGGACACTGCCTCAAATTTCACCTGCCTGGTGAGAGCCACAGCTTTGTCCGTGCCCAGCCAAGGCCACCTCTACTTCCCAGAGAGTGACTCATCTGTGAGAGATCTTAAGGAACACCGAGCCGCTGCCCTGGGCCAGGCAGAGACGCCCACATCTGCCAACAGGCAGAAATCCTGCTCGCCACTGCCTTTCATGGCCAAAGTCTCCTATGCCCTCCAGAGGTGCTTCTCAAGACCACCTACTCATGCATCAGTGCTCTTCCATAGTGGAGGGCCTTTTCCAAAGACCAGCCATGGCGCTCTGTTTGATCCCAGCTCCCCAAATGAAAGAATGAATCACCACGCTACACCTCACCCTGTGCTCTCAGAACAGATCTAGAAGACTAGACACACAAGATTGAAACCCGGGGTCCTGCGGCACTGCAGGAGGTAGGGGGGTTGACACAGTGTGAGGCACATAAATGATAAATGTCTAACTATTACATTGTTTTGTGCACCAGAAACTAATTTTTTAAAAAAAGGACTGAGCAGCTCATCTCAGGATGTGTGAGCAGAGGCACAGGGACTACCTCTTCCAAGCCAACGTTCATCACCTTGAGCTCCTGCCGGAGCAGCCCCTGGACCGGAAGCATCAGCTCCGCCTGGGCCCTGTTAGTGATGCAGAACCTTGTTGGAAATGCCCCCCAGGTCCGCTCAATCACACTCTGTGCTTCATCAAGGTCCCAGGGTGGCATACGCACATTAAAGCTCGAGAGGTATTGGTTCTCCTCCGCTTGCTGCCTGTAGAACCACCTGGGCGAGTTCAGTTTTCACATACTGATCCCCGGGCCCATCCCGACACCCGCAGGAGATGGTGAGGCCAAAAAGGAACCAAGCGAGCTGGATGCTCTGAGGCTGGGCAAACCCCCTGTTTTTTAAAGTTCTCCAGGGCTCTGGTGTGGCTGAGTGAGGACACTGGCCTGGAAGAGCCCTGCACCTCCTGTCCGCTGGGCGTGATGGTTTTTCTTCCTCTTCCCTAGCGTTTTTGTTCAAAACAGGAAATACATGGACATCATTTTTAAAAGTCAGAGAATATACCGCGTTCCAGGTCACGACGGCAGAGTAGATGAACGCGATGCCCGCCTCCTCCCACGGCCACCTCAACCTTCCAGCTAAATGACAGAACAGCCAACACAACCGCCAGAAGTCTAGCTGAACAGAAGCCCTACGACTGCAGACATACAAAAGATGCCGTGTCGACACTGGTTGAGACACGGAACAGCCACGTGTGGCATTGAAAATCTGGAGGGATATCTCGGCTGTCGCCCCGCGCCCAGGAGGGAGCACTCCCAGCCCCACCCCAGCCTCCCCAGACCAGGGTTCCAGTGCCGGGGACAGAAGTCCCCACAACTTCTGGCTGTGAAAACCAGCAGAGATTGTGGCTGAGTGAGACAAGGGCTGCTGGAGACCCAGACGCCCCTCTTCAAGGGCCCGCACGCAGACTTACCTGCTGACAGACTCACTGGCTCTGAGCTCCAGTGCTGGGGCGGCAGCTCGAAGGTGCCAGGGACATATGGGGAGGAGCTGAGTTGGCTCCAGGGTGAGGGCTGGAGGGGCAGCTTTCTCCTGGACGAACAAGCTGGTGGAAGCCACTTGTCATGCAGGGTGTCATGCGGGGTCTCTGGTCCCACTCCCCACATTAGAACACAGTACATGGTGAGGCCAAAAGGAACAACGGAGCCATAGATATGGCAGTCATACCACTATATTCTCGCTGGCGGCCTGGTGAGACACACCAAGTAGACCCCACACGATCCTCAATCCGCCACCCACTTTTGTGCCTGGCAACCAACCCGTGCAGTCACAGCACTTACATCAGCAGCCAATTGGCCAACCAGCCACAGCCAACAGCCAACCAGTCACAGCTGATGGCCATCCAATCACAGTTGATGGCCATTTACTACCTGAGCCAACACCTTTCCACGTGAGGCCGAGAGCCTGGAAACTGCACTCCTGGCTCTGACCCCACACCACTGTTCCTTTCTTGAGCCCTCCCTCTCCTGGCGTGCTGACGCAGGTGGCCCTATATCTGAGTCTCCATCAACCTGGATGAAACCGTTTCCCCTGCCCTGGTCAAGACCCCATTCCTCCCAACTTGTAGGTCCACCCAAGCCACTTCCAGTGGCTTTTCCACACAAACAGTCTGTCTCAGCTTGGGCTGTGGACTTTCCTAAAATCTCTCAAAGGTTCACCAACCTCAAACAAGCAGCACCTGGCCTCGGCATGTCCTGTGCCTCTTGCTAAGCAGCCCCAAGCCCAGCACTGGTAGCAGCTGACCTCAATTTGCCGTCAGTCTCTTCCAGGTCCTCCAAGCTCAGAACAAGTGGCATCCACCTGCATGTCACTTTGGAGCTCATACCAGGTGGCCCCGGGCAGGGCACAGAGAGCAGCTGATCTTGGCCTACACCAAGCCCTTCCCAAGAGGCCCCAGAACCAACACACATGGTGGCCAGTTTCAGACCACACCACAGCACCAAGCGGCCACCTGCACAAGTAACACATGCAAAGAGAAGACTGGGCAGACACCAGAGTTAGTTCCACTAAAGTGAATCCTGCTCCATAGGGTCAGCCCCTGCACCACAGCTCCTCCCCTGTAGTCATGGCCAGTCCTCACAGCCAGTCAGCCTGAGGGTCAGTCCCTCCCATTGATTTGCCAACAGCAATCAAGGCTCAACTATGACAGGAGGGCACACACATCCCACAAGGGACACACCTGGTGGCAAGGAGACGGCACCACTGGGCCCCACAGGACACCTAGTGTATAAGGACAATCTACTAAGACCAGGAGACATAGCAGCTGAACCTAATAAATAGAAACAAACACAGGAAGGCAGATAAAATGGGGATACAAAGAAACATGTCCCAAATGAAAGAACAGAACAAAGCTCCAGAAAAAAGAACTAAAGAAAATGGAGACAAGCAATCTACCAGACAGAGTTCAAGACACTGGTTATAAGGATACTCAGTAATCTCAGGGAGAACGTCAACAGAGAGGAAGGAAATATAAAAATGAAGATAGGAAACATGAAAAAGAACCAGTCAGAAATAAATAATACAGTAACAGAAATGAAGAGTACACTAGAAGGAATCAACAGTAGATCAGATGAAGCAGAGACTGAATCAGTGATTTAGAAGATAAGGTAGCAGAAAACACCCAATCAGAACAGCAAAAAGAAAAAAGAATCAAAAAAAAAAAAAAAAACACTTGAAGATAGTTTAAGGGACTTATGGGACAATATCAAGTTTACCAACATTTGCATCATAAGGGTAACAGAAGGAGAAGAGAGAGCAAGGGATTGAAAAGCTATTTGAAGAAATAAGGACAGAAAACTTCCCTCACGTGGGGAAGGAAATAGACACACAAGCCCAGGAAGCACAGAGAGTCCCAAACAAGATGAACGCAAAGAGGCCCACACCAAGACACATCATAATTAAAACGTCAAAGGTTAACTACAAAGAGAGTAGCTTAAAAGCAGCAAGAGAAAAGCAGTCAGTTACCTACAAGGGAGCCCCCATAAGAATGTGAGCTGATTTCTCAATAGAAACTTTGCAGGCCAGAAGGGACTGGCAGGAAATATTCAAAGTGATGAAAAGCAAGGACCTACAACCAGGATTATTCTGCCCAGGAAAAGTTATCAGTTAGAATTGAAGGACAGATAAAGGGCTTCCCAGACAAGAAAAAGCTAAAGGAGTTCATCACCAACAAACCAGTATTACAAGGAATCTTAGAGGGACTTCTTTAAAATCAAAAAGGAAAAAAAAAAGATAAAAAATATGAATAAAATGGGAATGACTACATATCTATCAACAATTACTTTAAATGTGTCAATCAAAAGACATAGGATGGATGAATGGATAAGAAACAAGACCCTTTCATGTGCTGCCTACAAGAGACTCATTTCAGAGCAAAAGACAAACACAGACTGAAAGTAAAGGGATGGAAAAAGATATTTCATGAAAATGGAAATGAAAAAAAAAAAAGCTGGGGTAGAAATACTGATACCAGACAAAATAAACTTTAAAACAAAGGCTATAACAAGAGACAAAGAAAGACCTGGGAATCCCACTTCTGGATATTTATTCAAAGAAACCCAAAACACTACTTCAAGGGGACCTGTGCATCCATATGTTCACTGCAGCACTGTTTACAATGGCCAAGATGTGGAGGCAGCTTGGGTGTCCATCGATGGAAGAATGGATGAAGAGGAGGTGGTGCATATGTACAATGGAATATTACTGAGCCATAGAAAAGGAATGAAATCTCACCATCTGCAACAACATGAATGGACCCAGAAGGTATTATGCTGAGTGGAGTAAGTCAGGCAGAGAAAGACAAATGCCATATGATGTCACTTATATATGGAATCTAGAGAACAGGATAAATGAAGAAAGAAAATAGAAACGAGCTCCTAGATAGAGGGAACATTTTGATGTTTGCTGGATTGGGGGGGTTGGGAGGAGTGGATGAAGGGGGAATGAATGGATGGATTAAAAGGTATGAATTGGTAACTACAAAATAGTCACAGGGAATATAGTCAATAATCTCGTAATAACTATGTACGGTATCAGATGAGGACTGATTTATCAGGGTGATCACTTCATAAGTTCCATAAATGTCTAATCACTGTGTTGTACACCTGTAGCAAATATAATACTGTATGTCAACTATAACTGAAAAAACTTTTTTTAATTTTAATTTTTTAATAAAAGTCAGAGAATATAAATCAGTGTACAGTGACAAGCAAGCCTTCCTCCTCCGCTGACGGTCAGTATCCCAGTATCTCTGTCCACACACCATCATGGCTGCCAGATCTTCACATGCATTCGGAGCTTTGCTGGGCACACCACACGTGTGTGCACCTTCTTCTTCACGCTGAGCTGCACTCTTTACACATCACAGTGTCCCAGAAACCATCCCAGAGTGGAACACCGGGCTCTGTCTCTCTTTCACAGCCACACAGATTCCATCGCATGAATGTAACACCTTAGTAACCGGTCTCCAGTCCATGGACATTCAGGTTGTTTCTTTTTGTTTGGTTGGTTGGTTTTTTGCTACTACAAACTATCTGCAATGAAAAACACATAAAACAGCTCCCACTTCAGTCACTGCTTTCCTCTTTTTCTACTCTATTTTCTTTTCGTAGCACTTACCAGAACCACCTCAAGGCAACCGTATGACTTATGGAGCAGATTGGGGCACTATCAACAAATATAACTAGGACATAAATGTGACTGTCCCAGGCAACCAGGATGCCTGGGCCCCCCCACCTGCCTCTGTGTGTGTCTGTTCCTGCCCCCCCACCACGATATAAGTCCTGAGAGAGTAAGAACTAGTCTGTTTCTTTCACCACCGTTTCTCCAGTGCCTAGAAGAGCGCCTGTGGCAGGAGCTCATTAAATATTTGATAAATGAATAAGTGAATGGGTAATGTGTCTGAATGTGCATCGTTGGTGTGTGTGAGTACAGCTTCAAGATAAATGCCTAAAAGTTGAATGGCTGTGTCAAAGGGTGCTTGTTTCTTATATTTCGATAGATGTGACTATATCATACTCCATGACTGTGCACTAATTAACATCCCAGAGACACAACAGTGGGACCTCTGCCCGTCAACGCTCGTGCCCACACACATCCATGTTCAGTGTAGACCCACGGCCATGGCCGAGCTGTGAAACTCTGAGCCCCAAGGGCACCTGTTTTGGTGCAGGGGCAGGTGAGGGAGGAAGAGGCCCTCCTTACACCGACCGCTGAGGGTGTCTGGGGAGTCCTCTGCCCTCCCCAGGGCCCCTCACCAGCAGGATCAACATTTGCAGATCACCTGCCAGGCCCCTGACGAGCAGACACAGCATGGCAGCACCCAGCGCAGGCCTGGCTCAATAAATGTTTAATTAATTAATCCATCAAGCCAAATCAGAGACGAGGTTGATTATCTAGATCTTCTTATCTATACAACACTACGCGACTGGTTAATTGCTTTTTCTTTTTTTGTTTTGTACTCAAATGACAATATGCTTTAGAATGATGTAGATATAGCCTCCGAGGTCAAAAACCTGATAAGTATGAAATAATCCCAGGGTGCCCTCAAGAGCAGATTGCCGCAGAAGCAATAGTCATTTTCCCTAGAAGTCGATGCCTTAATGTCAGCATAACGCTGAGGTCTCTACTCCCTGGCCTAGGACAGAAATCCAAAAACATGTTGTGCAAAAAATAAAAAGCCCACCTCAGAGAGCGTCCAGCAGCACTGCCCCTCACTGTGGGCCCCGTACGTGTGCTGACACTCAGGACACAGGGGAGTTACTGTGTGAGAGCCCTCAGTGTGGCCCATGAGACGTGGCCAGAGTCCCCGCGTGGCTCAGTAAGAAAACACCACGTTGGGGGAAACAGGGAAGAGAAAACCTGGTCATCATGTAACCACAGTGGGAGGTGCCATGTGGTTCCTGTGTTTAATTAAACTTCCCAGGGAGAGTGGGTACCCCTCCTGGAGCCCCACATTCGGTTCCCCAAGTGTCTTCACACATTCACGTATGAGTCAGAAATTATCTGCCTTCGTGTCACTTACCCATCACAGCTGCTGAGGGGTTTGTGCTGTTGGTTTTCAGTTATAAATACCAGACGAGGCCGTTCTGGGCCGCCCCATGGTTGGAGCTGTGCTCTGGGTGGGTCTAGGCGTCCTGGGGGCCTCTGTTCACATTCCTGAACCGAGCAGCCGGGACAAGCCCAGGACCTGCCACTTCTGTGTCACAGGCAACAGTGGGGCTCCAGCAGGCCTGCACAGCAGGAAGGTACAGGAAATCGTAGCCAGCGCCATCCAACCCAAAATTTTGGGTAACCTCTGAACAAAATGAACAAAACTACCAACAAAGGCATCTTTCCCTCACTGTCTAAAAATTTGCCTTTCTGTTCAACTGGAACAGCCACCATGCACTGGTCGGGAGCGGTGACCTGGCCACAGCCCACACCGCCCGTCCCCAGCCAGGGCCTGAGCGCAGAGACCGTGACCCACAGCGAGCCCTGCGGTGGTCGACGGGCAGGCTCGTGGGGTTGTGAGCCCAGGGCAGCGAGCTGGAGGGCAGCCGCGCAGAAGCCACCCCCCCCCCCGCCACCCACAGCAGGGCCCCCGCTCACAGGATCAGTGGCTGTTGCCGCGGGATCTTCCTCTTTTCCACATTGTCAACACAGAGTGAGGCCATAAACACACATGTCAACACACACATTTGTCACATGTGAACCTTCATGGCCAACTCAACCCCTTTAAATGGACTGGAGACTTAGGCCTGCGTAGACACTGGTGCCCGCCGGCTCTCAAGGGGTCCAGGGTCTAACCAAAGCCCACTAAAGGCTTTGGGGACTGTGTCTAGGGCCTTGCAGGGACACTGTGCTGGTCTCAAGTCTGGTCACCTGGGAGGGGACGTGACTGCTGGGCAGGAACAACAAATCACATATCAGGAAGCACAGAAAGGGTGTCCAGCAGGGGGAGACTGAGGCACGAACCCCAGAGCAGGCATGACTCCTCCCGTGGGACCCACATGTCTACCTGCCTCTCCTCTGCCATCAAGTGACCTCCTAACAGATGGCAGCTCTGGAACTAGTGGATCCCAGACTCCTTGTGTCTGTCTGTTCTAGAATGAGGAAGAGCGGTCTGGTCTGTCCTGGGGACTCTCACCAAGAGCCGTGAGGCGCTGTGAAAGGACGAAACTGTGACAAAAGGCAGGCCTAAGGCCACCTGTCTGTCGTCAACGGCTGGGGACCTCAAGCACGTCTCAGAACCTCTGGTAACTGTGATTTCTTAATCTTTAAAACAGGGGAAGCATCCAGTGTCCTGTTTGTTGTGAGGAGTAGAGATAATGTGTGAAGGACAGTCAGCACCCAGTGGGGGGTGGTACATGCACTGGGGACAGGAGGCCAAGGGCCACCCACCGAGTGAAGAAGCCAGCATACGGTGGCCTTGTGTCTGCTGCAGGGGACCCTGCCGGGACCCTCCAGGGAGCAGAGATCAGGCCAGGGCACTTCTGTCAAGTGTCACAGCTTTGGGACCCACCTCGGAAAAGGAAGCCAGGAACACTCAGAGTGGGGTCAGGTGCTCAAGTGGCACGTGGGCAGGGAGCAAAGCATCCTGTCACCTGAAGGATGCTTTGTTTCACTGGGTTTGGGGCCATTGTTTCTTCACACCCCCACTTAACCCATTAGCTATTTCTGCCCACCCCCGCCTCTCACCTTCATCCCAGACCATCACTTACCTGGCACCTGTGAAACCTCCTGCAGTCTTCTGTTCATTGACCTTTGAGGTTAAGACTATGGAAAGAGCTGAGCGGTTCGATGTAGGGAGAGATTTTTGTATAGCGCTGTGAGTAAAACCCAGGTGTCTGAGCAGTGCTTACAGGACAGCGGGGGTGACCAACAAACAGCAGTCATTGGCAACCAGAACTTTCTACGGAGGATGCTATAGGGTCTTTGTGCTGTGATCGTCTCTGCTGCCCCAGTGCTCAGGAGTGCCTCTGTGGGAGTGATGGGCAACATCTAAACTGACACGTGAGCAAAACGCACACAGCACACCCAACAGGCAGAGCTGGGATGGGTGACAGAAAGAATACAAGGTGACAGACAGAGGCTTGGGGCAAGCCCGGCTCTGCAGCCAGTGATTTCTGAGACCCCTCCAAAAATGCCCTGCCCCTCTAGGCTGTGATTACTTGACCCTGAAATGGGCTCCTGGCCCCCTCAGCCCTAACATCCTATGACTGTGACATTCGTGCGACACTTGCCACAACACCACGTGGGAGGTGGTGGCTATTAGCAGAGCATTTGTGTGTTTACACAGAATGTATTTGCTACCGTCACAACATAACGAATTTTCTCACAGATTATACGTGCAAAGAGCTGCTCAGATTGAACTGGGGATCTCTTCAGATACACTATTGATTTTCATTGTTTCAATTTCCTCCATTGCTGAGTTCCCTGCAACCACCTTCCAGTTGGATTTCACCCAGCAGAATGGTCTCTGCCTGCTCCTTCTGGGAATCTGTCCATAAAACCTCAGAACTGGGGAGTCTGAGGGCATTGGCTGGCTTGGACAGAACTTGATGTTTCCAGGAGAATGATGGTCTGACCTCTGAGAGCCCGTGCGCATTTCTCTGGCTCGAGCAGCCGGCATCCTTCCATGGCTATCCACCCTTCTAATAGTAATACAATAAAGAAGAAACTTCAGCAAAGTTACCCGCTGAGGCACATGGCTGTCCGTCAGGGAGCAGGGAGCAGCCCGTCTCCGCTGAGGCTCCTCCAGGACCCACGTTCCCCCCTTTTCACCCGTTTCCTTGCCGTACGTGGGCCGCGCAGCGTCTGGGCAGCACTGGTTCCCCAGGAGGGCAGGCGAGCTCATTCCCTGCACAGGAGGCCTCTCCTGACTTTGCAAGGGCCGTTTGGGGGCTGGGATCCGTCGAGGGTCCTTTTCAGCATTGCTCCTCTGACTCACTGTCACCCCAGGACAGATTAGCTCAGCACAAGACCTGGGGTGTTGGTGTTGGACACTGCTCTGCCTGTGCTCTTGGGGAACAGTCACGGATGGATCTTCATGGAACGACTTCTGTGACACAGCAACATCCCACGGCAAGGCTGTTTCTTACAAAGAATAAGAAGTAATACTGGAAGGGCTGCTCACCTGACAACTTCCAGGAGAGTGGGAAGTAAGCCAAGAGACCATGATGGAGAAAAAGGTCACATAGAGAGAGATTAAGGGCCCACTGGGTCGGAGACGGGATGAGCGGGGCTGTTCATTCCTCCAACAGAGGCCCAGGCGCTGTCCTGGGTGCTGAATCCCCGCAGCCGAGGACAGCTGACAAGGTGCCCTGGCACTTATATACTTGGAAGGGGAGACTGACAATTAAGTTATAAACATCACAGAAAAGACAAATCTGCACATTGTAAATGCTGTGAAGAAAACAAAGCAGGGTGGCATGACAGAGACAGCGGCAGGGTCCAAGAGGTATAGCCTGGCTGGTCAGGGAAGTCTTCTCTGAGGAGGTGACATTTAAATAAAGACCTGCAGGCTTAGCTAAAACCAGCCATGCAAAGATCAGGGGAAGCATTCTGAGCATACATAACAGCCCCTGCAAAGGCCCATTGGTGACTTCAGGGCAGAAAGTTCGTGGGGCTAAAGCCCAGGGGAGCAGGGTACTGGACAAGATCAGTAAGAGACAGGAGCCTTGGAAGAAGCTTGCATTTCATTCTAAGGGCATCAGGAAACCCTGCAGATTTTCAAAAACAGTGGCATGATCTGACTGATTTTTTTTTAAAGATGACGCTGGCCACTCTCAGAATGGATTGTAGGGGGCAGGTGTGTCAGCAGACAGACAGGAGGAGGTTTTCACAGATGCCAGGTAAGTGACGGTGGCTGGAGTGATGGTAGTGGAGGTGGACAGAAGTAGCTGGACTTGGGTCGTTTGTTTGTTCATTTGTTTTGAGATGGAGCCAATGAGACCTGTGGGGTGTGAGGAAACAAAGAAACTCGGGGTAACTTCCAGAGTTTCTTGGCTTGAACAAGTTTCTGATGGAAATGAGTTGTCAGTGTGTCGGGAGTCCCAGCATTCTGGAGAGTGAGACAAGGGGTGTGCTTGTTTGTTGTTTCAGGAGTTTAGCAGCCAACCCATAAGAAATGCAAGTGCTCATCACACTCAGCTCTGCAACAGGAGAAACGTTTTAGCTTTTATTTGCATAGGATGATTTCTCTCTGACTTCTTTAGAAAAACAAATGCTGAGCAGAGGTTAGGAACAAAACTTGGCATAACTGTAAACATCCATTCTGTGGAGACACCACCAAAGGGAGGTTCTTTCTGCCAGAAATGTGTTTGTTTCTGATGTGCAAGAGCAGGAGAGGCCTCAACTCAGCAGTGCAGTGGGGAACCCCACTTCACACCTCGCCCAGTGGGTCTTGAAGCAACGTAACGAAGTGTCTGTGCTAAGGACCCTACTGTGTTTGGTGGGGCTCAGGGGAGGAGTCGTGAACACACTCACGAGGGTCGGTGGGCAGCCAGCAGCAAATATCACCTTGTGGGTCCTGGAGGAAAAGGACCGTTCCCATGCTCACTCGCTTGCTTTGTGGACAGACTCTGAGAGATAGTTCCCGGCCAGTTGGTGCCAGTTTTGCATTAAACACTGTAGCCTGTTAAACTGCTGAGTTACGGTTCTGGGTGGGCAGCCAGAATCCATCACAGCTCTTCAAACTCTTTCTTCTTAAAATAAAAAGAAAGAAAAAGAAGGTGGTGGTGGTGGTGGTGGTGGTGGTGGTGATAAACACAATGAGCTCAATCTGGTTCCCATTCGAAACCTTGAACTCATTGAACTAAAATGACCCAGATAATGGGCCTTTTAAAATATTTTCTGGATCATTCCAAGGAAGAGCTCAATCCATTTTTCAACCTTTCTCTGCCCTCTGCTCTGGAGGGGGGAACTAGGCCCCTCCATTTCTTTCCTTTTAGGCTCAGGATAATTTAGAGCCCAGAGTGAGCCAGACACTTTGAGAGTTTGGCCTGAAGCAGACTAGCCTGGGGAGGCTGTGGGGGGTAAAAATTTAGGAACAAAGGCACCAGACTTCTCTCATCTCAAATGTAAATTCTTCCTGTGTGTGACACCCCCAGGAAAGTATAACTTGTCTGTAGGGGACAGAGAAAGCCATCCCCAGCAGAAGCAGTCGTTCGTGGACTCTCTTGTTGGTCGCCATGAATTTAAGCCTTGGGTTGACCCAGGAGTCTGATCCCTGAGCCTGCTTCACTGAAGCTCCACTGCAGTCTGTGATTTACCCTGAAAAGTCTGTGGTCATGATCCCCACATTCCTCCTCCTCTTTCCAGAACAGAAGGGAAGGTAGCAGGTTAGCTTTGATTCCAGTAAGTGTTCAGTACCGCCTGTCACTGCTCCTCGTACAATGGGACCCTTAAGGGGAAGGAGGTCAGAGCCAGACAACCCTGGTCACAGTGTCTGTGGAAGATGAACCTTGGCTTTCTGAGTTTCGGCTGCAAGTCAGACTCAGTGACAACAGCACAGAGCTCAGTAGAATGATGGGGCCGCTGAAGATGATGAAGGCAATGCTCCATCAACGTGTGAAACTCGATGACAATAACAAAAGGTTTGGATGGCAATAGTAAGAAGTGTTTTTGACTTACAATGGAAATGGAAGGCCTTCTTAGCTTGGAGAAGAAGTCAGGAAAGGACGTGTGCGCACTTACATGCATATGTGTTTGTGAGTGTTGAGGGCACAAGCGTACGTGTGTGTGTGTGTGTGTGTGTGTGTGTGTGTGAGACACTTTTGTACCAGAAGCCAAACTGTCCACTGATTTTCTGAAAAGCTGCATTGTCCCTTTCAGCTACCAAACCCAGAAAGATGACCTGAGCAGACAGATACTGCCAGGGAGCTGAGGAAGCACCAGCAGGCAGCTCTGGGCACCCACCTCAACACCCATCGGCCATCGATCACCGTGGAATTTCTGCTCCCAGCACATGGCCCCACCACCCAGCCGAGAAGGTACAGAGCTCGCTGGTCTACTCCAATGTGTGCACGTTGAGAACTTGTGCCCTGAAAAGCCCTGAGTTGTTCTGATGTGTTTGTGATGTAACATTTCAGGCAAAGACAGCCACTTTCCAAAGGAGGATATTTCCCTATGTCTCCTGCAAAGAACCCAGTATTAGCAAGCCATTTGGAACTTACCTTTTGTTTGGTGATGTGTTTGCGAGATGGTTCCATGACATGTCACCAAGGCAACATGTGGCTTTGGGAGAAGTGACAGACAAGAGCTGCTCTCGACTCTGATGCAGATTGGCTCATGGCTGGACGCCCAGCTTCAGGAGGGTGACACGTACCAGCACAAAAAGGAGCAGCCAGAGCAGGTCAATTCTGAAACACACACACACAGAACCTGTCGTCGTAGACCATCCCATGCAAATTCTTTTCAACAATGTCAACCAGCCCCTCCCATAGATGCTGTCATCAACATTAAATCAATATTTCTTGCAAGAGAGAAGTGAGTATTTCATCTAATAATCAGCTTATCTGAGCCTCACAGTGCTGGCTGCTATCACCAAAAGGCATTTCTTCTGCATCCATTATTTACATTTAACTATCCATTCCGTTGATCTTTGTATCAGTTGCATTTGGATAAAATGTGAGCTTCTAATTTAATTTGGTTTGGATTTCCTTTGACATATCTATTTATGCCAACTGCCCAAGATGAAAAGACCCTCAGTAATAATAACAGTCATGGAAACTACTGACACTTCTAGTTTGCCGATTCTGGGCTCCAGCCACCAGTGGGACTGTGTAGTGTGACCTCCAGACAAGTCTACACGGAAGTCATGGGTGGAACCCTATTTGGCTGAGGATGAGCTGGAGCTGCGATGTTCGCTGGCTGTCTGGCTCGGCAGCCCGGTCCTAACCGCTGCTGACTCCCCTTCTTAGGGGCATGAGAGATTCCAAGGGGAGACTCCCATAAGACTCCTTTGCACTCTGAGTCAGCGAATAACCAGAAGGCCAAGCTAGAGTGAACCTCACAGAGGACTTTGTCCTGCCTAAGGTCATGATCACTTCTGTTTACTGTTCTCCAAGTTTAGCTCTCCTTCAGGTAAGCTGCCCCTTCTCTAGGAGTGTCACAGGACAGGTGGGGCAGCGGTCCATCACATCCATCAGAAAGGAGCATTTTCTTTGAGTGAGAATGAAAGAGAAGGAAAGAAACCTGTGGGTGTGGTGTGAAGAGGCCCTGTGTGCAGACCCCAGCTCACCATCTGTTAACTCGGTGTTCCTAAAATGGTGGCTCTCTGCACCTCACTTCGTTCACCTCTAACACATGGGTGGCCAAATTCCTCTGTGACATGGGGTTGGGACAGGGCGTGCCCGATACAGGAAGGGCTCAGTCTGGTCACCCATCAGCCCACAGCGCCACGCATAGCATCTGCTCTGACGCTTGTCTGCTCACTATCTTTCCCCACTGCCTCGCAGGTCCTTGTGGCCTGGTGTGGTCTCCATTGTCTCAGAACCCCAGCGCACAGCTGGTACTCGTGAGTGCTGACTGCACATATGCACTTATGTCAGTGCCAGCTCACCGCACAGACGCTCAGGGACCCCAAGCCCCTTGTGGAGGCCTCAGAACTAGATGGTAGCAGAGCTTCATGGCTTCCAGTCTGTGCAGCACAGTAAAGAGCCTCACGTTTGTATTTACTTTAAAAAGGTTCAATTAAAGACCAAGGCCAAGGTGACAACCAGAACATCACTAATATTATCAAACTAGGGACACATTCAGAATCTATTTTTCCAACTTCCTATAACTTACATGTCAGCAATCCATCACATAAAATGAAAAAGAAAGTTGCAAAAATGTAAACATTGTTAGTGAAGACGAATTACACAGTAGCACCACAGTAGTATAATAGCAATTGACAGGACAAAAACATATGCTAATCATGAACTGTACCTGACATGAGCATTACGTCAACTAATATCCTTCCGTTCACACAACTATGTCCCTACTTGGAGGTGCCAGTAATAAATATGCTATCAAGTAGGTTTTTTTCAATTCACATATTTCTCTTACAGTGATTCTGCAATAAATTTTTCTGACTTCCTTCATAAATAAGTTACATTACCTTGTATTATTAAAAAAAACAACACATTCTCCTTCCCTGAAAGGATACCATATATTAGATGACCTTCCTATATAAAATCATAAACGAAAAAGGCCATGCAACCTGCAGCAAAATAAGTAATCAAACAATAAATAGGACACTAGCTACAGCTGGGTACACATGCTATAGTTAAAAGTCTGCAAAAAGAATACTTTACAATGCAAAGAATGAAAACAGAATGTAGTTTTATTACAGCATGAGATATACCTCAGCTTTTGCACAATTCATCACCAATTTCTTCATTTTGTTGTTTTAAACACACTTTGAAGACATACTGAGTAACTAGTAGAAATTGTATCCAATGCAAATGACATTGCAGGTAAGTTTTATTGACTTAATGCTCTGACAATAAAATTATAACAATCAGTATTATTCTGATTGATGGCAATTTTTACTTTCACTTTGTAACGGACTGGGAGCGTCACAGAATTGTGTGTAGTGTTGCTGCCACCTCAAGGTCACTCACTGAAAATGAGGCGGCTCACTTCAGTCTAACGCACTAGCAACGGCAAATGAGTGCTGAAGGCTTCCGGGATGAAGATATCACATTGCGGTCACGTCACAGTAAACCTAAACTTTTATTTGTAATGAAATAATGGGATTTTATATGCAATTTGCAGCGAAAACATACCCCGGCGATGCTAACATGGCATTGTGCGTCCCAGGTCTGTGAAGGAAAGCCTCATAGGGCGGAGTCTGGGGAGAAACGTCGGTTCACCAAAGTGGACAGCCATTTGTGCACAACTGGGATGCTGACAGGGCACAGTCCAAACACAGTGGCGTCTTTAGGAAAAGACATATTCCCTGAGTTTATTTTTCTTTCATAAAGCTCACTTGGCTTTTTTCCTCTCCTCAAATCTTCCCTATTTGGTGACTTCTGTAAACCGGAGTCTCTTCCAAAGGGATTTACCAAAACTGCCCTTCACATGAGCAAACAGTTGACGGGAAAGTTAGTGCCAGTGAGCTGACTCCCTCCGAGACGCAGGTGGTGCCCAACAGATGGTCAGAGTGCCCCTCTGACTGCACTGGCGTGGCAAAGTAGCATTGTACACCCAAAGGAGGGGATGTGGTGGCATTCTTCAAATTTTAAAGTGCATTTACCCTCTAACCAGCAATCCATTTCTAAAAATTTACTTTTTAGGTATATATATATACATATGCCCAAGGATGTCTGTACAAGGAAATTTATTACATTGGAAACAAACTACATGTCCGTCAACAGAGGACTTGTTACAAGAATGAAGAAAATTATAGTAAATCCCTCAGATGGAACCCTGCAGCCTGTGAGGTCAGCCAGGCAGCTGTCCACACACCAATAGGCCACAGCTGCCAATGTCATATGGTCAAGTGGGGGAAAGGAGTAACCGCAAAGCAATGTGTGCCGTGTGTGTGTGTGTGTGTGTGTGTGGTGTGTGTGTGTGTGTGTGTGTGTGTGGTGCGTGTAGTGTGTGTGTTTGGGTAGAACCTCATTGTGGAAAACACGATGGGCCATTAACAATGGATCCTTTGTAGGAGAAGTGGGGGACTAGTAATGGGCCGGGCGAGACCATTTTCACCAGCTACCAGCTATGTGAGTCTTGATTTTTATACTGTGTATATGGATTAACAACTTGAAATGTGTAAACAAAAGTGAAATGTTCCTAAAGCTACTTTAGATTGTAATTCAAAGGGAAAGTCACGTTATGCAGACGAGACAAAGGAGGCCTGAGAGGTAGGGCAGGCTGGGGGCCGGCGGCTGCTGGCCCTCTGCCCAGGGCCCCCCCTCTGGTCCAGCCCCAACCCACATGTCTCGGGGCCCCCTCATTCCATTCATTCTCCTGAGTCTTCTATTCATTGTTCTCATCCAGTTTCTCTGTAATTCCTGTGCTTTGCTTCTCTGGGGATCGTCTCTCCGAGTCTCTGCTGTGAGGAGAAGAGCCAACCCTCAGGCTCCTGCTGCCAGCACGTGGCCCCACTGGCCAGGTACAAGCTGTGTGTGCTCAGGACACACAGTGTGACCGCGTGACAAAGAGGCCCCGCTGAGCGGCCCCAGGGCCAACTGCCTTCTGCTGCAACTCCCAAGTTCAGCAGAGTTGTGTACACTTAGCTACAACTCCAAACCTAAACGATACAGCAGTGAACACTGCCCACCAAACAGCACTGGCAGGAGGCAGAAAAGTGCCTTTGGGCCACAGACTAGAGACCAGGACGTCTTCCCATTAGGGACAGGCAGTGGGTGGGTTGCTGTTTTTACAGCTCCTTTCAATGACACATCACTACCAGTGAAGCCAGAGCTCTATCTGGCATTGCTTAAAAGTTCAAGTTCTGTCAAACATCCATCGGATACTTGGATAAGCCACTGATTATAAGCTGTATTTTAAAAGCACGTGCATTTCCCATCCGAACCCACGCAGGGATTGGCTGGATTTCTTCTGCTTTTAATTTGAAATGTTACAGTTCAAAAGACTATGAGTATTCCTCTATTGACCCAGCAAGTTTTACAAACTTTATCCATTTTGAAAAATCACCATCATCTTTATTATATTTGGAGTTATTGAAAAAGAGGCCACGCAATAAACAGAGGTTATTTCATTTTAAAAGGATGCCTCTGTCAATTTCTGGCGTAGGGAAGTCCTTCCCCCTGTTTCTCAGAGATGTGTGAACAGAAGGTAATTGGAAGCCCTGCCACACCCTGTGAGCTGGTCTCCAGAAGGGAAGATGGTGTAGGCGCTGGGCGGTGTCCGGACCGCTGGGTCTTCGCCCCTGCTCTGTGGGCCCTGCAGCCCCACCACCTCAAAGCTCTTCCCACCCACACCCACCCCCAGACCTGCAGCTCTGAAGTTCTGTAACATGCATTCTGCCATAAACAAAGAAAGCAAGATGGAGAGCAATGAGAACAGGAATAGAGAATGCTGACATCAAGCCGCCGGCCGGGCCATTCGAAAGGGCACAGTCTTGCCCTTTCTGGTTACCTTTCTGGGCTTTCACACAGTTATGAATTGGGAGACTGTTTAACCCAGTGCTTCTGCCTACAGAGCCCTGCTTCCACCTTCTGCAAAACCACCTGCCATCATCTCAAACGTACACAGACACGTTCTAAAACACCGCACTGCATCAGGCATTCCAAACTCAGTTTTGAGATGGCATTCTGGAAATCCAAGAGCTCCTAGGGACAGGTGTGTCCTGGGGGAGATGGGGGAGGGCCAGTCTGGTCGGTGACGTGTCGGCTGCAGCCCTTAAGCGAACAAGCAGCATGGCAGTGCAGAATGACGCCCCAGCAGAGGCGAGAGGCCTCACACACAGCAGGCTTGGAATTTCTAGAAGGGGGAACTGAAGACACCGCTCCAGGCTGAGGCACCGACCTCCTCAGCCAGGTCCCAGAGGTGAGGCCTGCCGTGAATAACACTGGCGACCGCCATCTGACGCGGGCTCTCCCCGCTGACCAGTGCGGCATCGCACAAAAGTGGGTGCACAGGATTAATGACGACAGCTGTTGACGTGGCAGGGTTTTGAAGGTTTTTATTCGGCATTTAAGAGATTTACAGGAAATCTCCAGGCAGCTAAGGCGAGGGGCTCAGCTGGCTCAAAGCCAGCCATGCGGAGGGTAACTTCCGTTCCTGGGGTATGGAGTCCTGCCGTCAGGAAGCAGGCTGACCCCAGTAAGGTCAGTGTCACGGCCAACTACCCTGGGCTCAATTTAGACACATAACTATGGCAATGACTGTGCCCAATCGGTTATCAGAGGAGATTTATTGACGGATATGCTTGAATAGCAGAGCCATTAATTGCAATTACCAGACAAGACACTGTTCACCTCGGGAACTGGGTACCACAATGCCCTACCAACTTTAAACCCCATTTGCTCTCAGGCTCTCGGCTGGCGTCATGCAGCTGCTTCAGCTCCCCCACACTGAGGGCCGGGACTGGGGTGGAGCCGGACACCGCCCCAGCTGGAGAACGTGGCAGGTGCTGGGCGCCGGGCTCGGGGCTGGAGCCCTGGGAACCGCACGCAGCCCGCCACGCCCCTCACTGAGGGCGGGAGGAGTGGGCCGTCCTCCCCTGACGCCCCGCCCCCGTCCCGCCCACCAGCGGGCGGGCAACGCCCCCGCTCTACCGGCCCACGCTGGCCGACTGGCTTCCAACACTCTCTGGGTGCCCTCCGGGCCTCCTGTCCGGGCTCAGCCTGCCTGTGGTCCCCAAGCCTGGAACGCCCAACTCCTGGCTTTGTCCTTCTGGTCTTCCTCACGGCGGCCTCCCCTGAACACCCCACTTCTCTACAACTGTGACGACTCCGGGCTCCCCCTCCTGGCCCTGACCTCTGCCCGCTCTACTTTCTTCCCTCCAGTTGTGAGGTTCATGGGCCTGCCTGTTGGTGTCGCCCCCTCAGCAGATGTGGTCCGCCTCTGTCCGCCGCTGCATGGCCCCTGACACATAGTCGATGTTCAAGAAACATTTGCTGAGTGAGTGGATGGACCCAGTACATTCTGCAGCTGTGCCAGAGGGCACCTCTCTCTAGCTCCATCATGACTCCCCTGAGCGCAGGGGTCCCCATGGCACCCCGCCAGCACCACGCACACCACAGGCACTTCCAAACAAACGTGTGACAACTTGGGAACGCAAGTCCTGTCCACCCGCCCACTGCCAAGGGCACACCGCCCTCCACTTCTCAAAGGACAGCAGCTGCCAGCACCAATCGTGCTTCCTACAGGGCCTCATTCATAAAACCCACCTGACAGAACAGTGAGGTCTGGACTGTTATTTTCTGCACGTTAAAGGTGACACGTTGGGGCACAGAGAGGTAAAGTGACATGCCCAAGGTCACACAGCTAGTAAGTAAGTGAAGCCAAGAAATAGAGCCAGGCAATCCTGCCCAGACTCTGCGCCTTTAACCTCTAGGCTCTGCTCTTTCCCTTCACTCTGAAATCTAGGATAAATGCAAAAGCCACTAGACAAATGCTCCGCGAGAGGCCTTTGGGTGCTAGTACTATGTCCCCTGAATCACTCCTATTTTCCTTTCAGAGCAGCTTACAAATCACAAATCCCTGCTCCAAAGTAAGATGTCCCCTTATTACCTTTCCCGGGTAGACAGAACATAAGGGCTACACTAACCCGAGGTCAGGGAGGCCAATGATTTTTAGACGTTCTTTCCATGTGGGGGAGGCAGTGCTCCCCAGAGCTGCGAGAACGCAGCCCCCACGCTGGGCCTCCTGGTCTGGGGGACAAGAATTCTGGGCCAACAGAAATGAGCATCTCTGTCCATGCAAAGTTGGCCCTTCCAGGGGCCTTTATTCTACACCATCTCGTTTTTAACATGCAGGAGGGCTTGGTTACTTAAGGCTGCTCAAGTGATTGCAATTATCCACACTCAACTCTGAGGCCCAGTGAGGTCACAAATTCATTGAAATCGGAATCTCCTCAGCGGGCCCCCGAGCCTGACATTTACCCATGTTGCCTCTCATCTACTTGTCTATTTCACACAATCGAATGGAGTCCTACAGACGGAATGCTGTACCCCCAAATTCCCATGTTGACACCTATCCCTTGTGATGGTATTTGGAGGTGGGGTCCTGGTAGGTGGTTAGGTCATGATGGTAGGGCCCTCATAAATGGGACCGGTACCTTAATAAAGGGACCCCAAAGAGCTCCCTTTATTGTCCCGCCCACAACATGAGGACAACACAGTGAGAATATGGCTTTCCATGAACCAGGAAGAGGTCCTCACCCCACACTGAATCTGCCAGGGCCTTGACCTTGGCGCTCCCAGACTTCAGAACAGTGACACGTAGATTTCTGTTGTTTACAAGCCCCCCAGTCTATGGTTTTCTGTTGTAGCAGCCTGAACGGACTAAGTTGCAGAGTGATTTCATGCTGGGTTGATGAACCTGAAACACTGCAAGAATCTCAGTCACCTAAGACAAACGCCACTGTATTTGTCATTCATTCACTCATTCATTGCTTGTTCCCCTATTAACATGTACTGGTGCCATTAGCGTGCACTGGTGCCATTAGCATGTACTGGTGCCAGGCACGATACCAACAACACTTGCTAGCCGGCCTCAAAGAACCCACCACTTATAGAGGGACTTCGCACTGCGGCAATAACCACACATGAACTACAGTACTGCAAGAGCTGGGCCATATAAGGCACTAAGAGAGGGCAAAGGGATTTGACGTGGCCACGGAGGGCAGGGAGGGCTTCCCTGAGGACGTGAGGAAGAGGAAGAGGTGACCACATGTACAGGAGGGGACACCAGTTAGGCGGGCACCAGTTATGCAGCTGGGAAACCACGAAGCACACCTGAGGGCAGGCAGGTGTGATGGGGCTGAAGCTGGCCAGTGCCACAGACATCGGCCCGACCCGGAAGGCTAGACAAAGGTCTGGATCTTTATTAGAAGCCCCTGAAGACTTTTAGGCACCATCAGAGAGGGGGAAATTCAAGGACAATTCAGAAGGTGACACTGACAGCTGGCAACTGGACAAACACGCCAAAGAGAGAAAAGCAAAGGTCAAGAGTAAGGGCTGAAACAAGGATTTCCCGGCCCATCTTAAGATGACGGGAAAGTCAAATGGTCAGGGCGTGTGTCCCCAGAGCAGCACAGCGGGGCCGTTAGCACTGCCCTGGGCTCAGCCTGCAAGCCAGAACGCAGGCTCACAGCCAAGGGTCAGTCTGCTCCGCATGGACAGGTTCTATTCTGCACTGTTCTCCCTAGGACATAAAACGTCCACACCCCTGTGCTGACGACACCTTACAACCAGGATAACAGGGCACCCACTTTCATCTGTGCAACAATCACAAAATTGAATTCTGAAAGGAACCTCAAATGTCCTCTGAACATTTGTGAATTTTTCCAATATGTTCAGATATTTTCATGTATAATTTATTTCCTGTTAACATGTGTATTTGGTGTCCCCTAAATACACTACGTTTCTCCTGGGCTTAATCCAAACGTATTGCCTTTCGGGTCCCTCTCATTCCCACCTGAACCTCAGTGGGGCGCACACACAAGGCTGTACCCAGAAGGTGCTCAATCTATACTGTTAGTTGACTGACTGACTGACAACAAGACCAAAGGCTGCCTCTGAGTCTGATGGTCAAAGACATAAAGTCAAGAGAAGATCCATCTAAAAGCATCTGGTAAGGGTGGACGGGTGGCTCAGTTGGTTAGAGCGCAAGCTCTGGACAACGGGTCTGCCAGTTCGATTCCCACATGGGCCAGTGAGCTGCGCCCTCTGCAACTAGAATGAAGTCAATGAGCTGCCGCTCAGCTCCTGGGTGGCCAGATGGCTCAGTTGGTTGGAGCGCGTCCTCTCAACAACAAGGTTGCCGGTTCGACTCCAGCAAGGGATGGTGGGCTGCGCCCCCTGCAACTAACAACAGCAACTGGACCTGGAGCTGAGCTGTGCCCTCCACAACTAAGATTGAAAGGACAACAACTTGACTTGGAAAAGTCCTGGAAATACACACTGTTCCCCAATAAAGTCCTGTTCCTCTTCCCCCCCCAAAAAAAAAAGTCTAAAAACAAAATAAATAAATATAAAAGCATCTGGTAAAAACATAGGGTGGCGATGAGGTGAACTGTCCAAGACTCCCTCGCCTGGCTCACCTAAGAACGGAAAACACTGGGCAGAACCTGCCCCTCTCCAGGCCAGAGGCATCACCGAGGAAGCATGGACGAGCGTTGGACAGGAGCGCTGAGAAGCATGGCACGTGTCTGGTTAAAAGGTCAGGGGCAGATGAGTGTATTCAGTAAACCGAGAGCTGTTGCGATTTAGAAGTACGTCGCTCTCACAGACAACAGCAGGAGCCACTTCAGCCTCTTCCTCTCTTTGGCCCGTTGCCCCGGCCACCAAGCAAGTTCACACGGTCGACATTCCAGGTGGAACTGACGGGCTAGCTCCCCTATTTCTCACAATGTAGAGGGTATATATGAAGCTTACACCTGTAGAAACCATTCCCCAGCTGTCATAGTCGCTGCTGAAATATCAAATCTTTAGTCTTTGAAATTTTAAATCTGAAGAGATGATGGAAAGGTTCACCCAAAGAACCCACTTAAATACTGCAAATTCAATTCACTTCCAATGTTTCAAAGCCACGTCTAAAAACTTCTGGACTTCTTAACCAAAATGTAACTGAATCCTGGGTGTTAGCACAAATTCACTTGCCAACCAAAATCCGCATTTAGGAAAAACAGGCTGAAACCCATGCAGTCACATGTGACATGACTAGCGGGTCTCACATCAAGTCTCACGACGGGTGAGTGGGTTTCTGAGGGGTCAGGTGATGCTGGCTCTTCTGTGCGTGTCCTCTGCCCCCCATGCTCGCCTGGTCACTAGAGTTGGAGCCCGGAGCCGTGTGTGCTGCTCACCGAGGGCACACGGAATGAACAGAGATGCTCACCGGCCCTCCATCTCTCCCTCCCGCTCTGTATCACTCCAGTCTGAACCTTCGCAATAACAATAAACTGCTGTTTATAGACCATTTACTATGAGCAAGTACATTGCTGCTTCGTAGGCATCATGTCCTTTAGATTTTCAACAGCCGTGTGAGATAGATGTCATGAACCCCATTTTACAGATGAAGTAACAGAGCACAGAGAAGTTAAGTAACTTGGCTTGGATCACACAGCTAGTGGGTGCTAATAGGCTTTGAAGCTCGAGGTGAAATCCTGTCCACAGCCAGATTCTGAGGGCCTCCTCTCTGAGACCAATTCCCAGGTCTCTAACAGGATGCCATCTTTACCCTCTCTCCCAAGCCCCAGCTTTCACTCTGACATCCAATCTTCCAAAACAACTGCTTTCAAGTAGCTTCTCAAATAAAGTCCATGCCTGGGAGTGCGTCTGCTGAATGGGATCACTTTTTCACTCACTCACTGAGTATTTATTCTCTGTAGGTAACTCTCGGACCGTGTTCTAGGCCGGAAGGCATATCGATGAACATGGTTGACAAGCTCGTGGATTCCTGGGGCTCAGGGCCACCAAGTAACGATCACAGAGCTAAGTCCACAAAGACGTGTGACGTCAGACAAGCAGAGCCCTAACACAGCCCTGCACCTGAAAGGCCGGCGACAGATGCTGGTGGCGGCCTCTGCCTGGGTCAGCCCCACACCCACTCGCCTTTCTGGCTAGTGCTCTCCTGCTCCCCACCACAGCGCCCTGTGCCCAGTGGAGGTGTCCCCACCATACCAACAAAAGTCCTCCCACCTCTTCACGTTGGTCCATTTCCCTCCACACACCAAGCTGATCGATCCATTTGTGAACTCAGGCTGTTCAGAATCTCCGTCCAGTTTGCCCAGAAGTATGAGCTGAGGGACAGGTGCTGGTGCAAGAAGGTAGATGACATGGGAGCCTAGCCACCTGTGCCTGCCTGGTCCTGGAGGTGCCACTTCCGTCATACAGCAGATTTCTGCTTGCACCTTCCCAGCCTGTGGCCTGTTGGAGCTTATGACGAGCAGCTCTGGCCTCACAGGCAGAAAGGGTATGAAAATTGCAGTGTGGCCCCATCTGCCTCTTCCCTTCCCTTTCTCAGTCGTGTCTCTTTCTCACTGAAAGAAATGTCCCAGCAGGCCAAACACCACACCGTGGTCCACAGTACATGAGGAACTCAGAGCCGGGGGTCTCAGGAGGTAGATGAGTCGCTGTCTATGGTTACCCGTTGACTGGCGTTTTAAGGAAGCAGGACGTGGGACTCCCAGGCAGCTGGTGATGATGCTAGCGGCCTCTCCTAGTCTATCACCTCAAGAGGAGCTGTCAAAATAACAAATGACACATTTTTAGGTCACAGGATTACCCCTCAGCCAGGCCCTCTCGGTTTGATTAGCAGTTCCTTTTCCTTTTAGTGTCTTTTTTCATCTTCTCCTTCTTTTCATTTTCTCTCTCTGCTCCTCTCATCAATAAAGGTCACCATGCTAAGGAAACTGCTTCTCAGCGAAGAATTTAACGGTCTCCTATTATAATCACGTTGTCTTGTTCAGAAGCAGGTGGTATTACCTGTCAACAGGGTTCTGGGCATAGCAAGCAGCTGCCACCCAACTCAGCTGAGGCTCCTGGGCAGATAAAGTGGCAAAGGAGACAGCCCTTTGGAAGCCTCAAAATCTCATTTCCATTCCCCTCCTGGAGGAAAGACTGACTTTGTTGACAAAGAAGACTGAAAACTGCTTGAGCGTTCCAGCAACCAGCTGCGCTGAAGCAGAGAGGCAGTCTGGCGGAGGCGAGCCCCCTGCACCAACGTGCATCTCCACCGAGCCTGGCTAAGCCACACACAAGTCTGTGGCATGTGCCAACCAGACTGAAAGCAGCCTGCTGGTGCCTTGCCTGGCTCCCAACCATAAAGCAACATGAATTCAGGGGATCTGTCTCTCCAGAAATCAAACTCAGAAGCTGGTTCAGGGGCTGGTTCCGGGGGGCAGGCCTGGGTTACCTGGACAAGGCAAACGTTTGGCCATGCTTTCCAGGGGAGTGAGTGGCTCCACTGCATGTTCCAGGTAAGCCACTAGATGTCACCACCATGGATTCTTTTTTGAATCCATTATTATTATTATTACATAAGTATCACCTGTTTTCTTTCTTTCTTTTTTTACCACTATGGATTCTTGTCTCTGCTCCCAGAGTCCCAGGGGCTCAGGACCTCTACCAAATTCCATCCCAACCTGGCCAGCAGGGCTCTTTGAGAGGCTGTGATAGTCTGAGCTCCTCCATGGGCCTTTTCTAAGCCAGTTAGCCGCTTAGACACAAATAGCTGAGCTGAGAGTGAAGCAAGACCAATGTCTGCCGGAGCAGACCCCAGGCCTCACAGCAAGCGCCCCCTTTTTCCCCAGCCCTTCCTAGTTGTCAGCGGTTGAGGTGTACCCTTCTGACACATACAGGTCCTCGATTAGAAACGAATTAATATGTGTGCCTCGTAGCATCAAACGTTTTAGATGTCGACGTGCTGCTGAAATAATGTAGGTCCCTGGCTTTTAGCAGACAATGAACGCCAGATGGGTAATTTATGATGATTCCTGAGACCTGAAGTATAATTATGAAGTATTTCAGGCTGTATATTCAGGATGCAAAGTGTAAAGAACCCAGAGCTAATGTTAATTTATTACTGACAGCTGTATATATAACAATATATCATGTCTTTTAATCTTACATTCCTTCTGACTTACATCAAGCAATCTTTTCATTCATTAATGCAATCAAGCCTTGGCATTATTCTTAATGACCAAGTCTCATTTTGAACCCAGAGGATTCCTATAATTAAACTCCATGTCTCCATACACTAGACATCTGAACCTCAGAAAAAGGAGAAAGTGAACATGTTGTTTACAGGCAGGATGAAAACATCAGAAAGATGGAGCCCACCTGCTCACAGCCCCACAGGAGCTAAACAGGAAGTCAGGATAAACGTTTGCGTTTCTCTTCTCAGTTCACAGCGCCACTCCCTCTTAGCCCTCCTGCCTCCTCTCACACTTCCACTATCCATCCATTTTCGACGCAGTATATTCAAAGTATATTTTTTAAAGGTCATAATAAAAATTACAACTAAAAGAAATATGGGCTAATATGCCTCCTCCAATTTTCTGTGCTGTGCCAAAGACTTACATGACTAATCCCTTCAAAAGAAACCTACTCTAATCTCATTACACCACAGACCAGGTATCCTGCACAAGGAACATTGCTGGGAACAAATTGGTCTTCTCAAGTTTCAATTGGTCTGGCATCTCATTCACCTTCCAACCAGTCATCTCCTGGCTGCTTACTCAGTGCACGCTTTAGTGTTCCCAAAAGTTAACCAGTGCTCTGCTGTAAATTGTCACGCAAACCACACGTATCACCAGACTCCTTGGCCACTTTGGAAGATACAGACCTCTGATACTTGGAGAAGAAGCAAAACCTTTAACCTCGTCAACCAATTAACGATCCCAAAGTGGAATAAAGAGATGTGTGAAGATAGGAACTCAGTTATCTGGACAATTACCCATCTGGAGACAGAATCAGACTCCACGGAGTAGGTGCCAGATAACTGAATAAGCGAGTTTCCTGAGACACTAAATCTTCCTATGAATGGTTAATTAAATCATGATAAGTAACGTTCAGTGGCAAGTGGAACGTGCTTAGGAGAGCTTCGCTGAGATGGCCACAACTCCAATGAGAGCACATCTGAACGTCTTTACATTCCTCTGACTTGAAAATGTTCACCGTGATTTTCTGAAGAGCTCTTGCATAGGAGACAGAAACACTGAGGTTTTGCTGCACTGGCTTTTGTAAGTAACCTAGGTTTTTCTGTTGGATTCTGTCTCGTATAACTTTGTCTTCAGGGAGGAAGGTCCTAATTCTTGCTTGAACATTCCTGTCTGGCTGGAATAGTCTCTTTCCCATGGTTCTGAACAGAGGAGGAGTGTCGGCCTGCAGTGGCTGTGTCACGCTGCAGTAACAAATGGCTCGGAAACCTCACTGACTTCCTCACCTTATGTATCCATAGTGGGTCAGCTGGGGGGCTCAGCCCCTCACTGTCACCCTGAAATGTAGGCTGATGGGGGGCCACTATTTCAAACATTACTGTCAACAGGCCAGCCGGGAGGAGTACTCTGGAAGGCACTGCACTGGTGACTAAACACCCCAGGATGGAAGTGGTTCCCCTCACTTCTGCACACAGTTCATCAGCCACCACCTGTCACAGGCCACACCTCCGAGCCAGGAGGAACAGGGAGTCCTATCAAACCCTGTGCTAGAAGGGAAATGTCAGGGACAGCTGGTGACCACCAGAAGAGACTGCACAGGAACGTCATATAGTCACTTACCTCCTTCCACTCATTTTAGCATGCCCTTATTTTCCCTGGATTATAATCTCTCCACTTTGTTTCTGCACTCTCCCCTGATCAAATCATTCTCTGATTTCGGTGTGTCCACTTTCAAATCCATGGACATCACGAAAGAAAAGCCCGCTTCAGAAGGTGATGAACTATGATGTTTGTGTTGGTAGCAAAGGGGAGGGAAGAAACCTGCACATTAACTGTTTGATCTCACTTTCTCCCTTTTATGTAGTTCTGGTTTTCCTTGGTTGTTTTTCCTTCTACCTATCCATGCTAGCCTCCTGCTCAGTCTTTTATTGAAAACAATTACTCAACCCTTTCTTTTTCCTTCTTCTTAGCTATCTGGCAAAGGATCCCGTAGAATAGCGGAATTCTAACTTTGCTGGTTTCCAGCCCCAAGTTCAGGTGAATTTGTATGCTGAGATACTTCCTGGATCTGAGGAACTACTGACCTGTCTGAACGGTGACTGGCTTTGTTGGCTCTTTCTCCCCTGGAGGAGAACCCAGCCTGCTGCAGACACTGTCTGCAAGTCCCCAGAGGCATCTCATTGAACAAGCCCAGCCCATCACCCCCCCAGTCTTCAGCGTGACTGTTCCTACTGTGGGTGACCCCCCTCCCCCGCCCAGTCCCGACCCAAGCAGCCTGCGGTGTCGTTCTCAACGTGCCCAAACCGGCGTAGCCGGCGGGTTGCGCGCATGCCTTCCTTCGCTTTACCCTACTGACAGGTCTGCTAGGATTCCGGTGAGTGTGCCATGGAACAGGTGCAAACGCCACCACCGTGGTGCCCTCGGGACGGGCTTGTGCCACCGGGTCAATAAGCTCCCAGGTCTGGCCGCAGCCCCCAGGATGCGCTCTCCCGCTAAAGCCCCCCAATAGCTGTCCCCGGCCGGCTCTGCCCCTCCCCAGGCACACCTGAGGCTGAGCCAGGAACCGCGCGGGACCTCTACGTTTCGGCGACCAAAAGCACAGCGCAACCAAAAGCACCACCGAATTCAGACGCAGACGCTGCAGAGGCCCGCGCTCCCCAGGGAAAGGCCGCTGCGGAGGACCGAGGGACGGCGCCGGCGCGCAGCACACGTGGCGACGCGGGGAGACACCAGGTGATGCGCTCGGACTCGACCCGGATGACCCCGAGGGCAGCGCGGCCACCTGGGGAGCCAACCACCCGCCCGGAGCCTGGCCGCGCCCACCCGCCCGCCCCTCAAGCCCCTCGAACCCCTCGAGCCCGTGGGCGGGGCCTGCGCGAGGCCCCGCCTCTCGGTCACCTGACCCGCCCGCGGCTCACGTGATCCGTCCCAGCGCCGCCATTTTGGAGCTCCTGAGGAGGAGGGGAAAGCGGGGGGAACGGGGGCGAAGAGGCGGGAGCGAGGTGGGAGAGGACGCGGGCCCGGGCACCGCGGGGCCCCTGGCCGGCCCGAGGAGGCCCGCGGAAGCAGCAGCCGCCGCCCGACCGCAGGTACCGCGCCCCGGGGCCGCCCCTCCGCCCGCCGCGAGCGCCGCCGCCGGCCATGTGCGCCCTCCCCTCGGGCCTCCGCCGGGCCCGCCGGTGCTCGCCACACGCCGAGCTCCGCGTCCCCTTGCGGTGCTGCGCCGTCCGCAGCGAGGCGTGCGGGAGCCGGGGTGGGGCGCGCCGCCCGGGCGTCGCTTCCCTCCCCTCCGCGGCCGGGAGTCGGCCGACGCCCGGGGACGCAGCTGACGACGGCCTCCCCGCCGCGTCTCCGAGCTGTTCTCACGCCCCAGCCCTTTGGCCACCGCCGGGGTGGGAAAGGCAGGGACGGGAAAGCAGCCCGTGCCGGCGCCTCTTCGAACCTCCTCGGTGAGGTCCCGTCAGTGGGAGAAGCTCCCGCCGCCCAAGCCCCGGGGGCATCCGGAGGGAATGGCGGGTGTGCAAGGCCTGGCAGAGTGCTTAGGCGGAGGCCACCATCCCCACCCGCAGGCCGTCCGCAGTCGCCGAGTGGGCGGTCGCGTGCTGCTCGTCTGCGTCTCTCATCGGGCGCCTGCTGATTTGTCACCTCCGTGAGTGGGTGCTGTGCTGGCTTCCGTAGGACTGCGCTCTGCCCAGGGTACGCGGCGCGTCTTTGATTAAAGAGAAAGCCTGGCCCCTTAGTCCTGTACCTCACTAACTTGTTTAGAATTAACTTCGGGAGAAGACCAAATACTTTCTGCCCTGGCGGTGAACTTAACCATAAGCGATGGAGTGGCGTTGTCGGTGAAACGAATAAGCATCCTTTAATCCTTTAGGTTCATTCTGGCTCGTATAAGCCGACGGGCAGGACCAGGGCAGGAAGCTGCATCAGAAGGGCAGGCCGCTGTCTTACATTTCTAAGCTGCCATTCAGCTCACTGGGCTTGTAGAACTGTTTGAAATTTAAGAATCACCGTTTATATTGTACTTTTAGTTAAGATTAAAATAGCAGTATACAATTTTTGTTCCTAATTCATTAGACAGTGATATCGGTAAAACCAATAATATTTTGAGTCAATTCGATGACTTCTGAGCTAAAACGTAAAATACACAATTATTGGACAAGTTTCCAGAGCTATTTTTTTCTAACATGCAAAATCCTAAAGTCTGCTTGTTAGATAAATTATGTAAATTTAAATCACATAATTGGGTTGTGTGAATATTTCCTCTGAAGTTGTTTTTGACAGAGAATAGTGAGAAATTTTTCACTGCCCCAGAAAATCATTACATTGTTTCACCAAGTAAGAGAAATGTTTGATACTACCTACTTCCCTTCTTGGCCACTGCTGGATTCTGACGATTGATCCAAGGGACTGTATTAATTTCAGGAATTGATTTGAAAGACCCTGGCTCTGCCACTTAACAGCCATGTAACTTTGGGTAAGTCACATAAACACACTGAGTGTTTCCTAATTTATAGAGTTGTGTAACATCCACCTAGCCTATCCCAAAGATCAATCACACTTACATGTTGATACAACGTAGCTGTTAGGGGCTATTACTCTCTTCAATATCGATACTTTCTAAATGTTTGTTCTCACTGAGAAATAAGAGAAAACTTCTTGAATTGAGAAAGGATACATTTAGAATCAGGGAGGCTTGGATTCCAGTTCTTAAACGATTTATTACTTTATATCTGTGAGACTACCAGGAATTATATGAGTAATGTACAGAATCTGCACAGGCCCTCCAGTCCAGGGTGAGGACTCCCACTCATCTTCCTGCTCTCTAGCACAGTGTTTGGCAGTTACAGGTGCCCAGTACGTGTTCAGGGTAAATATTGGTTAACATTGCTTAGACCTTACATCTTAATTGCAGCTGCCAAATTAGAATATTATCTCAGGCTAGATGCCAGCTAAGAAATTTTATTCTGTGAAATTCATATACTTGTGATGTTTATACTCAGTTTTTTCTCAGTGGCAATTAATAGCTACATTAAGATAAGGAGATTTTAAGTCAAATGAATTGTAGCTTACATTAGGAAGGTAAATCTATAAATATAATGTATAAGCATTTTCGGGGAGACTTTATAGACAGTTTATAATTCAGGGACACAAAAGTTTATCCAGCACCATACTGTTTTACAGCTTGAGGAATCAGAAACTCTGACTTGCCTAAGGTCGCACAGCTCACTGAGGTTCCTCTAGGAGAGGAATCCGTGAGTTTATGTCCCCTAACTTCTTTTGCTTGGAGCAAAATAAATGTTCTGTATTTTAGAATTACAATAATCTAAAAGAATGGGGAATTGCCATTACTTCTAAGAAGTTTTTTTCTAGGAAAAGAACAAATTCTTAGTCTGAAAGAAAGGGTTCTTTATACATAGTGAACTGTCTATATATACACAGAAAAATCACAGCCTTTCTCCAGGCCCATGTGAATCATTCGACTTGATTTTACTTGTGACTACCATACTGACTGACTATAACCGAAAGGAACTAATTAGATGTGCAAATAAACCAAACAGCAAATTACAAGGAGATAAAGACGGCTGAGCTTATTTGGCTCTTTTCTTGCAAAAGATGTTAATTATGAGCTTTTGCGTGTGGAATACTAATGTCTAGGAAAGACTGGAGACTCAGTGGAAAAGGTGGTAGAACTTTTCTGGTTTGGGGATATAACTTTATTGCAACAATTTGATGTTTGATCTAATGTTGTTAAGTCTGGAGACTGCAAACAAGACCCTTGTTTGGCTGATGCCTCTAGTCTTCTCCCAGGAAATCTTCTCGGCCCTGCTGGTCTTTTCACCAAGCTCTAGACAGCATGCTAGTTCTCACTTCTGCAAGTAAAACACTGTTAGAGCTGCCTTCCTTGTCAGTCTTAGGCTTATGTGACCAAGTTCCAAGAAAGCAATTGGTACACTCAAATTAGGAGAACTGAAGGGGATGTGTCCACAGATATACTCGGAAAAAAGGCGTTGGGCTTGAACAGGCAACAACAGGGGCGGCAGCGTCGGAAGGAACGAGTGCCATGACCCGGAGCGTCTTGTAGAGCACCTACCTGGAGAATGGCCTTCTGTTGGGGAACACGGCCAGTTCCAGCTGACCTGGAGGGAGGGGACCAGGGAAATGAATACGTTGCCCTCACTCAGCTGCCTTCTGATCTCCTGAGTATTGGCAGATGGGGCAGATGGATGGTGCCTGGCATGCATCTCTTGCCTCTTCAGGAAGCCTTTGCTTACCTTTCTAGACCAAAGAGCTCCAGTCTCTTAGGATCTCGTTGCTGACGGAAGCCTTCTGGCTGTTTTACCTTGTGTATTGTTGCATTGTTTAAAAGCTGTTAATTTTTAACTTCTAAATATGTTTGTCTTATTCACTCAGCTCAGTTTTACACTACAAGGTCTGACAATTAAGTTCGCGAATTGACGATGTTGCTACCCTTTTTTGATATCAGAGGGATTATTCATTATGAATGACAAACATTTAACCAAGTTTACTAGTTGGAAGTACTGAAAAGGTTGTGTGAAAAAGTTGGACGGCCTGAACTTTTCTCCCAACAGTTCATGGCTCTTGCATCACGACAATGCACCAGCTCACACAGCACTGTCTGTGAGGGTGTTTTTAGCCAGTAAACAAGTAACTGTATTGGAACACCCTCCCTACTCACCTGATCTGGCCCCCAATGACTTCTTTCTTTACCTGAAGATAAAGGAAATATTGAAAGGAGGACATTTTGATGACCTTCAGGACATCAACGGTAATATGACGACAGCTCTGATGGCCATTCCAGAAAAAGAATTCCAACATTGCTTTGAAGGGTGGACTAGGCCCTGGCGTCGGTGCATAGCTTCCCAAGGGGAGGACTTCAGAGGTGACCGTAGTGATATTCAGCAGTGAGGTGTGTAGCACTTTTTCTAGGATGAGTTCGTGAACTTAATTGTCTGACCTCGTGTGAATGCTGTGAATTTAAATTTTTTCCTATTCTTCCTGGTACTTTGCTTACCTTGCAGATAACAATTTTTTCTGTAACTTTGATTTTTAAAAATGAAGCATTTACAGAAGTAGAAAGAATAGTGTAATGAACTCCTAGGTAGTCATCACTCCAGTTACAAATTGGCCTCCCTTCCTACCCACTCTCTCCACCTGCTCCACCGTGGTAATTTTTTAAGGACATTTGCGTGGATCTCTTGGAGGCGATGCCCAGTGTGCCCGTTAGCGCAGTCCATGTTGCCGTTGTTACTGAGCCAGTGGGACTGTGTTTGTCCTCCTTGTTTTCGTCTCTGTTATTCAAATACATTTTACTTCACTTGACGTGCAGTCCCATACAGGTGCACACTGGTGACCTCAGTGAAATTTTGTGAAAATTTGGAGTTGGCCTTCAGGTCAACTTAACTCCCTCTCTGTGTTTGCTTTATCAGGAGCTGTTTATCTAACCTGTTTAACTGAGACTTGTGCATCGATTTTTCCATGTGTACCTAAACTGGTTTTTCAGGTGTTTCTTGGTGTATTTTATGTGGTCACATAGTTTTGTGGCTGCCATTTCTGTACTTATCCCCAAATGTGTGCCGCCTCCATGATGAGACACTTCCATTCATGTCCAGGGAGGATTGGGACGTTGGCTGCAGGTTTGCATCAGCTCTAAAACTCGAGGTGATTTGTCCGAGTCTTTTCCTTGAGGCGAAGTGAACTCCTTCCTACATTTTCCTTTCTTTTTAAGGTGCACTGTGATGTGCACAGGGAGCAGTTGGCACCACTCTACCTCCCTCCTGTCGTGTCGTGAAGTAAAGAAAGATAATGCGAGTCACCTTGGCAGTGAGTCTTGTGGGAATCCAGTCTGTTAACCTCCAGGTTATCAGTCAGCCTGCGGGGAGGGCAGGGGATCTTAGCTTAGAACCACATCTGGTGCAAGAAAGTGAATGTTCAAGGATTCCTGTCCTTAACCCATTTAACATTGGCACGTAACTGTGAACTAGTGGGAACAAAGCTTTCAGGGACTGACCCCACGGGGGTGGGTCAGAGGTCTCAGGAAGAGCCGCAGCTCCCCTGGGCCTAAAGATGTGGAATTCCTGGGCAGTAAGGTGACTTAAGTCACAAAGTGTTTTTCTAAAGAAACAGATTGGTCTGCCGCTGGTCCCCTCTTTAGTGACTTAAGGTTAAAGGTAGAGATTTCAAAGCACGTGTTCTTCCTACTTGAGACAGATTTAACAGAACTCCAAGCAGTCGTCGACTTAGGATATTTCAGCTTCAGGGTGGTGCAAAGGCGATACGCACCCAGGAGACACCGTACTTTGGATTCTGAGTATTGGTCTTCCCCAGCTGGTGGTGTGTGTAGCTGACCTCTTGTTGTTGTGGACAGTGCAGCTCCCAGGCAGCCACATGGTCTGGAGCACAGACAACCGTGGTCTGCAATGTGGTAGTAAATGCACACTCAAGGAGCCGCTGTCATCCTTTGAGAGGTGATGCCCTCAGGTTGTCTAGGGGAGAGAGTGGACTCCGGGAGCTGGCCAGTGTCCTTGTTCAGGCTGTGACACACATCTCCTGCCATGAGTTAATCAGGAAAGCAGAGAGGGACACATGTTAGGAAGGAGGGAGGAAGTGGTACTAAAGAAGCCACGAGTGAAGTGTTTGCACTTTTGCCTGACATGGACCTACGCATAGGGAGTTAGTGTGCCAGAAAGAGGAGGAAATCCGAGCAAAGGAGCGTAACTGCTGTCGGGCTGGGAGGCATTCGGTGCTGAGGCTGCTCCAAGCTCTGGGGGGTCTAGTGGGAGTTTGGATGTGATCTTAGCAGGGCCTCCTGGGGGAGGGGGCTGTGACCCACCTGAAATAAGAGTGCAGATTCTGTGGCTCAGATTAAATGACAGCGTGGTCTTTGGTCTGCGGCCAGTTCCACTAAAACTTTATTGGCGTTTATTGAACGTTGTGAGTAAGATTCTATAATGCACCTAAAAATGTGGAAAAACAAAACTTGTTGCTGGAAGATAAGCTTAAACTTAAAAATGTGACCCAAGTCAACAAATTAATGTCACTTTAAGCCAAAGGAAATGTTTGAAATGAAAGGACTGCCAAGAAGTAGAGTTTTAAGATTTAGGCTGAAAGATACAAGTACTTTATGTTTCGTGACTTCTTTCCTTGCCCGTGATGTGTAACTGGGTCCGCCACATAAACCACGGTGAGAACTCTGCGTGTTTGGACCTGGACCACAAGTAGCATGTCAGCTGTGTCCTTCTTTGGCGCCCCTTTCCCTTTCAGGAAAAAGAAAATATGTGTGTATGAGTGATACTTGACCACTTATGTGACCTCTGGGAAAAAACCGCAGCATAGTTTGTGGTTTGTCTTCAAGAAGACAAACCAAAGGAAGTAAAAGGAGGAAGAGGATCATTGCTTTTATTTAGTTTCGTTAGCACAGTACTTCTTAAAATTAACTGTGCCCTTTAAAATAGGTTAATGACTATAGTTTCATAATTCCAGAGGTTTGTGGAGAAAAGACCCGAAATGTATGATTTTTGTAAAGTTCAGTTATATTTAGGGTAAGAAACTGTTAGTCACGTTGGCTCGACGGGGTGGTACTTCGTAGAAACGAGGTGGTTCCCTGGGCCCTGGGAATGGCTGCAATCCTTTCATCAACTGTGCAGAAGACGGGGTACTGACTGGGCCCGGCTAGATGGCTAGGGGAAGGGAAGGGAAGAAAGGGAGAAGCAGAATGTCAGTCTTTTTCAGAAAGAAATGAAGGATGGAAAGCTCTCTGCCCTCATCCTGACAGGAACAGCGTTCTGAAGAGAAATTCTAAACAGTCTGCGTCTCCGTCAGGGCTGGCCAGGTGAACTGACGCCCCCCATAGAGATTGTTCGGTGAGCTCACGCCGACTTGTCCAGGTTTCCTGAGCCACACACCTGCGGTTAGTCTTAACTGGTGTTTCTTTCTGTTGTGCCTTGTCCCGTAGGTATGGAAGAAAGCGGTGTTGCCATGTTGGTGCCAGATATCGGGGAACAGGAAGCAGTATTGACTGCTGAAACCGTCATCAGTTCCCTGGAAATTGATGAGCCGAGAAAAGCTAAAACAGACCCATTAATCCATGTTATCCAGAAGTTAAGCAAGATCGTGGAACATGAAAAGTCACAAAAATGTCTTTTAATTGGGAAAAAACGCTCACGTTCCAGTGGTGCAACGCGCTCTCCTGAAGCCCAAGAGCCCTGTGAGGTTCCAGCTAAGGTGGCCCAGCCGCCTGCTACCACCGACGCAGGGGCCGAGGACCCGCAGGCACCCAGCACCCCAGGTGCCCCCGCCCAGAACGATGGGAAGCCCATGTCCTACCAGTGCAGCCTCTGCCAGTTTCTGTCGCCGTCGTTCCCTGTGCTGAAGGACCACGTCCGGCAGCACGGCCAGCAGAACGAGGTGCTGCTCATGTGCTCTGAGTGCCACGTCACGTCCAAGAGCCAAGAGGAGCTGGAGGCTCACGTGGCAACGGGCCATGAGGACGAGGCCAGCAGTCGTCCTCAGCCTGGACTCCCCCAGAGCATGAGCCCCTCCAGCTCCGTGGGCCCCAGAGCCACAGAGACAAGCCGTGAAACGCCTCCTGACGTCCCTGTCGGGGTGAACAGCCCACCAGCCCCCGGCCCCCGCACATCCGTGGCAGACGTTGGGCGGGGCAAGTGGTACGCCTACGAGCAGTACGGCCTATACCGCTGCCTGTTCTGCAGCTACACGTGCGGCCAGCAGAGAATGCTGAAGACGCACGCATGGAAGCATGCCGGGCAAGTGGACTGCTCCTACCCGATATTTGAGAATGAAAACGAGCCCCTGGGCCTCCTGGAGTCCTCGGCGGCTGCACCTGGCGGGCTAGACGCTGTGGTCATCGCCATCGGAGACAGCGAGCTGAGCATCCACAATGGCCCCGCCGTGCAGGTGCAGATCTGCAGTTCAGATCCCCTGTCCCCTGCATGTCCCCTAGCGCAGGGCGCCGACGCGGCTGTGGGTGTCGGGGGGGCGGCGGCCCTGGAGCCCCATGAGGAGGAAGTGCTCGAGGTGATTTCCGAGGCGGAGGACAGCCTGGCGGCCGACAGCCTGCTCTCATCAGCACAGAAGATTGTCAGCAGTGGCCCTAATCAGCAGGGCCACGTGAACGTGATCGTGGAGCGCCTGCCAAGCGCTGAGGAACCGCTCTCTGGGCGGAGTTTCCTCGTGGGCGCTGACATGGACGAGGGGAGCAGCCTGACGCCCACAGAGGCCCAAGGCGGTGACGCAGGAAGAGGTGATGGTCCTCATGCTGGGAAGTGCACTGTGGACATCGGGGGGCTGATCCTTGGCTGGAGCAGCGCGGAGGGTACAGACGGTGAATTCCTGCGGAAGGGGCTAGACCCCGATGAGAACGCGCCCCCGGGCCGCAGGAGGACCAATTCCGAGTCTCTCCGACTGCACTCGCTAGCTGCCGAGGCCCTGGTCACCATGCCCATAAGAGCTGCCGAGCGGGCGAGAGCCAGCCTCCTGGATCCAGACACCGGGCAGAGGCAGGTGGAGAGCACATTGGCGGTGTATTCTAAAATGATGTCGCCGCTCAGAAACGCTCCCGGTGGATTAACTGGTTTTAGCCAGAGCAGCTCTGCGCTGGTGGCACTCCCAGGGGGCAGGCAGGAGCTGTCTGGCGGGCAAGTGAAGACGGGCATCAGCACATCCTTGCTCACCGTGATCGAGAAGCTGCGGGAACGGACGGACCAGAATGCCTCGGATGACGACATCTTGAAGGAGCTGCAGGACAACGCGCAGTGCCAGCCCAGCAGCGACCCCAGCCTGCCGGGAGGCAGTGTCGTGGAGTACGTCCCCAGCGCAGAGCGGCCCTACCGCTGCCGCCTGTGCCACTACGCCAGCGGGAACAGGGGTTACATGAAGCAGCATCTGCGGGTGCACCGACAGAGGCAGCCCTACCAGTGTCCCATCTGCGAGCACGTCGCCGACAGCAGCAAGGCCCTGGAGAGTCACATGATCGGCCACTGCAAGGCCAGGCTGCACCAGTGCCGGCGCTGCGAGGGCACGTTCCATTACAAAGTGAGCACTGGAGAGCCAGGGGTTAGAGCAGGGACGGGTCGGGACGCGGCACTCCAGCCCAGCCACTCCCGTGACCAGTCAGCAAACAGGCCCAGAATCATGGCGTGACCGGGGGCCCCAGGTACTTAGCACCCACGCTGGGGCTCTGACCTGGGGCAGCGGGATTTGGGGTGGGACTCCCTGCCTGCACGCCCCCAGCCTGTGCCCGTGCTTTGGTGTGTCAGTGCTTCGGTTCCCTGCTTGAGGGCTCGTACATATGCAGGGCTTTCAAAGTACATGGGAGTGAATTAGACAGGAATGTGCTGTGGGCGACAGTGCACACGCATGATCACACGCATTTAATCCCACATCTTCCGTGGCCCCGAAATGCAGGTACTTCCTTCAGCTGCTGCCCCAGCGGCCGTGGTGATTAATGGCGTTGCAGAAGGGCTGAACCGTGTCACTGCGCTTGATGAAGACCGTGCAGTGTAAATAGAGCCCTGTGGCTTATGTTCCGTGGGTGCTTCGAGGACTTTCAGGGATTACTCTGTGATTTTCATCTTCTGTACGACCTTAAAACCAACAGCCAGCAGGAAGTGCTGCTTTAGCAAAGGAAACTTGCATTCATTGAGTCACTGGTATAGAACTTTTGCTCTTCAATGTGCCAGTTGACTTTGAAAATTAATTTAAAAAAAAAAAAAGAGTATCCTCAAGGGCTGACCGCGAAAACTGGCATGTAGCCTTTTCCTCTCAGATTACCCAGAGTTGGGTCTAGCTGGTAGTGAACAGGTAATCAGGAAAAGAAGCCTCGAGTGACATTCACCCCATTCGATTGTCCTCATGAAATTCCAGACTGGCCTTGAGCCACTGGACAAGCAGTGCACAGGCGAGTTCCAGGTGTTTCCAGGAGTTCCTTTGCTGCTGTACCCATGACTTGAGGGGTGGGGGTGGGGGAGGAAGGGGTCCTTGGAGTAGCGGTTCCCATGAGGCCTCCCCAACACTCTTAGTTGATATTTGAAGGCAAACTGGAGGGGGCCAGCTGTCACCTGGGACTTGCTGCTGTGAGAGTGTTGCGTGTGACTCTGCTCTGGGCCTATCGGGCTTCAGAAGGTGCCCACGCCACGCACAGGCTCTGAGACAGCGGTGGCTTCCTTGTGGAGAACCTAAGAAGGGGACTTGCCTGCCTTTTGGGTGAGATCGTGATTTCCATAGTGTATTTCTTTCCATCAACAGTCAAATGTGTCAAATAATCTTTAGCACATTTAATTTTAGACTTGGTAACGTGTTCTAGGTACCAGGCCGTGGAAGCAATTAACTCCTCCAGCCTCCTCGTGACTGCGAGTGTGTTTACTGAAAATCGTGTGTTCATTTCTCTCCGTTTCAGAGTCAGCTGAGGAACCATGAGAGAGAGCAACACAGCGTTCCAGACACGGCCATGTCGACAGGGACCCCCAGTGAGCCAAGAGTGTCCAGCGAGCCAGCTGGGGGGACACGTGCTCAGGAAGGTACCTGCACTGCCTGGCTTGTGCCGTGAAAAAGGCCCCTAAGCTGTCCTGTGGGTCACTTTGGGAATTAGAGCTGCATGTATTCTCCTGTCTTGTGCTGGCGTGGGAGGGAATCTTGTCTCTGTTGCCGAGGAAATTCCAAGCACTAAGTAAGGTACTGTGGTTGTAAGTACTCAGCCTCCACTATGGGCGTAGATACTATGGGGAAACTGCTGTCCTGTGAGAGCCAAGTGCAGCATAAACCCTGAGGTGACATGCAGCGAGCCAGGGGAGCTACAGCCCAAAAACAGAGCCTCTCGCCCTCCCAAGTGCCAGCGGGTGCACTGAGGACACAGCTTTGCAGGTGACAGGCCCCACCTCGAGCCTTAACTGAGGCTCCTGCTGTGATCCCACTCTTAACCAGCATGACTGCCAGTTTCATCTGCATTGTCTCCAAAAGCACCAGCAGGTCTTTGTATGTGCACGCTCGTAGCAGTTGGCCGTGTTGCTGCTGACAGGAGGGAGTGCTGGAATCAGAAGAACGGGTTAGACTTCCATGGAAAGGCAGGCGCCACGAGTGGGGCGGGAGGGCGAGTGTCGTGAGCTGTGCGTGCTTGCATCCGCTCCCTTAAATCGGTACGCTTGAAATGTCTCGAGTGTGGTGCACAGTGTTTGTGGGAAATAAAACATACTGGGGTGGCGTTCCTGTTTAGATTTCCTGGGAATTAAAGTTAGAAACAACCGCAGAGCAAAAGGTTTCACCATAATGTTCATTAAATTATACCCCAGAAAGCATAACTGATGCTGGAATGTTTCTGAAAGAACTGATTTGGACACCACTGCAGCACCAAAACCCGCTTGTCAAGCAGCTGTCCTCCCTGTGAAGCTCTCCAGACAAAGAGACTTTATGACACAGCGTCTGCTTCTGCAATAGCTGGCTGAGCTCAGTTTGGTTCCCTGACTAGCCCCAGATGCCTCCCTTTTTTGTAGCTCGTTGTGCTTGCACAGCCCCTGAAAGGAGGCGCTGAAACCTAAAACCTTGGTGTCTTTGCCGAGAATCCCTAAGAAGGAAAGAATCAGCCTGCTCAGTGGTGCCACCTGCAGTTGACAGCAGGCTGGAGTGACTCCAGCATCGCCTACCAAAGCAGTGACATAAGACTGTCCACATAGGTTAACAAACTAACAGTTTTAGTGAAAAAATTATAACGTCAGCTCAAAATTAAAATAACCCATTGGAGCTTTCCAGCCCTGGTGAGGCCACCATCCTCCATTTGCAGCATTGTTTCCTGGTGGACAATGGGTCTCCCCTTGGGTCCAGTGTTTGCATTTTAAGCCGCATGCCACTCCTTCCCCCACCTGGCTCCATTCGCTGTCATGGTGTGTGTGACCCTTCTGATGACGACGACCCCCTGCATACTTACACCTACGCTGAGGCTTTATCTGTTCAAGGTTAGATCTCTCAAAATCCATTTGTCGGGCCAAAGAACAAGTTTTAGTTCATAAAGAAGGTAACAATAATTTGTGTTTCTTAAAACCTGTTTAACCATGTAGTAAACGTGCTCAGCCAGAGGGGAGACGTGTGCAGTACACAGCACTGGTAGCTGGGGGCAGCCCCCCCTGAGAGGCGCAGGGTCATGGTACCTGGGACGTGCATCCTGCCAGAGGCATGGAGCGGCCGGCTTGAGCTGGATCCTGGCTGCTGGGAGCACAGTGGGGGTTTCACTGTCTTTGTGACCAGGACAGCTGGCTGTGTCCGTAAAGGTCTGCGTGTCACAGCGGCCCTGCCAAAGCCATGGGCAGAGCGCTCTCACACGTAGATTGGTCTGTATTGTGCACCACAGTTGCCAGCCCCGAGGACTCACTGTGAGCGCGGTAGGCATGGCCACCTCAGTGACATGTGCAGGAGGACAGGGAGGCCCAGACAGGCGGGGGTGGGGGGGGACTTCTGGCTCAGTGACCGCGCTGGGAGAGCTCCTGGTGCCCCCATTTTGTATGTGCCCAGACGAAGTCCTCCTGGGTAAAGCCATTTGCAGGGTCACTTGTGCTGGTGGCAGGTCAGGGCCCAGGCCCAGGTTTGGAACTTTGCACCCAGTGTTCTTTCCGTTGGCACAGTTGCTTGAAGTAGCACAGGATCAGTCTGTGCTATATTAAGTCTTTCCGTCTGTCATTTTCATTGTCATTGATCTGTAATATTTCTCGCAGAAAACCATTATCCAATATTTCACACTTCATTTTTTTAGGTTTTTTTTTAAAACTGTATTAGGAATACTTCCACTTATAATCAAGTCCAAGTTTTCAACCTACCAATTAAGAGTAATCCTTAGATTATAATTATGATCGGTGTGTATATTAATGTTATAAATTGATCCTGTAAATTAGGACATTGTGTTCTGCCTGGCAAGAGAAAATTTCAGTTTTAAAGAGCTTACATTTAACTTACAGATTTCCTTTGTTTTGTTCAAATGTCAGTATGCGGGTTTCCTTTTGTACCTCCAGGTTACCTCCGTGCACTGAGCTAGTTAGTGTCCTCCCTGAGCTTTCTCCCTGCTCTGCCATGTTCAGCGTCTGTGCACGCTTCGTCCTGAGTATACAGCGCAGGCTTTGAGTGGCCTGTGGACTCAGTGCTGACACAGGAAATCAAGAGCATGTGTTTAGGACTGCTTCATGTGGTCCCAGCTATGTTGTCTCGAGCTCTCCCGGTTTCAGTTATAGGGTAGCTTCCTGAGTCACACAGCTGCATGAGCTGCATGTTCACGCTCCTCCCAGCTTCTGTCCCCGTACCCTGTCACGTTGTGAGATGCAATGATGAGCGTTACGTGGCACTTCACTGCGCCCTGGCTTTTCCCTCCATTGTCACTGATAGCTGACAGTTATAAACAAAGGAAACCCAAGACTGAAACAGCATGAGGCTTTTTAGATCAAGTTTGTGATATATGCTCTGTAGCCATACTTTATAACATTGGATTATGGTATTAAATTACAGCTCGCTGGCAGATCAGTGGTTCTCAAGACGACATATCCAGTATTGATTAGACTAACACCTTTCAAATTAACCATGCGTCTGTGGTTAATGCAGCTGCTACACAGTCAGCAGGGCAGCTGGCCTCCAGTCCATTACATTAGACTTTTGTCTGAGGTATGTCTAAACCAGCCCCGTGTGTCTGGCCATAGGTCAGATGATGTTCGGTTTATATTTGCTGGTGGCCCAGATGCAGGTGAGGCTGTGTTCCAACTTGGTAGCTTTATTAAACAGTGAGAAAGCCTTGATTGAAATGTTAATACTGTGTGGTGTGACTGTTCATTTACAATGGATTGTAAATGCTGCCATTTGAACCTAGTCGGAGCATGTCACTAAAACTCTGAAATGCCTTGTCTAGAGAATAAGTCTTCAGTCCAGAAACAGTACAGATGTGACGTGTGTGATTATACAAGTACAACGTACGTTGGCGTCAGAAACCACAGACGGATCCACAACTCGGATAAGCCGTACAGGTGAGTGTGACAGTCCTAGAGTCCTGATGCTTGTGGAAATACTGCAAGACCAAAGTAGACGTAGTTACAAACTCCTGACTCTTGTTTGAGCACAGCTTAAGCGCTAAGAACTTTCACTTACCGGTTTCATGAGTATTGTTTAGTTTGTTAAAAAATAGAAATTTTAAGCTTGAGTCTTAGGACAATAGATATTTTGTCTAAATGAAATACAGGAAAATGTCTCAGCTCTGAGCTTTCAGTTCCCTATAAGTGGTCGTAGCCATTTTCAGTGTTTAGAGGACCTTGCAGTAGGTCGGCAACTTGTCTCCGTGTTCCACCAGAAGATCCTTAAAATTTAAAAGAAGTGAAATTCCCTGTGAAAGAGTCTATTTTTGAAAATTACTCTATCATGTATAGTAGCATAAGGTCATTTAATTTGTTTTCATTACTTGATTTTTCACAGAAGCCAATTCTAATATACCCCGTTTCCCCAAAAATAAGCCCTAGCTGGACCATCACCTCTAATGTGTCTTTTGGAGCAAAAATTAATATAAGACCCAGTCTTATATTATACCCAGTCTTATATTAAAATAAGAGCTTATATTATACCCGGTCTTATTAATTTTTGCTCCAAAAGACACCTTAGAGCTGATGGTCTGTCTAGTTCTTATTTTCGGGGAAACACGGTATGTTTTCAGAAAATATAGGCATTTTCAGTTATTAGGATAGGCTGGTAAATAGAAATCATTTCTTAAATACACTGCCTCTTGACAGTAAACTACTTGTTGTGTATGTACATGTCGTGCATCCGTCACGGAGCAGCTTGGTCTCCTGTGGCCACGATGGGACATGGTTCCCATTCTGAGCTCAGCTGGGGAGAGCTAGGCCGTGGGCATGAACTCTTTTAACCCCCTGTCAAAACTTGTTTCCTGTTTTAACTCTCTCCCCAGGTTTTATAGGTATGACAAAGGTGAGTGTGGGAAAGTGACTGTATTACTATGTAAATGAAAACCTGACAGAAGACTATGCCTTAAAATGCCACTATTAGGTCTTCTATATGTAGTTTTAAATATTTAATCTGTGCTTAATTTGCTAACCGACAGACTTCTTTATAATCACTCTTCCGACAATGTATCTGTTTGTTAAGGCTTATGGCTCGATGGAAGACGTCTCACCTTGCTGCCATGTCTGTTTTGTGGTTGTTCCCAGGGGAAGGACTTAGCTGTTTATCGATGTGGAATCAATCATTTGGATATAGAGTGGCCTGGTATAAAAAGGCTATTTGTCTAGTTTTTTCATTGTGGTAGCATTGGTTAATAACCTTGTATAAGTTTTAGGTATATGATGTTATAATTCCATATCTATATACACTACAGCATACTCACCACCAAAAGTCTCATTTCCATCCATCATCATTTATTTGGTCCCCTTCACCCATTTCACTCTCCCCTACTCCCCTCCCCGTCTGGTAACCACCAATCTGTTGTTGTGTTTTGTTTGTGCATTTGTTTCTTTTTTGACTCATATTCCACATATGAGTGAAATTAACACAGTTTGGGGTTTTTTTCCATCTGACTTACTTCACTTAGCATAATTCCCTCAAGATTCATCCATGTTGTTGCAAATGGCAATATTCCATCTTTTTATGGCTGAGTAGTATTCCATTGTGTGTATATATGCACCACATTTTCTTTATTTAAAACTAGGACCCCTAAGAAAGATTTTTCCCAAAAAATGTAATGAAGGTCCTTAACCATTATTTGCAGTAACTCAATGCCGTAAATTGAAGGTGGCAAGTAATAGATGGTATTTAACGTGTATCATTTATGATTTACCCTAGGAAGTATTTAGGGGAATGTGATGGAAGCGCTGATTCATCTGATAAGAGGAGAAAGCTTTGCCTTTTTAATTTGGGTGTCTTTATTCTTAAATTTGATGCCATGCCATGCCAAATTCATGCAATCTGGGTAAGAATAAAATGACATTCTCTGTGTCTAGAATTAGACTGTCCATTCAGTCATTGAGAAACATTTATTGAGCAAATATTATGTTCCAAGAGCTGTGCTAGGCTCTTAGGCTATTGCCATAATAAAAAAGATACCTTCCCTGCCTTCATGAAGCTTATAGACAAGCAGTGAACAAGTGAGCTGTCAAATACACAGCAGTGGTAAACTTAGGACAGAGGTTAATGACTGACCTTGGTTCTGTAGAGGAGTTTCACGTCTGCCTGGACAGATGAGTCTTGCAGCTTGAAGACTCAATTTGATAGCTTTGGGTGTCTTGGGGACTGTGTTTTCCTCAGTTCTTAAAATAATTCACCGACTCAGGGTGGTTGCGTTGTGCTAGCGTCTTCCTACCGGTGGGCAGCACCCACGAGAACTGTTTTCCTGTTACATCAGAGAAGTCTCAGTGTGTGATCTCCAAATTTATTCGCACTGCACTTTGTCCTGAGTGCTTATGTAAGGGATGCTGTGCCCAGGAACAGACTCTGTCACAGCTGAGGTCCCCAGGCGGTGTTGGCTGCCTTGGAACAACCCAGTGACTGGGGGGACTCATGCGTTAGAGTCTCAGGCCTGGGCTGGACACATCCAGTGCCCAGCTGGGGACCTTGGGCATGCTAGTCCCCAAATGTAACTGGGGGATGTACCTCCTGGCATATAAACCTTCGTGGGGATCGAAGGAGATTGTGTGTGCCAAGTATTCAGCACCCAGCCTGTCCCCTTCCTCTGCTCCTGAAGTCACGAGGGCGGGTCAGAGGCCCCACCCTCATTAAAGGAGGAGAACTGCTTTCCTCCCTGGGTCAGCTCAGGAGACACGAGAAGATGCAGTGCCATCCAGGCCTGCCGGACGTAGCGCTTGTCACCTCGTGCTCTATGAAGGAATGTTCCATGCAAAGCACACACCAGCTGTCCTAATGCCTGGTAGTTACAGCATGGACCCCAGTTCCCAGCAGGTTCCCAGCAGGTTCCCTTCAGAGCTTCCAGATAGTACACTGTTCTTGGTTTAGTTTAACGTCGCAGGTCTAGAATTGCCCTGGTTTACATCCCCAAATACCACTTTTCCTCAGGTGACCAGTGTCCTTGTATGGGGCATCGAACCTGTCTTCCTTCAGAAACAATTCCATTGGTATAGGTTCCAAAACCACAGCATGGCAGGTGGAGGGTAGGGGACAGCGTGACAGAGGGCGGCATGGGCTTGGGATGGAGAGCCCTCAGCACGGGACCAGGCTCCTGGGTGCCCAGTGAGGCGACTGGCAGCTCTCCATACACCTCGGCAGTTCTCATCTATGAAGTGGCTCTGCTTCTGTAAGTTTATTGTATTTTGAAAATAAATGGATAGTGGTATCTGTGCCTTTTTTCCTCTAAATACAAGAGCTGCCCAGATATGTGTCTTAGTTTTTTAATAGCCAGTCCAAAAATACCCAATGTTTTCTTAAATAAGTTCAAAAATATGCTTCACTGGCCTTGGACCTGACCCCTCAGCACACGGAGTGAAAGATAATGCTGCCACAGCCTCCAGAAAGGTCAAGGTGGTGCAGAATTCAGAGTTTAGTGCTTGCGGATTTCACTGTTGTATTTACTCTTAGGCCTTTTGATTTTTTTTTTTAATTAAAATTTATTGGGGTGACAATGGTTAGTAAAATTAGGCATTTTGATTTTGTGTTTCATTATCACTGGCCACGTCTCTTAACTGTTGTGCAGGAGAGTTCAGACAACTTACCTGATTTCTTAGGTTTGTAATTAGTCAACAAAAATGTCTTAAAAAGTACATTTGCAGTTTATTAAAAAAAAAATAATCATAATTTTACCCTACAATCCAGCAGTCATGCTCCTGGGTATTTACCCAAATGATGAAAACTTACGTCCACACACAACCCTGCACATGAGTTTCTAGCAGCTTTAGTCGTAATTGCCAACAGCTGGGAGCTGCCATGTGCGTCAGTGGGCGATGGAGGAGCACACTGGGAGCTCCAGACAGTGGGGTTGTTCAGCGGTAGGAAGAGTTCTCAAGGCATGAAAAGGAAAACATGGAGCAACCTAAACACTCGTGCCTAAGGGAGAGAAACCAGTCTGAAAGGCTGCATGCTGGACAAGCCCAACTGGTGACACCCCTCAGACGCAGTTGGGAATACGTGTCCAGCCCCCGCACTCGGGTCACATTGTGGACTGGCGTTAATAAGTGTGTGGGTGCTCCTTACTGTAACCGTGCCCCACGCTGACACAGCCGTCACTCGCAGTGATGACACGGAGGGGACACCCAAAAGTCCCTGGAAAGTGGAGTGTTTTTAAAGAACTTCAGACTTGACGAGTTGTGTGTGCCCAGTTATGGGAGACAATTCTTATTTTGAATAGAAGCTTTTTAAAGATTACTAATGACCTGTTTTATTTATGAGCACTAAAGCCTTGAAGCTTTTCAGGACTGCTCCTCCCATCTTCTGTGGATCTGCCAATAAGCACGTGGCTCGTGTTGGAAATTACCTAATTAGTTTTGCTTTCTAAAAGAATAGAGTGGGGTAGCGCACTGATGTGTGTTTTTCCGTGTGTGCGTGGTTAAATAACTTAGAGTGTAGATTTAGCATATTACTGTCAAAAACGTACGCCCTAACAGCTAAATTATCTGGGTATTTCTCTTGACACTTATAAGTTCTCCTAAGCATAGAAGACTTTATTTCATTGTTTCTAGGCCATCCATTCTAGGACATTCTAACCTCTGAAGTCATATGTCTCTGAGGTTCAGTGACCCTTAGCCTCAGTGAAATACAGTTCCTCACAGGCTTCAAGAGAAGAGTTTCGTAGTTCCAGTGTCGTCGTCATTGTTTGAAGTGACACTGTGGGACCGGCTGACCCCCTCGTGCCTGCTTTCAGGTGCTCGTTGTGTGGCTATGTCTGCAGCCACCCCCCTTCCCTGAAGTCCCACATGTGGAAGCATGCGAGTGACCAGAACTACAACTACGAGCAAGTGAACAAGGCCATTAACGATGCCATTTCACAGAGTGGCAGGTACTTGACCCCGTCCCTTTTCAGTATAAGCAAATGAAAGTCCTCCATTCTAACCAACTCAAGGTTTGCTGTTTGTTGTTTGCTTCTTAAGAGTTCTAGGGAAATCCCCGGGAAAGCCTCCACTAAACAGCAGTGAGGAAATTCCTGGTCCCCTCCCTGGAACTCCAGAAAACTTGCCGTCGCCCCCGGAGCTGGTCTCCCAGGCCCCCAGCGACAGTGAGAAACTGAGCCCCTCGAGCGATCCCACCGCCGACAGTTCAGAAAAACCCACGAGCACGGCCCCTCCTGGGATGGAGTATTGCGTTCTACTCTTCTGTTGTTGTATTTGTGGTTTCGAATCGACCAGCAAAGAAAACCTGTTGGATCACATGAAAGAGCACGAGGGTGAGATTGTCAACATCATCCTCAGTAAGGAGCATAGCACGACCCTGGACACGAATTAGACACGCAGTCCTTGGAGGGGCGCCCTTTAGAGGCGTTTCACCGTGGCCGTCCAGTGACCCGCTAGACAGAAGAGAAATAGTTGGTGTGGTTTTTAAGGAAATGACACATGGCTTTGGAACCAAATCTGTAATGTACTAAAAGGGATTCCAATGGGTACGTGGTAGTAACATTATATTTAAACATTCTGAGTGAGGGAAATGGGTTGAGGAGGGAGGAGAGATGTAACCCCGTATGAACCCTCTGCCACCTCTGCTCAGGGTTGAGCGCATTTGTTACCAAAAGCTTATTGGAGTGGAGCGGCACAGGCAGAAAGTTGAGGAAGGGTTTGCAGGAACTATTCTAAAACTTATCAAAGGGTCACAGTCTTCAGCAGAGCTCGGTTTTCTTCCTTCTCCATTCTGACGTGCCAGCTCTGGAATGACAGGCCTCCTGGGGGAAGTGGGAGGCAGTGGGAGGAAAAGAGGGTTTGGAGATAATCTGCCTAAATCCTTCCCCGAACGGATGGGAAGTAGTCATATACTCAATCTAAGAGATACTGCTTTAGTCCTTAAGAAAAGACGTCTGCATCTAAATTTAGAATGTACATAGGCGTTTAAGCAGTAAATTTTTTGTCCTCACTTTACAGAGCATTTCCTGTGGGCACAGGAAGAAATAGGTGAATCCCCACCAGACTCAAACCAAATCTCAAGGTTGAGGAAAACGGAACTGAGCACAGTGCAGGTACTTCCCGAAGGTTCTGGTCAGTGCTTGACGGATCCCCACAGTTGTCTAGAAGGTTACACAAGGCTCCCAACCATCTGTCCTGAACTAGAGCAGGCTTTTATCTGAAAGAGTCTAGGAAAGCAACAAAGTACGAAAATTTGCATTTGATCAGCAGAACTTGGAAATTGAGGTGTTTTAAATCGAAAATAAAAATCAGTGGGGGAAGAGGAGCGAGGTCCAGAAGCCCCTGAAGGCGAGCGCTGCTACTGAGATTTTACTTCCTGGGTTTAGTAAGTCGTTCCACTTAGCATAAGAGGAAAACCAAATGTGGCTAAAATCGAATGAGAATTCAGGTTGTTATAAACTTTTAGGAACAAACAGCATTTGGCAAGTCTCCGGAGTTTCTCCCATCTAGGAAATGAGCTCCATTTTCTTGGCATGCAGGAAGGCCTGACATTAAAATGCCAGGAAGTAGGTGTGATCTCATTAATTACACATTTTGTATTTTAATGTATTTCTGAGTGAAGAGAACAGGGTTTTTTGTTTGGGTTTTGTAGCTTGATCATTATTTATGCATTGTTTGTTGAATGCGTTGTGCCCACAGTCAGGTGGGTGCCACGGTGCCTGCCCTCACGGTGCTGCTGTTTCTGAACTGGCGGCAGGAAGCTGCCTGCTGGAGCCTAGGCCGGGACTCTGGCAAACAGGAAACACTGAGAGCAGGGTTTTTAATGGGGTTCTGTGTGGACTCAGTCAGGGGAGCGTTCTCTCCCCAAAGTCCAGGTGTGAATTGAATGAATTAACATTTTAAGGTAGCATTTGGAGTGATCTGAGCGGCGCCAGGCATCTTGAAGCACTGTCTGATCTGTTTTTCTAATCTCATTTTCATGATGATATTTAAACACAATTGATTGTAACTTTGCAGCTCTTTAATTTAGGTTGCTTTAATTTATTTATGAGAGTTCATCCATTTTCTGGTTTTTAAAAAGATAGAATGAATTTATATGTAGTAAATTATATTCCCCAAATCCGCTGCATGTGGATATACATTCATTTTCTCCTGTTTTAAGAATTAAAACAATTATATTTCATTTCAAATTTAAATAAAATGTTTTAAACGGTTCCATTATTATCACTTACATTGTTGCCCCTCAGTCAGTCCTTTCATTGCTGGTAGCTGTGACTCTGTTTCTTTGTAAAAATACTACTCTGAAAATTAACAACCTTAGAAAAATTTTTTTATAAATTTCCTTGTCTTTAATTTTATATAATCATTTGGAAAGTACTAATAACCAAAAAAATCCCCAAAATTCCAATGGTGAAGTTTTTACATTACCTTTCTTCATTTTCTTAAACCACTTCCTCTGATTGTGACTTAAACACTCCGTTTGGAATCACGAATTTAAATTTCCCCTGGCTCATGGGGAGAAAAGTAACCCAGAAGTTCAGTCTTTAAACATTCGTGTGATTCTGGCCTGGAATGTCCTTACCAGCTTCCTCCCAGCCTGTAGGAGGGCCCACACGGCTGGGACAGTCTGCTCCCTCCCAGACCGCGTTGTGGCAAGCGTGAGGTTACCGAGAACAACTGAGTGCTTTTAAAAGTGAAAATGACTAAATCCACAATTTCAGTCGGAGAAGAGACAGGTATTGAAGTAGTCAGCAGGGACTCCCTTTATATAGGAGTAACATTTCATTTACGGGCCCTCGATCTTTTGCCATACACTATGGCCCATAGAATTTGTTTTCCACTCTGAACACTTACAACTCTACGATTTGATAGTGAAAATAGTTTTTTAAAGAAACTCACTGGGTAAGGCAAAGTTGGGGGGAAGGCAATGCTTCTGATCATTATAAATGATTCCTTTCAGGGCTTTGTCATTTCCTCTCTGGTGATCCACGGTGGTCTGTGTCTCCAGTGCCCTAACTGTCCCAGAACTCTCTCCCATTGCTCTGTAGATTGAGCTCTGTGTCCAGCCCGTGTGGTGTAGTGACACTTCCAAAGCCTTTGTTCTGCATCTGTCCTACACGAGGCAGCGATTGGTGGCTTCCTCATATTCTCTGTCTTTCAACACAAAGCAGGTGGCAGGCACCTATGTTTACATTGTATCTTCCCGCGATGTACTAGGCTGACAAAGACAAGCAGGTTCTCTATTGAGACTTAACTGTATTTTTAGTTTTCATACACACTTATTTAATCTTTTTTATTGTACAGCAAGGTGCTCTAATATTCTATGAAATCTATTTAATAGAATTCTGAGTTTGACATTCATGGACATGATACATGTATTTTTTTAAGAAATAAGTATTGTGTAACACTATGGCATTGCTTCTGTAGCCAAAGTCTAGAAGTTTCTGGAACACTGACAGGTAAAGACTACCGTTATTCTGCCGCTGTATCCTGTTCCACCAGGCTGGTTTGCATTTTGTAAAGCCGTGTGGTCGAGCAGCGTGCCTAAGGTGGGCGCTGCAGGGCTGTGTCCACGGGGCAGTGTGCCTGGTCGGCCAAGCTGGGTCTGCAGCCCTGCCTGAAGTACCTTTGGAAACACTGTGCAACGTTACAGTAACTTATTGTGCTTTATAGGAGTCTGTCATGTATTGACTCTAAGATTGTATTTTGGTAATAAATTTTTTGTTAAAAACACTTGCCTCTGAGTTATTAACAAGAGGGTATATCCATTCTTATCTTGGAAATGTTGAGTTGATCACTTAGAAAGTTAGGTTTAGTTAATGAAGAACTTCCCAAGGGTTAGACTAAGGTTTGCGATCCTTCAGTAACTTGTTCAACAACTGCTGACAAGCATCAAATTGTTACACAAACATAACCGAAAATGCATTAGATTGTTTCGATGGTTTTAAAAATTCAATCTGATTTTGCGGCTTTTTTCCTTGCTACACAGTTCATTTTATCTTCCAAATCACATCCTTATGTTACACGCTTTAAATTCTGGTATAGTCGTGCTAATAACTAGCTCTGTCAATGACAGCAACGCCAAAGGTGACATAATGTGGTCACGCCTTGGGCATTTTGTGGTCTATAGCAGGTGTTTCTCACATTAGATTTGTTGGTTGGCAGGTGAAGCTAATATCGTCTAACTGTAGCCTCGGTCTGTTTGTCCGCTTGTACCCTGGCACCCTGGGCCACCTCAGCTCAAAGCATCCGAGGCCACATGTTCCTTCCAAACTGTAACCCCGTGTCCTGTTTCTCAAGGGGCAACACAATATGTCCCCTATCTTTCAAGAACCAAACCCCAACACGACACTGAACTTGAGGTCGGTTGTAGAAACCCCAGCGTAGAAGGAAGACCCAGGATGTGGCCAGAGGCACATGTGGCTGTTGGGTGCAGAAATAAAACGTGGATGCTGGAAGCGCACAGCTAAGTTTCGAAGACTTAGTACAAAAATGTAAAGTCTCGCTAATAGTTTTTTATATTGATTACATGCTGAAATGATATTTTAGATATTTTGGGTTAAATAAAACATTAAAATTAACTTCACTTGTTTCCATTGTTTTAGTGTAGCTACCATAAGATGTTAAGTTCCGTCTGTGGCTCACGCTGTGTGTCATGGACAGCGCTGGCATGAAAGGGGCTATGTGACAGCCCTTCAAGTCTACCTGCCCTCTGCGTTTGTAGACATCATTCTGTTGGCATACAGCGATGCCCGTTCAACACGTGTGGTCTGTGGCGATTTCTGCGGTACAACAGCAGCACTGAGAAGTGGCGGGTCACATGGCCCATGAGGCCCTGCTTATCGCCTACATATTTGATAGTAAGCAGCTCAATAGGGGAGCTCGATAGGGTTTGTATGTCAGAACCCACATGGCTGAGATGCCTGACCTGTGACTCCCCTGCTGTGTGTTGGCCTCGCAGTGCTGGAGGCGTCCTAAGGAGCACTATCTAACCACGAAGCCTGGCGACAGCGACACATTGGATGATTTCCTTGCTGATTTTTGTTCAGTCTGGGTACTCACTGTTTAATTTGTTTGCTTACAAAAGTAGACTGTAGTAGATCTTTCTTTGAATGAAGTTTCATTCTAGGCACCCCATATAAATTTTCACCATTACAGAAGAAAGCCACCAGCAGTGCTGTCTTCTGACTCCACAGCTCACCACATTCATACCAGTGTGTCACTTAATCCAGACAGCAGTAAGGCCGTTACATCCCAGTTTGCAGAACTGAATGTCAGACAGGTACTTCATGGTCACGCTGAGGTCCAAGGGCCAGAAGAAAGGACATGTGAAGACAGAGATTTGTTCACACAAACTGAGAATAACGAGTCCTTGACCGTGAGCTCAGAGCCAACTATTCCATCTCTCTGATTTCTCAGCTTTATCCTTTATTAAGGGAAAAATAATAATACAACTGTCCATGTCATTGCCACTGGCATCAGTAATAATGGTTTTTTAAACTGTTAGTAAAGTATGTCATCTTAAACGTGTACACATGGAAAGTTGTGACTGGGAGAGACCCTCAGCCAAACGAACAGGTTATTCACCGCTCGGGTCTTCCACGAGGCTTGGGACCATCCAGTGCACATCTGCACATTATCCTTTTTTCCATTTGTCATTTCACTAATTTCAGCGTCTATATTTCAGGAAGTGTGGCTGCATGTCCTGAAATAGGCACATCAATCCACGTCTTACTCTTTGTTTGTATCTGCAGTCCTATTTAAATTCAGTATTTGCAACCACAAAAGGTGTTAGAAAATACTATTTCAGGCTTCTGAGAGAATGTACAGCCGGACGTGCTTCAAATCATAAGCCGTGCTTATTTCTGGGCTTCTACAGCTAACATTCTGCAGAAATAGTCATGGCTGAATAATGAAGGAGTGGGAGCGATGGTTTCAAGGCCGTCACACAAAGCCTGGGCACAGCTGGCCAGGCAGCACCTCCTGTGAAGATGGTATCGGGCCATGTGGAGCGTCACCCCCAGGTGACTCAGGCTGAAATCAGGCTCTCACAGTGTGCCCAGTGTTTAAAACATACTGTGTAATAAGGAAACAAAGTGACTTCCTCACGGGAGAGCTGTCACCTGTCCCACGGCTGGGCTGGGGCACCGTCGGCTTCACCTGCTTTAACCTCTTAGGAGTCCAGTTGTCTGTTTTCTGAACCTAATACGGACCCCACAGAGCCCTGTGGATTAAATGAGATTGTCGAGCTCTGACCAGCTCTGGACACAGCTTGGTTCCAAGCCAGCTGATCTTGAGTGCGGCTTTCGGCCTTTTTTGAGCCTCGGCTGCTTCATCACAAAATCAGGTGGTCACACTCAAACGCTGAAAGGTTATGTGAAGATTCCCAGCCGTGTCTGTAAAGGGCCAGCCATCCAGGGGCTCAGACCGTGGCTGCTGTCACACTTGGGCATGAACCGAGAGGAGGGGGATTAAACTGCCCTTAGAAAGCATGGCGTCAACGCTTCTTATCACAACCTTAGTAAGGAACCTAAGAACCATGCTGGTTTGTGTTTTGAGGAAGGAGACTCAAAACAAACATATAAAAGAAGGCAACCTGGGATCAGGACCTACATACTGCATAGCATCTCCATCGCATCTGGACAGCTACCAGTCCAGGAGGAAGTGTCAAAACGTTACCTGTTACCATCATGCAAGTGTACATAACCAATCCCTCACACCTGTAAGCTGCAATTCAGGACTGTAACAGTGATGAGCTGGCAGCACTGGCCGGACGGGCCAAGGACAGAGGACCGCACTGGGCTTGTGGACACAGCCGCCAGCCCCATGGGAGCGAGCGCTGGGCTCTGGGTGGTGAGGGAAAGGCGGGGTCCTTAGGGAGGAAGGGCCTGCATGTTGCACAGTGTGCGGCGTCACACGCCAGCGCTCTGGCCATCTCACCAGGACAGCTGCATCTGCAGGACCGCTGCAGGCCAGACCCTGTGCCAGCCTCCACGTGCGGGTGGTGTCTTATGGGCTGGGGTGGCCGCCCTCAGTCCACCAGGTGTACTTCTGAGCAGGCAGGAGGATGGCAGAAGCAGTGTGGGTAACAAGTTGGCACTCAAGTTTCCCGTTGTCCTCGGGCCACTTCTTCACGAGGGTCCGTGGAACAAGGGAGCTCCGTGGCTGTAGGTCACCTGTAAGTCTATAAACCCAGAACTGTGTGGTTGGGAGTGAGCTCAAAGGACAAAAGCAAGCACCCGAACAAAACACACTGTACATGCACCCCAGAATGTCCCGGCTGCCTGCACCCATACCTCACAGTTGATACCCTCTGGGTTTGCTTTTTTTTTTAAAATTCAGGTGTACAATACAATGTAATAGTTAGACATGTACACCCCTCACAAAGGGATAACTCCTCCAATCTACTACTCCTCTGACATTGAATATAGCTTATAATTCCACTGACTCTATTCCCTATGCTGTACTCCACATCCCGTGACTGTGTGTGTGTAATTTAATTATAGTTGACATTCGATATTATTCAACTCCATGTGTACAAAGCAGTGGTCAAGCGTCTACACAGTCCATGAAGTGGTGTCCCTAATAAGACAGGTGCCCATCTGACACCCTACAAAATCTTTACAACATTATTGATTAGATTCCCCAAACTGTCTTTCATTTCCGCGTGACAATCCTGTGGATTTGCTTTTGAAATTGAAGAAGACACCAGACCTTACCTCCAGGGAAATTTGCATTTCCAAAGCACCTTTCAGCTGGTTTACTCACACTTAAACATTTACTGAGTTTCCAAAGGCCCCCCCATAAAACCTATCCAGTCAAGTTAAAACCTATCTGGTAAAACCTATCCAGTAAAGTTCCCAGATTTTAAAAAAGAAATGTATTTTTCCCATCAAGTAGGGGGAATCTTACAACAGGGAATCGGCACTTAGCCGCTGATCGCCTCTCGGGCTGGATGCGGACCCTTTGCTAATAATAACCGTTGTGACCCCACGAGTGCTGCTGTCACTCGTGGCCACTCCCACACACTGGCTGCACACAAGTTGCCCATGACTTGTGCTTTCAGAGTCTGATCGTCTGAGAAACCAACTAATGCAGGTGAAACAATACACATTCAACCCTGACCCTCCAAAGAAACTGCTGTCACGTGACTTGTGGTGGCCACGGCCAGTTGTTCCCCAAGTCATTGTTCTCTCCCAGCAGCAGAACGTTTGCTGGCATGCACAGCTAGACCATTTCCCAGTGTCCCTCACAGCGAGGTGAGGCAGCCCGGCCACGTTATGCTAATGGGATGGAGGGGAAGTGACGTGAAATTTCTGGGGCGCCCTTGACATTAAGGGTCCCCCTTCTGTCTTTGCTGCTGTGTGTCCTGTGAGTGTGGTGATGAGCCATCGCTGACCACAGGGAGTTGTCGGAGGGGGCAACTGCTCCCACATATCAGAGCATTCAATAAAGAAACAGTGATGTGAACAGTGGGACTGTTGCATACTCGTTCTTTGTAATATCATTGAAACATAACAGTTTGCAAACAGGTCATATACACACAGGAATCCGTATGTGATACAGGTGATCCAAATCACTAAGGTAAGAATGATGGTGGGACGACTGATGATGCAGTTACAAACAGGTCACGTCGGATCTCCACCTCCGCCCATTTTAAAAAGATGCAACATTTTTTTAAACTAGAAGAAAGTATTTAAAAATGTTTACAGTGTTGGGATGGGAAAGGTTTTCCTATGCCTGGTGGGGAAACCCTGAAGCTATAGAGGGAAGAGGACAGATCTAACAACATGAAGATGGGAAACTGCCAAGCGAAAGATGAGGAAGAAGTGTCTGCAAGCTATGTGACCAAAGTGCTATCCACAGTCTGCATAAGTTCTTCAGATCACGTCAAGCTGGCCAAAGAGCACTAAGAAAGCACAGCAAAAGACACATGAACAGCCAATACACCCCTGATGTCTGTCTGCACCCACTGATATGTTTAAAATCGTACATCATTTGTCATCTAAGATTGGCAAAGACTAAAAATACCCACTGTTGGCAAGAATGTGGAGAAATCAGCCCTGTAATGCACAGTGGAAGAAGTGTAAAGTCATAGATTTTTAACCTTTTTGGAATGTAGTTTGCCAGTGTTTATCATCTTCAAGTATGAGTTCTAGCAATTCTATTTCTAGAAATATATTCTAAAGAATCCACAAATATCAGGATATTCTCTACATTGCTTCTAACAGGATAAAACTAGAAACGGGCTAAATGTCGCATTAGAGGAGACCAGTTAAACAAATGATGATACACCCACACTGTATTGGGTTCTTATCACTGTACTGACTACCTATCATTGTACAATAACATTGGACCCAAACTTAGTGGCTTCAAACAATTATCCTCACCATTTCAGGCTCAAGATTTCTTGAGGCTGCCCTCACTGACAGCTGCCCTGGAGCTGGCAAAGCATCCTCCCAGGTGGGTCACTCCGGTGGCGAGGTGTCTCTGGCTGCTGCCCATATAGCCTCCCCCACAGGCAGTTAGTGTCCTCTGGAACACGGTGACTGGCATCCCCCTGAGTGAGCAATTCAAGAGCGGCCAAGGCTGAAGCTGGGACGACTTTTAGGACCTCGCCCCGTAAGTCCCACAATCTCACTTCCACATGTTCTATCAATCACATAGAACATGTTGCTCTAAATCAGGGAAAGGGGGGTATATGAGGGTGTAAACCGGGCAGCAGGGATCATTTAAGCTGAAATTCAAGGGCTGAATAGTAGTTACATCAGGTAAACAGCGCAGGGAGACCACTTCTAAAACCTCTGAAGGACATTTATGAACAGGAAGCAGAGATGAGGTTGGAGCGGTAATGGAGCCTGGCTCCTGGCAGCACTTGGCGAGCGCTCTGAAGGAGCTTGGTTTTCATATAAAGCTCGTAAGCCACGAGAGTGTATTTAGATATCTGGCTACTACATGGAAGGTGGGTTGAGTGGAGCAGGATGCGGACAGGAATGCAGTGAGGTAATCAGTCAGGAGGCTATTGAAAGGACCAGACAAGAAATGGTAACTTGGATCAGGTTGGTGACAACAGAGACGGGAGAAAGTTGGGCACATTCTGAGATATTTAGGAATAAACCCAACAGGACTCAATCTTTGACTGGACATACGTGGATCACACAGTAGGAAAGACTCAAGTTTGGCTCCCAGGGCTGGGGGATTTGAAACAGTTCAATTTTCAACAAATTGCTTTCAAGGTGCTTGCACACATGGAAATGTCCAATAGGCAGTGGACATAGGGAACCTGGAGGTCTGGGGATAGGCCTGGACATAGGAAAAACTATGAGTCATCAGAGTATCAGTGAAAATTGGAGCCATGAGCCAGAGAACCATTGATTTCTAAGAGGAAGAGGAACTTGCAAGAGACTGCCAAGGTCAGGCGGACAGGAGGAACACGGCCGCGTCTGCCGTTGTAGAAGACAGGATTCCAACTCGCACAACTATTTCCGTCGTCTTCGTGTGAAAGAAGGACTGTAACTACCAAGCCACGCACCTAACACTGGGCATCGCACATCAGACAGGAAACGCCAGGGGAGAGGAGGCGCTCTGCTCGTGGCCCCAAGGCAAGACGCCCTGCTCGGAAGGGCGTGCACAGCGTCAGTGGCTCCCCCAGGGGTGACGTACATACACACACCCCGAGGATCCTGGGAAAACGCACGTTCTGGCTCAGTGGGTGTCGGGGAAGCGTGAGACCTGCGTCTATTCTACACGGAGGCCCCGGGGAACGGGGAACACCTGGGCGGCTGGTCCACTGACCGCTGACCATAGGAAAGCACGGCTTACCTACTGCTGGAGGCCACCTGGGCTTCACAACATCATGCAAACAAGCATCCCTGCGCCCCACTGCCGTCCGGTCCGTGACCAGGGCTCACGTGTCACCCCCAGGGCTGCTGGGTCCCCGCCAAGGACTCCTCTTCGCTGAGTTGCTCGTGCCGGAGCCTCACGGTGCCTACGTCTGAGTCTCAGAGCTGTGCCTTGCTTAGTAAAGCCGCCTCCTAATAAACAGCACAGGCAGCTGGCAGGGAGTCCTGTTTACTGAAGGGACGCACATTCCCCGCCCCCGACGCCCAGTGAGACAATCTAAGAAGACCCCTGCACAAGGAGGGGATGTGGGCGTACGGAGGAATCCGTTCGCGTGTGGACCTGGGCAGCACGGAAGGTGTCTTACGTAAGGCACCTCCACGTGAAACAGGAAGGCTGTAAAAATACGGTCCCCGCTCTCAAATCTGGAACACGCAAGACGACGCGAACGGCCAGGCTGAAGCGTGACAGCGCCATCTGAAGGCCCAGCTCATATTTATTAACGCCGCCCAGCAGACACCTCCGTGCTTTCGCACAGAACGCGTGCCTGTTAACGGCGACAGCCACACAGAGGACATCCACGAGGTGACCGGGAGGGGCGTCCTGGGGGAAGGACTTCCGTGCTGGGCGGCACGGATGCGCAGCGTTCTCAGGGCGAGGACCCGAGCGCCACGCCGGCTCAGCTGGGACCGCACAGACTCACGCCCTCAGCGTGGGGACGGGGACGGCGGAGACCGACGAAGAAGGAAACGGCCCAACACTAAGGGGTCTGGAGCAGCGAAGGCGGCCGCGGGCTCTGCCAACGGCGGTCAGTGACCTCCAGCACGCACGCGCGCAAACCCGGGTGCTGGGGCCCGGGCGGAGCCGCGGGGGACGTCCGTGTGCTCCGACAGCGCGGGGACAAGAGGGCCCGGGGGCGCGGCCGAAGGAGCAGGCACCCTCGCTCCGCCCCGAGCCGCCCTCCCGCCCCTGCAGGGGTAGTGAGCGGAAGTGCGCCGCTTCCTTCCGGCCGGGGCAGCACGAGACAGGGCGGGGAATCGAGAGGGGGCGGGGTCTGCGCTGACGGACGGCTCCCCGAACCTATGGGCGCGGCCGCAGCGGCCCGGCCTCCCCGACGCGCCCCTTTCCGGGCCGCTGACGCCCCCAGGCCGCATTTCCCGGACCGGCGCGAAGACGACCGAGGCGCAGGTCTGGGGCGGAGGGGGCGGGCGCGGGCGGCTGGCGAGCCGCTGGCTGAGGGCGGGCCTGCTGGAGTTCGGCCGCCGCGGCCACGCGTGTACGGAGCCGGCCGGACCAAGTCCTGAGCTCGGCGCCGGCCTGGGGCGGAAGGTGGGCTGCGGGCCGAGTCCCGCGCCCGCTGCCCGGCCCCTTCGCACACATGAACGTGCAGGTCGTTTAATTTGACTGGAAGCTTGTTTCGTGGTTCGCGCGGTTGTCGCAGTGCCGCCACCGTAGGCGTTAAGTGTGTGTCCCCGCTCCCTTGGTGCCTGGGTGGCCGCTGGGGGGCGCCGCCCGCGCGAGGTGACTCGGCTGCTGGGAGACTCGGTTCTCAGTGCTCGCGCCTCCGCCTGTTTGGCGGCTCACGTTTTTTGAGTGAATGAATGAATGACATAATGTTGGCTGCTTGGTTCTTTTACACAGAGCAGGTTGTTTACCTTTAGGAATTAAGCTGCCCAAACCACCGTGGCCGGCACCGGTCACATTTAATAAGTAACTGGGGAGGCCGGTGTGTGGGGGGGGCCCGTGGCTCGCTCTCTGCCGCCGCCCCGCCTCCCACGGCTCCTGCTCCGTTTCCACTGCTGCTCCGGCGCGCCAGCTGCCGTCACCTCAGGCGTCCCCAGAGCTTCCAGGGGGTATGGTTTAAACCGCGCTGGCGTTCAAGTCCACATACCTGACACAAAGCCGTATTTCAGTGCTTCACAATCAGGCTAGCAGCACATTTACTACTGAAGACCTTCCCCGTGGCTTGGACCTGTAGAAAATAATGCAAAACCACATAATTACAAATGGCACGGTGGGTGACGGATGGCTCAGGAAGGGAGGTCAGCAGGGGCTGCCCGTCCCAAGGAAAGGCTTCGTGGGCGGGGTTGCGCTGGGCAGGGCTGCTCGGCAGCGACACGCGCTGCCTCCTGAGCAGGCGCTGCATCGACACGCCGCGTAGTCCTGAGAGCAGCCTTGGAGGCCGGGCGTGCTGAGCGAGGGCCCACGGCCCGAGCAGAGTCACTTCAGCAGAGTGTGTGGGGGCAAGAGGGGACTGGCTTACGGACGGCGGTTCACTTCCGTGTTGTTTGTAGGAGTGGGTGGAAGAACAATGCACGCGAGGCTTTGACATCATGAACACCATCAGGCAAAGAAAAGGAATAAAAAACACAGAAGTTTCTGAGGATTATGCAGCACAAGAAGAAAATGTGAAGTTGGAACACAAATTGCCATCTGGTAGGTGATTTCAATGAAAGCAGCATTTGCGATGGCTTTTATTTCTGTGTATTAAAATATCACTCCCATAGGATAAAAATTCAGTGACATCTCACGGTTGAGGAAATTGTTCTCATACCCCAATGTTTTAGTTTCACAGATGATTTGATTGCGATTTGATAATATTGGTTTTACAGTTATGATTAGATAAGAGATGACAGAGCTCTGATTAGAAGCCCTTGCTTCTCAGCTGTTGTTCAGTGACTGATGGTTGTAAATCTGATCCTTTCACTTTCTAGAATAGTGCTCTCCCCATTTTCTTTGTGTATGCTGTTCAGACAGACAGCCTTACTTCAGGGAGTTCCTCATTTCATCAAAATATTGAAAGGTGAACCAAACATTTTTTTATTCTTTATTTTCAGTCAAATTCCTGAAATTTTATCCTTTACTTTTTTTTTTTTTTGGTGGGAAAAGTGGTCAGACTTTGGTTAAGTTTTTAATATAATGCTGAAGATGCCTGCTAAGCCATACATTCACATGTCATTAATTACCAACTTTTTGCCTCCAGTTTTAACTAAACATGGTTAAGATTTTTAAAAGTGAGCATGAAAAACTACATTTATGTTAGTTGTAGCCATGTCGATTCTTACAGACAGAGCTAGTAATTCGGGGGAGCAGTTTATAAAATAAAAGTAATCTGTGTTGAGAAGTCAGGCCATGCAACTCAGCCATTGACAATGTCAGACAAGACGGAGTATTTTCTGAAGACCTCATTCATGCAAATTCAAGTTTGGTTTTCTTAAATTAAAACATAACTTTGAGGGTTGTTCATTTCACCGAAGCAGGATTTATTTACATCAGAAAAAAAAAACCCTGAAAACTAAAGAAAAGCAAAAAAGAAGGAAAACGTAGCCATTCTGAGACTGGTACCCAGAACACCTTATCTTGGCCTGTAAATGTTCTCCGCAGTGCGTCCCTTCCAGGCATTCCTATGTGGTTCTACAAAGCTGCTGTGCTACATGCTTGGTAACATCTGTGTTCCTCCCGTTATGTGATGAACATAAGTCAGTCGATGCATATCAAAATATGGTCATTGTGTGGCTATCGCATGATTTATTTCACTAATTCCATGTTAAATAATTAGACGTTTTCTTTTAACCTTTTATGTATACAAACAACTGTGGTAAATATTGTTGTGGCCAAATGTTTGTTTAAAACTTTAATTATTTGGGGGGTAGTGTATGCCTAGATTTCAAGTTATTGGTCAAATAGTAACTGGACCACAAATTGTAAGTATACTGTTTATATCCTAGACACGCAGCCCATTTATTCTCCATGTAACAAACCTCGTAGTTACACTACAGTTACTGAACTGCAGACACAGGCTCCAGGCATTAGATGAATGAGATGATGAACTTGTCAAGAAACTCACTTTCTATTAGTAATTGCGGTTTTGCCATTATTTTTAATCTTTTAAACCGCAATTACTTTTGCACCAACCTAATAGTTGGCAGGATAGACTCATGAGAAGTAGGTCCAATGGGAAAAGCTGTAATAAGTGTATGAAAACGGGTCTGTGGGATAACAGGCAGTGCCCCTGACTGCTGGGGACACAGACACTCCCCCAGTGACACGCAGGTGGGACTTAACTTACCTGAGAGTCTGGAGGAAGACTGTTAAATTCTTTACTAGCTTAGTTATAATATTTATCTGTTTTGTTTTTCTAAAAGGTGGTTCCAGTAGAAGACTATGGGAGACTCTGTCATTTACACTTGGTGGAACCATTGCCCTTTGTGTTGGAGTCCTTACGTCTGTCTACCTGGCCACCTTACATGAAAATGACTTATGGTTTTCTAACATTAAGGTATGGGGTTTCCGCGACCATTGATGGTTTACTCTTTGGGGTGTCCAGTCGGTAGCCACATAGGTGAATGACCAGCAGTTTTGTTATAAAGCTTCCACTCTTAAAAGATTTGGCTATGAAGTAAAAAGATTTAGTGAGATTAAAGTAACATCAGAGTTATTATAATCAAGTGAGTTTCCTTATTTTCATTACGTAGCCCATTTATGCAGCAGTTACTCTTCAAACTGAGTTGTGAGGTTGGTGCCAGAGGCCATGAGGAGTGTTTTTCTGAAAGAATCAGATACAAGAGAGTCCTACCACGTATATTGGGTAGAGAATTACTTGTAGAACTTGATTATGTGTATGTATGTACAAATTTGGTCACAGTATAAACATTTTTCTTCTGTTGGTCACAGTAAAAACACAAAAAGGAGAGAAGCTCGAAAGCCACTGCTCTAAACTGTGGAGTCGTAACCTGGTTCCACAGGTGACAGTTGTGTGTTCACACCTTTCTAGCTGTAGCTGCAGTGGGTGGGGCGAGCCATAATTTTTCTGGACAAAGGAGCCATAATTTTCAAGAGGGTTTGTGACATTTTAAATCAGTTTCCTGTTGTCTTCTTTTTCTCTTTCTCTTTAAACATTTCTAGATGTCTTTTAATTTGGCATTGTTTTCAGAACGAGTACAGCATGCAAGGAAACTTACAGATGGCCAGTGTTTTTCATCTAAATATACCTTGTTTTTAGATCTGAAATGCCATGGTCTTTGACCTTATCTACTACCATGGCTTATGACAGTAAAATTCACCTTGAAAGGTCAAAGATTTATCACCCATGAGAATATTCAAGAGGACCAGCACAGCATCTAAGGACAGTTCCCAGAAGGCTTTCCAGAGTTCCTGGACCTTTGGCTCCCTTGTTGGGTGAAGTCTCCAAAGGAGACAACTTCAAATGACAAACGTAATTTCTACAAATAACTTCTAGTTGCTTATTTTAAAAACCTGCCATATTACTTCAGAGGCACAGCATATATCTCTATATCTTTATACAAATCATCATGATACCAAACAATAATAAGTTTTGTCCGTCAGTGAGTGGTTGGTAGTTTTTCTTGTCAAGAAAAATTTTACTTACCTGTATCTCTTTAAAATGAGTGCTTATAAATAGATTCCCTAGAATTAAGCAATTTAATGCTTACTTATTAACACAAGTATTTTCAACAAAGGCTCAAATATCCCTGTGTGGGCATATAGCTGAAAATAAATGCTAGTGACTGTGTAGCAGGAGACATGCTGAAAGAGATCACGCAACCTAATTTTAAACGATAAGTTCAGTTCTTTAACTTAAAGCTCACAAATGGCCTTGCTGGCATCCTCAGGTGGGTAAGTACTCCCATCATCAGGAAACCTGGACATCCTGGATCTTGACTCGTGCCAGGTGAAGGACGTCATCATGCTTTTGCCTGGTGTTTATCGAGCACCTGTTCTGTGGGTAGCACTGATTTAGACACTGTGGGGACATGGAAGAAATAACAGGCTCTGGCTGTGCCTGCAGACTTTCCAGTATGATAAATTAATGCAGTAAATGTGTGTTAAGCACCTGCAATGTGCCAGCAGGACTGTTCTCAGTGGTAGCAGTGCGCCGAATAAGACAAGCCCCTGTCTCCGAGGAGCTCACCCTTGAGGACACAGGCCACTACAGCACTTTTAAAATCAGCACTGCGATGGCATGAGAGTATTGTGGGAGCGGGCACATGGGAAGCGGGGCCTGACCCGGTGTTAGAGGACTAGGGAAAGTTTTATGGAGGACGTGATGGTCAATAAGACCTGGAGGATGAGAAGGGTGAACAGGGCAAATTGGAGAGGACAAGCGAGTGTCGTAGGGAGGGGACATGTACAGGAAATTCGGGAGGCGAGACAGCCTCCCTGACCTGTCCTTACTAGCCGCCCCTTCCTCCCTTCCTTCCTCCCTCCACTCACACTGCACTGCCTCCTCACTGCTCTTCAGGGGGTGTGCGCTCTTCTGTCTGCCCAGCGGGCTCTTACCCGCGGCTCACTGCCTACCTCTCAGGTCTCTGTTCACTTGTCAGTGAGGCCCTCCCTGCTCACCTTCCCTCTTCTTCACTTTACCTGTTGTATTTCGCTTCTGGACTTTAGATTATAAACTCCATAAAAGCAGACACTTGTCTCTTGTTCCCTGCTGAACTTCCCAGCAGACGAGTGGTTGTCCCTTGTTGGTCAGTAGTATTTGTTGAATGAATGAATTCATGAATGAATGAATGAAGTGGATAGATTGGAGGACAGAGAGACCAATTAGAAGCACAGAATCCAATGGGGAGGCTAGTTGAATAGTTCAGGCAAAGGTTAATCATTGTTTCTAATTGATACCTGTCTTGAAGTCATTTTCCTTTTTAACAAACGCATTGTTCTTTCTCAGTGAGACAAAAACCTGTTGGGATCTAGGTCTAAACCTTCATACCTTTTTGTCTGCCCAGCAAGTGACTGTTCGGTGATATGGAAAGATGATTCTCATTTGGCTGAACACACTCAAACCACTCGACTTTAGTGTTTTTTCGTTCTGCTGACATTGTCACTGCTACTCTCTTACTTATTTGACATTACAGAATTTGTACGTCTTCCCATTGAATAGCCTGGCAATGCTAGGAGCTTTTAGAGTAAGTGGGTTAGTCCACGAGTGGTAGCGGTGGCAGTAACAGGCCCAATGGAAGACCTGTTACTCCAGCAGGGGTCTAAGCAGTCATCTCGAGCTTGGCCACTCAGCCAAGCCGTGTCACAGCTCAGCCAAGTTGAGCACGTGACTTTTAGCCGGCCAGGACACCACGTATGTGCCGCAGCCGTGGTCCCCAGCGCTGCATTATAGGATAGTGTCTCTTTGTGCGCTGCTGTGTCTTCGTGAGCTGATGTGTTGGCCTAGTTCTGAAACAGACATGTTTATAAAGTCAGCCTCTCTGTGGCTCCCTCACTACCCACAGCCTGGTTATTTTCGGGGCAGTTTTTACAAACAGAAGTTATGTACATGAGATTGGAAAAAACTGATGGCATGTTTCCTTTGCGCATTTGGTGTCATTTGTCTGACGGACTTGTTACCCTTTGTGTTGCCAAGGACGGCAGTCGCTCACATGAGCAGTCTTCTTTTCTTGGTGCTTTTCCTTTTGGCGCCGTGGTTCAGTTACTACAAAACTGCTGCTGATGTGGTTTAGCGGCACAATTCCTTAAAAGTGCGATTCTTTTGTCTTCCCACCTATTTGTGTTATTGTCTTTAGGGCTATTTTCATGGTTTGCATGGCCTTCGCTGAGGGACAACAGGAGGTGTCTGTCTGTTTTGCATTATTCAGACAGTAACTTCTCCTGGTGTACATTTTCATTGGCACCATCCACCAGGCAAAGTATAAATTTCTGTAAAACTGGAAAAGTGTTTGAATGAGTAAAGCAGATGTTTTCTTAGCAGGAAGCAGATGTAAAACTTGCAAGTGTCTGTCTGATAAAGTACAGTGTTTGGTTCTGTCCAGCTGGTGCCGAGCTCAGCAGTTCATCGTGTCTGCGCTTATTTCTGCGTGTATTTTTACTAATTGGGACCCTCGGTCTGCACAGGCTGGGTATTAGGGGACGGGGCACACAGCTCCTGCTGTGAGTCCTGGGGGCAGCACTCTTCTACTTGCCCATCTGTGTGAAGTCGGCCTTTACTGATCAGAACTCCCTCCCTGTGAGTGACGGATGGCTCTCCAGTTGGTTTGAGGGTGTAGGGTGGGAGTTAGAATGTCCCACTGAAGGCAGCCAGCCATGCTTTGAACACTTTCAGGCAGCTGGAGAGAAAAAAAGCAATGTAATTAAATGTAACATTTCTTCTTTATTTGCACCAAAGGAAGGAAGCTAATGTTTGCTTGATTAACTGTCAATTCACAGCCTCTGTGGTTACTTGACCAAGTAGGAGTCTGAATATTCTAGAAAGGAGTGATACCAGTTTACTCTTATGTTATCAAAAGCAATAGAACCATTTTTCTCACAGGTTAAAGATGAATGGATTAACATGACTGCTAAGAGTTGCCTTTACTGCTGTGAAAGATACATCACAAATCAGAAGCAAGTGTAAAAGCCAAAAGAGCAACGTGGTTTTGTATTGCCCTTTGTAGGAGGCAAATGTGCTGATGTGATAGAACATAATAGTTTGTTTTTCAAGGTCAAAATCGGATATTTACATTCTTAGATAATTGAATATTTCTTCACTGCCTTATTCATGTATTTATAAAAACTTTTTTTTAAGGATAGGAGAAATATTTAAAAAGTAAAAGAAAAAAATAATTTCCAGGTCTGATGATAAATAGCATGAGTGGATCTTTTAAGGAAATATTTATTACTATTTGAAAAATATTTGGAGGTGGGGGAAATAAAGGATGTGCTAAAAGAAGTTTATCCGCTGGAAAGTAAGACGGATGGTTTTATCGTCTACCCCCAGCAATGTTGTGTTTGTGGAAGATGGATCTGCTGTCATAGTAAAAAAAAAATAGATGGAAATACCTTTCTGACAGTGTGTTACAGATTCTAGAACCTGGTTTTTTGAACATCGGTGTCAAGGCACCTGTGAGGACATAGGCCATAATTCTTTGTTCACCTGGACTGTTTCATGTGTGTGAGATACTGGGTCTAAGGGTATTCACAGCATGAGTGCAGAAGTCTGCCCCACCCCAGTACCAGTTGCCTGCATATTTTACGTTAATGTTTTAAATTTTATAAAAGCAACTTACAACCAAATTGACTAATAGCTATTGCTTTAAATTTTCAATTCTTCTGGAGTGGCTTGTTAGCTCCCTTGGTTAGAGTGTGGTGCTGATAACACCAAGGTTGCCGATCCCCACATGGGCCACTGTGAGCTGCGCCCTCCTTAAAAAATAATAATAATAGTAATGATAATAAAACTAAAAGGCATCTTTAAAAAATAATTTTTTTCAGTTCTTCTAAAAGTTAATGTTTGTGTAAAAGCAGTTTAAATTTCTTGTATCCATTTTCCTACCTGAACATCTTTCCACTTATTGAAGTAAAAGCCACATGTAAAAGATGTACCACATCTCACTAAGAATACCCTACACTCTTACGAAAGAAAATTATTCGTCCCGTATATGTTGTTAGCTTTTAGGCAGGTGTCTGATGCAATTATAGTTCTTTTCATTTGGGAGATTTTTTTATACCATTCCTATTTTCTTTCTCACTAATGTGTAAAATGGTGGTGTGTTTTTAAGTTTTAATTTATGGGAAATAAGAGAAAAACTTTAACTCTGAAACATCAACTTAAAGGAAATTGTCTCCATGTTTTTAAATGGTTTGTTATGCAAAATTTTACACATCCACTAAAGTGGAGAGAATAGTGTAATAAACCCCTGTAATATACCACCAACCTCTACAATTATCATCCTTCTATTGTTTTTATTTGCCAAGGTTTCTTAGGACTATATTTTCAGAGCTTTTTTCCTCTTAAGTTGTAGTCTGTGCTGTGTTTCTATAGTGACAGCAGAAATTTAAACACAACTAGGTCATGTATACCCATAGACCTAACTTCATTTCAGGAAGTGGAGCGAGAGATCTCCTTCCGAACAGAGTGTGGGCTGTATTACTCCTACTACAAGCAGATGCTACAAGCTCCAAGCCTCATGCAAGGTAATTAAACTCGTTGTTGTTTTGGGGTCGGCTCGTTCTTTTCAACATTTCAGCCAAAAAATTCTTTGCACTAAAAAGCATTTTAAATGCTTTGTAGAACTTGTATAGTTTCTTCTCTGAACTTGTATCATTTTTCCTTCTAACATAGTCAATCCACGAAAATGTTTTGCTCTAGAAAAAGTTATATAATACTTTATGTAACTCTCCTTTCCTTGCCTCTCAGCCCTCCTCCATCCCAAAATTAATCTGTACAATTTCTTGGTTTTTCTGCCGATTTTTCTCGTAATCATTTGGAAGAGGTCTTTGCAGGTGAAAGGTATATTGTCCCAATGAAGGCATTTTGATAAGACAAGTGAAATGACAGTCGTCCCCAGTGCCCCATCCATTCCTTTAGTTTGCAGTTGTCGTTCCCCATGTTTTCACTGTTCAGAAGTGGTTTAGAGCCATGGTCTTTACCTTTGCTCCAGCTAGTGTGGGCCCCAAAAAAGGATCTCCCCTGCATGATACATGCTGAGCTTCACATGACACGTGACCCAGAGTTGTCCTGTTCCAGAATTTGTTTGGATTCAGATCTACTTCTGGCAAAAATTCTTCATAGGTGATGTTTGGTACTTCTGATTTTATCATAGTAAGCAACATGAGATTTTGGTTATCTTTCTTTTTGTGCCGTAAAAATTAATCGGTTGGTTCCTATGTAGATAGCCAGATTTACTCATAATAAGGTTAAATAACCATCAGCCAAAACTTAAGGTTTTATTTAGCAGCCATTTGATGATTACTGTCCATATGCATCATTTCAGTAGAGCTACAAAAGTGACATTCTGGCACTTTCCCTGTATTTTCTGCCTGGAACTCTGCTGTAGTAAACCTTTTTCTCATCAGCCGATTGCCCCGAGGCACAGTTGATCCAAAAAGGCAGGAAACGTGTTGACTTTTTTCTTCATGTAGTGGCTCCTTGTGGTCCATGGATCTATATTTGCAAATTCACCCGCTCACTGAAACTGATTTGTGACCCACAAAGCAGCATTTGTGGCGCTTTCGCAGCCGTTCAGAGCTTTCTAGCAGTGACGGCACAGAGAAGACGTGTGTTAGACCAGCTTCCTCAGGCATGAGATAGAGTGCTGTTGGCCAGGGGTCAAATGTTCATGAATCGACAGTATCTATTTAAGAAGATGCCTTTAAAGCAGAAACACACGTAACGCAAGGTCTTATGTTGATCTGTCGATGAAAAGCGTGACCAGAGGCTCGTAGGAACCTGTTTCCTACTAGCTCAGTGTTACTAATTCAGTTTTCACAACTACCATGAATGATGAGGATCAGCTGTACTGACCAGTTCTCAAAAGTACCAGTTGCTTCTCCAGCATCCTCTAAGGCATTGGTTCTGACTGAAGGGCCCTTGTGTCCCTAGGGGATACCTGAAATGTCCAGAGACATTTTTAGTTGTCACAGTGTGAGGAGGCGGGTCTGCTCCTGGAGTTGAGTGCGCAGAGGAAAGCCATGCTGCTGAACGTCCTACAGTACGCAGGGCCGTCCCCACAACAGCATTCCTGGGCCCAAAGTGTCAAAATACCAGTAGTGATGAAGTAGAGAAACTGCTGCAGAGGTGAGCAGGGCGCCTTCTTTTTCAGTGTCACTGTGAACTCAGTGCATTTAAGTCATTGGTTAAGATCATTCTTCTAGAAAGTTCACAGAAAGGTAGAGCAACTCCCTCTAGGGATTTCCACATGTCACCAGCTACAACACTTGCCAGCTGTGTCCTCCTGCCCTCACCCTGGGTGGCCTGGGAGTAGCCCCAGACAGCAAGGACAGCTGCTGCTTCACCTGGGAATGTCAGTGTGTTTCTCTGAGGACCAGCTGCCTTGTGTTACCGGAGCCACATCGTCATTGTCACAGCGTCTTGTATCCAGTCAGCACTGGGCTGGCCAGTTGTCTTACAGATTTTTAACGTAGCTTTTGAGATGCAAACAAGGCCCATACCTTGCAGTCATCTGCCACATCTCTCTTCTTTCATCTATAGATTTCTTTCCATTATTTTCTGGTAATTTTTTGTTGAAAACACTGATTCATCTGTCTGATAGTTTCCACTTTCTGGATTTTGCTGCAGCCCAAGGGTGCCACTGAATGGTTCCCTGCTGTTTCCTGTTAATTGGTGGTTAGATGTAGAGGCTCGCTAGGGTTTAGTTTCCGTTTTTGGTAAGAACGCTTCCCAGATGGTACAGTGCACTTCCATCGGGCACTTTATCTGGCACATACTAAAAAAATCTGTGCATAGTTTCGAATGAATTAATAATTTTAACTGGTTTTTTTTCCCTTGATTTTTCAAATATCAACCTTAGGTCTTCGTGGCTTAATGTATGATAACAAAACTGAATCTATGAGGACAATTAACCTCCTTCAACGAATGAATATTTACCAAGAGGTTTTGCTCAGTATTTTGTATAGAGTTCTACCCATACAGGTACGTTGTGTTCTGTGACATGGACTCGTTATAGCAGGTCAAAGTCAAAATCTGCCATTTTAAGTTCAAATTGTCACATGTGGTTTGGTATAAAAACAGCAGTATCCTAATTTTCTTCATAAATATTGTGAACTTTGCTTTTTATTTATGTTTTATAAGATATTTTGTACATATAGATACTTCCTGGCTTATAACATGTGTATGCAGTCTAGAAGTGGTATCACTCTTCACTTATCTTTGAAATAAAAAACAGTGGAAAATTAGCAAATCGCAGTGCCCACCTCTCGTGTGAATCAAGTAAAAGTGGACGAAGGTGGGTGTGAAGTAGCCTCCAGCTGGAAGCCGGGGCCGCCACAGCCCTGTCCTGCCCGTGAGTGCAGGTGGGGAGCAGGGCTGCTGGCCCGGGTACGAGGGAGGTGCTGCTGGGAACAGGTGTCAGCTCTGAAACGTTCAGTGTCTGCCGCTGTGTTTAAACAGCAGCGGGAAGGACTGGGGCTTCCCTAACAAGCATGTTTTATTGTTCCCATTTACAGACGTATTTAGAGCCAGTTTATTTTTATATTTACACCTTATTTGGACTCCAAGCCATCTATGTCACTGCCCTTTACACAACCAGCTGGCTCCTTAGTGGGACGTGGCTCTCAGGACTGCTAGCAGCCTTCTGGTATGTCACGAACAGGTGAGTGGGGGTCGGTCGGCCCCTCTCCCCCTAGGAAGTGTGAGCAGAAGCAAAGGGGCTCCGAGCGTTCCAGCTCAGAGGGAGCTGTCCTGCTGCGTGTGTTTGGATAGCAGTTCCCTCTTGGTTTACCTGCTGAGGTTTGCTTAGTAAGATAGGAAGTCCTGCTTGTGTATATTTCCAGCTGAGGGACAGAACAGGTGAAGAGATCATTCTCAACAACCCAGTTCTGTTCGCAGTTTGCTGTGTGATCAGTGTTTCTCCAGCCACACAAGATCTCGTCTCCGAGAAAGGTTTAGTGATGGCTTCACTGTCACCTTCCGAGGGCTATGTGTGGCTAGCCCCTCCTCAGCCGAGTGCTAGGCAGCGTGCAGGTGCAGATGCAGGGAGCTCACATTAGAAGCGTCTGGGGTTAGTCTCTAAGTGTGTCAAACAGCACCGTTTGAAAAACACATTCAATAAAAACACGTTCAAGATACGTTGAACTATTGCCTGACCTACCATAGCGACACTAATGCTAAGAAGGAGATTTAAGAGTTGAGCACAAGTTCTGATACTGATTCGATTTTATAACCCGAAACACATTATTTTTCATTAGAACCTTACTGAGTGCTTCCTGTATGCCAGGCACTCACAGGTGCTTTACGTGTACTCTAACAGCCCTGCAGAAGAGATGCTCTCATCATCACATTGCAGAGATGAGGACATTCAGCTTCCCAGGTTAACTTACAGCAATGAGGGGGGTGTGTGTGTGTGTGTGCGCGCACATATACACAGGCATGTACATTTATATACAGTTTAAGGCGTATATACGTATATAAATATACACACAGCTAAGTCTCGGTCAGAATTCCAGCGTGGGCTATGAGACCACAGTGTTATACTACCTGTGACCATTGTACTCTAACATAATATTCCTGCTAAGAGTAAATGAGACTCAAATTTACGGCTCACCTTAAGGTTACACAGACGTTTGCTGACTGCCCAGTAGGTATGGTTCCTGGTCCTGGGTGTACAAAGATGAAAGCGTAACTATAGTTGTCCTCTAGGGATTCACATTGTAGGGTGGGAAGGAGCTGTCAGAAATTCTCACGAGTGACAAACTTCAGACTCAGTAGAAAGCCCCGAAGAATACAGAGGTCCCAGCTGGCACCAGTGACATTAGAGCCAGAAGAGTGAGGCTGTCGGCACCAACGCTCGTGGGTTCGAGCGCCTTTTCTGCCACGTCGTTGTCTGCACACGTGTGGGCAGCTTCTCTCCATCCCCTTATGCTTGTTCTGTGTCACGGGTAACGGTGAAGAGGACAGCATCTGAGTACACTTCATGTTACGTGTCTTTTCATGTCAGGACATCTTGAGGTGAGTACAGTAGAGGTGACCCCTGGCCATTGTGTCCTCTGCAGAATTGACACGACGAGAGTGGAGTTCACCGTCCCTCTGAGGGAGAACTGGGCATTGCCGTTCTTTGCGGTGCAGACTGCAGCGGTTACGTACTTCCTGCGGCCAAACTTACAACCTCTTTCTGAAGTAAGCTGAATGCTTCACGTGATCCTCGTGCCCCAGTTTTCCCTGCGAAGCCTCAGAAAGTGGGACCTGCCTAGTATCCCCGTGCGCGTGAATCGTCCTTATCCTTGGACCGGTTTTTAACTTGAGTGAAACAAAGTCTTTTCTTTCTGTGCCTTTTCCTACTTGGCAAAGAAAACATTTTCATTTTTGTTGTTAAAAGTATACTCCACATAATCTGCCCTTAACTGGTTGCTGCAAACCACAGACGGTTCTGCAAACTGCCCGCATTTCTAAGTCCTTGCTCCCGAGAAGTGATTTGGTGCCCTGTCACCTGCACACGCGTGTGGAGGACACACCAATGGGAATATTTATGTCAGCATGGCACGGGAGGATGTTTAGGGCTTAAATGATAAGTGCAGGGTTTTCAGAGCAGCGGTTGATGGTTTCTCTGTTTGGTCACAGAGATACTGGCTGCCCTAGAGAACACTTGTCTGTAGGGCTCTGTGCCACTGGCAGCAGGTGGATCACACGAGGTCTTCTCTCCACAGAGGCTAGCGCTTCTTGCCATCTTCGTGTCCACGTTTCTCTTTAGTCTGACGTGGCAGTTCAATCAGTTCGTGGTGCTCCTGCAGGCGCTGGTGCTGTTCACGCTGGACTCCCTGGACCTGCTGCCGGCCCTGAAGGTGAGCCCGCTGGCCCTCATTTGACACGCCCCCTGCACATGTTATGTCCCGGCATGAGCTCAGGACACGCACATGCTACTTCACTTTGTGGCAGTGCGCTGGGGAGCTGAGGGAGTCACGCGGCCACTTCCAGCTCCTTCACTTTTGTCCTGCTTCCTGTGCATTAACGGATGGAATTATTTGGTGGGAAATAAAACTGAAGGCAACAAACAAAAACTCACAGACTCAAAAATTCACAAAAATATGGTGGTTACCAGAGGGAAGCGGAGAGGTAGGAGAGGGTAAAGGGGGGGAAGTACATGGTGATGGAAAGAGGACTAACTGGGTGGCCAGCACACAATGCGATATATAGATGATGTGTTACAGAATGTTACACTGGAAACCCATACAAGTTTACTAACCAATGTCACCCCAGTCAATTTAATTTTTAAAAAATGGATTTATTTGGAGTACAAATATCCTTTATAGAGATGAAGATGACTTAAATCTTAAAATACAACTCTTAAAATGGGTTGCTATGTATTTCTTTTTTTTTTCCACAAGATATTTAGTAGATGTGTAACAAGTTTTCTGTGGCACTTCATAAAATTTCATGGTGACATGGAACTGCTCCCTACTAATGAGAAGAAAGGCTAGGATAATTCTTCATGACTTTGAAGTAGGCCAGGCCTTCTTAGATATAACACCAAAAGCACAAGTACCTAAAGAGAAAAATCAGTGAATTGGACTTTACTAAAATTAAAAACTTTTGTGCTTCAAAGTATACCATCAAGAAAGTAAAAAGACAACTCACAGAAGAGAGAATATTTGCAAGTCATGTATGAGGTCGGACATGTAAGTTTGAGAACTAATCCTAGACGAAGTGCTACATGCCTCACTGCTGAATATCACTACGGTCGCCTTCGAAGTAGTCCCCTTGGGAAGCTATGCACCGACGCCAGCGCCTAGTCTACCCTTCACAGCAATTTTGGAACTCTTTTTTTGGAATGGCCATCAGAGCTGTCATCGTATTACCCTTGATATCCTGAATGTCATCCAAATGTCTACCTTTCAATATTTCCTTTATCTTTGGGTAAAGAAAGAAGTCATTGGGGGCCAGATCAGGTGAGTAGGGAGGGTGTTCCAATGAAGTTATTTGTTTACTGGCTAAAAACTCCCTCACAGACAGTGCCGTGTGAGCTGGTGCATTGTCGTGATGCAAGAGCCATGAATTGTTGGTGAAAAGTTCGGGTCGGCTAACTTTTTCACGCAGCCTTTTTAGCACTTCCAAATAGTAAACTTGGTTAACTGTTTGTCCATTTGGTACAAGTTCATAACAAATAATCCCTCTGATATCAGAAAAGGTTAGCAACATCATTGCAACAAGTTTACGAACTTAATTGTCAGACCTCGTATCTGACAAGGGACTTCCAGAATACATAGAGAACACTTACAGCTCTTTCAACAATAGAATATGGACAAAGGATTGGGTAGACATTTCTTCAAAGAAGATACATTAATGTGTCATAAGCACATGAAAAGATGCTTAATGTCATTGGTCATTAGGGAAACGCATATCAAAACCACAGTTAGACATCACTTTCCAGCAGTTGGATGGCTAACATTTAAAAAACAAAAAGAAAGAAGCAAGGTAAATAATGACAAGTGCTGGGGAGCATGTGAAGAAATTGGAACTCTCATACATTGCCGGGGGCTTTAAAGTGGTTTGGCCACTTTAGAACAGTTAGCATTTCCTCCGATGTTAAACGTGGAGTTGCCATGTGACCCAGCAATTTCACTGCTAGGCACAAACCCAAGAAAAATGAAAACAAGTACAAGGATTTTCATGAATTTGTACATGAAATATTTTTTCCCTTTTTTTCTAAAAATCTGTACATGAGTCTTCATAGCAGCATGATTCGTAGTAGCCAAACATTGGAAGCCACCCAAACCCCCATCAGCGGATGAGCAGGTAAACAAAACGTCCGTCCATACAATGACGTGTCATTCAACAATGAAAAGAAAGAAGCACTGACAATCGCTACAACATGGGTGAACATTGTGCTTATAAAAGCCAGTCACAAAAAGCACATATTGTCTGAATCGTCTAGAATATGCAAATCTATGGAAACAGAGTAGACTTGTGTTGGACGGGAACTAGGGGAGAGCAGAGAAATAAGGGGTAATGGACATGGGATTTCTTTGGGGGTGAGGAGACTATCTTAGAATTAAATAGCGGTGATATTTGCACAACTCTTAAGTAAACTAGGCATCATGAATTGTGCACCTTATGAGTTTTACGCCAGAGCCAGCACTGTGTGCCTGCTAGGAACCTGGGGTGGAAAGGCCCCCAGCAGAGTTTTCCATCTGATGGGAAGTTAGGTGCACACGTAGATAAAACGAAGCAATATGTGAGACAGTCCTAAAGTGTGGAAAACTAGGAAATAATGGAACCCAATAAAATACTGAGGGTTGGCTGTCAGCAGTAACTGTAAGAGAATTTGGCAGACAATTGAAGGCTGAAACCTGCTTTTGCCTGTTTTCAGAATGCATTTATACCATTGTTCGCTTCTTTACTTCACATGATCTGTTCGTTTCCTGTTTCATGTTACAAAATTTTAAATGTTCTGTAATCAGAAGTTAAGGAAATAGTGGTACATATGACTTAGTCTCCTTTTTAGGTTGTGTTAGTGGGAGCTGGATGTGTTTTCCGCGTGTCTGTAACTTGAGGTGTGCCGGCCCCGACACCCCTGCTCAGCGTCTGCCCTTGGCGTTGCAGGCATCGTGGCTGTACAGCATCCAGATAGCAGGTCTGCTCCTGGTCTGCGCTCTTCAGTTTCTGAATTCCATGATTCTCGGGTCGCTGCTGATCAGTTTTAACCTTTCAGTGTTAACTGCAAGGAGACTTCAGGTAGGATGTTTTTTGTCCTTAATCAAAGTGTACTTGTTTTTTAATTGTGTGGTTTGTTGGACCTTGTTTTCATGCCACATACAAAGGAAAATGTATGACCAAGTTCACACTAAAAAGCACTAAGAGCATTATTTACTTTTTTTGAAGTGCATGGCATAACATTTGTTTTCAAGCTCTCGGACGTGCCATCCCTTTGTTCTGAAATGTATTATTTCTTGAAGAATTAGAATCAGTTCACATCAGGGATTAGAAACAGGCTTTTAGTTGACTCAAAAACTTTAGTTCTCATTCGTCATTTTAACCTTAATTATAAATAAACACCACTCATGTTTGAACTCTTTAGATATTATCTGTAAAGTTGTCTGAGGGTTATAAGAAAACTAGTATGTATCAAAGAGCTCAATTGACTGTTTTATACTGATACGTCTTTTATGTCATCGAGTTACAGCTGCGCCTGTGATATATGAATTAATGGACAAATGATCAAAACATCTGTTCAGTATATTTGCTGAGGACCTTCTAAGTGGTAGACTCCACATTCAGGGTACAAAAGTCTTAGAAAAATAGAGTAGGATACATTTTCCCATTTTACGGAGCTTCTTAATAAAGGATTTATTTACTTTTAGAAAATTAGATATATTAAAACAGTGTAACCTCATGAAAATTAGTAGGTTATATTTTCCATGTATTCTCCCTACATGTTGCATGATCCAATGTTTTAATCCTTAAGTAATTCTTAAATGTTTATGAAGTTATATTACAATTTAAGAAGTAAAACTCAACTCTTTTAATTTCTAGAAAAATCTGAAAACTGGAAACTTCCTTAATAGGCTTGGGAAGCTGTTGTTACATTTATTTGTGGTTTTATGTTTGACGCTCTTTCTCAACAACATTATTAAGGTAGGTTAATAAAATAACATTTAATTTAGCATTACTAAAAAGTTACGAGTTTTACTTTAAAAAGGCTCAGTGTTAACTTTGTTTCAGTAGCAGGATTGTCTTGATTTTAGTCATTGATTTCTGTTCACTCTTTAACATGTCCTACCTTGAACTCACCTTTTGAGGTATTAAATTTTTTAGAAGCTCAACTCTAAAAGCATTAAACAAGTATTTCTCTAAATTTAAAAAATTCTACCCTTTAGAGACCCTTTTCTGCACTGTAGTACTAACGAAAAGGCATGATTTTTTGTGGGATAAGGTAATAAGTAAATAAACTGGCTTTCCTGTGAGAACCACAGGATTTGTTGCGATGGCTTTGCCTCTTCTGGAAGGCCGGCCTCAGGACAGCACAGACATGCATATACGGAGCAGACTTCTTCTGCATAAGAGAGCGGCCTCTTCCTGTGTGTTGGCAGTCAAAGATTCAACCAGCCACATTAAACCCTCCACCCCAGGTCCTTATTACTAGGTTCTGAAGCCCCACACGGTTCGGTGCTTGTCACAACCTTCTCTGGGCAGAACAGTCAGCATTTCTGAAAGCCTGGCTAGAAACGAGTGCACCCGTGTCCCTACTCTGGGTGTGCGGGGTCTGCACGCCTGGACCACTATCCTGACTGCCCAAAGAAGAACATCCGTTGAATTGCTCTTATGTTTTGCCAGTGGTCCACAGTGGCAGGGATTGGGAAAAACAATCGTGGGACTCCTTGCTCTTTGTCCGGTGCCCATGGGGAAAACCTCCCCTGACTCTCAGTTCTAGGACTGTCAGGCTCTCCCCTGAGCAACTGCTTTCTTTTTACCTGTGACCCCATGAGTACCGTGAATGCTTGTATGTCCTTCTCGCTTCTGTGCTGGAATGTGTGAACCCAGGTTTGTGGCTCTTCTCTAGCGAATGTATTTCCTGTCCTAACCTCGGTTCTGGATTCATCTTACTTTTGTTCATATCTTCATTTTTCTTCTGATACAGTTTCTTCCCCATTTGTGTTAATGCAGGTTTTTGTGAGCCATAAATCAAAAATACAATTCTGTGAATTAAAACCTTAACCACTACTGGGAAACACTGGCATTTGTCCGTTCGCCGTTCAGGGTGACCCCTGGGTGCTGACGTGTGTGTCCAGCTCACAGCGGCCATATCTGCTGGCAGAACCCAGAGTCGAGCAGGCCTGAGCATGGTGCTCCTTCTCCAGATTTTAGGTCCCCCAGTGTTGGTTTTCGGAGCTAAAAACTGGTGCTAAGTGGGCTCCAGCCATCTCCCTTTCCCTGAAGCCAAAGATATATTGAACTTAGACACAAGATTCTGTTAGAAAAAGCTAGTTCTGCTCAGAAAAAGGAATAGGGGCAACTGGAAAGTCCCAGCTTTCGAATTGCTGTTCTGAGAACCGTTGTGAACATGTACTGGTTTTGCACACTCACATGCACACTCACACACAGTCCTGTGAAACTGGACACTGAGTCTGTGTGCTCAGGGGAAGTATCATGGTGGCGCTAATGGCCCCTTTCCTCTGTTCCCTCCCCACAGAAAACCCTGAACTTGAAGTCAGACGAGCACATATTTAAATTCCTGAAAGCCAAGTTTGGGTTTGGAGCAACAAGGTATGACTGAATTTAAAATGCTATGCTTTTATGTTTTCTTAAAAAAAATAAAATCTGCGTTTGCTTGTTCATATTAAATCAACAGGGACTTTAAAACCTAAATTATCATTGTGCCTTCAGCTGTTAACTTCAGGCCCCTTTTGAGGGAATGACTCATTTACTTGTCTTGTATTGAATTTCATACTTGACTTTGGCTTTCCTTTTGTTCCCTAGAGATTTTGATGCTAATCTGTATCTGTGTGAAGAAGCGTTTGGCCTCCTGCCTCTGAACACGTTTGAGAGGCTTTCCGACACTCTGCTCTTCTCTGCTTACCTGTTTGTCCTGTGCGTCACGGGAACCGCAGCGCTGGTTGGTGCCCTCCACAATCTCAGGTACAGTGTGTCTCAGAGATCGGTCTCTGCTGAGCTGAAATGCAAAATGCCAGGCGCAGAAAAGAGCAGTACTGCTCAGCTTCAGGGGACACGGCCAGTGCGAGGGGCCTGCACTCTCAGTAGCTGTGGGGTCGTCAGGAGGCCACAGAAGGGAGTGGGTGCCACGCCCATGGGTCTGGGCATCAGTCCTGACCTGCACACTTGGGAACTACATGTCCTCTGGCCCCATGCACAGCCTTTCCATTTCTGTGCCTGTACAGGGGATGCTGAGACTACTTATCTGCAGGTTTGTGAAAAATAAGTGTATTAAAGAGGCATGAAGAGCTCAAAATAGACACTACAAGTATTCTGTAGATATCAACTGTCAGTAGCTAGCACTGTTATCATTATTGTTGTTGTTGACTCGGCCTCTATTTTGTTCCTGTTGGTAGGTGCATGTATTTTTTTCCTTTCTGCCTCTAGCTGCCGTTCTTACTTCTCATGAATTGTCAAATTAGCTCTTGTTTGTTCTGTTGCACCTTGTTTAAAGGCTTCTTAAGTCCGAGTGGACCATAATTATTAGCATCTCCTGAAATCCTTAAGAAAGAATTGACAGCTTTTTAAAACTTAGCGTGCCTACTGATCTACTGAGAGTAAAGGACGAGGTATAAAGACTGAAAATTTGCAGAATGCCTGCCTGACACGCTGGTGGCAGTTTTTGCATTTATTGTCCCTGTTAAGTGGAAAGGAAGTTAAGGGTAAGAAGTTGAAGCTACTGTCATTTGTGGAACCTTCCTGAAGCTCAAAAGGAAGCCCTTTCTCTATGTGGGTGCCTTGCCACTTGAGGTGCTGGTGAACTGAGATCCACGCCACAAGGGGCCGGGGTGGGGAAAGCCGTCCAGAGAGGGCCTTGTGATTATTGAGAATGAAATGACATGTGACCATGAAAATACTGCACCGACTAAACTATTTAAGCATCTATCAGAAGTGTTCTTTTTATATCTAGCCCAAGGTAAAACTTAGCCCTGTAAGGAAAAGTGGAGATGATTCTAGACAGTATCACTGAATAGTCCAGACACACCCAGTGTGGACAGGGCCTGGCCCGGCGCAGGGCTCAGTGGGGAGCGAGCCCCGAGCTGCTCCCGCAAGCCGATCTGGTTACGCTTATAGACCAAGAGCTTAGAGCGCGCGTCCTCACCTACCAGCTAGGGTGGTAGGACTTGTGCACTAAGGAAAGTCATTTAGGAATTACAGTATGAATTAGCTTTGAAGTAACTGGAGGTGTTTCACCAGTGCCCAGTACTTAAGAACGTTTTGCCCCATTAGTGCTGGGGAGGATGGTCTTAGTGTGTTCACACCACAATCCTGCGTTAGTGTGCAGAGCAGGAGTGAAGGGTATGTCACCCCACTCACGGGACCAGTTGGCAGGGCCGCAGCACGTGTTCCAGAACACACTCCCCTTGCCAGAGTCACCTCCCGGCGTGGACGCAGAAGCCAAAGTTGGGCTGTAATCGATTCCCTTTAAGTGGAGATTATTACCAGTGGTGAAAATCACCTCAGAGAACCATTTTAATTTCCTTAGGAATCCAGACTGGTAAGGAGGAATTCCAGGAGATCATACTTCCCCATTCCACAGAAGCATCGCGCACCAGGGCTAGGTGGGGCTTTGCTGAAAGCGTTATTTTTATCCTAAACCGGCCGCCCTCAATGTTGTTTATTCTTCCACCTGACAACTAGCTGCAGCATCGAAACCCACTCATCCGTCTCCACATCCGTGAAGTGGGGACAGCCAGACAGCATGCAGAGCACATGATGTGACGTGGTCCTGCCAAATGATGAACTTGACGCTAATAATTAACCCCAGGTCTAACTACACATTTGTAATAAACATGGAAATAGAGAAGTGTATTCACTACCACAGGGGCACAACCAGCCAACCCAGAAGATGGGAATGGTTATAGGGCAAACGGAACATTTTGCTTAACCCATAAACGACCTGGGGTGGGGGTGGTACTTTTATTGATTGAGAGATAATCTAAAGAGACATTGATGAAATGTGGTGTGAAAGATCTGGGTCCTGATCAAGGAGAGACCTGAGAAAAGCAACTGTAGAAAATGGAAAAGAGAATGTGAGCTGGGTGTTCAATGGCATTAAGGAATCACTGTTTTATGGGTGTCATCATTTTAGGTAGCCACATTTGATAAAAAGGCATCTGTTAGACATACACATGAGTATTGGAAGGTTAAAATGTGATCATTCGTTCATAAAGGAACTTAACCCCAAGTTTATGGATACATTTTTACTTATTTGTAAAAACTTGAAAAATACTGGTAACTTGTAAAACATCTTTCAAGATTTCTTAAGTGATCTCACAAGGATTTTTTTGCTATTCTCTTATCATTTAAAGGATTGAAGCACTTTAAATTTTTACTTAAATTCAAATGAAATTAGTTAAATTTTAGTTATTCTAATTATTAGTGCATTTATATTACGACACTTTTAGCCTCATAAAGTAAAAGGATCAGTGGTGGTTCATTTTATCGTAGGGAAATAACACGTTTTTAAATACACAAAAGCATAAGTGTCTTGTATCATCTTTAGAAAAGATTTAACTAAAATTATGTGTCCAGCTTTCATTTTGTCTGTGTGCTATTTTGTCCAGTGATTCTACACATCGGCAGCCCACGGGCAGCGTAGGAAAGGGCGCGGTCAGCCTGAGACCTGCAACTGCCTACAACTTCATGCACAGCATTTTGTTTGGACTCTTGGCATTGAGCACAATGAGGTATTTTTGTCTGTCTGATTTACAGTTTTATTCAGCCACTCACTGATGACATACTTTAGCAATAGAACTTGGAATCGGACAGTCACCTTCATTAATGAGTATGGGGCCCCTGATGATGGTTCCCTTGTCCAGTGCCCTCTTCCAGGACAAAATCTCATTTATAACCAGTTTTTTCCTAATGACCACCAGTTCTCTGTTTTTATTTATGTGATAGTTCTCAGGAGGCAATGAACTTAAGAGCTAACCTTTGGCAGGTGTGTCCACGACTCTCAGTAACATTTGACCTTCTCCTCCTCTGTCCTGACAGAATGAAGTACCTCTGGACGTCACACATGTGCGTGTTTGCATCTTTTGGCTTATGCAGCCCTGAAACGTGGGAGTTACTTCTGAAGGCGATCCGTCTTTATAACCCAAAAAGGGTCAGTGCTGTCCCTTTTTCCATTTCATTTTTATGGCTTAGTATTTCAGTTGCCCTTACATCAGTCTGATAAAATGGATACTGAAATTTGAAGCTAAAAATACATAATTGATACATTATGATTTTATAAGGAGTTATTTTTTAATTTTAGTTTTTAAATCATTTCTTTTTTCCCAGACCATAGTTAGATGTGCTCCTTATACAAAATTTAGAAATACTGAAAAGCACAAAAAGAAAAATTAACAAACATCAGTTCCATTATCTGGAGTTATCACTATTGTAATTATAATGTATCATCCTACAGATAATTGCTAATAAGTGTATGGTAATGATCGATAGCCTGTCCGTGCAGCTTGAGGTTGTCCTGCCCTGTAGGCTCCCGAGGTGGCAGCATGATGAGACTACAAGCGTCTCGTGAGAGTGGGCCCCTTACGTTGACTTGGTTGCTTTGCATGTTGGAGACTCATGACCCATTACGTTTCCTCCTTGTGTAGATGTGTGTGATGCGGTACTCAGTTCCGATACTAACACTGCTCTACGTGTCTTACAAGGTAAGACAGTTTCCTTGTTCTCGTCTCGACTCTGTGTAGTGGAGTGCTTGCCCTGATGATTGGCTAATAGAGTGGTTTGTGGAGGATGTAACTATCTCCTTAGCTGCTTATAGCAACTGGCTTTAATAGCAAGCCTGATATGTTTCCTAAATAGTATTTACGAAGTAAAAACATAGCAAAAACAACTACAGTTTAATCGTTCTGATTAATTTTGGGTTTGGCTTACTAGTCAGCTGATGCAAATTCTGAAAATAAAGTTGTTTTCGGACCTATTTTGAGGTGAATAAAGTAGAAAAGTGATTTCCCCCCTTTTCCTGCCTTATGTAGAGTAAGGTTGCTGTAGCATACACGTTTATTAGATGATCACAGTCACCTGTGGACGAGGGCTGGGCACATGTAAATAAATGCAGTCTGAGATGAGCCTTGTTGTCTGTCACTCAGTTTCAATAGAAAAATCATGAAATTCTTCATATTCTCAGTCGACTAATTTCAGAAATAACATTAACTGTGCTTCAATTCTGAGAACCCCCATTAAGAGACTCAAGTCATTAGGTCAACTACTTTGTGACTCTTTTGTCATGTCTTTGATATTTAGAGGCTTGAATTGTCACTTGGGCAGGTAGCCCAGAGCTCTCAGCCTTTCTATTTTAAAAAGCTGATGTATTTTGTAAGTTTAGATGTTTTTCTTCAAATTTTAAGTTAAAACAGTGGATTTCAGACTCTACTGTGCCCTGACTTAAGTCAGCCCCTGACTTAGGAGTGTCTAAGCGGGGGATGGGGACTCACCCACAGAGAGGATTGGCTATAGAAGCTCAACTTTTGGGTTCATTTGCTTATGTTTTCATGTAAGATTTTGTTTGAAGCAAAGAGTTGAAGCTGAAAAAAAAAAAGTTAGATCATCACTTTGTTGGATGATTTGTTGTAAATGTTTCAAAGACTTAAGTTCTGTCATGTTCCTGTCTGACAAAACATTTACAGTTATAGGGAGGGTACTCTTAACTCCAGATACCAGAAAATATCGGAACAGTTGGTTTCTACCACCCTGTCTCTGGAAATTTTATTGCTCTAATATAAATAAATGAAACTTCTTAAAAACATCTGAACAGCCACGACTGAGGATTAAACAGACTGCAGGTTTAATTGAGGTAACTTGCTTCACTCCTTGTTACACTCTCCTGGAGGGAAAGCTCACCGTTCCTGTCGCACCTCTGACAGTGTCCACACACCACATCAGTCGCCCACCCACTGTCTGTGTGTGGAGGCTGAGTTCTTTGAAAGTTTATTGATTTTTTTAATTTTTTTTTTAAGTTACGTGGGGACTTAAGTTATTGATAAAACTGCAGAAGGACATAGGAGATGAAATAAACTGCACTCTGGACTGCCTATGCTCTGGCACCTCTGCCCACCTCTACCCACCTGATGCCAGGAGCACCTCCCTCCAGCTGTGACGGTCAGAAATATCTCTAGACATTGCCAACATCCCCCAGGCTGGGGCGAATCCCTCCTCTCACCCTTCTTGAGAACCACTGCTATAGAAGAACCAGTGACAGCACTGAAAAGCCACCATGCCCAGGCAGTCTTTGCAGATATTCCCTGAGTGAGAGACAGGATTGGAAAGAACCTGCCAAAGACCTCTGGCCCAGCCTCTCTCAGTATTGGACTGAGGAGAAACCACTGCGTAAAGTAGTTTGGCTCTTTCAGCTTCTCAACACTTGCATGATATAAAATCACACAGAAAATAAAGATGTTACATATATTGGTGGTTACCCCGAAATGGAACTGGTTTCCCACTGTGGAGCAGATTCCCCTGTGAGTCATAGGGACTCGTATTTCAAAGCCTGGTTTGAGTTTTACATAGCAACTGTAATGAGGGCTTCCGAATTTCTTGTTCATAATTCCAACTTCGCTGTATGACTCTCCAGGATAACCCTGTGTAACAGGGAAAAACATTTACTAGTGTGCACTCTAAAATCAGGAGTTGGTGGTATTGGGACCCTCATGTTGATTAAATTATGTGGGTTGCTGAAATCTCATGTAAACTCTTGTTGATCAATTAGGAACAACATTTAGTTAATCCAACACTTACTTTCACATTGTTTTAGGAGTTCACCACAAGACTGTTCCTAATTGTAACATTTTCAGAATTAACAACAGCAGCTTTCAAACTAGAATATCTAATACCCATTGAATGCACAGATGTAAAAATACGTTTTATACCAAAAGAGCTAGAACATATCATTACAGATGTTATTGATTATCAAAATGAATAGAAATACACCTGAAACTAATAAAGATAATTGTTTACAAAAAATTAATAAAAACTAATAAAGATAATTGTTTACAAAAAATTAATAGAAATTAATAAAGATAATTGTTTACAAAAAATAGAAATTAATAAAGATAATTTTTTACAAAAAATTAATAGAAACTAATAAAGATAATTGTTTACAAAAAATTAATAAATTAATAGAAACTAATAAAGATAATTGTTTACAAAAAATTAATAGAAATAATGGATAATTGAAATATTACAAGCTATCATTTGATCAGTAGCTTTTATTACATCTCTTCTAGGACTTAGAACTAGTGGTGCTGACACAACTTTCCATCTCCACCCCCAGACAAGATGCGAGTCAGCAGTAAAAATGGCCAGAGATGAGATGACAAGATAAGAAAGTGATGGGGCTAAAACAGCCACAGGCCAGTCCTGTGCCACCTTGGTTCTAGTTGATGGTTCTTAAACAAAACGACTGCTCTTCCAGGGTCAATGAAGCAAGGGTACATTGTCCCTGGCCTTCCGTTCCCATGCAGGAAGTGAATCCTGGGGTTCACCTTGGATGTGTGGAAATGCTCAGGTCTTTTCAGTCAGCTGTCATTCGATAAAACAATTATGTTTAATTAGTTGTTGAATTAGACAGACAGACATGCTCCATTAGGAAAGCGGTGGACTCAGTAATTTTCACATTGCACACAAGAATCTTAAGGACTCAAGCTGAGTTGCAGGCTCCAGGGGCGTAAATACAATATTGAAATGTACCAGATTTCCCTGGACAGTCCTACCTTCAAATATTCTGCTCTCCCATCGTACCTACAATTATGTTAGTATAGGTGAAACTCTTTGTCCAGATTTCTAGGACAAAAAACAAAAAGGGGCTGGATTTGGGGTCAGGTTTCAGGTTGTTGCTTTGCCACATTGTGACCTGGTCATGTCTGGTTCTTGTGAGCTGAGGTCTGCAGACTAGTAGAAGGGAGATGCCTCATGATAGAGGTGATGCCATCTCCCTGGGTCTGTGAGGGTGAGATGCTAAGTTCCAGAGCTCTCTGCGCTCGAGCATGGTGTTGCCTCCTCAGGGCGCACTGGGCAGGAAGGCACACCGGGCGCCTCAGTGACACTTCCCTAGTGTGCTGTCGAGTTGCGCATAGTCGCTATGGCTGTCATCTCCAAATGAATGTCTCATTAGACACTAACCAAACATCCAGAGGCGTTTTTATTGAGTAAAACTAAAGCTCATCTTAAAAATTAGCTTTAGCTCAAATTAACTTTGGAAACTTCCCTGAGACTTAAGCTCACTCATGTCCCAGGAGGCTGAGGGCCGAGGCCAGGTAGTTCTGACATTCCATTTGCTGGGTGTGCCTAGTTCACGAGTTCTGGAGTTCTGCATGGTTTCTCCTTTTGCATTTTAATCTTAGTGATAGGTGTGGGTATGGGGGTGGATTTTGGTTTTGTTTTTTTTGTTTGTTTTTAATTTCAGTTCTGGCCAGAAGTGATGGCTGAGCTCTCCGAGTTGAGAGAATTCCATGACCCAGATACAGTGGAGCTGATGAACTGGATTAAGTAAGAGGATTTTGTTTTTCCCTTTAAAGCTTTGAAGTGTTACTGTAGACCTCCTTTGGTTTTTTCGTTTTTTGCTTTTTGCTGAATCTAATTGTGAAGATATGTTTGTTTTCAAATTTTTCTTTAAGACTCTATTTAGAAATAATTTCTTTCCATTCAAGAAACATTCTCTCAAACCACAATCCCATAAAGAAGGAGAAACACCCACATGGAGAGGGAGACAGGCTGGGAGGAGGCATTTCAAACCACTGACCCAGTGAAAATGAAGGTCTATACTCTGCCAATTGTATCTTTATCACTGCTTTCATTTTAATACCAGTCATATTTGTATTAATGCTGCCACATGAAAGTACTCTTGTTAGTCATTTAAGTACACAGTAAGTACAGTTCATTGGAGTAATTCTAGCTCAGTTCAGATTTTCATTTTAACTAATCATGTTGTCCTCACCCAGGCCTAGAGAATGTTGAAAACACAAGCTAGAGCCTTTTCTCTTGAATATCTTAATGCTTTCAGCATTACGTTTGTTATTTCCACCTTCATTTTGTTGCTTTGCCTCAGCCTTCAGCTGAGAATGAAACTCGTGTGTTTCAAAGCTTCGTTAATGACACCTGCGTCCCACCAGCAAAAATAAACTTCTGCCCACAGCAGCATTCTGACGCCCTGTGCTACTACTGTTTCCCTACTTTATAACCCAAAACCAGCACTATGATTATTCACACATAAATCGATGTTGCAAACCTGTTATGACACATTCTGAAAGCACTGTGATATCATTACTGTTGTTTAGAATTTTAGGGACATATTGGCACCTGCTCGTGACCACTGTTTACCACGCAGGTCAGATCAGTACTGCCGGGATCAGGTGAGCACCACCCGGGTCAGGTCAGCACCACCGGTGTCACGTCAGCACCACCGGGGTAAGGTCAACCACGCCGGGGTCAGGTCAGCACCACCGGGGTCAGGTCAGCACCACCGGGGTCACGTCAGCACCACCGGGGTCACATCAGCACCACCGGGGTCAGGTCAACCACGCCGGGGTCAGGTCAGCACCACCCAGTGTTGAGATGGTAACTGTAATAATGGGTCAGGTCTCTTAAGTGCAATCCATGAATGTTACAGAGATTCACATCTAAAGTCTCTGTGTGGCTTTGGTCCCACTGTTGGACTGGCTTTGACTACCTGCAGTGATGTAATTTTTCATACATTTCCAGTACTGAGAGTGCTAAGCACCCTTTATGTATTTCACTTTAAATCTTGGCAGACAGTTGAAGAATAAGTAACCTCTTATTATTTAGTAAGTATTTATTGTGTATGGGAAAAGAGGACCAACTAGAGATTTCTAACACATGCATCTGAGGTGAGGCTGGCATTCTCTGTGGTTAAAATCGCTCTGTGGACATGAATGGAGCAAGGCACCAGCCCTGGTAGAATCCTGAAGGTGAAGGGTCTCCAGCATCTGCCTGGGTTAGCATTCTAAACATCCCGCCTCCACTCCCCAGTCTTTTAGGAATTTATTATACATCACTAAAAGTTTATTCCAGCAGAGCCTAGGTGGTTTAGGGCTGTGTAAGACTGAGTGTACTTCTGTAGTGCCTTTATTGTCATGCTTTTCCTCACAGAAAAGTATTTAAAGTAATGTTTCTGGTTCTGAAAAGTCGTGGATGAGAGATTATTCCCAGGGTAAAGAAGTCAGTCTGTTAGTCTCGTGTTTCTTCATTTGGGGACGTGTCTGTTCCTTACATTCTCTCACTAACAGTCCCTCTCCCTGTGTGTAGACATCCTCTTTTTACTTCTTTTTTAATTCTCATCAACTGAAGGATTTGTATTGTTCCCAAAAACTCTTTACCTTGTGATCTAATCTTGCCTATTTTCCTTTAAAATTCTTCAAATCTAAATTACTGTTTTTGCAAAAATAGCTGCTAAGCATGTTTGTGAAATAAGCTTACGTGATGCTGATGCTGTGTGCCCAGACGGGATCTGCGTAGACAAGGAAGCCTGTTTTTTCAGTCGACATTTAAGTCAGTTCTGGTTTGTCGGCTTCGATCCCAAAACACAGTGAATGTGCTGAACATTCTCGGAACCCTCTGGTGTCTTCTGAAGCATGGAACGTGGCGGCTGACCACAGTGTCTGCAGTCAGAGGTCTGAGCTTCGTCAGAGGGAAGGTAGTGGGCTCAGCGCCCACAGATTGTATCTGAACGTCTGCTTGAAACTGTGTGTGGGGACCGGCGCTGTCAGTGACGGGTGCCACCTTCTCCCATCCTGTCTGCTTCTGTTCCTAACAGCCAAAGTCCTTTGCCGTGACAGTCACGGCAGCATCTACTGGGGTGGGGATGCAGCTCTCATTACAGGGTGAAGTGTGCTCCAGGATGAGTCAGGACGAGAAGCAGGACCAAAAGTGACACTCCGTACTGGCACAGGGCAGCTTCTATGTCAAGTGTTGAGAAGAAGCTTACCCTCATCCCCCAGTGTCTACTTCGTGTCTGTAATGCTGAGGAGATAGACGTCACCTCTGCTCCAGGGACACAGAGCTTCCATTTGGGGACCCGGTCTTTCCAGGTGTTCACTGAGGCTAGATTGAAAGGTTCATCGCCTCAGCGGGGGTTAGTTATTTTCTTTTTGAAGGGCTCAATGATGGCCTTTTATAGACTAAACAGACAGATCAAGGGGGAAAGAAAGGGCTTCACTGTAGGATGACACTTATTAATATGAGAGGGTGATACCAAAGGGATTGTCTTTCAGTGGAAACAAAGCCTTAATACACAAAGCTTTGCATGCTTATCTCATTGTGAAGTTGTAAACCGCTAACACCATTTAACAGACACTTACTGAGCACCAACTGTGTACATATAAAGTGGCGATCCATTGTAACTGCCACTATTCGGGTGGGACCTCATCTCAGCACGACTGTTTTCATTCTTCCACAATCTTACTGGTGACTCCATTGTAAGATTTGTAAAGACTTAACAGGTTTTAGTGGAAAACATTTTTAGAGTCCTAATTTTTAGTAAGAGAAAATGTTGTTTTATGCTTTTCTGTCTTTAGTTCCTTAGAGGAGTAGAGGCTTAAATTTAAGTATAAAACCAAGACTACTTCAGGATTAAATTTCTCGTTAATCCGCAAGGACATTTTTGTCGCAATCCGGCCCCAGAGTCTTCCCTCCGAGAACCAGGCGATCAGCTTGCCCGTGCCCCCACGCCTGGCCCGTGTGTCCACCTGGTGCCCTTGTCATCCAGCAGAGTGAAAGGCATGTGTTCTTGTTGACCCCTTTTCCTGGTAATGTTTCCTGGAGGCAAAGATGAAAAACCTGCGCTGGTTTGGGTTTGTTTTTTACTTTCTGGTACCGCTTTCAGCAAAACCCAGGTGGTACTTTTATAGGTTTTATGTGTAACTAGAAAGCACATTACTTCAGTAAGGCTAGATGTCACAGCTTTTGGTGGTCCGTACCTCATTCCTTTGTGTTCTTATAGCATTTCATTGTTGGTTCCTGAAATTCTTTTCTGACACTGCAATTAAGGTCGACCTGTAGATTTGAATATTTTGAGGTGTGACATTCTAATTGGCCTTAGGTGGTTTTCACCAGACACAGGGATGAAGCCTGCCTGTGCAGTCTTTCTCAGTGGGACAAAGTTGCCTTGCATTTCCTCAAAGCAGAAAGAACTGCTCTGTATTTTAAATATGCTGTAGCTGAAGTCCAGACCTTAAATGCCTATAGCCTCTTTTACATTTAATGAATCATTTTGTAGTGTTTGCATAATTCTGTAAGTCTGAAGTGTAGAGAAAGCAAATGTTCACTCATCATGATGTTCAGTTTACCCATTAGTTCAACAGGCAGTAGCTGGCTGAAGCTTAGAGCTTCAGAAATAAATGAGGATATTTGTTCCAAATGCCATCAGGTCTTCCTGGAATGACATTTAAATTATAGAATGTAAATCCATTTGACCTGTGAGTCCTTGTCATTACTTAGTGACATTTCTTACAGAATAAATTATTTGCAGGTTGGGCAGCCTGCTATGGAGCTTGACAGAACTATAGAAACAAATGATCCTTTCATTTTAGACATCATTTGTTCAAACATTGGTAAAAATTGCTTTGTTTTTCTATAATAGAGAAGTGTCGTTCAGTGGTTGGAAGCACATTGGCAGTTTTGGACAAGACCACAGACTGTCAGCAGACATAACTGAAGGAAGAATCACCAGTCTGGTGTCTCACGCTGCGTGTTTGGTGTGAAGGACACAATCCCTTCTCCTGTGCCTGTGAAATCTACCACAGAAAATATAAAATACAGTGAACCTGGGCTTTTGAAGTTAAGGAGGGGTGTGTGTGTGTGTTTCATTTCGTTCGACTTTGCTTGTTTAATTTTGCATTTGCATTACGGGCAAAGTTAAATATTTAAAGCAGCAGTGAAATATTCCCAGATTCATCGTGGGGCTGGTAGACAGACCCAGTCGAACAAGCAGAGTGAATCGTCTCTGCTGTGCTTGGACGTCAGTAGTGTTCAGAGCAGTTATTTCTAATCCATTGTCTAGGCTTTGGGGTACTTGTATTTTGCTATTTGCAACAAAACCAAGGAGCTTACTTAGTGAGCGCCGGTGAACACGCCAGAAGGCTGCTGCGCTGGCAGTTTAAAGAGATTATGTTTCTTCTAAACTCCTAACTCTGCTAATGAGGCCAAACCTTAACACAGTCACAGCTGAAAGCACTTTGTCCCATATTGTGCTCAACTTCCCCCATCACCTGTCTGCCTGCGGCTGGGGCACTCCGGTGCTGTCAAAGCACATTGGGGGAGGCAGTGCTTACCACGTCGGCACCATGCCCAATGCGTTGTCTTCTCAGCACACCTGCAGCCCCCAGCAAACGTCAGTAAATATGTGATAGGCTGACTGCTGGCTTGTTTTCAGTGTTTGCCTGTAATGGGAGCTGAGTCTGGCTCTGCTAGCCGGTAAGCTTGAAGACAGGTTATCATACCATGTTGGCCAGTCTAGCACGTAGTAGGTCCTCAGGAATGCCGTGGGTAGATTACAAGGCCAGCCATGTCTCTCTGCCAGCTATAACATGCATTGGGAACAGCTCCGTGCACCTCCCTAGCTCATCCTAGTGTATATTGAGAACAGTAACGCCAGGACAGCCTTGCAGTCTGAATGGACATCACCAGCTCAGATGCTGGGTTTGTCGTTTGTGTGGAAAGACCAGCCGGGCACTCCTTGGGCAGTAAGTGTACGGACCAGGCGAGTTCACCCCGCAGCTCTTGCCTGTCTCACACTCTGCCAGACATGTGCTCGTCCTGCGTCCTTATCTGTTTAGTTCAGAGGACCCAGAGACAGCACAGTACGTTGGGGCGTTAATAGGTCATGCTGTTGTGCCAGCGATTGCAGCGGATTGGTTGGTGCCAGTGGTGAGGATACAGAAGGAAGCAGGCTGGCATGGGAACGTGATGCCGTTTTCTTTAATCCACGTATGTCTGTGTTTGCTCTCCTTGGCAGTGATGACACGCTGTGACTCAGAGCCGCCCAGGACGGCACAGACTGTCTAGCAAGCATTCGTTGAATTAACTGAATTTCTGTAAACTTTTCCCAGAGGAACCCCGCACCTTCTCACATTGTCATTGAAACCCTCCTAGTCCCCTGACCGCCTGGGGCACAGGGCAGGAACTCCCTGGAAACTACTGGTTCTGGGGACGGAGCAAACGCCTCCTTGTCTTGTGTTCCTGGGTTAGCTTGTCAGAATGCTGACAACCTGTCAGCACAGCCAAGCTTACGTCACACTTTCTCCTGTTGGAATCCACTTTCTGGGCTCCAACACCAGTAGGTCAGTCCCTGTGTGGTCATAGTAACTCTGTGCACTTTTTCATCACTTCAGAAAGCTTATTGCAGTTCAAGTGACTGAGAATGCCATTGTTGGGGAGAAAATCTTGGGCTTTTCAAAAGTAAATTATTCGCAAGTGTTGCAGCTCGAACTGTGGGGTGTGCTGCTCATCTACGGACACCCTCGGGCCTTTGTGGGGTGACGCATGCTGTGGCCTCTGCATTAACTGGAATAAACAGGACGTCCTCCTAGGACAGATGAATGAACGGGGCTTCTGTTGCGAACGTCAGCCCCAGGGCGCCCTTCAGGCCTGTCCTCCAGCTTGAGAACAGTCCACTCCAGCTTCCTCTGTGGGGTGTGCTCTTTTAATGATTTTAGGTAGACTGCTCCCCAAAAGTCCACATCACATACGTCGCCCGAGCAGGCAGACTCCTCTTTCTTAACATGACATGGACATGTGTCTCAGTGCCCTAGGGGCCTATGTAGGCAGCTCCGTGCTGGGGACAGTGCATGGGGGGAAACGTGGTCGTGGTTGGGTCCTTCACAGTCAGTGACATGCAGGTTCCACGGAATAGAAGGGAATTAAATCGGCTGCTGAGATTCTTCAGCGAGGGAAGGAAAATTGCTTCACCGGCACCGGGGAGCCCTTGGCCTCTGCCGTGCCCCTCCCGCCGTGGGGACTCAGAGCCACATAGCCTGGTGGCATTTGGAAAGTGAGGTCGTGCTTTATCACTGGAGCGTCCTGTATTCCTTAAGGTACACATGGAGTTTTTCCTGACCAGGACTAAAGGAAGGGAATGTGGCAACACTGCTTCCACATCAGAAATGTGGAACCACCCCCACATTGAGGACTGCTGGCTGTTATGGAATCTTTCCGTGTTCTTTTGTTTTTACTAATTCTTTTCTTCTGAAAAGTAACCTGTAGTAATTTCTGTGGTCTCTTGCTTGTTTGAAACAAAAACCTTTGGAATTGACTCACGATCAGCTGCAGTCCTGGCTGTTAGCTAAATTTATACAGTGAGCGTGGCAGTACGGTGCGTCCTCTGTGTGAGTCTGCCCCTCTGGAACCAGGCGGGCGGGTGTGGGCTCCGGGCGGGAAGACTGAGCCCAGGCGACGCCGCCTCCCAAGACAGCTCGTTACACAGCAGACCCAGCAACACAGTCCGTCGGGAGCCTCCCAGCCTTGTCAGAACACAGGCTCGTCAGGTGGGCAGCGCCACTCAGGATCTTTAGCAGCGTCATGTTTCCCGCCCTCCATGCATTCCCTGCCCTCGCAGGGTGGTCCCGAGACCCATGGGTGTGGTGCTACTTGTGCCAGGAAACCTGAGTGGCTCACAACACCCCTCCATTAATCTTTTAGCTCTAACACCCCAAGGACGGCTGTGTTTGCGGGGAGCATGCAGCTGCTGGCCGGAGTCAAGCTGTGCACGGGAAGGACGCTGACCAACCACCCACACTTTGAGGACAGCAGCCTGAGGGAGCGAACCAAAGCGGTGAGGCCCTCCTGCCTGGCCCACCCAGGTGGGGTAGTTGGGGCAGGTGGGGCAGCAGAGCGGACGTGCGCAGGGCTTGTGTCCCCGATCCAGACATGCTGCTGAGCCGTCCAGTCCTTGGTTAGAGGAACTAAGAGGAAAAATACCTGGAGATGCACAGAACGCAGCATTTGAGAACATCTCCGAGGCTGGGAGGGAAAGAAGCTCACTGGTCACATGTCTGTGGACCTTCCTGCTTGGTTGCAAGTGTGCGTGTTCATGCATAGGTGACGCAGCCACATTGTTCCCAGTTCAGAAAGTACAGGAGGGGATGTAGTGAAGGGGTCCCGCCCCTCCTCCGTCACCGCCCCCCCCCGGCTGCCTTCCCAGGCCCTGCGCCCTCCCGCAGCGCATTGCCCGCACGTGGACTCATCTCCCCCGGGCCCCCTGAAGCAGTGACTGACCTGTCGGGGCGGCGATCACACATCCGCACCCTAACATGCTGCTTGTTTTCCAAGATGCGTAGAATTTTGTTAGGTGGGTGTAGCGTGTTGCCCTTGACCATTTAGGTTGTCCCCCTGATGTTCAGGATCGTAGAAACAGTTCCAAACAGGAGCCGTGTGCACACCAGTCTGCACAGCGGATATCGGGAGGCGGGGTTCTGGGGGAGGCCTGGGTCCTGGGGAGCGGGGCCACCACACTGTCAGGCACCTGCACACAGACCACAGCAGGACGCGCGCAAGTCGTCCCCCTTGGTTCTCACCAGCCATTCAGTGCTTTAAGACTGTTGATGTTTTACGTCAGTCACTTTGTAATCTTGGCAGCTGCAAATTAGTTGAAAAGCCTTGTTTGCGGTGTTTTAACTAGCCTAAAAGCAACAGATTTTTACTAAATCCCATGTTTCTTATGAGAATTGTCTGAACCTAGATTCTGCTAAAATGGGAAGTTTTCAGGTGGCCCCAAGTGTTCCTGATCGCCCGCATTAGAAGCAGCAGGAGCGACCTGGTTCCCAGCTGGGGTGCAGCGGGAGGTGGCTGGGTGTGGAAGACATGCGTCACGTACAGCGAGTCCTGTGCCTTGTGCTCTGACTGACGCCCCAGGGGCCCTGGTGCCACTGTGCGGGCTGTGGGCGGGGCAGCGTCAGGCCTGGCAGCAGGAGCAGATGAGCTCCTCAGGCAGACACAGGCTCTCAGGACCCAGCCCCCTACACCAGGGACATAGCATTAGACACGAGCGGGCAGCAAAGCAAGCCGCTCCTCTCTTCACAGCACACGCATGACTGCCCAGAGCCAAGTCCCAGCACCGGCCACACTGTTCACTCAGGGCAGGTGCCACCAGGCGAGTGGGGACCCAGTACCTCCTAACCTGCCTGGGGACCAGACCCTGCGGGGTCCTTTTCCCTAACTGCCCTTACCAGAAGCTGAGCCTCCTTAGACGTGTATGTGCCCCCAGCTGCCATCAGCCCAGTGCACCCTCTTAGTCTAAAGGTCCCCTTTTGAAAGGTAGCGGTTGTGTCTTACTTGCTCAGCCCTAGTGCTAGGACACTGGAAGCATCGGGTTGGCGTCTGCTGGTGAACATGCTAACAACTCAGAATAATCGGGTCTGGCTCCAGATGGATTCAGCATGGCTCGCTCACCATCCCCAAGACTGTCCTGACAGACAGTGTTCCTTTGGCATTTCCCCCACACGCTCGCGGACTGCAGGAGGTGGCCTGCATGGGACGGGGCGGGGCTGAGGATCGAGCCCAGGGGAGCCACCTCACTGGCTGGCCACTGAGTGCTGTCCCCCCGCCCCGTTCTGAAGGTTTACCAGATCTATGCGAAGAGGCCTGCCGAGCACGTGCACGGCCTGCTGCGCTCCTTCGGCACCGACTACGTCATCCTGGAGGACAGCATCTGCTATGAGCGGAGGCACCGCCCCGGCTGCCGGCTTCGCGACCTGTTGGACCTGGCCAACGGCCATGTAAGCATCCCCCGCCATACAGACTGTCATGACCAAGCACACCTGCAACTCCCCACCGTTAGTGTCACTTTAGTGACAGCCCCGGGCTGGGCGGGGCAGGGGAGCTCCAGGTCTCCGAGCTCAGGTCAGCACGCCACCATCCAGTGGCTGTGTCAGGCTCTGCATGAGGTGTATATGAACGTTCTGCTGCTGATACGAAAGTGAACCCTGGACCAGCCAAGCAGGCCTTGCTCCAAAGCATCGCCCTGCTCATGCAGGAGTGACAGCAGCCCCATCTCTGCCCTGCCAGCCCCCATGGGTGTCCCCTTCTGTCCGCGGCCACACTTTCACAAAGGTGGCTTTCTCTGACCAAGCTTATACTCCAGAGCAGATAAACCTAGCCTAAATTGGAGGAAAATGACTGTACAGAATTTGAGGTTCAGGACACGTAAAATCTAATCTCTTAGCAAAGTTCAAGGGTATAGCACGTTGTTCACTCTCGCCACCGTGCTGTGCGCTAGACCCCCAGAACTTCCTCCCCTTAGAACCGCAGGTGTGTCCCTTTCACCCACACGATGCTCTAATTAACTGATTGTAGTCACTGCACCCGTGTGTGTCAGACCAGCTGGTGTGACTCTAGTACATACAGCTTTGTCAGTCAGGCCTCCATAAAGCTAGGGAGGAAGCATCTGAGATGCACGTTTGTGCCCAGAGCACAGAACTGCCCATAACTGTCTTGAATTCAGAGGAGGTACAGTCAGCAAGACGTGCGTTTAAATTGTGCTTCGTGTTTAACTTTTAACCGGGCAACTCATGGACTGTCACGTGATTGTTTGAATTTCGTTTTTGTCAAGGAACAGTGCCGTACGTTTGCTAACAACAAGGACACCGAGTCCAGTCCCAGTTTTGACAGAGGTCAGAATGACCACTGACCACTGTCCTCCTCAGCCTGGGCTGACACTTAGTGGGGCGTGGACCAGCTGATGTCCACGTAGCCACTGACCTTGAAATCATATCATTTACATTCACTAACATCATTCTTAAACCCAACCCCTATTTCTACTTCTGTTGTCTCATAAGTGTGTTTGTTTTTTTTTGTTTTCTTGTGTGTTTTTTTTTTAACCAAATTACACTGTGTCGTTTTGGCTGTAGACGATGGATGGACCAGTACAAAATGATCCGGATTTGAAGCCTGCAGACCACCCCCGCTTCTGTGAGGAGATAAAGAGAGACCTGCCTCCCTACACAGTGTTCTTCACAAGAGTATTTCAGAACAAAACATTCCATGTTTACAAGCTCTCCAGGAACAAGTAACAAAGCTCTCTGTTTGTCTCTATTTTTGATATGTGAAACTCCATCATAATGAAACTGAATAGATAAAGTTTCATATGTAATTAGGTAGCTGTACCTTAAAGCTGTGAGATGAGTAAGTTCTATAGATGTTTACACGAGTGTTTCCATCTTTGAAAGTATCTTGTACCAGCTGGTGTCTTCCGTCTTGTCTCTGCCTTTCCCGCTGATGTTCTCTGGCCTGAGAGTAACCCAGATGGGTTCCCCATGGGGCCTGAACCACACGTGTCGTGTGAACCCAGAGTGCAGTCAGGATTTCAAATACTATTAATTTTCAGTTGACTTAAGACATGATGGTTGAGTTGAATTGAGGGGATGCGTAATTAAATTATTTAATGTGATTTCACTAGTCAAGACCTACTAGTGGCTTTTTAAAAGCTCATTATTGTCCTGTTTCACCTAAAAATTTTATAATATTTTCCAATTATCATGCTTTTAATATTTCAAATAATCATGTTAGGTCTTTGTATATGACTAATACTTGTGCTCTGTCTGAAATGTAATGTGTAGCACTTCAGTGATATGTGTCATGTATTAACTGTGTGCATGTGTGTGTGCGTGTGTACACACATGTGCGTGCATGTTTTAATGCTGGACACAGAAAGGTGTTTCAAGTTCCAGATTGTATGTCTTTAAAAAGTGAAAATGTACTAAGTCGTATGTAGCCATGTACATGTTACTGTTTAGTGTCATTATTGTAAAACCTGTTGATACTGTTTAACCTATCCTGCAAGAAAGATAATTTTTCTTTATTTCTTACTTGTTTAAATTTACTGGGTTTGCAAGATTTTGTAAAGTTTTTGTTTCTAGCCTTTGTATTTTTTTACAGTCTAGAACCTTACAAAGTCTGAATATTTTTAAAATATTGTATCTTAACAGTTTCACTAATACGGTATTTTTGGCCGAGAGCGTTTTCGTACCCAGTTCGATTGCGGTCTCCAGTCTCACTGTGAGGGCTTTTCCTCGCTAAAGGCAGCAAGTGCCTCTGAGTCACGCTTACTCGTAAATAGCGACAGAGGGTGACGTGTAGCTGCTCAGAATTTTTGATAATTGCTTTTATAATTAATTTCTAATCATGGGGACATGTGAAAGTTGCTGGTAAAAAGCATGTTGTGTATTTAATTAAATCAAGATGGCTAATGAAATTAACTTTCTCCCCTGTTCTTACCAGTCGGAAATGATTTAATGTTTCTCCTTGCAGTTGGACTGAAGTAAATTACCACAGGTATCATGTGTTCAAATGATTTTATATTCACTTACTACTTATTAAGCAGCAGTCTAAGGGAAATTTTACACTGTCACGTTGGACTCAAGGGTACTCGGCTTTTATGAAAACTTAAATACAAATTGACGGTGTCTGGGTTTATTAAATTATGCAACTGAAACTCCCGAATTATATCTTTCCTGTGTCCCTTAATAAGGTTGGAGACCACTGCAGTTAAGGATAATACAGTAATACAACATTTTAGTCGGCCCCACAACTTAAGGAAGCAGCCGTGCTCACGTCTGTGGTAGCCGCAGCGTGCGAGTGCCTTACTCTAACGGGAACCAAGCACACGGAAGGTTCAACACGTTAGACTATATACTTTCATTTTTAAATGCTCTGTTACTTTCCCAGATATATTTCAATTTATTTTAAATATTCCTTTATTCATTAATGTAAGCGTTTGGGTATTTGGAGTCTCAATATACAAGACAGGTGTACTTAAATTTTTATGCTTATCATCACTGTCTTGATGACATGCAGTAATCTTTCCTCATAGTTTAAGTGCCATGTGGCCAACACGTTTAGTATTCAGTCTTTGGTGAAAAATAAAAAGTGCCAAAAACAACCTTGCAAGACAGAATCCACACTGTGACCGTGTAGAGCAGACATTTTTATTTCCCATGACCAAATCCCGTTAAGTATGTGTAGTGCTCATGAGTGTTCCCTTTTATGACCTTCTCACAGAGCACGTGGAGGAAAAGGACTGACCGCTGGCACCCCACCAGGTGATGGGCGGCTTCAGCTCCGTACCACACAGACCTCGGTGACTGTTAGGCTTGGGTCATAACCTCAGATTGTAGCTGTGTTGTATGGATAGAGTAACCACTTGGTTTTGCTTCAGAGCCATCATTGAGAAGACCTTCTGAGTGCAGTGGGTGCACTCACCCCCACTGCACGGCTCCCAGGTCCCGGACAGACTGTGTCCCCTGTGAGGTGACTGCGCCGGCACCACTGGGCCTGCCCGTCGGTATTCTCACAGCGCCTGCTCCCCCCCCAGTCCTCTGTGTGTCCCATTGCTTATTGTAAGTACTCGACTCACCGTAAACTTAGCAAACGGGTAAAAAGAAAGGGTTATTTCTGAAAACATTTACTTGAGTGCTTTGATAAGATTTGATAAAGGTCGAATTGCTGATAAAAATTTCTTTTAAATTAGGTGTGGTTGAGAAAATTACAAAATTTTGGGAAAACATAAAACTCAAGAAAATTCCTGAGCTTAGATTGCTTCATAGATCCCTTCAAGTACTTATTCCACTTTTTAAAAATCTAGACAGGGAGGTGTTAAAGAGCACCCACGTCGTATCCTTGGTGTGATTTATGCCAGAATAGATCTGAGTCACGGGCCCCAGGGGCTCGCCGGAGCGTGCAAAGACACCCTCGGTGTCAGGGGGGGTCGACTGTAACCCGCCTGCTTCGTGAAATGACAATGATGCTGATCACAGTGGCCAACAGAGATTCCACTGTACTTGAAAGATTCTGTCACTTTTATTACAGACTTTTAGGAAATAAGACTTTGTTCCAGGTACGTTAGCCAGGAGCAGAACTGAGTGTGATTCAGGCCATTTCTTGTGTACTTGAAGATGATTTTCTTGACCTTAGTGACATCCACTGGGTGTATGTGTGTGGGGGATATGTGTGGGGGTTGTGTGCATGTGTGTGTATGTACCTGTGTGTGCATACATGCGTGTGGTGTGTGTGCATGTGTGTGTGCGCACGGGCCCGTGTGTGCATGCTGCCTGATGGCAAGTACAGATGTCAGTATTCTGTGTGGTTTGCATATTTCCTCCACAACTAACTAAAAATGTTTATTGTGATTGCACGTGAACTTTGTCACATAACACTTTTATCTTTGGCCCAAACCTACCTGAATTTACATTAAAACAGCCCACTTCTTAAACCCTGGAATTAATAGTAAGATATTGAAGTGTTCTCAGATCGTGTCTCCTGGTTAATATGCTCACAAATACTTGGCCTGTGAGAACCTTTGGCCTAAAGTAGAGTGTTGTCTGTTGATGGAGAAAAGCTCTTAGGCTTTCTTTCTTGTGACAATTGATTTTCTGTATTTAACATCCTGTGAGGAACATCCTACAAAGAGCTTTTATAATTTGTTGCACTGAACTGTATGGAGATTATATACTAAATAAAGCTCTTTTAAATTACACAAGATATGCCTTTCATTTCTTTGAAGGTCAAAAATCAAGGCACCGCCTTATTGAAGTGTGTTCAGTCTGCGCTAGAGGAGTGTAATCGTGACTCTGGGTGTTCACTCCACTTGCTAGTGTTGAAGGGTTTTCCTCACAGACTTGGTTTGACAGCTGCTTGTCGGTCCCACTTGAACCTCAGGGTCCCCAAGGAGTCCGTCAGCAGTTTATCCTCAGAGAGGTGAGTGCTGTTTGCTGGACCTTCGGACTTGTTTCTGCTTCCTGCCTAAGTCCTCAGCCTTCTGTAATTCTGGAAGATGGGTGGTAGCCCACATTTCCGGTAAGAGTGTGTTGATAACAAATGTGCTTGTTGGGTTTGAAATTTCAAGGAGAAATACTCAGAGATGATAGGGACTGGCAGTGGGACGGCAAGTACTTTGTGCCGAGTGTTTACACCTGAGCTGTAAGTGCGCTCTGGGCTGGAGGCGTCTGTAGCGAAGGAAGGATTACAAACAATGTAGGTGAGTGAGAGACGGCATGTGAATGGACCAAGCATGTGACGGTTTGACATGTGACACCATCAGCTGGCAGAGAGAATGCTCTTTCTCTGCCCCTCTTTTCGGAAGAGGTTTCTGAAAGTCAAATCATAAACCTTATCAGTTAATTTAATATAGAGACGTTTATAGGATTTTTTTTTTCAAAATGCAAGTACTAGAACTACAGTGTAATGTGAAATCGATTTAGTGGAGTATAAATAACAATAGAAGAGAAGCAAAGGGAAGGGGGAATGGAAGTGGCAACGTAAGAACATCGAACCTGTAGAGAATTTTTATGAGTTTATTTGACCCAAACTGACAACATGTCTGAAAGCAAGATCTCAGATGAATGCTCCAGGGGGTGACAGTTCGCCGTTTCTTTTACACATTTGGAATTAGGGAGGGGACCTAAGGAAAATCACATGGAGGTGGGAGGGCAAGGCAGGGGTGGATCACAGGGCAGCTGACAGGACTGTGTACACTCCTGAGGGTCAGTCCCCCTTCAGAGGGGTGACTTCTGGCATTCCAAAGGTGTGTGATTCTAGATGCAGGGGCCTGGCTTAAACCTTTCACCGAAGAAGTTCCAGGCCTGGGACGTGACCGCCCACCCTTGGCTGCCCAAGGGGGGAATTTATGATCAACCACCCTGTGAGGCCACCTTCCTTAGAACCCCTCTTTTCATCCGCAGTTCCCCCTTTTGGTCATAAATCAGTCCAAAGGATGCATTGATGGCCAGCCTTTTGGTCGAATAGTGTGGTCTCACAGGCCTGGGAAAGCTCCTTCCTAGGAGGCCTCAGTGTGGACGTCGTCTTGTTGACCATTGCAGGTGGGGCAGCACCCGGACCATGGGCTGTGCTTTGAGGCCGAGCTGTCCCAAGAGGGGAAGGATGGCTAAGTGGAAGGCAGTGGGGCCTTACGGCCTTCGTTGCAAGAAAAACACCACGACACCATTTCTATCTGTGCGCCACTGTGATCCGAGTTGTGCCCTGCCTCATTTTCCTGTATTTTCATCTATAGAACATTTACATGAGCCGTGAAAAGAATTAATAGTCGTCTTATACATGTTCATCATGTCCAGCAGTTGGACTATAGAGAAACCCAAGGAACAAGAACGTAGCATTAGCAGACAGGTAAAGACAAACCACGGTGTCTGGGTTTAACCTCATTCTGGGGCACACAGGCCTTCCATGTCTTAGGACAGTCATCTACCTCTGCTGTCCGCGGCTCCTCATCCTGGAGGAGCCTTTGACATCTGTATGGGGACAGATGTCCACTCACGGTTAGGTGCCTGACAAGTCCCCTTCTGACAAAGCTGGGGAGTGCCTTTGATTTGGTGTCCTTTCCAGTAACAGGATCCCCAGGTGCAGTCCATGGTCTTCAAGGCTTTTGTCTCCTAGGAGCTCGTTGTGAAGGGAAGCGGTTACCTGCTTGGCATCTTCCTGGCAATAGTGGAAGGTGTCTCCTTTCAGTAATGTCAGCTTGTAAGTTCCTTCATCTAATTTCAGTCCAGCTGAATGCACTGATGCATGAAGAAACGCAAAGACTGAGAATGGGGTTTCCCAGGGAGCTGGGAGAACCAAGCAGCCATCTCGGGCACATGTGATCCAAGACTGGCCATGAGTTGACAGTTTTAAACTAGCTTGGAATTTTTCATAATGAAAAAAGGGAAAATAGAACCAACAGAATAAATCAGGAAGCTTGGAAGTTTGAAATTTAAAAGATAGGACTGAAATCAATCAACTCGGGAAATAGTAGAAAGGATAAATACATTTCCCCAAACAGCTAGTTTTTAAAAGCTAGTTCTTGTATAAAAGATAAATGACATAAACACCTGATAAACCTGACCAAGAAAAATATACAAGATTTAGGAACGTGAAGGAAGACAATCCCAGAATCAAGATTGGTAAAAAGAATTATGTGAAATAATATATGTAATTCTGTGGCGAAAAACAACATAAATTGAAACCCTATAGGAAATGGATGATTTCCTAACAAAATAGAAATAGTCGAAATGGCCCCAAAAAGAAATAGAAAACTTAAATAGACAAGAACCATAGAAGATCTGGAAAGATACCCAAAGATGCAAAGGACACTTGGACAAGAAGGGTCCACAGCCAAATTCTAACTTTTAAAGAAGGAATAACTCCATATTTATCTAATCTGGGCCATAAAAAAATAAGGAAGACTCCCCAGTTTGTTTCAGGAAACTAGTCCAGTTTCTTTTTAACTTTTTTTAAACTTTTAAAAATTTATTTTAAGTGTGTTTTCTAGGACCCATTAGCTCCAAGTCAAGTAGTCATTTCAATCTAGTTGTGGAGGGTGCAGCTCACAGTGGCCCATGTGGGGATCGAAACTTGTTAAGAGCATCGCACTCTAACCAACTGAGCTGACTGGCTGCCCCGAAACTAGTCCAGTTTTAACACCAGAACGCAACACAGTGTATTAGTTTTCTATTGCTACATAATAAATTACCACAAACTTTTAAGTTTAAAACAGCATACCTTTATTATCTCAAAGTGTCCATGGGTCAGGAGTCAGCACAATGTGGCCGGGTCTCACAAGGCTTCAGTCAAGGTGTCAGCCAGGCTTCTTGCTCATCTGGAGTTAGGGGTCCTCTTCCAAGGTCGGTGGCAGAACTCAGTTACTTGTGCTGGTAGGGCTGAGGCCAGCCAGCGCTCTCCACAGGTACTTCACAGCATGGGGTTTGCCTCAAGGCCAGCAGGAGGGCATCTCCCTCTTCAAGAAAGTTCCAGGTCCTCTTTGACGTGCTTTCACCTGAGTAAGTCAGACCCACCTGATCTAATCTGTATTTTTATTAACTCAGAATCTACTGACTCGGGACCTGAATCGCCTCAGCAAAACCCCTTCACCTTTGCCATATAATCATGGGAGTGAATCCCATCATACTTACAGGGCCCGCCCATACTCAAGGGGAGGGGATTTGGGGGCCATCTCAGGACTCTGCCTACCACAGACTGGTTAAAAAGAAATGAGGGTCTGGCCAAAATGAAGTATCTGGCAGCAATTAACACAGGGCTGGAAGCTTTGAGAGAACGGTAGCACCCAAGGTGAGCCCCAGTTTCACCCTCGCTTTGTCCCTTATTCTCCTCCAATCCACGACACCAGGAAATGGAGCTCAAGCAGAGCATGCCTCACCGAAGGGAATGGAGTGGAACTCCTGGGTGGCCAGGATGGGCCCTGGGGAGGAGGCAGGTGCCTAAAAGAAAACCTGACAAGTTCCTGTGGGTCCTTGGCCAGTTCCTAACCTGCACATGTACAGCTTAGCAGTGGACAGGTTTCTGAGGTTACACATGTTGTGGAGACACTGGAATTGGGGTCCAACCAGGGTGAAGAGACCATGGTGAAACTCCCCATCCCCCAGCCATTCAATTGAGAGCCCAGAAAAGCTATACCTTATCCTAGGAGTAGAGGCTGTTAGTCTAACTGCCAGTGAAAAGCAAACATCAATCTGCCATGAAGGATGACAGCCTCATCTGTGGCCTCAAATCATCTCTACAGTTGTATATACAATGTCTAACACTCAATGAAAAATACCTAGGAACAATAAACAGCAAGACTAAAACAATTGAAATAGAAGCAGCCACAGTCTCATCAGATATTAGAGGGTAAAGATAGACTTTAAAATAACTGCTTGTATTTAAGAAATTACAAGATGGAGAATTTAGGTGAACCGAAACTATAAAAAAAAAGAACAAATGGAAATACTAGAACTAAAAAATATAATAAGCACTTATTGATGTTAAATAGCAAATTAGATACAGCCAAAGAGAGAACTGGCCAACTGGACAATAGGTTAGAAGAAAATATCCAGACTAAAACATAGAATGGGGAAAAGATGAAAAAAGGAAAGAGCAAGAGACATATGTATTAAAACATTTAGCTTTATTTTATAAGTGTAACTGAAGTCCCATAGGAAAGGAAAGAGAATGGGCCTATATGTCTTTGGACAAGCAACTTACACTCTAAGCTTCAGTTCCTTTTGTTATAAATGGAGGTGTAATAATAATCTGCCTATCGAGCACTGAGTGCATTAACTGAGATAATATTCAAAGCGCCAGGCCCAGTGCCTGACATGTGGTAAGTACAATAAGTGGAAGCTACAGGGTTATCGTCGTTGTCATAAAAAGTTAGAATGTCAAGGAGAAAGGTATGAAGAACAGTTATGTGACACACACACATTAAAGAGCCCTTAATAATTTTATATGAACTAGTTTTGCTGTAGGAAATACCTTAAAAAATAAAAAATAAATTAACTCGAGGGACTTAGAAGGAGATTGACAAGAACAGCTTCTAAGGAAAGGAACATGTTAGTGATCTCTGAGGTGTGTGTTTGTACCCCAAGGAGAGGGTGTGTGTGTGTCTGTGTAGAGCCATGGACAGACTAAGAGTCTGATTGAGGGCATGTTTTTGGAAGAGAGAATTGTTGAAGATAAATGTTGGAGCCCTGCCAAGATGCACGTAAAACAGGAAGAGTCTGACTGTAAATGTAAGCGACAGGAGTGCAGGAGTGGGATTTCGGGACTAGCACAGTAATTAGGACAGCAGTGTGCTGATTAAGGCTCATAAATTTAATGAAACTATGAGCATTTTTCTTGTAAGAAAAGGTGGATTTTCCCCCCAGGAAATGCCACTTGTGAACAATTATATCTCTTGTCCTTGCTACTAGATTATTTGCATAAGTGGTGCTCATTTAGCTTTCCCTGCCATAATACTTGGACTACCTCACCTGATCTCACCCAGGATTCACTGTCCAGGAACATACTTTGAGATTATTGATAATGGTTTAGTACAAATAGGCCATTGTTTGGGAGCCTCCTGTGCTGTGGTTTTTCTCTGCATGTGTGGGCAGCATCTGCGTGTGTAGAAAATGGTTCAGAACTGAGTATTTGTAAGAGCCTGAGGGGCATGAACGTCGTGAAGAGAGCCTCCCTGTGCCATGCGTCATTGGCTCCACATCCCGTCCATGAGGACTTACTGCTCACAGGGAAGGCCCTCTTACGTAAAGATCCTGTAACTGCTAAATAAAAATGGTTTTGACAACACACTTTAGACAGAGCTGAAAAACTTTTAAGAGAAAAAGAAGGATGTGCCAGTTAGAAAGTTTCATGTTGGGAGCTACAGAAAAATCTAGCTCAGATTGCCTCAAACTATAAGAGGAATGTATTAGCACATTTAACTGCTTTTTAGGCCTTTTACGTAAGGCTCCATCTAATGTCCCAGTGATTAAATTTATTCAGGTAACATTTGCTGAGACCTGCAGGCCCAGGGAGCACATGAGTATACGCAGAGACAAGGCCCATACTCTCAGTGACATTTTAGTGGAAGATCCAGACATAGCTAAGAAAAATGCCAAATGTTTAAAGAGAATTAAAATAAGGTGCTTACTTGGTTTTAAGAGCTCAGGAAGCCTTCTCTGATGAGATGACAGAGAGGCCAGGATTTGACTGACGAGGAGGCCACCACACTGGGACTGGGGGAGACGCAGGACGCAGGGGTGGACACAGTCTCAGGAGAAAAAGCACATTGCCACTGTGAAGGGGATGAACTTTACTCAGAATGTGACAGAAAAACTGGAAGACTTGGAGGGGGTCAGTGACATCATCTCATTCATGTTTCAGAAAAGACATGTGTGGATCCTGCATTTGTTCCTGTTGCGACCGTATCAAATCACCAAGAACTTTCGTGCTTAAAATATCACAGACACCTCATCTCCGTTGAACTCTATGACCCCAGTGAGGGCAGAGGCCTCTCCTGGCCTCGCGGGGGCACAAAGCCATGTGAAGCCGTGTGTCCATCTCCTCCAACGGCCCAGCTGCTGTGCAGGTGCCTTCGTGTTGCTGTCTGTTTGTGGTCACTTGTCACATAGAAAACCAACACGATCACTGACATGTGACCCTTTTTTTCAGCCCGGCGGCAGTCCATCCGGGGACGCGCTTCCTCTCGCTTCCTCTCCGGGCGCATTTGGCGTCCTGATGGGCGCGAGCCTCGCCGGAACCACGACTGTGGCAGGTGCGCCTCGGGAAAGACTCCCGAAGTGTCGCCAGCAATGCCCGCGGCGGCCACCAGGGGGCGAGATTGCCCGCCCGCGTTGACCTGCTCTTTGTCCGTTTTCAGATGAGCGTTTGTCTGGTATGAGTTTCAAATCTCTCTCAATTTATTATGTGTTTACTGCTCTTTTTTGGCCAGACATTAGCAATTTTGTTTAATTTCCCTAGGCTCTATTTTTCCTCTTTTGATTATTTTTCATTATCACACTACTTCTGACTTCGGAGGGAAGGGGTACGTACACCTGTGACTTTTAACATACGGGAGTGTCACCTCTCTAGAATGACTTTTATTTTGAATCTATCGTGTAGTAGCTTTGTTACAATATATGTGATTGCGATATTTTTAAAAGGAAGTGTCAAACTTAACACTAATTTCCAATTACTTTGAATTGTAATTCTAGAGGGAAACTACCAGTCATTTTAGGTGTTCAGGCTTTTCCCCACTTTACTCAACTTAGTTCAAGACAAAGAGTGGAGGCGGCCACTGTACGTGCAAAGGGCTAACGTTCTGTCCTTCACTTGCGGGGTCTCCACACTGTCGTTTATTTATAGGTAGTTTCACTTACCATTTTTTTCTTCGGTGATTTCTGTTGCCAAAAGTGTTGCCGTTTTCTTTTTTAACGTACAAAAGAAATCGGAGCCCCTGTTGAGAGGAGCAGAAAGGAAGGCACAGGCCCCGCCCCCAGCGCGGCGCGCGCGCCCACAAGGGACTGGCTGCGCCGCGCGCGCCCGGGCGCGTTTTTTTCTTGTAGCGCCTGTGCGGTCCCGCCCGCGTGCGCTCCCCTGCGCCCCGCTGTTTCCTGTGCGTTTCTCTGTGCGCGAAGCTGCGCCTCCCCGCGAAGCTGCTGGCCGCTCGTCTTTTTCGGGCTCACCTCTCCGGTCCTGTCCACTTCTCTGCTGGGATATTCGTCATCTGCTTGAATCCTAGCAGCTCTGCATGTCAAGGAAATATGTTGGCAGCTTTCCACTTTGCTCTTTTTCCTTTCTAGTCTTGCTTAGGTCCTGGGGAAACTGACTGGAGGGGGGTCGTGTTCTCTCAGGCGTGCTGTAATAGACAGCTTGGCCTCTGGAGTGCATATTGTTACTCTTTTTGGCTTTCCAGCCTCAGAAGCCGCCCTGGGGGCTTCTCCTTGAATCCTGTGAGGCAGAAACCTCCTCTCAGGCGGTCTTTCTCCCCCACCTGGCCAGGTCCACCCCCCAGACGTACAGGCCCACACCTTGCAGAGAGCACAGTCCCCTGTCCCAGGCCAGGGCTCCTCCTTGGTGACGGCAGCTCACTGTTCTCTCCAGGGGCTTCGGGGGTGTCCCCTTCCCTCATGCCAGGAGCTTCCCAGAGTCCTGTCCTTGCTTGCTCGCTCAGCCAGACTCAGTTTCCAGTTGCCTGGACTAAGACCAGACAACACTGAGCGTGCTGACCGAGCTGTGGCCTGCTCGCCATTGAGCATCCTGAGACTTTCCCTCCAGCACCAAGTGCCAGGCACCCGGGCGTTCTGGGCCTGAGAAGTAAGCAGAGGCTGCTGGGGGTGTCCGCAGTGGGCAGACAGACAGGTGGGGGCCCGGGAAGGCCAGAAGAATTATGTAAGACAAACAGATGAAGAGAGAGCCGGCATTCATTCATCCACGTGTTTCCTGAGCGCCTGCTGTGTGCCAGACAGCGTCCCCGGCTGCAGGGACACAGCCACGAGCAAACAAAGTGTACCCTCTCTATCTTGCCTTCACAGAGCTTTCATTCTGAAACTCCTCTAGACACAGGCTCTGTCCAGGCCCCTGCCGCCTCACTGTCACGCTTTGGCCTCACATCTGCCTCCCAGTCTGCTGGGAGGGGAGTCTGTAGTGAGACTACAGAGCAGGCACAGAGCCCCCACCAGCAGGTACCCAGCGGCCCTCCTCCGGGAGCACCCAGGCAGCAGACACAGCTCAGAGGCGGGCGGGGCAGGTGGGCAGGTCTGCTCATTCAGCCAGCGCTGTGGGCTGTGCCTGGGCCAGGGTGCAGGTGAGCAGGAGGAGCTAAACACTCACAGAGCAGCAGGCGCCAAACACAGGGCCTGGGGGGAAAGAGGGGTCCCTGCACTTCTGACAGGAGGCGCTGGCTGGGGCAGCCAGGACGGCCCCGCCCAGGCTGCCGCGGGAGACTGGCCACCTGTTGCCAGGGCCCAGAGGATGGCCTGGTGGACTGGGGCCTGGAGAGGGGCCAGCAGTCCGGGAAGAGGGCTGGCCTTCCAGAGTCTTCTGCGAGCCCACCCTCCCGGGAAGGGCACTGAGCATGGCCTCCCTTCCGCTCCCCCTTTCCGGGCCCCTCCAGAAGGTAAGGTCTGGGTGGTCTCGAGCCATGGCAACCTGGCTCCTCATTCTGCAGCTGGGGGGGCCTCAGGGGGCCCCCCTCCTTTTTAAGCCTCAGGTTCCACATCAGCAAATGACCTCCAATTCCATAGTGCTGGGGGACAAACAGATGTGCTTGGGGGCAACAGAACACCTGCTTAGTTCCTGTCCTCTGGAAAGCTCCCCAGAAAAGGTAGTGCTTCCTGGGGAGGGGGGAGGCAGAACTGGGTCACTGATGAAAGGGAGCGGGGAGTGGAGGGAAAGTCAGAGCACCACGGGGCTGCCCACGAGAATACCATCAAAGCCCAGATGAGTCAGGCCACATAACACCAGGGAGGTGTCTGGGGACTGCTCCTCCCCCAGGCCACGTCCCATGGTCCCTGCGGGCCTGTGGGTGGCGGGTCCTCATGGCCTCTGTGCTCCCGCCTTGGGTCCCCTCCTCCCGACCTCTGCGCCCCGGTCTGACCCTGTCGCTGAGTGTGGGCTGCTTCTACTCAACGAGAGCAAACAGGGGGCGCGGTCTTCTTTGTTCCTCTCTGATCACTGCTTTGGGCAAGCAGGCTGCCATTTGGGATGGGAGGTCCCCAGGACAGACCTCGGGCACAGGGGGCTGGGTTTGGGGACCCCAGGGAGAGAGCAGGGCTTAGAAAGTGTCCTGACTGCCCCTGGGCAGGTGTCCGCACACAGTACACCAGGGCTGGGCAGGCAGCCAGGGGGTGGGGCTGCATGTCCCCTCCCCAGCACCAGCCCTACCCCCCAGCTGCCTATCCTCGGCCCCCAGCACTGGCCCAGGCACCGAACACCAGGGCTCCCGGGAATCTGGCTTTGTCCTCTGCGGTTCCTCTCCGCAAGTGCCCTCAGGAACCCAGTGCTCCGGAGCAGAGACCCAGCGTCACCGTGGGGCGGGCTGTGGCTGGAGACCCCAGTGGCTCCATTAAACTCTCTGGGCCTCAGAGATTCAAACTCCCAAACTCTGAATTCTCCCCGGTGGAAATATCACCTGTTACTTACCCAGGGGTAAGTGACTTGCCGAGGGGTAATGTGATGTCCAGGAGCTGAACGGGGGGCGGGTTTGAGCTGCCACGGCAATCTGGGGGCCGTGGGAAGCTACTGATGACCCCTTCACCATCTGTGACCTGGGGGGTGGGAGGCTTACAGTCAGCACGCAGGGGTGGGGGCGCGGGTATCAGCACTGCCCTTGGTGCTGCTGAGCTACACACCTGCCCTGGAAGGGCCCATGGGCCTGTCTCAGGAAAGCTCCAGGGAAGCTGGCTCTGGGGGGCCTGGGGTCCCTGCAACCCTGAGAAGCACCCCCACAGCCCACGTGCACAGCTGCGGACTTAGGACTCGGCCCCCCAGTACTGGAAAGCTGGGCTGGAAGGCTCCGCCCTGCTCTAGGCTTGTGTCTACAGAGAGAAGCTGGACTCCGACAGATGATTTCCAAAACTGAACCTGAGCCAGCTTCCAAGAGGAGCTGACACAGGCTGGTGAGGTGGAAGAGGGGGCACCAGACTGGCCCCCATCCTTCTCAGTGTGTGACCTGCCCCTCACCTCATTATCTGGGGACTCAGGAAGTGAGTGTGTGTGCTGGGGTCCAACTCAGACCGCCCGGCCACAGGGCATCCCCTTCTTTGCAAACCCTTCCAGGGGCACCAGCTGCAGCCCCATCTTCCAGCCTCCAGGGACACTGCCCACTGCATCCTGCCTGTGGACTCCTCTGCTGTGCTGGGGTCTCCCACAGCCCAGCACCACTGGGGAGCAGCCCTACCGTAGCTGGCAGGCCCTCTGACCCCAGGAACTTCTTCTGGGGTCTTGGTGGCCAAAGCTGAACCCTGAGCAGCCAGAGTGCACAGAGCCTGACACTGGAGCCCTGGCCTCTGCCCCCTTCTCTCTGGCCCTATCACCTTAAACCCTCTTCCTGTCCCCTCCCACCATGGCTTTTGGCCAAAATTGGCAGAGAGAGTGCTGGGAGGTTGTTTCTGCCTCCACCATCACCTCCTGCTGGCCTTCCTCTGTCAGGACCAGGTGGTCAGGGCAGTGGGCCCCTCCCAGCCTGTGGGCTGCAGGGTGGGGTGGAAGGGCCCCCAGGCACAGCTTGGTCAGACTCTGACACTCAGCCCAGGCACCCCCAGGACAGCGAGAACCACCACTCCTCTTGGGCTACAAGGTCCACAAAGGTGGACGCCAGCTCTTTCTGTCTTCAGCTCCAGCCCAGCAAGGAGCCTGGCACACAGTAGGCACCCATTAAAATACTTGGAGTCCATGGCCACCAAATGCCTCTGAGCCTGGACGTGGGGTCCGAGAGCTCCAGGAGGGGCCCAAGGATTTGGTGCTAAACTGGGGCTCTGTGGCCCGCTTGCATCCTGCCTCAGGGACCGCGACCCGCTCAGCATGTCCAACCCCAGCGTGTCACTGCTGCTGCGGTCGCAGGGCCAGTGGGTGCAGGTGGGCCGGGCACGGGCAGGGCTGTGCGGGGCGCAGGAACCGAGGTGGGCTGGCGAGGCTAGCGGGGCACAGGGAGCGGGGTACAGGCCGGACTGCATGTGGCAGTGGCGGAGAGGCGCTCCAGATAGGAGGTGCTCCAGGTAGAGAGGGGCGCTCCAGTGGGGGTGCCACCCAGGATCCTGTGTGGGGCTCCAGGGCCACAGAGAAGCGCCCCAGCTTGAGGATATGGGCAGGAGGCTTGACTAAGGGGAGCAGAAGGGAGTGGGGGTACAGGGCTTGGACTGTAATCACAGATCCCCCTTGGGCCGCCAAGCTGCCAGGAGTTCCGCTTCTCTGCCATCCCAGGAGCCTGGGAACAGGGAGAGGGCGACTGAGCCAGGCAGGGCACTCGGGAAGCCAGGACACCACCCGAATTTGGGATGCCCCGCCCCTAGGATTCCCCAGTCTTTGTTGCCTCCACTCCTCTGGTTCTTGCAAACTTGAGGATGAGTCTCCAGGGAGGGTCTGGAGCCCACCCCGTGACCTGGCCTGTGCACCGTGCGGCCGGGGCTGGGACAGCTGCAGCTGCATTCGTGCACCCCACGGACCTGGCTCTGGGCAGGCATGTCTAGGGTTCGAGCTTCTCTTCCTGGCACCCTCTGGTCCTGGGGGTGGCTACCCCATAGCCCACTGACCCTTGTCATCCCCCAACGCAGCCCGGTCCGAGGACAGGCCTGGTGGTGGCAACAGCTCTGGGCACTCTGAGCTATATAAAGTGCTTTTTCAGTCACAATCTCACATAGAAAGGGCGAGAAAGGGTGTTCAGGCGAGGTTGGTGCTTGAAGCCACGGGCCCGCAGGGGTGGGGGGCAAGGGGCCCCTGGTGTTGGCCTCAGGAGCCTGGGTGTGTGCTGTGGAGCAGGACATGTGCTGAGTGGGCCAGGGTACCCCAGGCTGCACTGGGCTGGCTTCGGGTAAACGGAGATGCTGCGCGCAATGTGAGCTTTGGGGTCTCTTGTCAGCTCCGGGCCACCGGCCACCGACCTTGGGGGTGAAGGGTGGCTACCAGCCCAATGTCTGCTTGGCATGGAGCATTAGAGAAGGTGTGCCCAAGCCCCGTTAGCCTTGCTGCTTGTTCTGAGCACTGCCTGATGCAGACGCCCATTTTGGGGTGCGGGAATTTGTGGGACCCTGGAGGGTGGCACAGAAACCTGTCTGCCCAGCTGGGATTGTGCTTTGGAGGGCGGGGGCTACGATGGAGGAGAGAGCTGAAGCCGGGAACCTCTGCCGCCAGCCTCCCTGTCCGCCCAGCCCAGCACTTTGGGTTTACCCAGCCCTGGCTTCCAGGATCTGTCCCTGACTCAGAGCCACTCAGAGGGCTGAGCCTGGTCTCCCCATCCATGATGTGGGGACAGAGCAGCGAGGTGAGCATAAGACTAGAAGAGGCAGAGAAGCTGCACCCCACGTCCGCCAGGTGGGGGCGGGGTACGCACCTCTATTTCCAGGAGGCAGGTGCCCAGGGTTTCTGGGAGTGTGCTGGGTGGAGAGCAGGATAGTGGGGGATCCTCCCACGCCCGGCCTGGAGAGAGTCCTCCAGCCATGGACCTAGCAGCCACAACTGCCAGGATGACGACTTCCTGGGGGGGCATGGAGTGCACCTTGGGGCAGGTGGGTCCCGTCGCCTTGGGAGGGAGGAGGGCAGGAGAGAGCCAGGGAAGCAGAAAGGTGCCTGGGCTGGTCCTGAGATCTGGTGTGATAGCCGTGGTGGCAGGGGACGTGATTAGGTGCCAACTGTGTGCCAGGGTGAGCACCCCGGCTCTGCCCATCTCTATAGCTCCTTCCCTTGAAAAACCCCTCATTAGTTATTTTTTAAATATGTAATTTTGAACTGGGTAGTACATTCCTATGGTTCAGCCTTTAGGAAGTATAAAAGACACGCTGGCCCTTCTTCCTCCTGCCCTGTCCCCAGTTGAGTACAGCTGACCAGAAAGCCGTGTTCTCACACGAGGAAATGAGCATATGATTCTTCCTCTGTATTTTTTAAAATGCCAATGCCATACACTGTTGTGCAGCCTGCTCTTTTCACCTCCACAACACGAGGAGCCCTTCCACGTGAGCACACGAGGTTTCCTTGTCCCTCCATGCACTTGGCCGGCCCATCACGGCTGTTTATCCAGCTGCCACCAGGGACACTGTGTGCAGTCCTCGTCCGTGGTCCGTGTAACGAGAGCATTTGCTGGTCACCAAGCAGACTGCTCCCAAGTGCCCTGGGTACTGCTTGTCCCGAGGTTTTATTTACATACAGTGAGATGGGTGCATGTAGACAGCTGTGCACACATGAGCATCACAGATCTCATAGGGCAGTTTCGTCAGCCTCCCTCCAGCCTGTTCTAGAATCCCATGTCCGTGAATCACACAGTGTGTTCTTATTGCTGCTCGGCGTCCTTTACCCAACAGACGTCTAGATGACTCCTTGGCGCTGGTTTAGGGCAGATCGTTCTGTCATTCCCATTTGTCCCCATTTCACAGATAAAAGGACTGAGAATTAGGAAGGACACAGCCTGTGAGGAAGCAGGGCACAGTGCCACCCACCTGCCATTGTTGGCACAGAAGAGGACAGCACACACACAGGGGCACATGGAGACACATGCATGCACACACATGGGGACACATGTGGGCATGTGTATGACAAACGAACACGTGTACACACACGCAGGGGCACAGATCCACGGCGTACAGATACACACATGGGCACATGGACACACGTGTGGGCGCACATGCCTACATGTACATGTAAACTTCAGACAACGACAAGGCCCATCGCTGACGCACTCCACAGCCACCTGGCCAACTCCCCAGGTCTGCACGGCCATCACAGGCACCGCAGTCAGAGGTCAAGGGTGTGGACACTGGTTTCAAATCCCCGTGCGGTGACCTTGAGCCAGTTCCTGACCTCTGCCTGAACCTCCTCATTTGGTAAACAGAGACAATGACAACACAGCCACCTCAGCGGCTGCTGAAGGTGTTGAGCTTAACAAACAGCTGGCCTGGCCCAGAGTCACATGCAGGAAGCACTACTGGCCGCAGTTACCACAGCAGCCGTCCATTTGTCCAGATAGGAGAGCCCAAAATTGAAGCCTACAGATGGGGGCATCTGGGCCGCACGAGCCCCCCACACCTGCAGGGAGCTTCCCCCACCTCCCACCCGGGGTGTGTTCTCTTCCACACAGAATGTTCCCTTGGAGGCTGTTAGCCAGGCCGCCCCTGGTGGGCAGTGGGTGGGGTAGATCCTGTCTGCACTCAGCTCACTTTGCCACAGTCCCCCTTCCTGCAGACAGGAGCGGTGGGGGCGGGCCAGGTGAGCGCTCGCCCGCGAGGACTCTGAGTCTTTGCCAGTGCAGCGTGGGGTCCCGTCAGTGGCGGTGGTCATCACCTATCTGACCAGGACACCCAGTGGCCTGGGCTCTGCCCTCTGATGAGCCGGCACCACTGGCTGCACACAGCATCCCTGCGTCCACTCACTGGCCCCAGGTTGGGCTTGCAGGGCACCTGGCAAGGAGGGGAGGCCCAGGCGAGGGGACAAGACCCCAGGATGGTGCCCACCTGGTGCCCACATTGCAGAATGTCCTGTGCTAATGGCCAGCAGGGTGGAGAGATGGGCTGTGCCCGGCTCCTGCCCCCTGTGCCACCCCTCACAGCAGCCATGGATCCGTGGACGCCCAACACAGGCCCGGCCCCCGGGCTGGCAAAGCTCCAGGCCCCATGCAGTGACACACAGCACAGCTTCTGCAATGCGTGTGTGCTCACCAGTGTGTGGCCTGGGCCTCAGTTTCCTCATTTGACACATGGGCGATGGCAGGGCCCATGAGACAGTGGAAGTGAGGGCACCTAGCAGTGGGAGAGTCGGCCGCACAGAGGGACGTCGGGTAGCCCCGCGTCTCAGGACGGGCCCTGGCTGCTGGGTTTGGAGGAGCTGGCCGTCAGGGTGAGTGGGGGCTGTGGGAGGAGACCAGGAGACAGGGCTGGGTGGGGTTCCCGGGGGGCAGGAGCTGGCAGGGATGCCGGCAAGGCCACCATCACGGTGAGGCCGCCTTCTCAGCCAGGGCCCTGCCCTTCCTCGCCCGCTGTGGCTCTCAGGGGTCCCACCCTGGAGAAGGGCCCAGGGCTGCACTGCTGCCTAGGGAGGTCCGGGGGTCCAGATGCCTCCACGCAGGCCAGGCTAGGGGTAGGCCACCTGCAGCCTGAGGGCCCCACGGCGGGGTCACAAGCTCAGCTGTGGCTTCTCCCAGCCTTGGTGACAGCCAAGGACATCTCCGCAAACAGCCGCTATGTGGAGCTCTCCTTCCGGGCCAGGAAGCTGGACCACAAGGCGAGAGGGGGCACCCACCTGGGGCGCGAGAAGGCCAAGCTCCGGCGTCACAGCCTTCACCTGTAAGATGGTGTGGGACACAACTGGCCGTGTTCTGACTGCTGCGAGCTCCACTGAGCCCTTCCTGTGTTGGGGGGTGGGGAGCAGCAGGGGTACTGGCTGCGGGTGTGCCAGTGAGGCCAGAGAGAGGCTGGGAGTTACAGCGAGAGTGCTGGGGCGCAGGGAAGGCTCTGGAGGGGAGGGCTGGGCCCTCATTCCACAGGTGAGAGACAGGGGCTCCAAGGACCCGGGGACACAGCCAGGACAGGGCACAGCTCTGCCCTGGCCTCCCTGCCGTGCCCACACACCCTCTGGTCCTCCTGCAGGACCTCTTCAGTAAGTCGGACGCCTTCCTGGAAATGTACCGGGTCAGTGATGGCCACAGTGAGCAGCTGGTATACAGGACGGAGGTGAGGCTCCCTGCCCAGGCCCTGGGCGCACGGAATCCTCGGAGCTGTGGCTCTGACCTACGGCGCTCCCATCCCGGCAGTGGTTTGGAGACAGCAGAGCCCTGCCACGCCCCCGTGTCCCCCAGACCCTATGGCTGTAGGGGTCTTCAGCTCTAACACCCCCACCTCCCTTTGGACAGGGAGCCAGCAGGCGGGCTTGCAGCGACTGTCATTGGAATTCAGCAATTCTGTTTTGCTATCACTACCTGTAGGTGAAATGCCATTGAGAGACTGTTTTCTTCTTAGAGAAATTAATTTCAGTTAAAGAAAAAAGACTCTAATTAAGGAAAAGCAGCCCAGGGGCCCAAGGGTGTGGCAGAAGTTATGAGGGTGGTCTCCAAAGGGATGAGGTCCAGAAAGGCAGCTCTGGGCAGGGTCCTGCCTGGCCCCTGAGGCCCCTCCCTCTCCCAGGTGGTGAAGAACAACCTGAGCCCCACGTGGGAGCCCTTCAAGGTGTCGCTGAACTACCTGTGCAGCTGTGAGGAGACGCGGCCTCTGAAGGTGGAGACAGGCCGGTGGGGTCCCGGTGGGGCCGCCTGAGGGCCTGGGCTGTTGGTGTCAGGCGCTGTGTGGGGGGCACCAACCAGCTGAAGGGCCTGGGCTCCTGGGCTCCACGGTGTCTCGTCTGGGACCACAACTCCTGTGGGAAGCATGACTTCATTGGAGAGTTCACCACCACCTTCATAGAGATGAAGAAAGCCTTTCGGGAGGGCCAGGTGCGCTGGGGAGCAGCCACAGGTGTGGGTGGGCGGGGCCCTTCCACAAGCTGTCTCAGTAGAACTCAGAGAAGACTCAGGACCTGGGCAGAATGAAAACCACACCTGCCAGGTGGCCAGAAACCAGGGCTGGGGCTTTCAGGCCTCTGGCCCCCTTGGGGTGGGGTGCTGGGCGCTGGCCCTCTGGTGGGGCTCTCTGCATGTCCCCATCCCCCAGGCCCAGTGGGACTGTGTGAGCACCAAGTACAAGCAGAAGAAGCGAAATTACCAGAACTCTGGAGTGGCCATCTTGGTGGAGCTGAGGGTGAGCGTGGCCACTGCCACACACCCTCCCCGGAACTCTGTTGTCAGATGGACCCTCAAAGCCCTGTCTCCAATGCTTGGCAGTCCCTCTGTTTCCCCCAAAATAAGACCTCGCTGCACATTCAGCTCTAATGCATCTTTTGGAGCAAAAATTAACATAAGACCCAGTATTATATTATATTATATTATATTATATTATATTATATTATATTATATTATAGTAAAATAAGACCGGGTCTTATATTAATTTTTGCTCCAAAAGACGCATTAGAGCTGATTGTGCAGCGAGGTCTTATTTTCGGGGAAACATGGTACGTTGGGGAGGAAGGTAGGAGGAGCGGATGGTAGGCAGAGAAGGAAAATGGAGGAGGGGGTGCTGGCACTCAGGGGGCCTGGGGGCCTGAGAAGAGGGCTCTGGCTAGCACAGCCCCGCAGCCCGACCTGTTTCCTGTGATGGGGGCTCCTGGGCGGGCCCTGCTGACGCTGCTGTCTAGAAGCTCTACAGGGTGTCCTCTTTCCTGGACTACATCATGGGCGGCTGCCAGATCCACTGCACCATAGGTTCTTGGGCTGCACTCTCCACCTGGCGCCCCAAACGCCCCACGCAGCCAGTCACCAGGACGGTCACCTGGGCCATGGCTCCTGGTGGTCCCCCCACCCTGGACACAGCATGTTGGTTTGGCACCCGGGCCGTGTACAGAGAGCTGGGACACTGAGGCTGGGTCTGAGGCCCTTGTCCTGGTGCTAAGCCCTTTCTGTGCCTTTTCCTGAGGGGTCGTGCCCTGTGCAGAGCAGCTGGGCACCTGGGGGAAAGTAGACAGGACTCACCCTCGGCAAAAACACAGTCGCAGGGAAAACACGTAAGGGAAGAATATAGTGGGGCCTTTGCCAGCTGGGAGCAGCACAGCTGACAGGACCACGCTGGTGTGGCCCAGGCCTGACCCACGGGCACAAGTGGGGCTGGACAGGCAGTGTGTGTGCCTTCTGCGTCCCCTCCCGCTCGTTCTCGGTCAGACTCAGCTGACGGAAGTGACTAGGCCAGTGCACAGAACCCTCAGCTGCTCTCCCCAGGGCACTCGCTCGCTCCGGGGGCTCCCGGGAGCTTGGGGTGGCTGGGTCTGGCTTTGCTGGCCACCCTGGACATCTGTTCTCCTCAAATCGCCTTCTGACCCCACCCAGCCCCGAGGTGAGCCGGCCGGGCCCAGGGGTTCCTCACAAGGCGGCGGGAGCTGCTCAGAGACCCCCTGTGGCTGAGCAGCTTCCCAAACCTCGGTTTCCCTTCCCTGTCAAGTGGAGGGTGTGGGGCCCGTCTCAGGCCAGGTGGGAGCCGACTCCGGGATCATTGTGGGGGGGCTCCACAGGTGGCCATCGACTTCACAGCCTCCACTGGGGACCCCAGAACAGCTGCTCCCTGCATCACATCAACCCCTGCCAGCCCAACGAGTACCTGCAGGCCCTGGTAGCCGTGGGCGAGGTCTGCCAGGATTAAGACAGGTGCTCCCCTCCCCACTCCCGGCCTCCCCCCCACCCCCAGGCTCCTGCTCAGGGACCTGCCCAAGGCCAATAGTGCAGGGGCCACAGGGTGACGGCTGGGTGGCAGAGCCTGTGGGTGGGGTGGAGCAGATCAGAGCCCATGTGTCTGGGTGAGACTGGCCTTCACCACAGGGCCCCTTTCAGCCTTCACACAAACATGCAGGTCTGCGTCCCACTTCACAGAACAGTAAACTGAGGCCGTGGAGGGTTGAGCCCTCTCTGTCTGGGGCGCTGCTGGGGGCCGAGGTCCCACAGGCAGAAGACTGACCATTCCGAGGTCAGGCTGCCCCCTAGCAGGTGTCCGCTGGGCCTGGAGCAGAGGCAGGAGGAGGTGGGCTGGGGAGCAGCTCAGAGCCATCAGTGGGCTCGGCCTCACCTCCCTGCTCATGCTGTGCCTCAGGCTCCCCCTGTGGCTCGGAACAGGGCACGGGTTGGGCCACACGGGGGGGGCACAGAGTGCTGTCAGTGTCCCCCGAAGTGGCCCCACCCCTCCCTACACCCACCCGGGAACCAGGGACCCTGTGACAGGCATCCTCTCTTCCAGTGACAAGAGGTTCTCTGCTTTGGGGTTTAGAGCCTGAGTCCCTCTCAACTTTGAGGTAGGAGAGCCGGGATCCACCTCCCTATGTGCCCCTCCCCAGCAGAGGTCATCCTGGGTCTCTTTGTGCTGGGAACCGCTATTATGTGACCCTGTCTTTCCAGCCAGAGGGGCTAACCTCTGCCCCTAGATCTCTGGAGACAAGGAGAAGCAGGAACATTAGTTCAGAATCTCCCAGTTACAAATAACAGTTCAACTGGCTAAGCAGAAAACATGGTGATGGGGGGTATTTATTGATAATGCAGCTCGAAAGCTTCAGGTCCCACTGGATCCAGGGGCTGGGGAGGTGTCCAGGACGTGTCTGTGTCCCCGTGACTCCCTCCCACAGGGTCCCTTTCCACACGGTGGCCCCAGGGACTCCAAACTGACCTCTCCCAGTAAGTGGGGCCCTGGGGTCCTGGGAGGCTGAGCAGCTGACAAGTCCCTTTTGTGCCCACGCAGGAGTCCCATGACTTTGCCATCAATTTCAACCCTGAGGATGATGAGTGCGAAGGTAGGAACACAAAGGGGGCTGGGGCAGGGCTGCAGCAGCCACACTCCCTCCTCCCCCCACAGGAATCCAGGGTGTGGTGAACGCCTACCAGAACTGCCTGCCCGGGGTCCAGCTCTACAGCCCCACCAACGTGGCATCCATCATCTCCAAGGTGGCCCACATGGCAGCGGCGGAGGAGTGCACCGGGGAGGCTTCTGTACGTGCCTGGCATGGGCAGCACGGTGGGACTGGGCGTGCTGAAGGTGTGGGTGCCTTGGAGAGATGAGGGCAGGAGACGAGGTCAGCTGTGTGTGAGGTGGGGTTGTGGAGGGCACAGAGGCCCAGGGAACAGCCAGTGCAAAGGCCCTGAGGCAGGAAGGAGGAGACCATAGTGGTTGGAAGGGAGTGGAGACACAGGCCCAAAGCCGCCGGGCTCACTTCTGATCTGGAAAATTGTGCCCTGGTGGGGCCATGATTCTCTCCACCTGCCCGCACCACCCACAGCGTCTGTGTATTGTCCTGTTGCACATATATTGTCATTTTGTTTGCATGTGTTTCGTTTGCACAAATAATACTGTGCTAAGGGATGCGTGCTGCTTCACATGTCTCTGTGTTTTGTAGACCTGATTATGCTGCTGTGTGTGCTGCTGCTTTAAGTTTTTATTTTGAAAAAAAAAAACCATCAAATTTAGAGGAGGATGTAAAGAATAACATGGTTTTAGCATGTCATTCCCCTGGATGTACCAATCGCTGAGGTCTTCTCCTGGTCCCCCATCCCTCGTATCACTATTGTCTTCTTTCTGAACCAACTGAGAGCTGGCTGCCTACCCCCTGACACCCCCCAATTTTCCCTGTAGATCTGCTAACAGCAAAGGCATACTGTATGTGGCAATGGCCACACTGTGTGACAAAGGGCACACTGTGCATGACCAGGGACACACTGCGCATGACCAGAGGCACACTGCACATGGCCGGACACACTGCGCGTGGCCAGGGACACACTGCGCGTGACCAGGGACACACTGCGCGTGGCCAGGGACACACTGCACGTGCCCAGAGGCACACTGCACATGGCCGGACACACTGCGCGTGGCCAGGGACACACTGCGCGTGGCCAGGGACACACACTACGTGACCACAGCTCAACCCTCAAGACCCAGACATTGAAAGCAGCTCTCTCCTATTCTCAGCCTGCTCCCCATGTGTCCACATCTGCCATTCCTCCCAGGATCTGTCCTCTCTAAATTCTGTCCCTCAGGTCTCAGTATCCCTTCAGGGTGTGGGACAGGGTGTGGGACCCACAGATTTCTCCTTCTCTGGCCTCAGACCTGAGTTCAGATGCTGGCTCCTCCAGCCTCAGCCTGCCCACCTGTAAGCTGCGGGCATGGCAGCGTGTGCCTTGGAGTCGGTGAAGCTAGAGTCTCAGGCTCAGGCGGTGGACAGCATGCGCCATGGAGCATGGGCTCAGGGACGCTGGCAGTCACTCCCAGGCCCTGGGGGAGGCCGTGGGGGAGATGCAGCTGCCCTGCAAGGTCTCCCAGGCCCCCCCTCCCCTGTGCCCAGCAATACTACATTCTGCAAATCCTGACGGACAGCGTGGTGAGCAATACGGCAGACGTGCGGGAGGTCATCGAGCATGCCTCCCACCCGCCCACGTCTGTCATCATCGCAGGTGTGGGCAACACTGGCTTCACGGATACGCAGGCCCTGGACAGGGTGGAGCCGCCGGTGTCCCTCACTGCCCGAGGGGCGAGCCCACAGCCCGAGACATCGTGCAGTTTGTGTCCTTTCGGGAGCTCAAGAAGGTGAGTGCTCAGGTGTCCGGCCCCGGGGAGTTGCTGTCCCAGCAACTGTGTGCCAGGCTCTGGGTCCAGCGGCTGGTCCCACCTCAGCCCCATAGTAGGAGACACAGGCGCTGAGCAGACGGAGCCCGAGACACCCTCTATCCTCCCTTTTGTGACTGGGACCCCAGCAGCTTTCAAGCACCCAAAACCCTTTCTATTATGAAAAACATCAGACCCACACAAAGGAGAGAGTGGGCCCTGGGACTCCACCATGCAGTTTTCCACAATCACTTCCAAACCTCTTTGTGACACAGTAAGAAATGCACATCACATGAACACACATGAAGGAAATTTGTCACGTGTGGACACACATGTGGACACACACTCGGGCTTGACTGAGGGCGTGTGGGGGCGAGAGCCTGGGCCATAGGGTGGCTGGGGTCACTCAGAACAGTGTCGCAGCCCCTCAGATGCCACTCGCATGCCAGCTGCTGTCTGGACTGCTGGGGGCATTGCACTCCATATTTTCAGGTCTATATGCCACCAGGTCAACTCCTGGCTGATTTCACGACCCCAGAGGTGGAGACCACTGTGTGACAGGTGGGGCTGTAGAGGATGAGGCTGGGGTGTGACCAGTGGGGGTGCAGGGGTAAGCACCTTGTCACCACCCCACACGTGTGTGCTGGCCAAGGTGCCCAAGCAGCTGGTGGCATATTACAGCCCCAAGGAGCTGCCTCCACGAGGACTCACTGCCCGTGCCCGAGACGGTGGGCCAGGCTGCGTGCCGTCTGGGCGCCAAGAAAGAGCTGGGCAGCCAGGGGAACACCCCGTCTCCAGCAGCCCTGGGGTCCCTCAAGTCACCCTGCCCCCGACCTTCCAGAGGCCTCCTGTCCCCCAGTGCAGGCCCATCCCCACCCCCTAATCCTGTGATCCTCCTCCCTGGGCTGGCCTCTGCAGCCCCCAAGGCCAAAGGATGAAGAAATGCAGGACCTGGGAAGCCAAGCAGCCCGAGCTGACGCTGTGGCCCGGCCCCAGGAGAGAGCAGGAGGGGGCTTGGGGGGGCAGAGGGGAGCTTCCTGCTTTGCAGCTGGTCTTCATGGGGAGGGACCAACAGGCTGCATCCCAGTCCCTGAGCAAACCCGGGCGCCCCAGGCCCGTCCCCACAGTCAGGTTGTCCGTTGTCCCAGCTTGTACCCCTTTCTCTCCCCTTGCTGCCCCTCAGTAGGGGCTCAGGACTAATAAAGTGTCACCTTTCCCTTGCAGGAGTTTGTGCCTTTACTGCCCTCACCCTCCCTCCCCACCCCTGCAGCAGAGGAGGGGTGGGGCTGGAAGAATGTGCCCTCCCAGCCTCCATCCTGAAACTGGGAATCTTCTAGACTCAGACTCACTGGCACCTTCCTGGACTGAATGCAGGGCCCTCCCAGGAATGCAGCACTGGACCCTGGGAGGGCCAGAGGGCACAATGGTGCCCCACTACCAAGTGGCCTCCCCTCAGCCTCCTGTGACCCTAGGCCAAGATCAGGTGGGGACAGGCTGCCAGGCAGGGCCTCCGTGTGACTCCAGCCTGCTTTACTTGGTTTACATCCTATGTGCTCAGTCACAGGTGGTGAGGGGACACCAGCTCTCAGAGCCCCCAGCCTGTGTGTAGGCTTCCAGTTGAGATTTCCCCTGATTTTCTTGTCTGGGAAAAACAAATTAATCCTGACCCTGAATCCAGGCCCAACCCCCATCCAATCAATCCATCCACGATCCATCTACCTGTCATCCAACCACCATCCATTCACCCGTCCATCAATCCATCCACCTATCCACCCATCCTCTGTCCCTCCATCCATCCACCTATCCATCCATCCATCTGTCCATCCATCCATCCACCTATCCACCCATCCTCTGTCCCTCCATCCATCCACCTATCCATCCATCCATCTGTCCCTCCATCCATCCACCTATCCACCCATCCTCTGTCCCTCCATCCATCCACCTATCCATCCATCCATCTGTCCCTCCATCCATCCACCTATCCACCCATCCTCTGTCCCTCCATCCATCCACCTATCCATCCATCCATCTGTCCCTCCATCCATCCACCTATCCACCCATCCTCTGTCCCTCCATCCATCCACCTATCCATCCATCCACCTATCCATCCATCCACCTATCCCTCCATCCATCCACCTATCCATCCATCCATCTGTCCATCCATCTATCCACCTATCCATCCGTCCATCTGTCCCTCCATCCATCCACCTATCCATCCATCCATCTGTCCATCCATCTATCCACCTATCCATCCGTCCATCTGTCCCTCCATCCATCCACCTATCCACCCATCCTCTGTCCCTCCATCCATCCACCTATCCACCCATCCTCTGTCCCTCCATCCATCCACCTATCCATCTATCCATCTGTCCATCCATCTATCCACCTATCCATCCGTCCATCTGTCCCTCTATCCATCCACCTATCCATCCATCCATCTGTCCATCCATCTATCCACCTATCCATCCGTCCATCTGTCCCTCCATCCATCCACCTATCCATCCGTCCATCTGTCCATCCATCCATCCACCTATCCCTCCATCCTCTGCCCCTCCATCTGTCCACCTCTCTACCTTTCCCCCGCTTTCCTCCATCATCTATCATTAATCTATCACCCTGGGCTCTATTTTTAGCTCCTGATTCATTATCTCCTGTTAAGCAGGGACTATGGGCGTTGCCATGATTACCTGCCTACTACTGGATTCCAGAAAGGCCGATGTTAGTCTTTTTGGGAGTGGAGAGGACATCAGAGGAGCAGCCCCTCCGTGCACATCTGGGAGTCAGCAGAGAGTGCGGGGGAGGGGACTACGGGCAGGGAGAGGTTGGGGTCCAGCGCAACACGGGCAGTGAGGGTGCGAGAAGGGGCGGTTTGGGTTAAGTTTTTAAGAAAGAAAGAAACAGAGACTTAATACAGTTAAATCTCTCAGTCTCAGAGGACTGGGGTCTCTCAGTCTCAGAGGACTGGAGCCCAGAATAAGGCCGACTGGAGGTTTTTATTGATAGCTATACAAATACAAGAAAGTAACATTGTGTCTTACAAGGTCTGTGAGACTCATACATCATAGCAGAAAAATGTTTATTCCAATCACCCTTTGTCTGTAAACAGCTGAAGCACAAGGTCCCATGATGTCTTAATTACGGTATGTACCTTCTCAGGGTCAAGTCTCTCATATTGTAACAGCTCCGTTGAGATCAGTGGAGAGAACTGATCTTTATTGTGTTTATGACTTCTGTCACAAACAGGTGCAAGGGAAAAGCCAGAGCCGGCAACAGACTTTCCCAGGCAGGGGGAAGGGGAGGCAAGGCCCCTTCCCATATTTTTCTAAGGCAGCTCATTAGGGGTCCCCACTCGGTTCCGCCTGGCTTAGGTTGTATCTCCTGTGAGGTATCTTACCCGTCTTTGGCTGCAAACCATCATTTGGGGACCAGACAGAGAGACATAAGGTGTAAACACAAGGATGGAACAGAGTCCCAGAAGGCACAGTCTTACAGACTCTTCTTTCCTTAAGGAAAGACACGGGGGGACAGTTGGCTAGGCTGCTGTGTGACTACAGGGTCTCAAGGTGACAAGGCAAGTGCCAAGCTACGTCCTGACCCAGCCACTGAGTCCTGGGACCGGAACGTGGTTTCAGCAGCAGGACTCAGGGGCACAGCACTGAGGTTGGTCAGTGGAGCTCCTGGGGTGGCAGAAGGCACAGAGGGGTCAGCTGAGAAGAATGGGAGGGGTCCAGCACAGCACAGAGACAGCAGTGGTGGCCCTAGGGAGCAGCCTTCAGGCAGGGCAGGGCAGGGGACGTGCTGAGCTGGGTGTGGAGGGAGGGAGGGAGGGAGGGTCTTCCGGGAACTGTTGCCTCAGTGGGTTGTAGCCACTCCCAGACACATCAGGCAGGCAGGAAGTGGAGGGCAGCCAGAGGCAGCCAAAGAGGACGCCCCCGGGGACAGCAGGCTTGGACGGGAGGACAACAGAGGTAGTAGCTGTGGGGTCCGGCCCATGGGCAGGCTGGGCTGGGCATATGCAGGTGTGTGAGGGGCTGCTTGGGGTGGGCGGTCAGGCAGGCAGCCCCCAGCTCAGCTGGAAGGACGCCCAGCCTGAGAAGGCAACCCACCTATGCCCAGAGGCACGTAGAATACTAAGTGGTCACTACCCCGGGCATGGTCGGGCACACACCCTGCCTTGGCTTGCACAGCATTCATGCCTGCCTCCTCTGTAGCAGCAGCCCAGTTTCCCTTTGGGGACCCCCCACTGCTTGGTCGGTGCATGTACTTAGCGGGCCTACTGTCCAGGTCCCAGGGTGGACACCAGACCTGGCCAATCAGAGAGCACTCTGTCCCCTGGCCACAGTGACTGGCCAGGGTGGGCATGTAACCTGACATGACCAATGATAATTGGTTCTGGGGTTTTGTTGACCTTTGGCCTTTCCTCCAGTTGCTAAGCTGGTGGGATGGGAGCCAGGAGCTGCTGGTGACAACTCTGCCACCACACGGGTAGGGCTCACCTGGGAATGAAGCCGACACAGAGGAAGCAGACCAGAGAAACAGGCCTGGGAGGCACCAGAATCAGGCTCCTGAGCCCAGACTTCCCGTTAAGGGAGCCATGCGTCCAATTTCTGCTCAGGCCAGCGGGGATGGGTTTCTGTTGCTTGCCACCCAAAATCTGGCCCAGAAGGATGACCAGTACTCCCATTTCACAGACAAGAAAAGCAAGGCTCAACAGTTAAGTGACATGTTAAGTGACCTGCCCAGGGTCACACAACTAGTCAGTGACAGAAGCAGGACCCACCAGCTCCCTGGATTTACAACTTTTGCTACAATATCTTCCATGAAGGGACATGACACCCAGCCCTGAAATCCAGAATGGCCCCAGGCCTAGACGGTCAGAAATCCCGCTAGCTGGTGTGGGGAGCTGCACGTGAGGCTGACGGGTCCCCCGTTCTTCAGCACCACTTGGGACCTCAGTCCAGCTCATTACAGCACCAGATGTGGGTTTTCTCAGAAAGTGTGCACTGGGCAAGGACCCCACAGCCACTGTGGGAGCCACCCGGGACCGGCTTGCTCTCCAGAAGTTGCCTCCAGCACACTGTCTGCAGTGGCCCCGTCCAGAGTCAGGCTGGACACCAGCACCAGCTTCCAACGGCTGCGTCACCTTGGATACGTCACCTCAGTTCAAGCTTCATTCCTCATCTGTCACCTGGGGGTCTGGCAGCTTTAAATCCTTGATCACCTGTCCCATGGAGAGGTGTGGGGTGGATGTGCCTTTTCCCTGACTCCGGGCAGATGTGGGTCCTTTGTGACTTCCATGGCTTGGTCGTGAAATGCCACCCTGCTGCCTTGCTCACTGGAGACGCTGGCTCTCGAGCCTCAGGCCACGCGGCGAGGAGGCCCCCGACAGCCGCCCTGAGTGAGCCTCATCCACTGACATCCTCCTGCGTTTCAGGAGAGAAGCGACCCCAGAACCTCCGGCTCGGGCCCTCCTGCACCGGGCCCACAGAAGGGTGGGGGTCCACAGTGCTGGCCTTCGCTGTAAGCACCACATTTCAGACTGATTTGTTAGACAGCAGCAGACAACAGACACGCCGTCCTCGCAGGACGATGTGAGGGCCTTGTGAGGGCCGATGGGTGCCACTCAGGTGCTGGCACTAGCGCATGTTTAGCAAGTAAATACCAGCTGTGCAGACACCCCCTTGGCTGCAAACCTGCCTGCTGTGCTGCCTCACTCTGCAGGGGAGACAAGGACTCTGGGTGCCTGTCCCCACCCCCAGGGCCTGTGCTACCATCCTGAGTCAGCCGTGGGGGGGGGGATGGGCAGATCTGCACAGAGGCTGTTCTTTCTTCTGCTGCGGAGAGGAAGCAATTGTGACTAAGCATTTATAATTGGTGCAGGGGCCGCAGGGCTGCTGACTGACGCACAGCCCTTGGCTCAGAGGCCGGGGTGGAAGCTGTGTTCCTTGCCGCCTCCCCCCGCCACCCCGCCTCTCCCCACCGCTGCATCCAGGGCCCTTGTCCAGTGTGGACCCTCTCCCCCGTCCAGAGATACAGCAGCTTCCGACCCCCCACGTGTGAGGACTTCCTGTGCTGAGGGGCTGGCCAAGCTTGGCACAAACGTGACTCACTGCCTTGAGTCCTCACAACAGCCCCACATGGCCGCCCGCTGTGAGCGGCATTTCACAGAAGGGGTTCGGCGGGGACACAGCTGGGAGGGCAGGGAGGGGTCCTGAGCTGGGCCTTGCAGGCTGGTTCCCAGGACTCAACACCCAGAGCTAGCAGGCCTTTGCCATATGAGTGTGTGTGTGCACGTGTGTGTGCGCGTATGTGTGCATGCATGTATGTGTGTGCACGTGGGGAATCCTTGTTGTCGGCTGGTTTCCTGAGGCCTCTTTCCAACCCCAGCCACTCTGGGGCCAGCCACACTCAGCTCCCTTTAGGTGGCTCTCTTTGGACGCTGGGAGTCAGCCAGACCAGGTGTGTGGGCCACGGTGGGTCATGCGGGACCTCATGTCCTGCCCAGGATGGACGTTTCCTGGGGCCACTCAGTGCTGCCCAGGACATCCCTGAGAACATGCGATGTGCACATATCAGACCAGCAAGACCTTCCCTGCCTGGGAGGCCATGAACAAATTTAGCCCATCCAGCCAGGGCAGGGAGGGCCCGGGAGCAGGTCCCTGGGCTGTGGTGGCACGAGACGCATCCTGGGCTGCCCGGCTGAGGCTGGGGAGAGCGAGAGGCAGTGGGCCTCTGCAGAGCCTCCCTCGTGGCCCAAGTGCTGCTTGTGTGGCTGTCCCTCAGGCCAGATGGCGCAGTGGCCTGTCTGGCTCTGGACACTGGACATGCTATGCTGAGGAGTGACACATGGAGACTCAAGGTGTCTGTGGGGAGAACGTGGGCTCTTTGTCCCCATCCGGCCCAGCTGACTGCGTCTGGCTCCTCAGCAGATGGGCGAGAAGTGGTGGGCACAGCATCTAAACAGCCGGACAGAGGGAGGCACAGCTGGGCAGGAGGCCGGCAGTGGGAACAGCGCCAACATGCGACCTCGCCTTCGTCAGACTCGGAGCCAGTCCATGGCCTAGCATGTCCCGTGTCTCCTCCTGGGAGCGGAAAGTGCGGCCACCCTTTGTTTGAGCAGGAGGAAGTGCGTAGGGCGGGACCCTCTGCTCAGCTACCCAGCCGGGGGTCCAGGTGTGAGCAGAGGCCCTGCCTGGTCTCAGCTCACCCTCAGGAGCCGGTGCGGTGCGCTCGCCTTCAGAAAAGGAGAAGTGCTGGCATGTTGTCCAAAGCCGCCCCTTCTCACCACATCCAGGGCCTCGCTGAGGGCAGCCAGAGGACCTGGGACACGAGCAGGTGCTCAGCGCCCTTCCTCACACAGGGCATCCTTATTGGCGCGGCCGGGGGCAACCAGGGCCTCCATGGCTGCTGGGCGAGCACTGCCGCCACTGTGGACAGCTGCCTGCAGACCCCGTCCCGTCACAGAGGACAAGGGCTGCATCGCACCCACCCGAGGGACTGGCCCAGTGTGTGATGGGCTGAGTGGCCCACAGCCACGTCCTGTTGGAGGGCCAGCCAGTCCTTTATGTGGTCAAACCTAGACCCATATAAGCCCACGGCAGAGGCCGACGGAAGTACCAGGCCCAACCCACCCCCCACAGAGACAGACAGAGAGACACACAGACACAAGGCTGGCAACCCCATCAGCACAGGGCCCTGGGAGACGGGCAGGATGCTGAGCGGAAAAGAAGGCTTCCGGGGCAAGACAGCCCACCCGCCCCTTCCTTCCTCAGCCCCTTCCCCTGGACCCGCTCCTTTTCATCTGCAGCCCCTCTGTCCCCACAGTCAGAGAACACAGGGCTTCTGCAGGCTGACACGGGGCATTTTCACTTCCCAGGGACAGGCAGGTGGCTGGGGTGGGGCCGGTGCAGCTGTGAGGTTGGTGAAGAGCCCGTCCAGGCCAGGCGTGCCTGGCTGGGGACAAGCCTGCATCACGAGACCACGGTGAGTGGGCTGGGGGTCAGTGGGCCAGGGCTCAGGGTGCTGCCGCCCAGGGAGGTGCTGTACTGAGGGGAGATGACCTGAGAATCCACGCTGAGCCAGGGGCACCGCCCGGAGACGAGGACCCGGAAACATGGGATTCCGGGTGGTGAGGGGCTGTGGTCCACCCCTCACAGGTGGGGAGCAATGTGTCCTGGCTCAGTGCCCCTCCTGGCACCATCTTTGAATCAAGAGCCCCCCTCTGTCCTCAGGCCGCGGGCCGGACCTGCGAGGCCCCTGAGGACGCCCTCCCACAGCTCCTCCCACCCTCCTCCTGGATGCAGCTCCCGTGATAAATTGCGTCGGTGGGGGATTTGGGGGTCCCATCACTTATGCAGCCGTTTTCCTGGGGGAAGTGTTGTTGGCCTGTGTCCAGCAGCAGGAAGGAGGCAGTTTGGGGTCCAAATGGAAGGGGTGCCCGGTGCCCCATACGTGTCCTCTCCGGGCCTGTCTCCTGTCCATAAAAGGACAGATTTACTGATGGGTCCTGGTGTATCTACCATCACTCGGGACTGAGGGGGCAGGTGCGGGGCCAGGTGGGTCCCCTCTGTCCAGGTCGTGACACCGGGGTGGGGTCAGCAGAGGCAGGTCGGAGAGGCCTCCTAGGGTGGAACCAAGGGCACCCAGGCTCCTCGAGGGACAAGGCAGGGAGGCCTCGGGCCCCCCTCTCTCACTGTCCTGGGTGTTTCAACAACATAAAAATAGTAGCAGTGGTCGCCATACAACTGGAACGTCTGGAAGCCTGTAGCCGGGGGCGCGCAATCTGTGCCTCAGTGTCCAGGCTAACAGCACCTGGGCAGCTCTCGGGACCCTGAGAGTCTGCCGAGTGCGAGTGCTGGTCCCACAGGGAAGTAAGTGACCTCCGTGGTCACCCCCCCCAGGAACCTGGCCAGCCACCAGAGGGCAGCCGTGGGACATCCATGGGGGGGAGAAGAGCCACAGGGTCACCGGAGGCCACCTGGGGATGGGATGCCGGTCTGAGGAGGACAGGCAGCCCCGAGGGGGACCGACCTGGAGCTCCTGGCCTCAGCCCTTGAGTGTCCACCATCCTCAAGCGGAGTCTCAAGCTCTTGGCCCATTTCACAGACAGGACACTGAGGCTCCCGCACAGCCCTTAAGAGTCCCGGAGCATTTTCACACGTGTGTGTCCTTCAAATCCAGAGTGTCCCCACTCTACACTCTAGAGGACAGGGCTGGCTGCAGTGGGAGTCCCCTGCCCGGCCCAGCAACTTTGGTGCCCCGTGTGGGCAGCTGGCCGGGCTTCTGAGGTCATGACTGGAATCCCTGTCTCTGAGCTAAATAAGGGGCTGTACATGCAGGGCAGCGCCCCAGGACAGCAGGTGGCTTTCAGCAGAGAAATCTGCTGATGGAGCCGCGACGCCCCAGATCTCAGAGGCCCTGGGCCAGGGCGGCCCCCGGACAGGACATGGAGGGCACTCTCAGAATTCACCTGGAGGTGTCTCACACACTCAGATGCATCCAAGTCCAACAACCAAAGTTCACGTGGGGACGCCCGGAGCCCCCGGGGGTGGTCAGGGTAGGGTGTTGGGTCTGCTCCCCACCCTGGCGGGCTCTCTGTCCACACAGGCTCCAGGCCAGGCCTGGTCTGGATGCTGAGGACAGTGGGAGTTGTACAAGGGGGGCTCCTACAAGGCAGTAGACGAGACAGTGAGGAACCCAGGGAAGGGGTGGGAGGCACGGGGTGTCTGCTGCTCCGCCAGACATCCCTACAAAACACGCCAAATGTAAAGGCCAGAATTCCAAGCCTGCGCAGCAGAGACTTACGTCACAGGGAGACTTCCCCGGGGCCTCGCCCAGGAAGCTGGCCCTGCCGACCGACTTGAGCCACGCCAGCCCCATCCTGGTGGCCCCCGTCAGGCCTGACTGCCACACTGGGGTTGTTTCCTTCCTGCCTTTCCCTGCAGGCACAGAACTCGCATGTGACAGTCTGGGGAACCCAGGGCCCCTCAGCCACAGAAAGAATGCAGATGCCACCTCCTGGCGGCTGTGAGCTCCTCTGGAAGCCTCGCCAGGGGGCCGACACCTGGGGCTGGTAGACACTGCCCACCGTGGAGGCGTCCTCCTTAAGCTGGCCATCCGGTCCCTCCCTTAACCTCACTCAGTGTTTTCTCTCGGGGACTTTTTTCCCCTAGGGCCACACAGATGAGGCAGGCGCCCCTGCAACCTGCCTAGCCCCTTGTCCTGGATCCCATCAGGGGTCCTGGCCCCCAGGTGGGGGCGGGCCATGAGCACTAGAAGCAGACCAGCTCTAAACGAGGGCCCAGGGTGGGATGCCCAGGGGACATGCAGCCCCTCCTCTGGCCTCTGGGATCATGGCCCTGACTCAGCTGCTCCCTGGGTCTTGGCTCCATGCTCTGTTCCCAGCCGGCCCTGTCCAGGCAGAGGGTCAGGGAGCTAAGGCAGAGGGTCAGGGAGCTAATTTGCTCCCGGTCACAGTGGGCGGCCCCCACAGCTCTGCCTGGATCCCCTCCTCCATTGTAGCCCCCCTGAGCTCTGAGGTGAGGACCATCACTGTGTCCCCACCCCCCACGTCAGGCATCTGAACCCCTCATGGCAGCATTCCGGCTGGGACCTGCCCCCTGCTGAGAGACTGTGACTGTGCAGAGGCTGGGCCTGAGGCGGGCTGTGCATCCCCGCAGTGACCCCACCCCGGCTGCTGGGACCCCGGGTGGGAACGGGACAGCCTGCTGCCCACCAGAGCCCACCAAGGTGTGCCCCTCACCCTAACTTTTGGAAGCACTTGGTGAGGCCAGCCCCCAGCTGGGCCAAGTCCCCACCCAGACCTTCCCTTGATTTCGAAAGTCCCTGTGGCTCTGCCAGCGGACATTCCGATCCATGACCGCTCTTGATCCTTCATAGCTGGGAATGTGGGGAGAACAGCCCCCACCGCCATTGCATGGACACCAGAGCCCCCAGCCCCTGGGCCAGGCTGCAGGCAACCTGTTGGTAGATTGGGAACGAGGGTGGTGGGCAGGGGGCAGGGCACTAGAAAAAAATACCTGGTTGGAACCCCTGTAGCCTCAGGCTGACAGCTGTGACGGGTGCGGGGGGGGGGGGTGGGGGGGGCCCAGCACATAGCCCCCTCCTCCCATCTCCGAACTCAGCCCTCGCACCTGATGCCAGCAACTGGCCTGAGACAGCCCCCATGTCACTGCCTGGGGGACCCCGATTCCTTGTCCCCAGCACAGCTTGTCCAGGCCTGTGTGGCCCGGGCCCAGGAGGACCGAGCACACGCATGCCCACTGAGGCCTCATTTGCGTCTGCAAAAACTCGAGCCAGCTGACATGTGTGGGGCATTAGCCCCTATCCTGCCTCTGCTCTCGGTGACGGTGACGGGGCACTGCAAAAGCCCCGGGGGACATTTTTTTAAGAGGTGGTTTTCTTTTGTGCAAGGGAAGCTGGAAAATTCAGGGGAGGGATGGAATTTGAGAAAAACAGCAACAAACCCCCAAGCATCGTGACCTGAGAGCAGAGCAGCCCTGAGGCAGGTTTCCTGCACTCAGCACCCCTTCCTGCTTGTGGTAAGTCTTGGGGGGGCCGGATGGGCTGAGGGCCTGGCACTGTGACCATCCCAGCACTGGGGGGTCACTCGGCTAGTGGGCACCTGCTATGTGCCTAGGGAGACCTCTAAGTTTGGACGGGGCAGAGGGCCAGAGAGGGGAGGGCCCAGCAGGCTGGAGTCCTGGCGCTCTCGGGTGATGGAGGGAGGGAGACGGAGCGAGGGAGCCGGAGCCAGGGGCACTGTTTCAGGCAGAGGGTAAGCGGGTGGCTTCTGGGGTGGGGGAGGCAGTGACATAAGGCGGAGCCACCTCCTCTCCAGCAGACCCTGAGGGAGGAACCCCTGCTGTGCAAGTGGGGCCACAAACCAGGCAGCCATTCTAGGGAGACTGGGGGATGGGGTATGACCCCAGGAGGGACATGGAGAAGCCACCAGCCTGTGAGCTGCAAATTCTTCAGGGTCTGGGGCTCAGCTGGAAGAGCCAAAGTCGGGGCTGGGTCACCTGAAGGCCCCCCGTCTGCTGGGGCCTAGCAGGGCTGTTGGCAAGAACAGCGTTGCCAGGTTCCCAGGGGACGTTCCAGGAGCCAGAGCCAGGTGGCTGCACAGTGGTCACACCTGCCACCGCCTGTGGATAGAGAGCTCAGCGTCATACTGCCAGGAGCACAGGTGGAGTGAGAGGGGCTCCTGCGGCCACCTGCAGGAAACGCAGCTTACCACAGCCAAACCCAGGGCTGCCAGACTCCAAGGCACTCGCCCCTCCCGTCTGCTCCCCTGAGGGTGACAGGGGGGTGCCCCACACAGTGAAGTGACAGGTGAGGAAACGGGAATTGGAAACAGCACCAAGATCGGATGTCGGGCTCATGTTGTTCTCTGACATCAGGCACCATCTGTCTGTCCAAGTTCGGCCCTTTGCTCATTCTCCACAGAGGCTGATGTTGGGGCTGCTGGACCCCAAACACTGAACCCAGGTGATAGAGGTCTCTAGGTGGTTGAGGACCAAAGGCCAAAGATCCAGATAAATGAACAATGAAAAGTGAGTCAGGGGCCCGGCCCGGTGGCTCAGGTGGTTGGAGCGCCGTGCTCCTAACGCCGAGGTCACCGGTTCGAATCCCACATGGGCCAGTGAGCTGTGGCCTCTACAGCTAAGATTGTGAATAACAGCTGGAGCTGGGCTGCCGTGAGCAGCCGGTGGCCAGCGTGAGTGGCCGGCAGCCGGCGAGAGCTGCTGTGAGCTGCTGTGAGCGGCCAACCGACAACTGGTGACCGACTGTCTCAGGCGGGGTGGGGAGCGCAAGGCTCATAATACCAGCCTGGACCAGGGAGCTGTGTCCTACACATCTAGACTGAGAAACAATGGTTTGAACCGGATCGGGGGGAGGGAGGTGGAAGAAAGGGGAGAAAAAAAGTGAGTTGGGGAGATGGGCTATCCGGTCAGCAGAAGACTAAAAATGCCTAGCAAATTGTTTCTGTAAAAGAACTGGTGCCAAGGGCAGGGCAACACCAGAAACCACTCCTGAGACATGAAATACACAATTCCCAAAAGGAAATGTGAGGAGCAAGCACAGGGAGACAGGCCGAGGCCACCTCCTAGCACATAGAATAAAAGCGGAAGGAAACGTCAGCAGGAGAGAGAAATACCGGCTGAACCTGGGCATCCAGCCTGCGGGGCAGCAGTGCCAGGCAGGACACAGGAGGAGTTTGGGGCGCGGCCCTGGACAGAGGCACAGGGACCCCTCGGCTGAGCCGGTCACCTGACAAATGGAGCCTGAAGCTGAGGCTCATCCCTGAGAAGGTGCAGAACCCACGGCTACCAACAAAGAAGTGGACTCAAAGCAAGTCTGGACTCGGCACCCACCACGCGGATGCCAGACCACTGGGCCCTCCAGCGCCGAGGGGACTGGCTTGCAGCCCAGGCCTGAGTGTCTGGCCCTACTGCTGCTCAGCCACAAGGGCCGAGCGAGGACACACAGACACTCGCGGACTCGGAGGTTTAGTCCCCATGTGCCACTGCTGGGGACACGTGATGCCCAGAAGCCGAAGAGAAGGGAGACTCGGAGCTGGAAGGGACTGGGACCCGTGGAGCAGAGCACAGACTGGGAGGCTGTGGACGGAAAGAAAAGGCGACAGAAAGGCAGGGTGAGCAAACGCCTGGGGCCAGACGCTTCCCTGTGGGCTGCAAAAGGCCCATTGTGAAGCAGGACCCCAGTGGCTTCCGTTCCACAGACTGAGGCCGAGAGATGGGACCAGCCCACTGGGCACTCACCTGGCCGCCAGTCCGAGAGAAATTATGTGAGGCGAGCACACAGGCCTCCCAGCTGCACCTGGGCCCTGCTCCGACTGTGTCAGCCCACCGTCCCCAGCTGGAGTCCTGTCATGTCTGAACACGGTGCTCTGGGCCCCCCACATGGTGTGGCTGAGTGGCCTTGAGCCCTCTCCAAGTAGCACCTAAGGGCACATGGTCACGACCCCAGCTTAGCTCCCAGAAATGCTGTCCTGTGAGCCACTTGCGAGAACCCTCCAGCCACTGTGAATGTGCCGGTGAGACCATAGCCGTGGGGTGCCGTGTTGGAGCCGGGGGCAAAAAGGCTCTCAGAGTACTAGCCCTTTATTTAAAAGTTGTGTGATTTGTTCATCTGCGCAGTTTTACTTTTTCAAATATTGCATTAAAGTACTACCTGCCGCGATGACTGAGGTTCTGGCAGCCCCACTTTGAAACTGGTACCTGAGGGCGGGGCTTTGCTCTCCCGACGCTCCTCCAGCCCGTGCCTCCTGACATTGCACAGGTGGAAGGGCTGTGCCCGTATGCAGGCTGGGGGCTGAGTGGACGCAGCCCAAGCCTGTTAGGGCTAAGGGAGGTGGGCAGGGAAGCCGGGCATCTGGAACGCGGTGTCAGGCTCTCAGACCCCAGAGCCTGCCTGGCGTGTGGGGCCCAGCCGGATAAGGACCCTGGCTCCATGGGAACGTTGGCACTCCAGGTTTCTGACCCAAGCCCCAAAGTCCAGCCTGTTCGGTCAGCAGCCTGTAGTGGGAACGTGGGTCCCAGTGAGGCCAGGAACACGGCTGCAGACCCCCAGCACTGGGGAGGTGTGTGGAGCAGCTTCTGAACGACTTTCAGTTCTTGTTTGCAGACCTCAGGCAGATTCCGTCCCGAGGGAGGCCGAGATGGCCGCCTCTGAGCCTCATCCTTCCTCTGGACCCTGGCGCCTCCCCGGGGCGATCACCTCTTACTAGTCCTCCTACTGGCGCCTCCCCGGGGCCGACCGCCTCTTACTAGTCCTCCTACTGGCGCCTCCCCGGGCCGACCGCCTCTTACTAGTCCTCCGCCTGGCCCAGACAGCAACGCCCAGCCCTGGACCTCGGACTTCCTCCTATCCACCCTCGCCGGGAATGTGCTGACGGCTGATAAATGGGCAGCTTCTGGCGCAGTCTTCTGAACAAAGGCCTCTGCGTTCCCTCTCCAGCCCAGCTCGTCCTCTGGTGCACAGGTCAGCCAGGCCGGGAGCAGCGGCAGAAGCAGGCTCCTGGGGACTGTGTCATGTGGAGCAGCTGGTGGCTCTTGCCCCTGGTGGCCGTCTGCACTGCAGACCGGTTCCGGGAAGAGGCCGAGAGAATTATGCGGAGCACACCTGTCATTGATGGGTAAGCGGCCACTCGAGGGGCAGGGACTGGGCCAGGGCCGGGGCTGGGGGGATGTAGGAGCAAATGCCCCTAAGCTGAGGCAGGCACTGGCTTGTCTCTGCCTGGACTCAGTTTTTCCAACTGTAACACAGGCCGCGGTTCTTTGTGGGGTCTGTAGGGAATGCAGCAGGGAGGAGGCACATGCCAGGGCCCCCAGGGTGCTCCAAAACCTGGCCCCACCCATACCCAGGGGCCAGACCCCAGCTCAGAGTGGTAGCTGGGGCTGGGGAGGTTGGGGGCCTGGCCGGGGTCACACCTTCCAGCAGCCACAGCATTTGCACAGTGGAAGCTGCAGATGAGGTGGCATCTGGCACAGGCCCCTGAGGCCACTCTCGACCCTCCTCCTAGAGACACTTTCCCACGTCCACCCCCCTGTATGCACCTGGGTGTGACCCGTCAGCGGCATGGTCAGCTTGACCTCACTGCAATGCTTGGGGGTGTCTCACACTTCAAGGCCCCAAACCAAGCTCCTGCAGCCCCACTTCCAGCCAAGACCCAGGTGACACCTTGTCGCTCCTTCTCTGAGGTCTCAGCCAACCTGGCAGTGCCTGTCCCCTCCACGTCCCAAAGCATCTGCACTGAATGCTGTTCCACCCTATACTTGGCACCTTGTGAGCTGCTGACTCTCCCCTACTTCTGGCCAGGGTGTGGTTCCAGCCCTGACACAGAGTGGATCTTGGAGACATAAACCCCACTCTTTCCTTCCGGCACAGGGCCCCCTGCCTGTGGCTCCCGGGCAGCTCACAGGGCCCTCCCTGCCGCCCACAGTCCTCGGTGCTGCAGGCAGGCCTCACCTCACACTGTCCACTTTTGAGCCTTCCAGGACCCCTGTGTGGAGCCTGTGTGCACCTACCCGGGAATGGCGCTGGCACACACTGTGCTCTCAGGGTTGGGGTACGAAGGAGAGCTCTGCGGGTGCTGGGTGCACAGTCAGGCTCATATGTGTGCAGTCATCACTATTTTTTTGGACAAAAAGCTCTTCAAGGAAAGCAGAAAAAATAGGGAGCTGCAGGGCCTGGGGGAGGACAGGGGAGGGGGCAGGGTGCACCTGGACCCTCTGTCCCCTGTCGTCCTCTCTGCTTCCAAGGGCCCTTCATGGTCTCTGTACACATACTCAGGGGCCGGCAGTGGGAGCCAGGGCAGCTGCTCCTCATTCTGGGGGCTCAGGTATCTGGGCACAAAGAAGGGTCCAAGTTCAGGTGTTGGGGCTATCCAGAGGACCACGTGAGCAGCAAGACGGCTCAAAGAGCCCAGGCAGTTGGAAATCCTCAGGGAGCTGGGATTGTCCAAAGAGCGAGGAAGCTAAGACCAGGCTGACAGAATCCAAACCAACAACGGATCAGTTAGTATTGGTTACCCTTTCAGGTAAGAGACCCAAGTAAGTGGTTTCAGCAACAAAGACATCCAGAGGGCGTCCTGGCATGGTGTTCATAGTGCCGGGAACTCTGTGGTCCCCATCCCCACAGTCACCTCATGGTTTAAAGTGGCTGCACCAGCTCCAGCCATCACATCGGCATGCCACCTAGCAGGAATGAGGAAGGGATATAGAAAGGGCAAAGGATGAGCAACAACTATCTGTCAAAGACAGCCTTTGGAAGCTGCCACAGGGTGGACGTAGTTACATGGCCACACACAGCTATAAAGGGGCAGGAAGTGTCTTTATTTCAAATGGCTAAAAAAGGGGGTGTTTACCAAGGAGAAGGGGGAGAATGGGGAACAGGCAAGCAGCAGTGGCTCCCACAACAGCTGCTGTGTTTGTGCTCAGCACTTGCCAGCCCTCAGACACTCGCCTCTCCCCTTGAGTAGGCTGTCACCACCACTGGGGACACTCAGATAAGGAAGGGAGACCCAGGAGACTGCAGGACAGCGGCGTTGACCCCAGGGCTGAGGGGGCCTCTGTCCCCTACTTTGGGTTCCAGGAAGGGAGGAAGGAAGAGCAAAGTACCCCTCCCTCCTGGAGGGGCCCTGGGTGGCAGCTGGAGGATGGGGCTGGATTTGCTAGACAGGCTGGGGGTCCTCAGGCAAAGGCGTCAAGTCCCTTCCAGGGGCCCTGCCCAGCCCTGCCCCAGGGACAGCGCCCACCCCTGTAGTGACACAGTGACCTTGTCCCCCTGGAGCTCACTCACTGGCTACCACTCAGGCAGCAAAGGTGTCCTAACCCCCAGCCCAATCCCTGCCACGTCAATCACATCTCACAATTCACAGAACACCTTCTCCCTTCCCAGAGAGCAGGGACGGCTTCTGGGGTCTGAGATGCAGGTCAGAAAGACAGGGGTGGCATGTAGGGGGTTGGCACCGGTAGTCCCCAGGCATTCCCAGGACAAACCCCCTCCAGGCCCAGGCCATCCACAGCCCCTTTGTCATCAGATTAGGGACTGACCCAGAGAGTGCCTGCTGAGATGTCCCATCTGTGTGCATGTGCCTGTGCGCGCGTGTGCATGCGTGCGTGTGTGCACATGTGTGCATGTGTGCGCATTGACTGGTTAAAGCTCAGATTCCAACTGGTGAGTCTACCTGGGCCTGAGACCATACATTTCTCATCAGCCCAGGGCCTGTGCTGCTTCTACACACGCACAGGAAGTGGACAGATGACAGAGGCCAGGGAGGGAGTCTGTGGGCCCAGGTCCACGTGGCCATCCTGACCTGTTCTGACCCTCCTCCCGGCTCCCCCAGGCACAACGACCTGCCCTGGCAGCTGCTGACCAAGTTCAACAATCGGCTTCGGGATCAGAGGGCCAACCTGACCAGTCTGGCCCACACGAAAACCAGCATCCCCAAGCTGAAGGCTGGGTTTGTGGGGGGCCAGGTACAGTCTGCCAGCCCTGCACTCTCTTATGTCAGGGTCCATCCTTCTCCCCTGGGTCCTGGCTCAGGTGCAGCCCCTCCCTGGTGGCGGTGTACCCCATCCCCTTGGGGCCACAGGTCCTTGGAGACGAGTCCAATAGCCACCCAGGCTGTGGGGACGGCTTGCAAGATGTGAGGGCATGCAGGGGGCAGGGCAGGGGGCAGGGCCTGGGTCCCCAGGTCCTAGCTCCTATCCCCACGGCCCCAGTTCTGGTCTGCGTACACACCCTGCAACACCCAGAACAAAGATGCCGTGAGGAGGACATTGGAGCAGATAGATGTCATCCATCGCATGTGCCAGATGTACCCTGAGACCTTCATGTGTGTCACCGACAGCCAAGGTGGGCCCCACACCCCCCGACCCTGCCCCAGCAGATGAGCTAAGCGCCCCCTGGGCCCAGGTGCTCACCGCCCAGCCGGGCTGTGCTCACAGGCATCCGACAGGCCTTCCAGGAGGGGAAGGTGGCCAGTCTGGTGGGTGTGGAGGGCGGCCACTCCATCGACAGCAGCCTGGGTGTCCTGCGGGCGCTCTACCACCTGGGCATGCGGTACCTGACCCTCACGCACAGCTGCAACACGCCGTGGTGAGTGACCTCAGGGAGGCCCAGGGGGGAGGGGCTCAGGCAGCGCCCTGAGGGTCCGGCAGCCTACTCTCCTGGTGAGTCCCCAGTGGGGGGATGACCACTCTGCCCCCTGCTGCCTGCTCTCCTCTCCCAGGGCTGACAACTGGCTGGTGGACACAGGGGATGATGTGGCCCAGAGCCATGGCCTGTCGCCCTTTGGGCAGGTAAGTGGGGGGTGGGGCCAGGACCACGGTCACCCTCAGAGGACAGTGTCTCAACTCCCAGGACCTGTTTCCTCACCTGCAAAATGGAGCTGGCAGGGGTGGCCCCACGGTGGGACCCACTGGTCACTAGCATGGCCCCAACTTTCTAGCCACTGCCCAGCAAGAGGCCCCCGCCCAAGTGCCCTCCCACCATGCCTAGACCTCTGGGCGGGGGCTGCAGCGAACCCCGGAAGGCCTCGGTTCACAAGTGTGCACAGGGCAGCCCGCAGGGCCCAGGGTGCCAGCCGTCACGCTCCGTGCCCCCCGGGCTGGGCTCTCCTGGTCCCCTGAGCCCCGTGTTCCCTCAGAGTGTGGTGAGGGAGATGAACCGGCTGGGTGTCATCGTCGACTTGGCCCACGTGTCCTTGGCCACCATGAAGGCCGTTCTGCGGCTGTCCAAGGCCCCCGTCATCTTTAGCCACTCTTCGGCCTACGCGCTGTGCGCGCACCGGCGCAACGTGCCAGACGATGTGCTGAGGCTGGTGGTGAGTGGTCCGCTCCGCCCCGGGGCGGTCCTGACGCGCTGCAGCGGGCCGTGCTGGGCCTCCCCGCGGTCCTGGGGCACCTCGCTCCCTCCCGGGCCCACAGCTCCACCCTCCTCCCCGAGCAGAACGAGACAGGCAGCCTGGTGATGGTGAACTTCTACAATGACCATGTTTCCTGCAAACCGGAGGCCACCCTGTCCCAAGTAGCGGGTAGGTGGCCGTGAGCAGCCCAGTGGCTGAGCGGGGCAGGGCCTCTCGCAGGACCCACACCTGTTGCCTCCCCAACCAGACCACCTGGACCACATCAAGGCGGTGGCGGGAGCCGGAGCGGTGGGCTTTGGTGGGGACTTCGATGGTGTTCCAAGGTGAGGGCCCACGGAGACGGTGGTGCGGACGAGCTGGGAGAGCCAGGACCCCCGTGACGTGTTATGAGGGCTGGAGGAGGGAAGTGCGTCCTGAGGACCTCCCCGGAATGTGTCGCTCAGAAGGCCACTCCACCGGACCCCCAGTGCCTCAGGATGGGGGGAGGCGGGGGGCAGATCAGTGGCTTCTGGGGAGGTGGATAGCCCCTGGGCCTCCAACCCATGGGCTGCAGAGCCCCGTTCTGTGCCCTCATCTCAGGCTCCCCTCGGGGCTCGAGGACGTGTCCAAGTACCCAGACCTGGTCGCTGAGCTGCTCAGGAGACAGTGGACGGAGGCAGAGGTCAGGGGCGCCCTGGCTGCCAACCTGCTGAGGGTCTTTGAGGCCGTGGAGCAGGTGAGGGGGCTGCTGCGCTCGCCTCCCCCTCCCCCCTTCTCCTCTTCCCCCCCACCCCCTCCCCTCTCGCCCCCCCCCCCAGGCAGGCAGCCCAACCTGTGTCTATCCCCAGGTGAGCAATCATGCACAAAGTCCTGAGGAGGAGCCCATCCCACTGGGCAAGCTGGAGACTTCCTGCAGGACAAACTACGGCTACTCGGAGGCCCCCAGCCTCCGCCAGCAGTCGGGGGCCCTGCTGGCCTGCCTCGCTCCCCTCCTTCTCAGCCTGTGTCTTCTGTGACACGCTGGGGACCAAAACCCCCTCGGGCTCCTGGAGCCTGGGGGAGACTGTGGCCATCAGAGCAGCCAAGACTCCAGGAACACTGCCCCACCCTGCACAAGCGCTGGCCCATCCTGAGCAGGCACCTGGGCTCACCTGGACAGCACGTGGGAGGTCAGCCACAGGCCCAGTGACCCTCAATAAAGACAGTGACCCCTTTGAGTCCTGAGGGTGTGTCATCAGCACCCTGGCCCTCGGGGGGGCTCCTGTGCATCCCAGTACAAATTGTGAGAAATGGCCCCCTGGCTGGACATCTGGACACAGGAGTCCTGGGTCTGGGCAGGGCGGCGCCAGAAAGGGCTACGGGTCTGAAACAGGGCTTGGCATGGACACTGCGGGAAGGCCTTCAAAATCACGTGGTCCAGGCTCCAGCACCACCCCCACGCGTGTACACGTGTGTACACACAGACATGTACACCTACACACCCACATCCCGTGATTCCCGTACACACCTGCACCGCACACTTACACACATCCTGAGTGATGCACGCACATACCTGCACAGGCACACACACACGCCTACACTCCCACATCTTGTGATGCATGCACACACCCACCCAGGTTTGGAGCAGGGAGGGCTCTGTGGGGCCCACTCCTGCAGTCTCCTCCCACATGAGCACACAGAGCGGCAGGGCACAGCACCCCCTCTGGACATTCGGTGACGTGTCTTGAGACGAAAGGGCTAGTGGGTGAGACTCAGGGTGGGATTCAGCACATCACTGCCGCCCCCTTTCCAGGCCCCCCAAGAATTCTGCCCCTGGACAGCGCAGGCTGCAGGCTTCGGCACTGGGGGTGGGTCGGCCTGACGGGGCAGGAATTCCTCTGCCCAACTTCTCCATGTGGTGTGAATCCCCATGGGGCGCCTGTCTCATGGGAGGCAGGGGCCCGCCTACAGGTGCCTGCGGGTCTCCCAGGCCCTGGGAGCCAGCAGGGGCCTGAGTGGGCTGGGAACCCTGCCTAGGCTGGGGCCGTCTCTGGTCCTGCGCCCTGTCCCCAGCAGGCACCCTGTCCAGGCGGATCAAAAGTGACCAGAAGGGGCACATGGGGGCATCTGCTGATCACCTGGGCTTCAATACTAGTCCTGAGATAGTCTGAACCACATTAAAAGCACACCAGAGCGTGCCCGAGAATACACTGGGCTCCCAGAGTTCTGCTGTCCCACGTCAACTCTTCACACTCGCTAGTTCTCTCATTCCCTCATGCCCACCTTGAGGCAGAAACACACAGGTTTTTCCCGAGGATGGTCTGGGGGTCCCGGTAACCCAGGCCCAAAGCTGGAGCCCCACCATGGCATGGAGCCCCATCTTGGGGTGCACGCACATTCCCTAGGCAGACAGGCCGCCCTCCCAGCCCATTTCCCCTGGAAGGACGCATATCAGCACCTTCCAAGACCAGTGCCCAAGCAGCCTGAGGGCCCTGGTGTGAGGGACAGCAGAGGGCACACCGGAGCTGGAGCTGGTGGCTGGCCAGGTACGAGTGACGGGGGGCCAGGCTGAAACCTGCCATCGGTGCTCACTGGTGTTTTCCAGGGCGCACAGAGCATGTGCAGACATGGCTTCCGGTGCACACAAGAATAACTCACGCCCACACATGAGAATAACACACCCACAAATCCATGTCGATGTATAAATGGAATAATAAGTAGGGAGCAGAACTGCAGATACAAAACCACCACCAGTGTTACCAGAAGACTCCATGGCACGGAAGTCAAGGGTGTCACATGACATTTACATGTTTGTAATCTTCAAATTTCTCCCCACAAAACACTCAATAGAGAGGAAATACAAGCTTTGGGGGAGCAGTCTGGACACCTGTCCCAGGTGAGTGACAAGACGGTGCCATGTGCTGAGACAGAGGACACGATGCCACTTCTGTGGGATTCCCGTCAACAGGTGGGACCTCCATGTCGTCACGTGAAAATGTCACACCAACCCTAATGGAGGGGCAGTCTGCAAAGGAACTGGCCAGCATACCCTGCGACCATCCAGGTCATGGAGACAAAGAAACAGGAGGGACGTAATGTTCGTAATGTTGGGTAGTTCCCTGCTTATCCAGGGATGTATGGTCAAGCAGGAAGTGGATATGGAGGACGCTGGTCCACGTGAGTACAGACACTATGTACTTCACAACTTTTATGAAGTTTAAAGTTGTTCCAAGGTAAAAACTTAAAAAAGAAAATTCAAATTCCGGGCTGACTCCATCTGTCTGGGTGGGGCCTTACACCAGCCCGCCTGCCCTCCTCCCCAGCCTCCTGTGTGGGGAGCTGGATGGCCAGAGTCCCACCTGTGGCTTCCCCCACCCCAAGGCCACCAAAGCAAACCTGGAGAAATTTCTCAGGGATCAACCTGTTTACTTACAATAGCATTTCAGGAAAAGAGCAGCAGCCTGCCCTAACCCCCCACCAGCGACCAGGACACCAACCCCCAGTATGTGGACGCCCCGAGGGTCCCAGTCAGGGAGTTAAGGCCACAGAGCGCCCCAGCCCCACTCCCGCCAAGGCTCCCACCCCCCACAGCTTATCACACAGGACACCCCTGGCTCCCAAGTCCAGGAAGAACCAAACGCAGAAGTCCACGTAAGGTGTCCAACGCTCTGTTCACAAGAACCATCGCTCTGAGGACAGATGGAACAGCAGGAGCCTGGGAAGGGCTGGTCAGCGTGGGCAGCAGTGCACGGAGCGGGCCTGGTCAGTACCACCATGTGCAGCTCCCACCAGCTCATACCCAAGACGGGGCTCAGACCCAACGCTCCCCACCTGCCATCTGCTCCTATTTTGTCAAAAAAAAAACCCAACCCCAAACCCTCAAAACAAAAACCAAAACAGCTTCATGAAAACAAAGTAAACATCAGAAATTAGAAATAGAAACTGCAACCTGTCCCTCAGCCGTCCCAGGTCGTCAGGATGCACCTGCTGCTCTCTCCCGGACGCACGGCCACTGCTGGCCCCGTCGACGGCAGCTCTCCTGAGCTTCCGGCAGCCAACTTGGCTTCCGAGGTCAACGGTGTGAGCACACAAGGCAGTAGAAGCCAGTCCGGGGACGCCCCCCATAATTACAGTGCCAGGAGACAGTGACACAGGGAACCCGAGGACCGTGAGGCTGCCTGCTCTGTAGCTGGATGGGGCTTGGCACAGACTGGGTTCCGAGAGGTCACACAGCACACACCCAGGAACCCTCCGGAGTTGGCAGTGGAGCGAGGACATAGCCCCACAGAGTGGGCACCCCCGTGGGGCTCAGCAAGCTGGCAGGAGTGCAGGTCCAGGTTGGAGGGACCAAGACTCTGCCCCCAGGACGTTCCGCAAGGGCCACAGGGGGAGTATTTGCTGGGTGGCTCTGGAGGATGTCCTCCATACGTCCTGGGGCTGCATCTGTCCATGGGGTATGGAGACCCTGCCCGCTGCTGTCTGGCACCAGGGGCCCCAAATCCCCCTCACACGGCTGACTGCCATCACACGGCGTCTAATGGCCAGTCTCAGGCAACCCCTGGAGGGACAGGGGAACAGAAGGGAGCTGCAGGTGCTGCAGGTCCTCCAGCTGGTTGGCCCAGAGTTACAGAAATTACTCACAAAAGTCAGAAGTTTCTGCAAACTCACCCACCAAGACAGAGATGCACCACCCAGCCGAAGAGAACAGGACGGTTCCCAGGCTGGCAAGTGAGGGGTGAGCAGTGAGGGTGACAGCTGCCGCTGCAGAGTCAGCAGAAAGGCAAGACGCAGTGTGTGGCGGGGGGCTCGGGCCTGTCCTCACGGTGCTCCCCGCACCCAGGGAGAGGTGGCACGCTGCGGTGGCCACTAGTTCCTCAGGGCAGCCAACCTGCAAACCACCACGAGCTCTGTGAGGCAGGGCGAGGGCTACGCCAGGGTGCCCCTCAGCCCCCGCCGGCCACTCCTGTCTGCTCGCTCTCAGCTTCCAAGGTGATTCTGAGATGACACCCTAGCTGGCCGTGAACTGTCCATTCTTATTCCTCACAGGAAGAGGAGCATGCTTCCCTTTCTAAAGCAAGCTGCAGGTGGATGGGGGGAGGGGAACCAGTGGTGCCAGGGTGACAGAGCCGCCCTCCTTCGGCCTCTGGAGTGCGAGCTGTGGGTGGGCTGGGGGTTCTGAGTTGGGCCTGTCCTCGGAAGGACGGAGCCCCTGGGTGGAAGCACCATGTCACACGCGCCCCTGGCCGCCCCCAGTGTCAGGGCATGGGGTGCCCACCTGCGGGACAGCTGATCTTCCTGGCTGTGCACAGAGCTCTCGCCCAGCGCGGAGGCGCCCTCGGGAAGCTGGCTGAGCTGGTCCAGGACCTCTAGGCCGTTCTCCTCGGCGATCTGCACGATGAGACTGTCCACCTGCTCCTGCGGCGTGCTCAGCGTGGTGGCCGAGCTCATGGAGTCCTCCATCACCTAGGGGCAGTTCTGGGCAGTTGGGCCCAGCCTCAAAGAGCCAGCGGCCCCTGCTGCGGCCTCCCATCTGGACTCCCTTTCACATGTGCTTCCTCCGCACCAGCTGCCCTCATGTCACTCACCAAGCCTTGGGGTGCCAAGCTTTCCCGGCCCCCACACCTAGAGGTACTGCCATCCCAGCCCCAGGCCCTCATCTGCTAGAGCTGGGTCCGGCCTGGACCACAAGGACTCAGGGGCCCTTGTGGCTCAGAGGACACCTGGTGATGCTGGGGGAGACATGTGTGGGCCCACACGCCAGGCCCATGGCCACCTACCGACGTGTGCACGTCCAGGCTCTGTGTCTGCTGCTCAAACCTGTCTACCACCGCGGACACCTTCTGCAAGTCCATGCTGCCCAGCGCCCTGTCCAGCGCCTTGGTCACCTGTGCCATGTTCTTGGTCACCTGATACAGGAGGAAGCAGGGAGGCAAGAGAACTGAGCAAGGAATGGCCCCCGTCGGGGACAGACCCCTGAGCTCTCCGAGGGCAGGGCTGGGACCGTCCCACCCTAGGCACGGAGCGCCTGGCCAACAAGACCCCGGACCTGGCCGGACAAGCAGCACATAGGCCCCCTCCTGGCAGGCCCCTGGAAAATGCCGTCAACTACAGGATGGGTAGACGCTGCCGTGGGTCTTGGGCCCCGCACCTGCTGTGTGGAGCGAATCCCACCAGACCTGAGGGTTCTGGCATGACCGCCCCGCCCTGGCCCCGCCTCCGCTGCAGCAGCCTGGCTGAGACTCACCCCCTTCATGGTCATGGCCGTCTGCACCTTGGAGGCCACCGCGTCCACCCGGGACGCCATGCGCAGCCAGCTCACGCCTTCATTCTTCTTGCGGATGGCATTTTCAGCATACACGCGGGCACACTCCACATTCTTCTGCTGAAGGGCCTGGAATTCGGGGAGAGGCCAGCTGGGAGAGTGCTTCCCTGATCAGAGGCCGGGGCGGCCCTTTCTGGGTGTCCGCCTGCGTGCCCCCTTCACAGCCCTCTGCAGGTGTTGTCACCGGAAGCGACCGTCAGCTTCATGAAAACACAGAAGGGCCCAGGGTGTGCAGGGCAGGGCCCGCAGGACAGCCCGCAGAAGGGCTTAGGCAGAGCCCTGGGAAACACGGCCACCATCCTGGCCTCACACCACCACCTGCACCCTGGAGGTGACAACGCCGACTGCAAAGGGACCACATCTACAGCTGAAGACGGGACTCAGACCCATGCTGGGCTGTCCGGCTGCCCTTCTGCCCCAGGTGCCATAGTTCGTGAGAGGTCACCAAATCCAACACCTGCCACCAAGAGCAGCAGACCCCTCCCTGGAGAGGCCCCGCCCCGGCACGGGGACCGGGGAGCCTCCAGCTTCACAGGGAACACAGAGCTGAGGGTGACAAGGTCAGGGAGCAGCATCGGGAAGGCTGTTTCCTACACAATCACAATTTGTGAAAAGGGCGGGGTCAGAGCGCAGGGAAGGAACTGAGCGTGGCCAGAGGCGAGCACAGGGGGGGCAGGGTCCCCGCTCCTGACGCCTGGGGGCGGAGCCTGGGGGCCCTGCGAGGCCCTGCAGGATGGATCCCGCTGATGACCTCACCTTCTTCACCTTGGCCTGCTCTGCTTTCGAGTCTTTCTCCGCCTTCTTGGCCAGCTTCTCCAGCTGCTTCGCCGTGAACTGAACAGAGGCGGGAGCCGAGTCAGACACGCACGAAGCCAAAACGCACATCCCGCCACGTCCCTCCGACACACAGCTCCTCTGGCAGCTCCCACTGTCTGTCCACAGTCCACTCCTGGGCCAGGTGCCCTGGGGCCCTCCAGCCAGTGGAAGCAGTAGCAGCAACCAGGTCACCCTCTGGCCTGACCTCGCACACCCCAGCCGCCTCCTGCCTCAACACTGTCCACTAGCCCCTCCCTCTGGAGAGCCCCTCCCTCCCAGAGGGCCCCAGCCCTGGTCACAGTGGCCCCTGCAGTCCCCCAGAATAGGCCTCACCTTGACCAGGAAGCCAGCAGGGGAGAATGCTCAGGTGACCTGTCAATAAGCAAGCTCCCCAAGGCCCAGTCTCCTGACTCCCGCCCTGCTGGGGGTATGGCGTCAGCCTGCGACACCCACCTGCCTGGGAGGATGGCCTCCCCCCATGCCCAACCCCCCCATGCCCACACACTGAGCACTGGCACTTTCTGAATAGAGAAAGGCCTCGTTGTCTGTCTACCTCACACCCCTTCATCCCTTAAGGGAAAAACCAACATTTTTGTTCCCTGGGAATCCCGTCCTGACAACCTACAGCGGAGTCCACAGCACAGGCTTGTGAACACAGTACCGCAGTCTCAGACGCTCCCTGCCCTTCCCCTCCGGGCAAAGGCAGGCTGATGAGCATGTCAGCAGCTTGTGCCTGGCACTCCTGCCCAGTCCCTCAGAACCAAGCACGGATGGTTAACCATGAGGGCACGTGCTGGGTTAATTAGGAAGCACAGAACCACCCCAGACAGGAGGGACTCTCAGATGCCACAACACCTTCCTCCAGCAATTTCAAAGGACTCAAAGTCACAGTTGTAAATGCCAATGGAACATCAGGGGGGCACCAAACACCTCAGTTGTGTTCCTTAAAGAGAACACAGCCGCTCTGTCATGAATGAACCCAAACGACCTGGTTCTGCTCGGCCCAAGATGAGGAAAGAATTACCATCTAGCCAACAGAGTAATTCCGTCTGTCATCATTCTGCCTGAGCACTGTGCAGAGGTCACCCAATTAATAATCTGTCCCTCTGAGTGCAACTTACACCATTGTAGCCATTCGCTGACCAGGAGGACAGGGTTGGGGTGAAGGGTCATTCAGTACATACCTTCAATTGGAACAGGGTATCTGCAAAGAGAGAAGATGGTTTGAGGACTTCAAGAATGACAAACAGCACTTGTAACAAGCAGATGGGGTCACGAAGACCTTTCTGGAAATGCACAGCTGCTACAGAATACAGGCAGATGGCACTGACTGGGGCCTTCAAGAAGACGGACAGGCACACCGGGCCTGGGCAACTGCAGGGCCACCTGAACCTACGATTCCTCACAGGTGATACCAGGGTGGCATGAGGTGACCAGGCAAATGAAGTCATGGATGCAGCATGTGGCCCACGATTAAAAGTCAAGATGGTGGTTTGTAATTAATGCAACTTTACAAAGGACCCTTGGAGTTCTCTCCCAACCTAACAGGGCTCAGTACTTGACAGTCTATTGTTTTTATACTTTTCCTCAAAAGTAAATGGATAAACACAGCAGGGTGATGACTCTCATGCCTTCAGGGGCCACCATTACGAATGGCAGCTGCCATTCCTGAGCCATCGAACAGGCCGAGGTGTCTCGGGGGCTCGGGGGCTCGGGGGCACACGGAGGAGCGGAGACCTGAGTGTCTGGCTCCCCTGACATCTGCACTCGCTACTCACTCACCAAAGCTCAAGAGCCATCTTAACACCATGTCAATGTATCCAATTTCTAAATCTGGAGGACTCCTGGAAGGGTTTACCACAGGGGCTCAGAGGAGGAAATAAAACCAGGACAGGGCTGCTGTGTGTTCACAGTGCAGACCACGGCTCCCCGCTGGCCCACTGGACTCAGACCCGCTCAGTGTGTCTCCGTGGATCAGCGCAGGCCTGCTCAAGGCCAGAGCCGCCTGGCTCAGGAAAACAGCTGGTGACACGGGTGGCAGGCAGGGTGCCGACAGCAGAGAGCACGGGGGGCCTGGCTGGGGCCCAGCTAGCTCTCCGACCTGCTGTGACCTAACGCACCTTTTCCCAGCCTCGGCTTTGTCATCTAGACCTGAGCGGTAGGAACAAGCTCTCAAGAGCAAAGATTTGTTGAGACAAAATCTAACCCCGGAGGAAAGCGACACCGGCAGAAGAAAATTCCCTTGAGAGTTGAGTAAGCTGTGGAGCAAAAACCAACATTTTGCGGGGAGGGGGGGTGCCGCTCATCTTCTCTCGGAGGCAATTTGTACAGAATTTCCTTTATGACGAAGACATGCTTGCGTGGCTTTTTATATTTCACGAAATGATTTTCAAAACCTCTCCATCACATCAGCCCTTAAACACCCCACCAAATGTGGGCAGCTTCCCTCCATCACTGACTCGTTTCTTTGGTGCCCTGAGCACGGAGCGGGCCAGCGGGCAGGGCTGGGGCGACAGGTGAGGGCAGGGCTGGCGCGCTGCACCGGCTCCGCCCCCCCGGCCCCCACCCGCACAGTGAGGGCGTCGCCGGCCGCCTGAGACCTGCTATGCGGCAGGCCTGGCGCGGACCCACCTCCCTGGCTGGGGTTCTGGGGCAGTGGTGCGACAGCTTCCTTTTCCGGTGCGCTGTGACCTGACAACCCAGAGCCCCAAATGTCCACGTCTCTCGCAGGCACCGGAGATTGGTGGGGGGCGGGTCGGACGCTGAGGAGGGCCGGGGAGCCGGAGATCGGGGGCCGGGGTCGAGGCCTCGGGCGCCCGCCTGAGCCCCGCCCGCGCCCCGAAGGGTGGCAGCCTCTTACCGTCCATGGCCGGTCCCGAAGCGGCAGCCCTCGCACAGGCGGACGGACGGGAACTTCGGGCGGCGTCGATCGCACCGACCAGCTCTGCGGGGAGGCAGCTTCCGGGTCGCCCCCCCACTTCCGGCGGCCGCCCTTCTCGCGAGAGGACGGCGACCTGGTCCGCGAGCGGAGGCGTTGCCATGGCGACAGCGCGGGCGCCGCGAGGTGGCGGCCTCTGTGACTCACTCGGGCTGCGCGCCCGCCGAGGGCAGGGTTCCGGGTGCGCCGGCGGGGCGGCCGGCTCACCTATGGGCCTTAGCAGGAGCAAACACAAACCCGAGAAAGGGAAAGGTAAAGGGCCGCCCGGGGCGCCCGGCGGGGTGCGCACCCGCGAGGGGCTCGGGGTGCTGGGCGTCCCGCCCCTGCAAATCCTTACGACGCGCGAGTCCTCTCTGGTCACCGTGCCTCAGGAATCTTTTCATCCATGGAAATACCCATGTTTAGGGAAATGGAGTGAATCAAGTCTTTCAAGCTCTCTTATTTCATTCTGGGCCAAAGCAGAAAACTAAAGGACGCCCTAGATTTGGTAAATTATAGTTCTAATTAATTATTCATACATTCCAGGTGAGGAGCAAAAGAAGTGGTGCACCTCTTCAGTACCACAGCGTAAGGGAAGGTCGATGGACAGGCACTCCCAAGAGTCTGAGAGGCCTGCAGACGGCTTCTCTCCTAAGAAAGGGACGGCCCAGCACCAGTGGCTTCCATGTGAAGTGCAAGGTAGGACACGCCCAGCTTTCAGCTTCAAGGAGTTTGGGGATGGGTGAGCCGGAGTTGAAGTGATGAGACACTTACAGCAGGGGGCATGCCCTGACGGCCGAAGGGTGTTAGGACCTGTATATCGGAGGTAAAGACCCAGAATCCTAGGTGGAAAATGTGAATTCCCTAAGGGTTCAGGTGAGGTGCGCAATGACAGCTGCATAACGAATACGTTGTAGTCGAGAGGGCCCTAGCGGCGGGCAGACACAGGCACACCGCTGCTGTCCCGGAGGGTGGACGTCTTTTGACACCACTGTCGTCCCTTCCACATCCTGAGACTGGAACAGAAGCTTGGAAGAAAGGCTGCTCCAGTCTGGAGAACAGCCATGGGTGAGAAGGGGCGGGGGAGCTCTCTGCTCGGGCACAGGGATCAAGGAGGGAACGTAGGTGGGACAAAGGGGTGAAACGGTTGGCAAATGTATTCGCTTGCTAACAGCCCGGTGTGGCCAGAACTTTCCCTGGGGCCATAGAATATTAAGTCTTTTATCAGTTCTAGCATGTGGATTGTGGAAATGAAACAATTAAAACAAGGGAGGTGTGATGGGGTTTGTGCCTTGGAGAAACCTTTCTGTCTCCACAATAGAGGCTACTCGGGTCAGCCCGGAGACCTTGCTATTAAGTAGGAACTAATGAGGCAGTGGCAGTAGGAATTACAAAGGATCCAGGAGGTGGAAGCAGTGGGACCTGCCGATGAGATGAGATGAGATGTGAGGAAATGGGGGAGCCAGGAAGGTGCGTTTCGGTGCCCATGAGATTGAGTAGTTGGTGGGTCGGACAGGGAAAAGGCAGGAGAAACATTGGCCTGGCAGGGAGGGAGGAACTGGGCACGGCAGGTGTTGGGCTTGGGAGCAAGACCTGGACTTCAGATCCCAAGATATTTATTTATTTTTAAATAAACTTTATTTATTTTTTTATTGGGGCATATTGGGGAACAGTGTGTTTCTCCAGGGCCCATCAGCTCCAAGTCATTGTCCTTCAATCTAGTTGTGGAGGGTGCAGCTCAGCTTCAAGGCCAATCGCCGTTTTCAATCTTAGTTGCGGGGGGAGGGGGGTTGCAGCCCAGCATCGCATGCGGGAATCGAACCTGCAGCCTTGTTGTTGAGAGCCCGGACTCTAACCACCTAAGCCATCCGGCTACCCGTTCAGATCCCAATTCAGAACCCTCGCTTGAGGGAGGAAGACTGTAGGAAGGGCCAGAGTCCTAGGGAGAAGGTTTGGAGAGTGCTACCTGTCTCTCAGGAGGCTTTTGGGTGCAAGTCACAGAAAAGCCAGCCAGACATGGCATTGCTGCCGAGGGGTTCGATGTCTCCCAATTAAAAGGGGTATGTGCGCCCACAATTCACCACCCTCAGTATTCGTGGTCCCCAGATTTCTGGACAGCTCCAGGGGTCCCAGCAGCCAGGACTGTGCCAAGTCCCTGAGAGGTGTTTCTCCTTGCTCTGTATCAGCAAGGAGAGCCTTTCCCCGGCAGGCTCGCCTGCCTGCCCTCTCCAGGATGCATCAACCATTAATTCCTGGGCTGGGCCTCTGCCAGCAAGGGGAGGTGTGGGCACGGGAGGGCCTGCTGCAAAGGCGCCAACAGTGTCTGTCGCACCCTCATTTCAGAGGGGTGGAGAAAGGACGGGTATAGAGGGCAGAGGGCAAGAGCGAGGATGGAGTTTCAAGAAAGAAGGTGAAGAGTGCTTTCTCCATATACTGGAGCATCTTAGCAATAACAGGGACAAGCTACTGACACATGCGGCACCTTTGGAGGTGAAGGAACCTCCAAAGCTTGATACTGAGTGAAAGAAGTCACGTGTAAAGACCACATGTATCATATTCCATTTATATAAAATTTCCAGAAAAGGGAAATTTATATAGCGGGAAGCCTGGGCTAAGGGTGGGAATAGGGGCTGGCCACAAGGGGCATAGGAGGCCTTTGAGGGTGATGGAAATGTTAAAACTGGGTCAACGGTTTCCCACCTCTGAAAGTTCACTAAAAATCATTTAACTGTATGCTTTAAACAGGTGAATTTCATGGTATGTAAATTATACCGCAATAAAGCTATTAAAAAAGAAAGAAGGGGGACTCCTGGAGAGTGTTAAATGCTGCACAGAGAGAGGGGTTGACCCGGAAAAGGCTCCATGGAATCCTGTGAGGAGCTGCCCTCCGGGGCCTTGCAGAGAACAGCGTCTGAATCAGAAGTGCAGCAAGTCTGCCAGAAGGACATCTAAACTAGGATGCAGCACCTTTTCTTCTCTTTCGTCTGTATTCTGACTCTAAGGAATTTCCCTGTCAGATTTTGAAAAGTCAGTTTCTTTACTTAACCTAATACCATAAAAGCTTTAGGGATATGGAGAGTTCCAACAAGTTAAGAATTCTGTGTGTAACTGTGGGGACAGAGCCAGGAGTGCAGTTTCCAGGCTCTCGGCCTCACGTGGAAAGGTGCTCACTCGGGTAGTAAATGGCCATCAACTGTGATTGGATAGCCATCAGCTGTGGCTAGTTGGCCGTCAGCTGTAACCCATGAGCCATTGGCCACTAATATGTGGGGGCTAGCAAGAAGATGGTGGCTGGCAAGCGCAGATTGCAGTTAGCAAGGAGTTGCCTGACTGGCAGAGAAGCAGATGGCAGGTTGCGGGTCATGTGGCTCCTGCTTCCTGTGTCTCTAACCCAGCTGCAAGACTATAGTGGTATGACTCCCCTATCTAAGGCTCCGTGGGTGTTCCTTTTTGGCTTCACCATATCCTAAGTTCTTATGCGGGGAGAGCTGAGACGTCGCCTGACACCACCCTGCATGACATTGACACACGAATTAAAAGTAAGCTTTACTACCGTGGGATAAGGATCAGAAAGTGACTGCCGGACTGGGCTGTGGGGGAGGCTGGCTCACTAGAAAGGGGCCTGTGGGAACTTTGTGGGGTGTTGGAAAGTTCTGCGCTGTGTCTGGGTGGTTACACAGGTGTATACAACTGTGAAAACTCATCCAGCTGAGCACTGAAGACTGCATTTTGTGTGAATTATTCCTCAAAAAGAAAGCATATCCATGGGTCCTTGTCTCTCAGAGCTGCACCCAGATTCTTTCAGTGTAAATGGGTGGGATAGATGGAGACAGTGCTTGAGGTTTGCTGCAAAGTCAAGGAGTCTGCATGTGGCTGTCGGTGTTTCCCAAAGACAGCACAACACCTCCCTTTCCTCGTGTTGTCTGGTGTGTCCCCGACGCTCCTCCCACCTTCTCTTAACCCTCCTTAAATCTCTGCAGGCTTGACATCCTCTTGTAACCCATAGAATGTGGCAGAAGTGACTTCTGATTCTGGGCCACAACAGGCCACGCAGTCCCGCCTTTCTCACTGGAGCCGTCACCTGTCCCCTGTGGAGGTCTCCTGGTCTTCCAGCCTAAGGGCCAGCCCTGTGAGTGGACAAGCCTTCAGATGGTCCAGCCCTGGCTGGGCCACCACACACCACGCAGAAGCGGCATCAGTTAACAGCCCTGTGCGTGGCCAACATGTGTGTCCTGCACATCAGCTCAGTTGAGCCTTCAGATGATGAGCTGCAGACACCAGACTGCGACCCCTGGGAATCCATAGGTGACAACTGCCCAGTCAAACCTGTCCTGACTCCTGACCCATAAAGTTCTGAGGAAATAAAATGGTGGCTGCAGGCTGCTGAGGTTTGGGGCAGGCTGTCGTGCAGGACCAAGTAGGGAGCAGGAGGAGGCTCAGTGCTGGAGCAGAGATGAAGTCTGACTGTGAGTGTGTAACTGGCAGTCGTGGGATGGCACATATTGTACTTTTCTGGCTCCTTCTGTATATGCTTAAATTTTCGTATTACAAAATCCACAAACGGCCGGCCCAGTGGCTCAGGTGGTTAGAGCTCCATGCTCCTAACTCCGAAGTCTGCCGGTTCGATTCCCACATGGGCCAGTGGGCTCTCAACCACAAGGTTGCCGGTTCAACTCCTCGAGTCCCGCAAGGGATGGTGGGCTGCGCCCCCTGCAACTAAGATTGAACACGGCACCTTGAGCTGAGCTGCCGCTGAGCTCCCAGATGGCTCAGTTGGTTGGAGTGCGTCCTCTTAACCACAAGGTTGCCGGTTCGATTCCTCGAGTCCCGCAAGGGATGGTGGGCTGCGCCCCCTACCACTAACAACAGCAACTGGACCTGGAGCTGAGCTGCACCCTCCACAACTAAGACTGGAAGGACAACAACTTGAAGCTGAACGGCGCCCTCCACAACTAAGATTGAAAGGACAACAACTTGACTTGGAAAAAAGTCCTGGAAGTACACACTGTTCCCCAATAAACTCCTGTTCCCCTTCCCCAATAAAATCTTTAAAAAACAAATCCACAAACATACACACATTATAGAGATTAACATACCACAAATTTGCAATCAGCCAAATCCAAAATGCTGGATATCTACTGAAAAAAGGACACCAACTTTTCTACAAATAAATAACATGGGAAAAAAGAGGGTGCATTAGTGGGTTCCAGCTGCTATAACGAAGTACTGCAGGCTGGGGGCTTAACAAACATTTCTCCTAACTCTGGAGGCTGGGCAGTCCCATGATGTGGGTGCCGCTGAGTCGCTCCCTGAGGATCCCTCCCTGGCCTGCAGACAGCCATCTAATTGCTGTGTCCTCACATGCCCAGAGAAAGAGGGCTCTGTCTCCCCTTTTATGAGGCACTAATCCATCGTAGGGGCTCTGCTGTCGTGACTTCATTTAAACTTAACCTCCCAAAGGCCCCACCTCCAAGTCCAATCACATTGGGGTTAGGCCCTCGACATAGGAATTTGGGGGACACAGACACCCAGACCATGACAGGGAGGATGTTATAAGGAGACTTGAGAGGCCTATGAGCCAAATGCAGTATGTGGACCTGGACGAAGTCATTGGTGAGATAATCAAATTGGGTCTTAGATGGTGATAAAGAATGAATGATAATTTTCTTTGATGTGACAATGGCATTGTGCTTACCCTTTAAAAGTCTTTCTCTGATTCCGATATAGACTCTATGATTTATGGGCAAAAATTGTATGTCTGGAATTTGCTTGAAAATACTCAGGAAAAACAACTGAGGAAGAACAACAAAACAAGATGACAGGATTTTGATTGAAGCTGCAGGATGCATATATGGGTGCTCATACAATTGTTTTTATGTGTGTCTGAATATTTCCCTAAGTTAGCTTTATGAAGGTAGGGAATGCTTAATTGCAAGAAATTCTTGAAAAAGAAGAGGAACTTGAGCATTTATTTATCAATTAGAAATATGCTGAGTGAAAAAAACCTCAATTTATTCCCTGTAAAACATAGATTAAAAGGGGCCCTATTTGAGAAGCTTGCCATGGGTTGTGGGTCGCTACTGTCTTACTCTAGGGCTCAGAACACTGTCCCCTGTGTGGCTGGGTCCACGAGGTGTTCAGTAGGGAACAGAGCTCGCTGCAAAGCAGTAGGACCAGTGTGAGCCATTTGGTAACAAGTACGTGACAATGTGAGTATTCTAACTAAGCACATGTGCGCAGACACCTCTAGTGCTTTAACAGAGGCCTGAAGGGACGTGCCTCAAACTTGTCACCTCCAGGGGGCAGGCTGTGAAGGAACTTGTGCTTTTGTATTTTGGAACATTTGACAAACTCAGCATCTCACCACTTGTGTGCATTCCTTTAATTAAGAAAATGCGGCCAACTGAGCAGTGTCGTCTCTACAGCAGCATTCCGGCCCCTGAGGGCACACAGCTCTGGTTCCCCGGCAGTAGGGCGGTGGAGCCTTTGGCTAGGCAGACCTGCCTTTGCGCTCCTCCCTGCGTGCTGCCTGAGCCTTCAGGCAGCTGTCGCCCCACGTGGCTGGCACAAGTGGCTCCTGTCTTCTTCCCAGAAAGAGGCGTTTACTGTAAGTTTCGGAGTGCTCGTGTATGGTTTGGACTGCTTTCAACCTCACCCATTTCTCTTTCCGGAACCACGAATCTAACCCTGCGCTGTGACCAACACAGACGTCTGCTTTACAGCAGCGCTCCCACAGACTCACTCAATGCCTGAGTGTTTTCTTCCTTCTAGAGAAACCTGATGCAAAGGTAAAGGCAAGCAAGGAGAACGTTGTTCCACAGATCGTCATCACCAGAGCCTCAAATGAGACTCTCAGCAGCTACAGTTCCGTCGGAAGTGAGGAGCAGAGAACCATTGAGGAGCGGGCTGTGTGGGGCCCCTACTCCCGACACAGGAACCCCAGTACGGTAGACGCCTATCATTTACAGAACAATGAATAAACGGCCTCCCTGTCTTTGTTCACTGTGCTCTGAGCCTCAGTCACGAGGGCAGATGGGCACCCTGCCTTGTGGGAAGCTGCAGGTGCCCCTTCAGGAAATGAGGTCCCCCCCATGACCACCTTTGTCTCACCCCACCCCAGAGCTGATGGCAGCTTGGCCGAGGGCAAGAGTGACTCTTAGATGAATTTGAATAAATAAATTAGGATACCCCTGTTGGAAGTGGCTGGCTGTGCAGGGGAATGACAGACGGCAGGCGCTGTCTCAGACAGGCATCTCGCTGACTCTTGGGGGCCAGTTGCCTCTGGAGAATGCAGTGAGTCCTGAACGGTTGTAGTGAAGGAGATGTCCCCCACTCTTGGAACAAAGGTGGGACTCTGAGGACTGTTTCAGGTATCACGTTCCAGAACAGGAAGTGCACAGTCACTGCAGAGGCCCACAGGCTCCTCCTGGCCTGACCGTAATGTGATCCAAGGTATCAGAGTCCAAAAGGAGAATGGAGAGGGAGGACAGCTATGGCACTTACAATTGCAAGTGGCCTTGTCAGAGCTATCCTGGGAAGAGGGGTGTCGAGCTGACAACCTCCCATGTTTCTGGCTGTGAATGAATGCTCCCTATGGTGAGGTGCCATCCAGGGGACCCCCCCCCAACTGTCCCACCCTCACCAGCAGTGCTCAGGTCAGGCTGGAGAGTGCCCTGCCCTGTCTGGTCCTACACGTTTAGTCCAGTGACAGTGTGTTAGCTCCTTTAGTTCCAGCATGCTCAGCAGGCTTTACACACGGTCCCTGTCAGTATCAGTGAGGAACATATTTAGTATTAAACAGTACAATTAGTTTCAGTATAACCCAGAAAGAATCATAAATTTCATATTTACATTGTTTACTAATGCTTTAGAAGCATCATTATGTTTATACAATACATTTATTTATGCATTCTGACTGCCACAACCAAATATTAAACAGAAAAATCAAGCTCATCCAAATGTGGATTTGACCCCATACGGTCAGCACACCTACCCTTCTCCACAAAATTTGTAGTAGCCGTTACATTTCTATTATTTGACCTAGAAATTGGCCCCCTCCTACCCTTTTCCTGAGCATCTCAATCTAAAAACCGTATTTACCATGGCACATAAGCTTAGCAATAAGCTTAGCTTATGAATGAATTCAAAAAGGCCAGAATGAACTGATGGTCGCCAGATGGGAGGGGTGGTGGAGGCAGGGTGAAAAAGGGGGAAGGGATTAAGTACAAATTGTCAATTATAAAATAGTCACAGGGATGTAAAGTACAGCACAGGGAACATAGTCAACAATATTGTTAAAACTATGTATGTTGCCAGGTGGCTGCTAGGCTTAACTGGGGGATCACTTTGTAAGATACATAAACGTCTAACCACCATGCTGTACACGTGACACTGACTCGCGTATAATACTCAATGGCAACTGGAATTGAAAAAAAAAATTTAAAGGCTAGAATGAACTGAATATGATTAGTTTAAATGAAAACAAGTTATTTTGAGTCGTTAAATTATGATTAAGTTCATAATTATCAAATGTCCTTAACTCGTTATCATGTCAGCATTTATGGTCCGGTCCCTGCGCAGGAGGTCTGTCCTGGCACTCCACTTAAAGCTGCGCCCTCCAAGAGGTCGCGTTCACTGCCCGAATTTTTCTGCTTAGCACGCATAACTCATGCCCTCTACTTTACTAACCTGTTTGCCTGCCTCCAGCTAGAAGGTAGAATCCACGAGGGCAGAGCCTGAGGGGACCAAGGGGGTGCTCAACACGCATGTGTCAGGTGACCTCTCATCCCACAGCACGTGCATCGCCACGCGGGTCAATTCTGTCTATCCACACACCTCTTGGCGGCCCTGAGCTCTCCATCCCCGTAGGCCCCGCCCAAGCCCCCTCTCTCGGTGGCTCCAGGTTGCCGTCCGGTGCTCCGAGGGACAGCTTTAAAGCACAGCTCCCGCGGCCCCTCCTCCGGCTGCTGTTCCTCAGCGCCCGTCCCGGTGAGATGCTGTGTTTCAGATGAAATACGCCTACAACCTCAGTAGTCGCAGCGCATCGTACCAACTGAGGTCCTCGGCCGCCTTCGGTTCCCTCGGTAACCGTCGCCAGAAAGGGAACGCCCCGGAAGTAGACAACGCGCCTGCGCCGAGGAATCCCGCTTGCGCTTGCGCTTGCGCCTGCGCACACTGGCAGCGGGCGCCGCGCTCGGCATGGGGGAACCGGAGCCGGCTTCGGAGCAGATCCGTCTGAAGTGTATCCGTAAGGAAGGCTTCTTCACGGTGCCTCCGGAACACAGGGTGCGACGGGGGTGGCTTGGGTAGTTCCGCACCACACGGGGTCCTCAGTGTCGCGCTGAAGCGCCGAGGTGTCCGGCACGGGCGGGAACGACGGTCCTCGAGTCCTAGCGCCTGTAGCGGTCGCCGGGGCGACGGCCGGTGTGTGGACCTCGGGGCATGTCGCGCTCGCCTGAAGGGACGGGCCGGCTTCAAGCCGCCGGCCCCCTTGGGAAGAGCAGGTTCCGGGCCCCGACTCGGGCGTTTCCGAGTTTTGCGCTCGGGACGGGCTCTGCAGGCGGCCGCAGAGCACCGTGTGTCGGAGGAGCATTTACCCGCGGGAAGCCTTGGAGGCGTGGTCCCCCGCTGCGCTCGAATGGGTCGGGCCGGGCCCCACCTGGGACCCGGCAGCTTCCCTCCGGGCCTCTGCCCGTGTTGCTGGCTGGCGTTTAGTCCTCTCAGAGACCCGCTGCCGTAGGTGCCATTACTGCGCCCTTTGTGGAGATGAGGAAGGTGAAGCTTAGGGACGTCGAGTGATTTTGCCAAAGTCCACAGCCCGTGGAGGCACAGGTTTGAACCCTGGCGGCTGGATGGTGTTTTAACGACTTGATGGTGCTCTGAAAGGCCAGGTGACGTCTCCAGGAGGGATCACTGACCGACTGGCTGAGTGAGTGCCAGGAGCCACACTGGCCATGGCACATCACTCAGAGTCGCAGCCGGTGCTTGCCGCGTTGGAGCCCGGCGCTCAAAGGGAAGTGAAGACACTCCCACATGAGGACAGAGCAAACTGCACAAGAGTAGGTCCTTAAAGACAACAGCTGTCAGCATTTTACAGAAAGAATTGTTTTCCTCTGGGGGCCAGGAAGAACTTGTGGCATTTCTGCTGGACCAGGAAATGGGACTAGGAGTCGGACATGCAGAAAGTAGACATGCAGAAAGTAGACGCGTGGCATGCCAGATTTAGGGAGCAGCAGGACCAACGTCATGGAGAAGGCACTGTGAGAGGGGGAAGTAGGTGGGAAAAGGAGGTTGAGATGAGCTCATGGAAGGGCTTCAGTCCAGGCCCGTGATTCTGTCTTAGTTTACCAGGTGTTGGGAAGAAATGAGATGGAAGGCAAGGGTTGGTAACAAAACAGAGGCAGAGGGGCCAGAGGGACTGTTAGAATTCAAACGTTGCTGCATGTGCTTCTTAGACCCAAGGAGAACTGCTCATTCAGTCTACAAATGCACCACATTATGAAGGTATATTGGGGTACAAGCTCTCTACTAGGATGGAGACCCGAAATACAGTGCCAGAAGTACAGGACTATTTCTCTTTCCCCTGATATCCCAGAGAGAGGCAGCTCTTTTCCATAAGGTACGCCAGGTTCTCAGATTATGTCTTGTTCCTCCCCCTGTACCTTATCCAAATCTCAGCCTGCTTCAGGTGGGCAGCAACCAGCTCCCTTTGATCACAAAGTCACACCGGTGCCTTCCACTCACGTCCCATTGGCCAGAATTTAGTCACATGATCATACCTAGAGGCGAGAGGGAGGCTAGAAAGTATGGCCACCAGCTGTGTGGCTGCCTGCCACTAGGCAGTGTTTCATAATGCAAAGTAACGTCTGGATGTTGGGGACAGTTAGTCTCTGCCATAGAAACATTTCCACTGTGTTTGGTAGATACTTTATGAAGATCTTCAAGCTTTTTCCACCTCCAGAGCATAAGAGACCAGTGCTGCTCAGTTGACTTTCTATGATGGTGGAAATGTTCTCTTTTCTGAGTCATCCATATGGTCACCATGAGCCACATGGGGCCTTACGTTTTTAGACAGCATCTGGACCATGAGATTGAAAGGGTGTGGCGAGGCCATCTTTTGATACCACATTCAAAGTGTCCAGCCGAGTGTCATCATCCCCTTTACTCATCTGAAAAGCCCAAGTGTATGGTTACCTTGGTGAGCAAGGCATGAGTGGGCTCCCTGGTTCAAAAGAAGTGAAATATCCCCCTTTAGTCCATCAGCTGCCAAATCCCCACACTGCCAGAACTTTCTCTTTCAGCTGGGACGGTGCCGGAGCGTGAAGGAGTTTGAGAAGCTGAACCGCATCGGGGAGGGCACCTATGGCATCGTGTGTGAGTGGCCGAATCAGGAGGCCTGGTACCTGGGAATGTCCTGCAGCAGCTGTGTCAGGGCTGGAAGGAGGCCACTAGCCCTGCTCCCACCAGGGCAAAACCTTGTACGAGTGAATACTTGCCCGGGTAACAGAGCATCAGGTGGCTAACATGTACCCGTGCGTGGCCGTGACCCAAAAGCAGCCAGAGCTGCAGCTGCAGCAGGGGTGGTGTCGGCCTGCCCCTCCTGCCGAGTATCTGGGAGCTGCAGAAATCAGCCCGATGCATTGGGGAGCCATCTTTGCATAAAATCAGGGTCTGTTTTTCTAGATAATGCGCCTATAGAGTCCCTGTCAGGACACAAAGCAGTGGTCTGCATACTTACTGTAAGACGGAAACTTACAGGGTGCTGTTACCACTAGGCCCCCTCTCCCTAGCTCAGATGACAACTCCCCTGGAGCACTTGTCCCGTGGGCCAGTGTGTTGGCTTGCAGACAGTGAAGAACGAGTATCACTGGGCATCTGGTTGTCGAAGAAGAAAGGGAACCTCCAGATTTCAGGAAGAGGCGCCGTGTGGCACACAGATCTGCAAGTGGGGAGTGGGTTGCCGTCCATCACAGATGACTCTCCATTCCAGACCGAGCCCGGGACACCCAGACAGATGAGATTGTTGCCCTGAAGAAAGTGCGGATGGACAAGGAGAAGGATGGTGAGCGGGGCCGGCACCGCTGAGCTCAGAGCGGGAGGGGTTGCCCGAGGAGCGGCCCCTCAGCACCGAGTGCGCGCCTCCCTGCCCTCGACAGCATCTGTGTGGCGGTTACAGGGCTGGTCCCCGGGGCTCCCCTGAGCCCGGGACGTTCTCCATCTGCCTCCCTCCCAGGTGCTGACGGCCTCGTCTTCTCTCAGGGCCTTCCCCACCAAGGCCTGGCAGGCAGCCCCCATGTGCTCCACACATCCCCTGTGCACCATCCCGCAGCACCTCCCTGGCTGCCTCTGCGGGCAGAGCTCTGCCATGCTCACTGGGCCCATCGTACACAGTGCCAGTACAGAGAGCTGCCTTGCATTGGCTGCAGGAAAGGCTAAAGGGGCTTGTTAGGATGGCCTCGATTATCCCTGAGGTAGCAGGCAGAGCCCTGACAGTGGCAGGGGTGGGGGACACAGAGCTGACGTGGGCCTGGGTGGGGGGGGCTCACTGAGGTGGCGGGCTGCAGGGGTCCCTGTCTTCAGGGGTGGGGGCTCCCTGAGACTGTCAGGGGTCCCATCAGCAGGGGTGGGCTTGCTGAGGCCACATCCGGTTGCAGGGGTCCCTGTCAGCAGCCTTCGTGAGATCACGCTACTCCTGCGCCTTCGCCATCCAAATATCGTGGAGCTGAAGGAGGTGGTCGTGGGGAACCACCTGGAAAGGTGAGCCATGTGCCCTGGGGCCTGCTGAGCCTACGCTGCCCAACCCTGACCTGGGAGGAGCTGAGAGGTGATATGTGTATTCTTCCCGTTTTTTCTTCTAGCATCTTTCTGGTGATGGGTTACTGTGAGCAAGACCTGGCCAGCCTTCTGGAGAATATGCCGGCACCCTTCTCTGAGGCTCAGGTGTGAGGTCAGGGTCTGGGTCCTTCACGGGTCTGTGTGCAGCATCCTTGTGCTGGACAGCTGGCCCTGACTGTCTGGCTTCTGCACAGGTCAAGTGCATTGTGCTACAGGTGCTCCGCGGCCTCCAGTACCTACACCAGAACTTCATCATCCACAGGTGGGTGGGGTCTCGGGGCATTTGTGTTGGTTCATGACATGGCGGCAGGGTGACCGCCAGTACTGACCTCTGGTTCCCCATATCTAGGAGAGGAACAGAAGCAGACAGCCTCAGTGCAAGTGGCGGTCCTCTGACTGCCCCTCGGGGAAGGTCCAGGACCAAATAATAGGTGCTCTCCCCTCTGGGGAGCTGGTGATGTGAGTGTAGTCAAGGCTCCAAGAAGTCCTGCAGTGGAGAGCCTGCCTGGAGTCTTGTGACCCATGCCGGGCAAGGCTGGGACTTGGAGGGTGGAGTGGGGGGCCAGAGCAGGACTCTGCAGGCAGTGGCTCCCTGTGCCCAGGGGCAGCTTGTACGACCCTGGGTGGGGAAGCCAGGCAAGGCTAGAAGTTAGAGCCGGGCTTGGGGCCTGGCTCTGCTGCTTCTTCAGTCCCTGAGAGCTCTGGGGTCCCAGCTGCTTAGTGCCTTACACGACCTGCCCTCCTCATTTGTAAGAAGTTCAAATAGATGTGTGGGAAAGCGTTCTGAGTGTCACTGGTGGTGCCAAGCTGGCTGTCCCTGGGGCTCACTTCCTGGGGCCGCTTATGTTCTTTCCGTCCCAGGGACCTAAAGGTGTCCAACCTGCTCATGACCGATAAGGGCTGCGTGAAGACAGGTGGGTGTGGGGGCTGGTTCAGGTGGGGGGGTCTCTGTGCGCAGTACCTTGCAGGGGTGGGGGTACAGAGCTGTCCTTATCAGCCCCTGGAGGCTAAGAGCTGTTCCCACACGGCGGCTCGTTAGCCCTCACAGGGTGACACACTGTCCCTCTCTTTCTCTGCCTTTGTCACAGCGGATTTTGGCCTGGCCCGAGCCTATGGCATCCCGCTGAAGCCAATGACCCCCAAGGTGGTCACGCTGTGGTGAGTCCCTCGGGACCAGGTGTGCCTGGTGGAGGGGGTTTGGGGTGTTACACTGAAGCCGCAAAAAGGTTTTGGGGGTCTTGAAGGGCTGTGCATACTAGTAGAGGCTGGTATAGGATGGCTTCCCGACAGCAGGGCTGTCATGGGGAAGGACCACAGCAAGGACGGTGGCACAGGACCTGCCTCGTGCAGATGGCTGCCCACCCTGCCCGATCCTTAGCCTGGCTCTGAGCTGGCTCTTGGAGGGGAGGTCACTGCACTGACAAGGGCAGGGCCGGTGGTTCTCAGAGCTTTCTGTGTAAGTCCTCACTGCGTTTTTCAAACGCAGAGCTCAGTTGAGATTAGGGTAGGACGTTCAAGGCATGTTTTCTGCCATGTCACTCAGCCCCATCTATAAAATGGGCTGACAGGAGACCCGTGCCGAGGACACTGTTCTCTGCCACGCATGGGACACCGCCGCACCCAGGAGCCAGCCGTCCAGCGAAGGCAGCTGTCACCGGCTATGCTGCCTGTGTTTGTCCGAGCTGTCGTCCAGGCCATCTCGGACTCCCAGGAAGGCTGGTGGCCGGTGGGTAGGCTGGCGCACATCTGCTGTGCCCTGTGGAGGCCCAGGCTGGAGGAGAGGAAGTGCCCGACATGAGGTGGGGTGCTTCTCTTGGCAGGTACCGAGCGCCTGAACTGCTGCTGGGGACCACCACGCAGACCACCAGCATTGACATGTGGTGAGGGAAGGTGCTGCTCCTGGGCTTTGGGAAGGGCAGGAGTGGGGCTGGGATCAGCTCCCAGGTGGGCCAAGCCTGGGACCCCAAAGGAGTGTGAGAACTTAGCTACAGCCTTCACAGGCCCCTAACACTGAGGTCTCTGGGAGGTAGGCCATGCCCCCCTGGTCACCCGGTCACGTAGCCAGTCCATTGTGGCCTCTGACCCCAGCACATGGGAGAACGGGGCTGTGCACGCCCTCAAGTAGTATCGCAGGAGTGGTGTTCACCAGGTGTGTGGCGACAGGGCAGGTACAGAGGTGAGGGCCTGCTGTCCTCTGCAGGGCCGCGGGCTGCGTCCTGGCTGAGCTGCTGGCCCACAAGCCCCTCTTGCCTGGCACGTCTGAGATTCACCAGGTGGACCTGATAGTTCAGCTGCTGGGGACGCCCAGTGAGAACATCTGGCCGGTGCGTGCCCAGCACAGCCCCACCCTTGCCCGTTCTGTGGCAGGCCCTGGCTTCAGCTCCCCTCCCCGCCCTCTCTGCTCCTGCAGGGCTTCTCCAAGCTGCCGCTGGTCAGCCAGTACAGCCTGCGGAGACAGCCATACAACAACCTGAAGCACAGGTTCCCGTGGCTGTCGGAGGCAGGCCTGCGCCTGCTCAACCTCCTCTTCATGTATGACCCGAAGAAAAGGTGCCCGCCCGCACGCGCAGTCCCCCCAACCCGCCCTTCGAGGCCCGTGTTCCACCAGGACGGGCCTCCCCCAGACACATGCGTGGCCTCTGCTCACCGGGTCACAGAGCCCATTCTGAGATTCCCATCAGTTTCTGGGCCCCTGAACCCTACTTTGCACCCACCCGTGTGTCATTGGGAAATCGGAACCGGGCTGCTGCTTGGGGCCCAGGACCATGCTTAACTGTGGGCCTCCTCTCTAGGGCGACAGCCGGGGACTGCCTAGAGAGCTCCTACTTCAAAGAGAAGCCCCTACGTGAGTCCCCCAGGCCCCTTGGGCCCCGCTCTGCAGAGCTCTTGGCGAGTGGCCTTTTGGTCCGGGGTGGGGATATAAGGACAAGCCCCCTTCACTCCTGAGGTGAAGTGAACTCAGCGCAGGCCCGTCCAGGCGGGCTGTGGGCCCTGGGCAGGCAGGAGCTGGTACTCCAGCCACACCCTGTCCACAGTCATGGGAGGGGAGCAGAGGGAGGCGCAGGGGTGGCCCCAGGGGCCCTGCCCACTGCTGACAGCCCCTCCCTGCAGCCTGCGAGCCGGAGCTCATGCCCACCTTCCCCCACCACCGCAACAAGCGGGCCGCCCCGGCCACGGCCGAAAGCCAGAGCAAGCGCTGCAGGCCCTGACGGCTGCGTGGACTGACCGCTCTGCTCTCTGCCACGGGGCCCACCACTGCGCCGGAATAGCAGGTGTGCACCTTGAAGGCCTAGAGGCTGGATACCTGGGCTGTGGATGCGCCATCTGGTGGCCGTGCTGCGTAGAAACTCAGGAAGCACTGCTGGGCCCGAGTCGGTGTTGCTGGCTTGGGAGGTGCAGGGCTCTGGTGGCTGCTTGTGTTCTCTTAGTCACCAAGGCCTTTCTGGGGCAGGGAGAGGGCAAGGCTGGCAGGACTCGATGGGAAGGAGGGATGGAGTGGGGGGTACAGGCAGCCCAATCAGGCTGGGGGCTGAGCCCTGTCTTCTCCCCACACTGAGGCCCCAAGGTGGGTGGCTGCATGGCTGGGGCCAACGGGACCTCAGAGATAAAAGGCTTTCCTGATGTGGTGAGTTCCGAGTCCTTTAATGTGCTTTGAAGTCTGTCTTGTGACACGTGTGCTGGGAAGGATGGAGGTGGGATGGACAGACTGGGGCCGGGCGCCAGGTGAGAACAGCACAGGAGATGGCACCTGCCCCAAGGGCCCAGGCAGACACACCTACCTGTCCAGTATGAGCTAGTGGCCCCTGGGGCCCGACCCCCCAGGGAGGAGGGGCTGCACCTGCCTGCCGTGGCCTTGGGGGTGGCTGTTTGGGAGTTCGGCCAGTTTTTCCCATTGGACCTGGCGTGGGCAGGCTGTGATGGGCAGCCTTCGAGAACAGCCCCCTGCCCTCTAAAGCTGGCATATCGGGAAGGGCAGGGAGGTTGCGGGGGTGGGGGCCCAGAGTGCAGTGACACTCAGCTGCCCAGGCGCCACCCCCTGCTGGTTTGCCTTCAGATCATCCCTGTCCAGGGGGCCAGTCTCAGCCAGTACGCCTTTAGGGCTGGCCTGTGACAGCTCAGCCATGTACCTGGCAGAGCCCAGGGGCTCAGTGTCACCTCCAGGTCCCCCTGGACATGGGAGAAGGGGGGCAGACAGCGTGTCCCCAAGCACAACCTGCAGGGAGCAGCTCGAGCTACAGGCAGACGCTGGGTGCCACAAAGGGTGGGGAAAGGGTAGGAGGCTGAGGGTCCTTCATGGGGACAGGCTCAGGGGCCTTGACACGGACACAGGCTAGACCCCTCCACTCAGCACATTCTGGCGTGGTTCTGGGTGCCCAGGGCGGGGCTTTGCACAGAAGGCGAGACCTTGTGTGGGGCCTGGCCACCATCTCTGTGGCCAGTGCCCCAGGAGGAATGAGGCCCAGAGAAGCACCACGGAAACGGACAAATCCCTGGCTGGGGGCCTGGCTGGGCCTAGGGTCGGGCCCCCGGGCTGTCATACAGCAGGGTGTCCACCTGTGCCCGCCGCAGCCATAGACGCTGCTGGGTGTCTCCAAGCAGTGCACGCAGCACGTGGCCCAGACGGCAGGTACGCAAGGTGGTACAGTGGGTGGCATGCAGCTGGCGGCAAGTGTCACAGCTGAGGGTGGGCAGGGCCCCAGGGGCCAGGCAGCTGTGCGCCTGGTAACCAGGGGGCTCAGGGGGGGGGCCGTGAGCGTGCTGGGGGCTGGCCCGCCCAGGGCTCCCGGGGGTCTTGGGAGCAGCCAGGTCCCCAGGCCGACTCAGCAGCTCTCGGTGCAGCGAGCGGAAGGAGAAGGCCTCGGGCTCCAGCTCCTCCTCCAGGGCCGTGTAGGGCGGGCTGCTGGCCTGTGACACCGCAGCCTCCCCCAGGGGCTCCCAGGCCTCGGCCCCCGCACCCCACAGTTTGGCGCTCTGCTCCCACGGCAGAGGCCGGCAGGCTAGCTCCGAGGGGGGTGAGCCTGGGCCTGGACACAGCTCTCCGTACAAGCTGGGCTCCTCCGGGCCCTCGTCCTCCTGCAGGCCCCGGTACAGGTCCAGCTGGGCCCGGAACAGAGCCGGGGGTCCCCGGGGAGGCAGGGCCAGCCGCTGCTGCAGCCAGGCCACACAGGAGGCCACATCCACGCTGCCTCGCCTGGCCTGCAGCAGCTCCTCAGCTGGAAGCACACTGGTGCCTAGCTGGGCCAGCACCTCGCCCAGGATGTCACACTCCAGCCGCAGGGCGAAGCAGCCCAGGGCCACCTGCAGCAGCTGGCTGGCGGGGGGTGGGGCAGTCATCATGAGGCGGTGGTTGTCCCTGGGCACGTAGCCCATCTTCTGGAAGCTCTGGATGAGGAGGTCCTCTGACAGCGCACCCTTCAGCACGTGCACATAGCCCCCGGAGAAGGTCTGCAAGGGAGGGGCCCACTCAGAGGCTGCCCGGCCTCCGAGGCCTGAGCAGGCCAAGCTCCACCCCAGCCCGGGCCACCCCCTCACTGGAGATGGCAGTGTGGTGCCAACTGACCAGACTGTCCCTGGCTGTGCTGACGCTGCCTCCAGAGGAGCTTCTGAAAAACACATGCTCAGGGCCAGCCCCAGAGACTCATCGACTGGGACGGCCCATCATCACCGTTTAAAAACGACATTCATCTGGCTGAAATCAAGAGCCCTACACTGAGGGAGGTCACTGCCTCTGGGTCCCTCCACCCGCTCTCAGCCCTGGGGTTTGCGACTGTGATTCGTTTCTGAGGTACCTGCTGACTGTTCTGTTACGCACGTGCACACAGGTGCGTATGTGCTCCTCTGACCAGGTAGCCGCCTACACGTGCTGAGCTCTGCGTTCTCAGTTAACTCTCTGGAGGGCTTTCCCTGCCAGCAGGAGCTCAGCCACTCTTTCCAGCTGGGTAGCATTCCACCATGTGGACAAAACAGCTGCATTCTGGAGGCTCTCCTGTGCACCTGGGCCAAGAGCCCTGGAATAACAGATGGGTAAGTGCTTTCTAGACTGTGAAGTTACATGAGGAACTAGAAGAGTGACCAGAATGATGATGGTGTGTCTCTCCCAGCTCTCAAATTCAATTAGCCTGGGGACCTGTGAGTGTTCCTCTGCTTAGGACAGCCCCCCACCCGCCAGCACTGCTGTGTGCAAGCATTGTACTCAGGGCTTTGCCTCCCCCCACAACGGACCTTAAACTGGACTGTTCTTGTGTCCATTTGGCAAAGGAGGAAATGGGTTCAGAAAGCCACACAGCCAGGAGGAGGCAGAACCAGACCCCATGCAGGTCAGCCCAGCACCCACGCCCAGGAGCACCCAAGGGCAGTCCTGTGTTCTGCTTCCAGCCCACAGCCCTTGCCCTCTTGTCTCAATGGATGAGTGAAAGCCCTAGAGGCTTGGACCAGCAGGTGTCCTCCAGGAGCAGTGGGCTCCAGAGCTCACCTCCCCAGAGAGGCTACTGCTGCCATGGCAACTGGTGGAGGCAGCTCGCCCACGTGCTCAGTGACATCATCTTCCCCCTCTTCCAAATTAGCTCAGAGGCTAGGCGGCCTGCCCCCTCTGCTGCCCCCCTCGCTTACCTAGAGGAGTGTGGCAGCCCTGGGCACAACCTCTGTACCTGGGCCGAGAGGAGAACAAGGTTCGTGCCCACCCTGGCCCCCAGCCTCTGTCTGCTTCATAGGGGTACACCCACCTGGCATCCTGTAAGTGGGATGGGAACTTCAAGTCCCTCCCGAGCTCCTGTCCTGTGATTTTTACAGCAACTGGGGCCTCAAGGCCACTTCGGGGAGCACAGTGATGAAAGCTTTAAGGGGCAGGAGGCAGGCACCGTGGAGGGACTGGGCTCCACCCAACCCATGTTCTCCGCCCCAAACTGCCCCAACACAGCCCTGAGACTCACCAGGCTAAGGACACCTGATCCCCCATTCCCCGAAGCCTGGGCGGGGCCCGCGGCCCGCGCCTTACCTTGATGGTGGTGAACTCCTTCCTCCAGGGCAACAGGTACAGGTGCACGGCGGCCAGCTCCAGCAGCTCGAAGGCTCGGGCCAAGCCGCGCAGTGCGGGGGCCAGGTCGGCACGGCCCCACAGGCCGTCGGTGAGCAGCGCCAGCGCGTCGTCCTCCAGCGCCCCGTGCAGGGCGAAGTCCTCCACCAGGATCTGCCAGAGCACCGCGCGCAGCGACGGGTCCCCGCACACGCCCGCGCGGCCGCGCCGCAACTCGCGCTCCAGGCACTGGCGGTAGTCCTCCGACAGAGAGCTGCTGCCCATCCTGGCGGGGATGGGGTAGGATTTTAGGAACCAGAGACCCCTCCCCGCTAGATGTGCGCCCCCGGGTCCCCCACTCAGAATCCCCAGGTCCAGCCTGGCAACCCTGTCCTTGCCAGCTGAGCACCCCCACCCCGTATCTACAGCAACCCTCTTTCCTAGAGACCCGCCCCTCCAGCTGAGGACCCCATCCCGAACAGAGACCCCCTCGCCTTCCAAATCGTTCTGTGAGCCCCACGGGCGACCCCACTACCTCCTGTCCCCAGCGGTCCCTAAGCGCCCAACTCTACTCCAGCCTCTTCCCCAGCAGGGCGCTTCCGCCGTGTGCCGGCTGCGCCCGTCGGCCTCGGCCGTGACGCTCGGGGCGGGTCTTGCACCCGGCACCGCCCTCTCGGCTAACGCGAGCCAGCCCGAAGGCGTGGCGGCGCAAGTTCCCGCGGGGCGGGGCCTGGTGACGGCCAGGGAGGATGCCTGCGGTCCCGCCTCGCCGAGCACCTGCGTGATGCACCTGTGCGGTCACCTGTCCCAGCGTCGCCCGTCTCCTCTCGGCGCCGGTGCAGTTCACGGCCAACACCCCGGCCAAGTGTGCGGACACTAAGCGGGCGCTCCGTGAATGGTTGTGTCCTAGCTGCCCCTCCCACCGAGGCGGGCACCGAGGCTCGGAGCCGCCGCTCTGCACGTCTCCTGCAACACCCTCGGGAGCACCAGGCCCCCGGGGAAGCAGGAGCCGAAGCTCCTGGTGGGTCCGCCGGGCTGGGAGCGGGGACGCGGGGCGGGGACACCTCCTGGTGGGGCGGGGCCAGCACTCAAGGTGGGCACAAGGATTGCGTGTGCTCGTGGGATAAAATAAACACCTCAGTGTTGGCCGGCCGACCTCGAGGTCTGTTCCTTCGGGCTCCGCTTCCCGGACCCCTGCCGCTCTCTGTCGCCGGTCCCTGAGCGTCATCAGGGCGGGTCTTTGAGGTGGGATGAGGCACCTTCCTGCAGACTGCGCAGGATTGTGCGTTGACATCCGTACGCGTACTTGTTGCGTGTGCAGGATCGTGAGTGTGCGTTTTCCACTCTGTGTGGATGGTGTTTTGCTCTGTCTCTCAGATCTTCACTCCTGCACTCAGTAGTGTGACATCCATTCCGTGTCTCTGTGTGACCCTGTTGCTCCTGTTGTGTGCTGCCCCAGTGGCCATGGCCCTTCCTCAGTGTGACGCTTGAACCTGGGCAGATCTTTACACCTGTCTCCACCCATAGGATGGAAGTGACATTGAGTGGCTTCTCAGGGTAAGGGAAAAACTCCTTGTTATCTCGAGATGATGCTGTCTTGGAAACCAGCCACCATACTGTCAGGAAGGCAGCAGCTACCTGGGGAGGCCTTGCACTCAGCTGAGCAAACGTCCCCAGAATTCATGTCCACCTGGAACCTGGGAATGTTTTCTTTGGAAATAGAGTCTTTGCAGATGTGATCAAGTGAGCATGAAGTCATACTGGATTAGGGTGGCCCCAAATCCAATGTGACCGGTGTCCTTACAAGAGGGGAGTTCAGACACAGACGCACAGGGGAGAAGGCATATGATGACTGACGCAGCTATGAGCCAGGATTGCAGGAGCCATGAGAAGCTGGACCAGGCAAAGGATTCTGTTCCAGCATTTCCAGGGGCACGACTCTTATCAGCACCTCGGTCTCTGACTTCTGGCCTCTAAAGACATTTCTGCTGTTTTAAGCCTCCTGGTTGGTGGTACTTGGTGACAACTGCCACAGGAAGCTGAGGCAGGCCTCACATAATCCACCTGATAGCCCTGAGGTCCTAGCTGACAAGCACCCACTGCAAACATGTGGACAGATGTCCAGATGATCTCAACCCCTGGACATAGGGTCACCCCACTCTGGAAGGCGATGTGGGGGTGGGGGGTGCAGAGACAAGCTGTCCCCAATGGGCCCTGCCCAAATGGAAGATTCACGAGCAAAGTGAGTAACTGTTGCGTGCTCAAGCCAATGAGTTTGGGTGGCTTGTCACTCAGCTGTGGACAGCGGGGATGGTCTCATTTGCTACCTCCTCTCCACTCTCCTCCACTCCATCTGTGTACATGTTCTCCTATGACCTGGGGCTACAGCTAGGAGCAGAGCTGGGTCAGAGGGTCAGTCAGTACTTAGCTTGGCCCAGGTCTGCCGTCCACCGTGTATGGAGTTCTAGCTTGTTATTGTTTTGAGTTTCTTGGTTTTTTGACTTCTTACACTGATTTTTTTTTATTTCGTCCTTTGTTGATAGCCTGTTCATAGCCTTTCCTATTTTTCTAATTGGGGCTCCTGCCTTTTTCTTATTGACTTGCAGGCTTTCCAATGTGAAGAATCAATTATTCGTCCTTGTTTCATGCAGGAGCCACAGGCTCAGCCCCAGGTTGCACTCAAGCAGCGGCCTGAGCACAAGCGCATCTGACCGCAGTGCATTGGGCAGGGTGCCAAGGAGACGGCCCCACAGGTGTGGCCCCTGGCACAAAGCCAATAGGCAGGCCCATTACCAGGCTTGGCTCCAGGCGCACTTCATCCTCCACCCATCCTTGCACCATCAATGTCAAGGCCTAGAGAAGGGGCATTGCCCTCACCCCGCCCACAGCTCCATGGCTACCTGTGATTCATGTCCAGTTTGGGGGACTCAGAACTCCATGTTCACAAGAGTACAAGCAGAATACCAGAAGACTGAGGGCAGGGCCGTGGGCCTTCCTCTGCAGAGGGTGGGGGGTGGGAAGACAGGAGTGGGGACCCAGGGTTCACCTCTGACCCTGCAGAGCGCCCTGTCCCAGGGGGTGCAGCCCCAGGGCTACCCCACTCCTGAGCAGAGGATCTGGGGGGCAGGCCTGGTGTAGTGGACCTCAGTGGCCTCTGGGAGTCTGGCTCTTCCTGGTCAGTAGAGGGGGTGGCTGTGCTCCCAGCCAGGGAGAGGGGACCAGCAGCTATGTGGAAGGAGACATCAGTGATCTCTTTATTCTCAGCCAGGTCAGTGGCTGCCGGGGGCATGGAGGGTCAGAGCAGGCAATGGGCTGCTGGCACACACTGACCCTCGGGTTCACAGCGACCCAGAAGAGGCTGTCCAATGCCCTCTGCCAAGGGTGGGAGTATGGCTCAGAGCCCCCAGACACGGCAGATGCCTGGGTACACCTGGGCCTCCAGGGGAGAATGGCCCGGTCAGTGCTCAATAAACAAGCAGCACAGCCTCAAACCACCTGGGCCCCAGGACTCTGGGGGCAGGGGGCTGACAGAAACTGGCTCAGGGAGTTCTGCCTGTCACAGGGGAAGAATGGAGCGGCACCAGCCCTGCCCTCAGCCGGGCCCATGCCCCCTCTCTGCCCTGGGGACAGGAAATGGCAAGGCCTGGTGCTGGGGGGCTGACCCAGCTTAGGCCCGTCCAGTCAGCAACAGAGCGGCCTCTTCCAGCCCCTGGGAGCAGACGCTGGGGCGGGAGCTGCCGTGCCCCCAGTGCCGCTGACTCCTGGTACAGTCCACAGGGTACAGTCCACAGGGTCCCGTCCTCCACTACTTGCCCAGGGCCCCCCGGGGCAGCAGTTCCACGTAGCTCAAGGCGCTCTGCAGTGACGTCAGGCAGTAGCCCTCCTCTCCAATCAGATACCTGTGGAGGGCAGTGCCTGTCACCTGGAGGGGATGTGAGGAGGCCCCTGGCATTCTGGAAGGGGCATCCGCCCTCAGTGGGCAGGACCCGGATGCTGAGGTCCCAAAGGGGCTATCAGGGAGGCTGCGTCGGGGATAGCCTACTCTCCAGGCACACACTGCTCAGGGCTTGGTCCTCCAGCCCAGGCAGAGTGCTGATGAGGGGTGTGCAAGGGGCTGGGAGAGGGGGCCGTGGGCCACATGCACACCCGCCCCCTGGGGCCCTACCCCTCGTGGATGAATTCCTCCAGGGCAGCGCACTCTGACACCAGCTGGGGAAGCCTGCTCCTCAGCACCACGAAAGACAGGATGGGTAGCAGGTCATCAGCGCCGCTGGTGGACAGAGGCACACTGGCCGGTCAGCTCCAGGGGCCAGTGGGGCTGCTCAAGCCCTAAACCGCGGAGCCCCCAGCTCAGCCCCTGGAGTGGTCTGGGGCTTGCTGGCTGCTCTCCCTGAACAGACCACTTAGGAGCAGCCAGGCCATCCCTGAATGGGCCTCTGTGCTACTGGACCCAGGAAGGCCTATGGTGAAGGGGCGGGGGCAGCTGCAACGTCACAAACCTGCCCCGTCCTGGGGGACAGACTGATGGAAGGGATGACCCATGACCCGGCATCCTGCCCACTCCTGAGATCGGCTGTCACTCAGCTCGGCACAGCGGGTACCCCAGACCCTCTGCAAGAGGCGTCTAAGTGAGCTCATGGGAGTGAGTGAGTGAACTCCAACCAAAGACCCCATGGCCGTGGTCTCTGGGAAAAGCAAGGAGGCAAAGGTTACGGCCTGAGTCTGACTGGGGAGGCCTCACACAGCATGAGCTGCTGCTCATGGCCTGGTCCCCATGCGCCCGCCAGGTACCACACACCTGTAGGCACACAGACCCAAAGGAAGGAGCTAGGGAATGGCTGCGACTGGACTGGGAAACATTTTCAGTCCCAGAGTGCTTGCTGGGAAGCCAAATGGTAAACTGGTGAAGGCGCTGCTGGGAGCCAGGCTGGACCGCCCTCTGCCCAAGCCTGCAGCTGAGGCCCAGCACCCTGGCCCTGGGCAGTGGCATCTCTCACCTTGTTGGGTGGAGCGCCTCCCTGCCGACCTCATACTCAGCTCTGACTCCTACCTGCAGACCCCTGGGTGGGGGTGTGAGCCACAGCCCACCCACCAGGCTGCAACGACAGGTGCCTTCAAGATGACCTTTGGTCCCTGGGATAAGGTCACAGGAGGCAGAGCCACTGCAGGTACGGAGGGAAGCCAGGCCCAGGTGGGCACCTGCTCCCTCACCACAGGGAGATCCAGGTGAAACTGAGGCAGAACTGAGGACCAGGCATCAGAGCCACCCCCCCCCACCGCAGCATCCTGGTGGAAAAGAGCCCCGCCCCACCTCGAGAGGGTGGAGGAAGGACCATGTAGGAACCCCAGTGCAGGGAATAGGCTTGTTACTGGGCTGGGGTGGCTTCCCAGGTGTACAACTGAGGGACCAAGCATGGAATTCTGGGATGAGCAAGCCTAAATTTCATCAGATTAGCCAGGGGTTCCCTGACCCCTAAGAGACCCAGAGAAGTAGAAACGGGCTGTGCTTTCCTGGATGATGAACCGCTGGGGGGGGTAAAAAAACTGGTCCCAGTGTCGGGGCAGGCGGGACGGTTCTCTCTCCCCCCAGGCCTGTGAGCAGCCCTCACGCACCGAGCGCCCACCCTAGGCCATGCCCTCTCAGTACTCACATGGCAGCAGCACCCGGCTGTGGTCCAGCCTCAAGCGCAGGCTCCTGGGCCCGGTAGTAACCCTCAGCACAGGCACAGATGACCCGCAGGGCACGCACTGTAGCACAGAGCAAGGAGTGGGGTAGGGACGGGACGTCGGTCCCAGGCCTTCAGACTACAGCCCCACCACCATCAGTGGACCATCCCTTCCAAGGCCATCGCTCTCCCCCGCACTACTTGTGTCCCATGGACACCCCCCCCATTTGACAGGAGAAGAACAGACAGCTGAGAGACAAGGCATACAGTCCCAGGCCACCCTCTGGGACAGGATCCGGTCCTGATGTCCCCTTTCCCTCCTGGCAAATTCCGCCCCTCACCGATACACTCCAGTTTCTTCTGGGGGCAGCTCTCTAGCACCAGCAGCCCCAGTTCCTGGGCTGCGGCACAGTAGGGGTAGGCGCTGGTCCCCGCGGCCTCGGGGTTCTGGGGCAGCAGCTTGGTGGGGATGCCGACGGCGGCCGGAGGTGCGTTCCTGTAGAGCTCCATGCTCCTGCTCAGGGCGGCCTCGCGGGACCGGTGCACACTCCTGGGCAGAGAGGCCAGGCTCAGGGGACCCAGGCAGGGCTGCCCAAATCATGCTAGGGCGGGTGTAGCAAATGGCTTCAGAGTAGAGCACCCGCTGGGAGCAGTCACAGGTATACCCCGGGGATGGAGCCCGGCCAGGGATGTGAATGGGGAACGCCCTGAGGGGATTGGAGCACCTGTAGAGGGTCAGCAGCAGGGGCCACAGTGGGGAGAAGAAAGGCTCCTCGATGCAGGCCAGGCAGCGGTCCTTGGAGACAGCCGTGTTCAGGCCTTCGAAGGCCAGGAGTGTCAGCGAGAGCAGCCTGTCTGCCGGGGGCAGAGCCGGCACAATGGCACTGTGGGTCCGGCTGGCAGCCCCTGGAGCTCACCCCCAGCCAGCCTGCAGTGCCCAGACAGGCCTCACCCAGAGCCAGGCTCAGTGTGGGCAGGGCCACAGCTAGCGCCCTGGTCAGTGCGGAGAGGGCTCTGCCTGGCCCTCCCTCCACTCCTCTTTACACCCCGTGCCCCTGTCCGTGTGGCCTAGGGTCACAGTGAGGAGTCTGGACCCTTACCCCTGGGTGCTCACAGGGTCACACACAGCTCCTGAGGGGCCAAGGAGACAGGCCTGGGGAGGAGAGCACAGAATGGGCTCTTTCTGAAAAGGGTTTGTACCCCACACTGCAGGAACCCTGAGAAACTTTGGACAAGAAATCTCAGGCCCAGAGAGATGGGGGCCCGACCTGAGGAGGAGACGGACCTGCCACAGGCTCTGGGGCCCACGGTGAGAATGAAGGTCCTGCACTACTGTCAGGCCTCCCTCGCTGTTGCTTAGAAAATCCTTGGAAGGGATCTGGAAGTCACCTGCCATTCTGGGCTCCAACCCTTAGGGAACCCACACACTGTTCTCAAAATGGAAAAAGCTGGAGGATGAGCCAGCGTCACCACCAGGCTGACACCACACATCTGACAGTCCTTAGAAGGACGGTGAGTCCGACCAATGAGACAGCCAGGACCACCCGGCCCCCAGAGGCTCTGAACACAACAGTGCAGGGACCAGACTGCGGGTCGTGCAGCCCAGTGAGGAGGCTGCGAGGGATGGAGGGAGACCCGCGGAGCTGCTCCCGGAGGCCGAGGCGGGGAGTCTGGGTGCGAGCCTGTCTGCTACGCAGGGGGTTTGGCCATTGGATGCCGACGCGGAGGGGAGGACTGTGCGGGTCAGGGCTAGCGGGCTGCCACGCAGAGAGCCTCCGCCCCCCCCCCCCCCCCCGCCCACCCGCCCACCTGCACTGCGGGAGCGCGGCCCGCCCTCACCGATGGCGTTGTGTATGTCCTCCACGGTGCTCCTCAGCTGCTCCAGCAACGGCTCGTCCTTCAGCCCTGGGGTCTGAGGCTCAGGCTGCCCCCCAGCGCCGAGGCCCCACCTCTCAGAAGTAGCCAAGAACTGTTCCAAGTCTTCAAAGGAGCTGTCCTTGCCCGCCAGGGGTGAGGGAGGCCCCTTAGGGCTGCCTTCCGCTCCTCTGTCTGGGGCGCCCGGGTGCAGCGGGGGTGTGGGGGGACTGGCAGGGGGGCCGTCCGCGGGCCGCTGGGCCGAGCTGGGCTCCGGGGGGCACAGCATGCAGTAGAGGCTCTGCGACGGCCGCAGCCGCCGACTTCCAGGTGCCAGCAGCCCGTCGGCGTCCGGGGGCAGGGAGCAGCAGCCGGGGGCCGAGGCGGCCGCAGCGCCCCTGCTCACGACGGGGTACAGTGCCCGGTACACCGCACACTGGAGCTTCTTCAGGAGCTGCGAGATGGGGTGGTCGGGCACGCTGCGAGCAGAAGAGAGGCACGTGCGTGGGGCCGCCGGGCGCGCTGCAGGACGCCCCCCCACCTCACATCCACCCGCCCAGAGAAGCGTCTCATGTATTCTTTCCTCGCGAGCGAACGTCGCAGAGAGTCTGACCCACCGCTCCCAGAAGGCAGAGGAATGCCAGTGAAAGACCCTCAGTGCGAAGGGGGCGGGCCCTGGGGCAGCCAGCCCTCCTCATTCACCTCTTTCCATTCTAGTCCTTTCAACCAGCGACTGGCGGCGGGGAGACAGGGGTTGCTGAGGGCCCTGGTACCTGAGCAGGTGGGACACCAGGCTGGTCACCAGCGACAGGTCCCCAGGGCTCCTCTTGAGCTTGGCCTTCCAGTGCTTCGGCCAGTCCTGCAGGACAGGAGACCTTGGAGGAGAGCGAGGCAGGACCTCCCCGATGGGATGCCCCATCCCCGCCCTGCCCCTCGCACACCGCCGCCCAGGCTGCACCCCAGCAGACCCCGCCTGTTAATAGACTCCATGGGATGTAGGGAAGACCCAATGCCAGCAGTCAGGCCTGCAGGACCCCGCCCTGGGAACCACAGGTGGGAACCACAGGTGACCCTAGCCCCGCCCCTGGGAGCTGCAGCGCGTAGCCCCGGCCCTCGCACCCGCGCCCACGGGACTCACGTGGTCTTGCTCGTACTCCAGGATGGCAGCGTAGAGCGCTCGCTGCTCCCGCTCCTCCGGGGTCAAGGCGACCTGACTGCAGAACCTCCTGGGGAGGAAGGACGGGACTGGGGGCCTCAGGCTGTACCGGCGGAAGCGGGTGCCCCCACCCATCCTCAACTGCCCTGAGACGGAGACCGGCATGAGGAGACGCACCTGTTGGCGGCTTCCTGGAGCCGCAGCCGGCGCTCCTCCATCTTCCTGTGCAGCTGGGCGGTAGAGTTAAGGCCGCGTCTGTTTGGGCCCCCTTCCCCATTCCCGGCCGTCCCAGCGCACTGTGCCAGACACAGGGTCCACCGGGCAGGGGCGCTGCCTCGGCCCCCCAGGAGGTACTGTCCAGACTGGAGGGTTGGAGGAGGCAGGATGGCCGGAGGACTGGCACCCACTCAGTGAGGGAAGGCAAGTCCTAGGGGACTTGAAGGATGGAGAGGAGCCGGTGCAAAGGGTGGCCTTGAGGGCCGGCCTGTGCAAAGGCCCAGAGCGCGAGAAGAAGATGGCTGTGCAAGAACCATCCCCTGCGGACATGCCTCACCCGAAGTGGAAGAATTCTGTCCCCACACCCCAACCCCATCACCTTTACTCCCTCCCTTCTCTCTCAGCTCAAGGTCACATTCTGAATTTCCCCTCAAAACAAGAATGGATGGGCAGAAAGGATACTGTTTCCTCCCGAGCTTTAGCGATCACCAGGTTCTCCATCATCTGCCGCTGAAGGGACAGAGTCTAGGAAGGGGAGGAGGGAATAAGGCCTGCTTCCTTCCCCCACCAACACAGAGCCTCCCGGGGGCCGCTCACCAGCGATGTCTTCTGCGTGGCCTGGCTGGGGTCCAGGCGGGCCATCCGGGCCTCATATGTGGCTTTCAGCTTCTGATTCTGTAGGGAGGCCTCCTCCAGGGGTGTCAGCTCCCTGGAAATGGTTACAAGCTGTTGTCCAGGCCCCAGGAACCCCAGCATGCTCTGGGGACCCTTCCTGACCTAGCCCTGAGAACAGAAGTGAGGAGGCTGGGATGGGGTCAGGCAGGAACTGTAAAGGAGGGAGCAGGTCTGGGCTGGACTGGAGGCCACTGCCCTGCTGAAAGGTGAGTGTACTGTTGCCAGGTCTCCTGACTTCAAGGGAAGCTGGACATCAGACCTTTACGCAAATAACTTGTGTTTGCCAACGACTTGAAACTTTATAAAGACACCATCTGAGCCAGACAGATTAGTTTGCAACCCACAAAAGGGAGGGAGAACCATGTCCACTGGATAACAGCTACCCACACCCGCCCACCTCCAAAGCTCTGGGTCCCACCTATCTTCCTGCTCTCATGGAAGGGAGAAGGAAGGTTTGTCCTGGGGTGGAAGTCGTGTGCGTGTGTGCAGAAAGGAGATGCCTGGAACCTCCTGAGTAGCAGTGACCTGTGAGGCATGGCAGCAGTGTGGCCAGGAGCCGGGCCTCCTTGTTTATCCCACTTGGGATGCTTGCGTCTGTGTCTTCATGTCTTTCATTAGTTCTAGAAAATTGCTGTTATGACTTCAAAAAATGTGCCTGTCTTGTTTTCTTTCTTTTTCTGGAACTCCAATAACCGTATGTTAGACATTCCATCTCCCTTTCAAATTTTGTCTTGTTTTTCTTCCGGTGAGTCATTTTGGATATCTTTTGACTTCTTATCCAATTTACTAATTCACTCTTCAGCTATGTCTTCTCTGCTGTTATAAACTTGTCCACTCATTTTGTGCACTTGTATGGATTTTTACTGGAGCATGTACAGTTGACTGTTGAACAACACGGGTTTGAATTGCACAGGTCCACTCATACATGGGTTTTATTTAAAATTAAAAATTTACTTAAAATCTCATATAAATGGGCTCATACAGTTCAAATCTGTGTTGCTTAAGGGTCAACTGTATTGTCGATCTGCAGAGGACCAACTTAAGTTATACTTGGATTTTCGACTGCATGGGTGGTGGGCACTCCTAACCCCCCTGTTGTTCAAGGGCCAACTGTAATTTGTTGTTATTGTCTCCAGTTAGTTTTTAAAAATAATTTTGGTATTTTTAATTTCCTTTCTACTTGGTTCTTTATTTGCTAGGTCAGATTTTTTAGTTTCTTGTTTCCTGCAGGTATTTTCAAACTTCTTTTTTTATTTCTCTAAATATGGAGAGCATGGTTGTTTCATAATGTGTCTGTTAACTGTATTTGAAGACTCTGTAGGTATTTTTCTGCTGGCATTCCTTGTTTATTTTTGTGCTTGGTTATCTTTGTGTGCCACTTATTTTATGAAAGTTGAAAGTGCTTTTCTCCAAAGCCAATTTGCATTTGTTTCTGCCAGGCACATGGGTATTTTCACCCTTGGACCCATTTTAACTAAATTCACTGTTGCCTGGCCTCCAAACCCAGACTCCTTCCACCTTCCATTTTGCCCCGCCTTACTTCTTAGAGCTTTGAGACTCGACCACCTGAAGCCTCTGGAAGATCTCAGGTGGCAGAAATGGGAGGAGCTTCCCCCCTTCATCTGAGTACACCCGACGGTGTCGACTGGTAGGCAAGGACACAGGAGCAGCCACGGGCATGGCTGGCTTCAGGCATGCTTTCCCTGCAAGACAGAGAGCCGGGAGTCAGCACAGGGCCCCACATTCCACAGAGGAGGCACAGACTTGAGGGTATGCCCCAGGAAAACCTGCTGGAGACCCACCAAGCTTGGCAGCTGTTGACTGAGCCCTCTCCAGACACTGCTCTGCCAGCTTCAGCATCTTCAAGGTGTCTGGGGGCATGGTTTCCCCATCGTCTGGGGAGTAAAGAATAAAAGGCTGGTCACCATCACCTCAATCACTAATCAGATTCTTGCTGAGATAAAAACGGGCAAATTTGCCCCTCCTAACCTCTGATCCCTGGGCAAGCCCACCTTCTCCTCATGTCTGACTATCTGCCCTGGGTTTGCCTCCTGATGCTGTGAGCGCTCTGAGAGCTTGGCCAGCCCAGCATCTGACTGACTGTCCCATTGTCTTGGCTGGACCATCAGAGCCCTCTCTCTACCCAACTGGGTCTTTTCTCCCCACTGAGGGCTTCACTTGCACCTATTGCCTCTCCTCCAGGTGGGCCTTGCGGTCGACATGGGCCACCTCACAGAGACAGCTTCCTCCCCCATCTCCCTGCCTCTGGCTGTGCTCAGCCCCGCCCCCTGGTGTTCTGCATCCTGTCCCCATGAGATTGCTCCTATCAGCAGACACGTGCTGTAGGAGCTGCCACCTGAGGCCCTCCTGCCCCTTACCCTCTCCAGCCTGCCCGCCCTTTCTCACATGTTGTACCACTCTCACCTCAGGGCTTCTGTACGTCCCTGTGTGGGGAATGCTCAGCTAACTCCTACCTGGGCTGGGATCCGCCTTCTGGTCTCTGGTCATGCCCCACCCTATCTCCTTCCCTTTACAGCACCCGCTCCTTTCTGCTCCCACATCACAGCACAATAGGTCATGTTAACTGAGTGCCCACCCGTACGATACAGGACACCCCCAGACCTGGGAGCCACCAAGGGCTAAGGTGTCCAAAATTTGCCCAGTACAGGAGTAGCAGTGAGGTTGAGAGCTGTACCTTTGGTGATTTCCACTTCTTCCAGCAACACCTGAGAGATGTAGTGGATACTCCTCAGGTATTCTGTATATGCCTCCTGTGCCCAGGGAAGAGAAATGGCAGGGCTTAGGCCAGGAGAGGCAAAGGATTCCCTCACGCCTGCCTGGTGCCCTCCAGGCAGACACAGGAGCAGTGGTGTCTGCTTATCTCTGAGACACCTGACAGCTAGCCTGAGGTGGTCACTGATTAGCGAGTCTAATCAGTGATGTTCTGCCTGGGGCAGTGTCGCTCTTCTCCAGACTTGAAGGCGAAGCTGCCCAGCTGGTACCCATCCCACCACCCACTTCCCTTTTTCCCAGCACAGGAAGGAGCTGACTGTCATTCCGGGGCCAGGGAAGTAACTTAGACAGTTGCTGTCATTTTTCATTATGTAACAAGTTTCCTTCCTGTGCAACTCAGAGGCCATTCAGTCAGTCATTGGCTTTAAAAGCTTTTGGGGGTGGGGAGTTAATGAAAGAGCGATGTTGCATATCTTAGAACCACTTTCCTGCTGAGGCCCTGGGAAATCCCTTCCCTGAACCGCAGAATAAGCACTGCTTGGGCACGCAGCGGTCCAGGGCACCAGAATATTGCGTTCCAGAATATTGCATTCCCAGGGTGTGAGCGTTCTGTCCAGGGCACCCTGACAGCTCAAGGCGTTGGGGACCACAGCATGGTGTTTTGTTTTTTCTTTTGTTGCATCCTAGTTCTCAAAGTCTACACCTCAGAGATAAGGTTAAAATGCATCCGGGAATAATATCTGGTTCGTAGGGGCACTTGCCTCCCTAGAAAACCGACTTGAGAAAAGCAGGGGATTCAGGACCGGGATGCTTTTCCTAGGCTCACGCAGCCTCCTCCTCTCTTTGGGCAGCCCTGGGTGGCTCAGCCGGCTTTTCCACCTGGTCGCCACCCTTTTCCTCAACACCCATTCTGGGCAACAAGGCATACCCTCCCCCGCCTGCACGTCCTTCCCAACAAGCTCCAAGGCGACTGGGCAGGCACAGCACGAACAAGCCGCACTTGACCTTTTCTGGAATCCCTCCCCTGTGCGAATCTGATAAAATCTAGTGTCTGCCCAGAAAAACGCACATACACATCGAATGGTCTGCCAGATATAATTTGCAAGCTGCTTCACAATCCTATTGTATCGCCTTTACAAATAAGCCCTCGGCTCCAGTTCCCGATTCGCTGAACAGACGGGCAGACTGAGAGAGGGCTGGGAGCTGTCCAAGGTCACAAGCCGACTCCCAAGCCCAGCGCCCCGGAGCCGCCGGAGGGGTCCTGGCGGGCGCCCACCCCGCGGCCCCGCCCTCGCCCACGCCCACCGGGCTGGCCTAGGTCGGGGGCCGTCCCCGCCTCGCCTCGCCTCACCCGGGGCTGGTTGCCGGTGTCCAGCTCGATGGCCCCGTTGGCTAGCTTCATGGCGCACTGCAGCGGCTTCACCGCGCCGTCCCCGGCCGCAGCGGCCATGGCGCCGGGCGGGGGGCAGTGGTGGCGGCCAAGGGGCGGGGCGGGCGGCCTGAAGACCGGAACAAAGACTGCGCGGGAGTAGGCGCCGGCGGAGCAGCGGACCGCAGGAACAGACGGAACAGGCACGCGTGCACTTCCGGCTGCCCCGCCCACGCCGCGCACTCTGCTCCCGAGACTGAAGGGGAGGAGCTGTCAAATAATCTCTTCACGCAGTTGCTACGAACCGACGCCCTCACTCCACGTCTGCGACACACCAGCTGTGCGGATCCCGCCGCACCCCTCCTCGCTCAGCCCCTCGTTCTCTTCACTCCGCCCCCGCCACCCCGTTTTTCGCCCTTATCGCCACGCCCCTCCTTCCTTTCCCCGCTCCTCTCCCTCTTCACTAAGTCCCGCCCCTTCTCATCACTCCTCACCCCTTCCATCGCCCCGCCCCCTTCACTCCGCCCCTTGCCTTTCTTACCCGGCCCCTCCTCTCCTTGCTCTGCTCCGCTCCGCTTCCAGGGAGCCGAGCGAAGCCGAACGGCGGAGTCGGGCGGCAACGAGCGAGCACAGTCCAGCGGAGCAGACGAGAGCTCCGGGCTTGGCAGGACCGAGCTGGACCAAACAGCCGGGCCCAACGAGCCGAGCGCGGCCGAGCGAGACCGAGCAAGGCCGATCAGAGCCGAACGGAGCGGGGCCGAGCCGAGCCGGGTGGGAGCAAGGCCGAGCGGGGCGGAGCGCCGGGGCCGCCGCCATGAAACGCGACCGGCTCGGGCGCTTCCTGTCGCCTGTGGCGGCGGGGCAGCGCGGGGGCTCGGGCGCCGGCGGCTTTGGCGGCGGCCGGGCCCGGGGCCGCCCCGTCCGCAGTGGGTCCAGCATGGATGAGGCGGCGGCCTTGGTGTCGGCGCGGCTGGGTTGGGGAGCGGCGCGGGCCTGCGGGGACGCGGGCGAGGACGGCGCCAACGAGGCAGGTGGGTCCGGCCGGCCCCCAGTGACCACGTCCCCCTAAGTGACCACGTCCCCCTAAGTGACCACGTCCCCAGGGCCTCTCTCCCTCGGCGACCTTGGGCCACTAGGAAGGCAAGCGAGGCCTCCCTGGTGTCCGTCACCCGCGCGGGCTGATGTTTCGCAAGACAGCTGACCCTGCCGCCTCTGAGCACGTTAAGTAATTAGTGCTCAAGTTTTGCAGTCGGACAGCCTGAATTTTAACCCAGGTTTTGCACTGTGCTCTGCAGCCTTGAGATAATAGCTTAACCTCCCTGATCCTCAGCCGCCCGTTGGTTAAAACAGGAGGGTTAAGTGTGAGAGTGCCTAGTCCCCGCCTGGCAGCGGGTATGAGCCGGATCCTGCACTCCGCCTCCCCGGGTGCTTTGGCCGCTCAACTCCACCCCGCTCTCCTTTAATCCTCCTGGGGGCGCAGAGGGGCGCTGTCATCAGTACGTTTGGCAGCCAAGAGACCCAGAGAGGTGGAGAGCGTGGACACTGCCCCTTCACTTCTGGTCTCAGGAGCTCCGTGCAAGGGAATGAAGTTTCCCCTTTGCTTCCAAACTTACATCGTTGTGGTGGCATTTATTCAAACAATTTTTAGAGTTTTTTTCAAAAAGTTTTTACTGAGCTATAATTGATATATTACATTATATTGGTTTCAGGCATACAACATAATGATTCAGTATTCACCACAGTAAGCCTAGTTAACCACACATATTAATAGTCACCACACACATTAATAGTTACAGAATGTTTTGCCTGTAATGAAAACTTTAAAGGTATACTCTCAGAAACTTTTAAAAATTATTATTAGTGTCAGGTGTACAAAACAACATAATGATTATGCATTTACACTCCTCACAAAGTGATAACCCCAAGCAGTCTGCTACCCCTCTGACATTGTACATAGCTTTTACAGTACCATTGACTGTATTCCCTGTGATGTACTTTACGTTCTATGACTGTATTTTTAAAATTATAGTTGATATTCAATATTTTATATTAATTTCAGGTGTACAGCACAGTGGTTAGGCATTTATATAACTTAAGTGATCCAATAAGTCCAGTACCCACCTGACACCATGCATCCTTTTTACATTGTTCACTGTATTCCCCAAACTGTGTTTCCCTGTGACTGTTCCGTAACTACCAATGTGTACTTCTTCTTTTTTTTTAATTTATTGGGGTGACAGTTGTTAGTAAAATTACATAGATTTCAGGTGTACAATTCTGTATTACATCATCTATAAATCCCAGTGTGGGTTCACCACCCAGAGTCAGTTCTCCTTACATCACCATATATTTGATCCCCCTTACCCTCATCTCCCACTCCCCACCCCCCCAATGTGTACTTCTTAATCCCTTCACCTTTCTCACCCAGCTCCCCAATCCCCGTCCCATCTGGCAACTATCAGTTTGTTCTCTGTGTCTATGAGTATTTCTGTTTTGTTTGTTTATTGGGTTCTTTAGATTCAAGTGAGATCATATGGTATTTGTCTTTCTCAAATTGACTTATTTGATTTAGCATAATATCCTCTAGGTACATCCACCTTGTTGCAAATGGTAAGATTTCATTCTTTTTTATGGCAGAGTAATATTCCATTGTATAAATGTATCACACTTTCTTTATCCATCGTCTATTGATGGGCATTTTAGTTGTTTCCATATCTTGGCTATTATGAATAGTGCTGCAGTAAACAGGGGTACATATATTTTTTCAAATTGGTGTTTTGGGTTTCTTTGGGTAGATACCCAGGAGGGAATTTCTGGATGATAAGGTAGTTCTAGTTTTAATTTTTTGAGGAAACTCCATACTGTTTTCCATAGTGGCTGTACCAATTTGCAATCCCACCAACAGTGCACGAAGGTTTCCTTCCTTTTCTCCACATCCTCGCCAACACTTGTGGTTTGTTGATTTATTAATGATGGCCATTCCGACAGGAATGAGGTGGTATCCCATTGTGGTTTTTATTTGCTTTTCTCTGGTGTTTAGTGACATTGAGCATCTTTTCATATATCTATTGGCCAGCTGTACATCACCTTTGGAGAAATGTCTATTCAGATCCTCTGTCCATTTTTTAAGTGTGAATTGTTTTTTTGGTGTTGAGTTGTATGAGTTTTTTTTGGATAGTAACCTTACCAGATGTATCATTGGTAAATATCTTCACCCATTCAGTAGGATGTCTTTTTGTTTCGTTGATAGTTTCCTTTGCTGTGAAAAAACTTTTTTGTGGGATGTGGTCCCATTTGTTTCTTTTTTCTTTTGTTTCCCTTTCCTGAGTGGATATATCAGTAAAAATATTACTAAGAGTAATGTCTGCAAATTTACTTCCTATATTTTCTTCTATGGGTTTTATGATTTCGGGTCTTACATTTAAGTCTTTAATCCATTTTGTTTATTCGTATATATGACATAAGAAGGTGGTTCAGTTTTCATTTTTTTTGCATGTATCTGTCCACTTTTCTGTATCTGTCCATTTATTGAGTAGACTGTCTTTACCCCAGTGTAAATTTTTGCTTCCTTTGTCATAGATTAAATGACCACATAGGCATGGATTTATTTTGGGGCTCTCTATTCTATTCCATTGATCTATGTATCTGTTTTTATGCCAATACGATGCTATTTCAATTACTATGGCTTTATAATGTAATTTGATATCTGGTAGTGTGATACCTCCCACTTTGTTCTTCTTTCTCAGGATTGCCGTGGCTATTCGGAGTCTTTTATGGTTCCACATAAATTTTAGGGTTATTTGTTCTAATTCTGTGAAAAATGCCACTAGTATTTTGATAGGGATTGCATTGAATCTATAGATTACTTAGGGTAGTGTGGACATTTTAACTATATTAACTCTTCCTTTTCATGAACATAGTATATGTTTCCATTTATTTGTATCTTCTTCAATTTCTCTTTTCAATGTCTTACAATTTTATGAGTACGTCTTTTACTTACTTGATTAAATTTATTCCTAAGTATTTTTTGATGCAATTATAAATAAGATTGTTTTCTTAATTTCTCTTTCTGACAGTTTGTTATTGGTGTATAAAAATGCAACCAATTTCTGAATATTAATTTTGTATCTTCCTACTTTACTAAATTCATTTAACAGCTATAATAGATTTTTGTGTGGAATCTTTGGGGTTCTGTATATAGATTATGTCATCTGCAAATAATGACAATTTTACTTTTATCTTTCCCATTTGGATACCTTTTATTTCTTTTCTTGTCTGATTGTTGTGGCGAGGACTTCCAGCACTATGTTGAATAGAAGTGGTGAAAGTGGATCTCCTCCTCTTGTTTCTGATCTGAGAGGAAAGTTTTTATCTTTTCACCACTGAGTATGATGTTAGCTGAGGGTTTGTCATATATGGCCTTTATTATGTTGAGGTATGTTCCCTCTGTTCCCACTTTGTTGAGAGTTTTTATCATGAATCGATGTTGAACTTTGTCAAATACATTTTCTGCATCTAGTGAGATGATCGAATGATTTTTACCCGTATTGTTAACGTGGGAAATCACACTCATTGATTTGCATATGTTTAGCCATGGTTGCATCCCTGGAATAACTCCCACTGGAGCTCAGTGGTATGCATCGTTGAATTTGGTTTGCTAATGTTTTATTGAGGATTTTTGCATTTACGTTCATCAGGATATGGCCTGTAATTCTCTTTTCTTATAGTGTCCTTGTCTGGTTTTGGTCTCAGGGTAACGATGGCCTTGTTGTGGAGGTGTTTAGAAGTCTTTAAACACCACCTCCCTCCCCCCGCACTGGCCATCTCTTCCAAAGGCTGTGTGTCCAGCAGGGAGACCAGAGCCAGAACCCCGCCTTTGGCCGGGACACAGGCTTGTGTTGGGGGCATGTGGGGAGGCTGGTGGAGCGTGGGCCTTACTTCCCCTAGGCCGTCATTTGCCTCCTGGGAGCCTGTGCAGCAATCAGCCTCACAGGCTGACCTCATATCTCCTGTGTTTGCCCAGGAGCAGGCCGGGCTCTTGCCATGGGGCATTGTCGCCTGTGCCATGGGAAGTTCTCCTCGCGGAGTCTGCGTAGCATCTCCGGCAGGGCACCTGGGGGGCGCTCAGACAGACCGCCGCCAGGGGCGCCAGGGGAGCGTGTCTTCGCCCGCGACTTCCAGCGCCTGTTGGGGGTGGTCATCCACCAGGACCCAGCTCTGTCTCAGTTTGTGTGTAAGAACTGCCACGCTCAGTTCTACCAGTGCCATGGCCTCCTCAGGTCCTTCTTGCAGAGAGTCAACGTTTCCCCGTCGGGCCAGCATAAGCCTGGCACGAGGTGGGTGCTCCCTCCTTCGTTCATTTGGGAGGTATTCAGGGGCTGTTCTAGGCATAGAGATGAGGGCCAGGAATGGCTGAGTGTACAGAGCCGGCCACTGGGAGAGAGGGGTCAGCCCACATGTGTGGATAGCCAACCCTGTTTGCTGCCTGGCCCTGCTCATGGCCACGCTGACCCTTTGCAGGGTTGGTGCCCAGCCCCCAACAGGGGCCGAGGACGGAACGTGTCTGGGTAAGTGCGCCCCCGCCTCGTGTTGTGGGTGGTGCGTGGGCGGGCTTGCTGGGGGCTGACCCGCCACGGGGTTGACGTCTGCCTTTCCTCAGTGGACCTGATCCCTTCCAGCCCTCAAGGCCTACGCGGCCTGGTGGGGTGGGTGCACGGACACGCAGCCAGCTGCGGGGCCCTACCCAGCCTGCAGAGGACGCTGTCCTCCGAGTACTGCGGTGTCATCCAGGCCGTGTGGGGCTGTGACCAAGGCCACAACTACACCGTGGATACTGACTCCAGCTGTGGAGCTCTGTTGCTGGACAGCGCATTGGCGGCCAAGTGGACGTGGGACAAGGAAATGGTCCCACGGCTGACACAGCACCGGGGCTGCGACCCCACTGGGGCTGCCCCGCAGAACTCCCAGGGCAGAGCGACCACCGCCCGGGCTGAGACCCAGACGCTGCCCAGCACAGACGCGGCCCAGCCTCCTGCGGATGGCAGCCCTGTTGGGCCTTTGCCGGGCCCCCTGCCTCAGCCAAGCCTCCCCCCGAGTGGGGCCCCAGGTAGGAGCTCCCCTGGCCCGGAAGACCGGGCTCGGCCCGAACCAGGTGGCAGGAAGTGGATGTCTGCACTGTTGGGGGCAGTAGCAGCGGTGTCGTGTGCAGAGGCTGGGGGAGATGACAGGAGCCGGCTCAGTGCCGCCTCCCGGGCAGGCTGAGAACCCTGCTCCCCAGTTTCGGTAACGGCACGCCCCTCTGCTGTCGGGCCCAGGGGACCGAGGGAGAGAAGAATGGGGCCCTTGTTGTGGGGCGTGGGGGGTGAGGACAGCTGGTGCCTCTGAGGCTGTTTCGGGTCATTCCCTGGGCCTCAGCCAGCGCCCTGGTGACACCCCAGTAGGACCAGTGTGGCCGAGGGGAAACAGAGGGCCCTTGTTTGGGGCCGGGTCCCACAGCGCTGTGGGTGGGGTGCAGCTGTTCACCACGTCGGGTTCGGAGGGCCCGGCGCCCGCCTGCTCTGCCAGCCCCCCATGCACCTGCCTGGGCGCTGGGCGGCTCGGGGGCGCTTTCAGAACACGCAGCTCCCAGGACGGCCCGGGAGGTAGCGGCGCCCCTGCCGCCAGGAGGGCGGGGCCTGTTGGAGGGCTCTGAGCGGCGCCCGGCTTTGTAAACTGCACGCAGTGCTTTGAGGACGGTGCCTTTCTTAGATGTCCAGAAACATCCCTGAGGGCTGAGCCGTGCCACCCTGAAACGTCTGGACAGAGCCTCTGGGGAGGGGCCGGGCTGGCTTATGTCAACTGCCAGCTGGGGCTTCCAGTGCCCAGCGATGCCGGTGCCTGCGCTGGACGTTGGGGCGGCCCGGTGGGCGGGGCTGCGCTGTGGGGGGGGGTCCTTGCGGGGGGTGAAGTTTGAGGCTGGGGACCCCAGCCGCCCCCATAAGAAAGGCTGTGTGGCGACAGGCCATGCCTCCTTGCCGGGGCCCCTGGCTGTGCGCTGGTTTGGTGACAGCCACCTTCTTTGTTTCTTAGGGCAGTTGGGTGAGAAGCAGGTCCCATCTTCAACCTCGGATGATCGGGTAAAAGACGAGTTCAGTGACCTTTCTGAGGGGTGAGAGAAGAGTGGGTTTCAACAGCCTAAAATTTCTCCTTGGAATACCACATTCCGCCATCCCAGGGGCGTGCTGCCTATGTCCTGGCCTGGGGTGCCTCCAGGCTTCTCGGTCCCAACGGGGCCCCCTGGGTCCCAGAGGGTGCCCCGCCCTGAGCAGCTGTGGGGGAGCGCCGGGGCCAGTCTCCTCCTTCAAGCCTTCAGCTGTGTGCTGACCCCACATGAGCCTAGAGAACAGGAAGCCTGCCTCCGGCGCTTTTTCCTGACATGTGTGACTTGGGGCTGTCTGCTGCCGGGCCACCTGCTGCCTCTGACCGAGGAACCACTCACACCAGTCTAGCCGACCCCATAAGCTGTGGCTGGAATGCAGTGGCGTCCCCCCGCCCCCACCCCAATCCATGCAAGGACATGGTTTTTAGTGCCGCTCTCATGGGGTGCCAATTACCGTGTGCATGTGCAGACACACCCCTCGGACCAGGAGGGGCCAGTGGCTGCCCTGCAGGCCGCCAGCCAGCTTCGAGCCTTTCTCTGGACGGGTGGCGGCCTGCAGGGGAAGGCCATGGCGTGCCAGCCTGGCTGCTGCCCAGCCTGGTGAACAGCGGTTCATACTTCAGTGTGAAGGGTACAGAGCTCTTTCTGGCCTTTATGACCTTTGAAATGGCTGACAGCTCAACAGGCGCCCAGCTACGGGGTGGGATGACATCTGAACCTCTGCTCACTCAGCCCACCTCCTGGGAGGGTCTTCACACTCGGCCTGGGGCCCCCACACAGGCTCCTTCAGAGTTTGGGGTCCCGGTGTGAGGAGTGTGTGGCTTACGGGGGATGTCAGCTTGTTGGACTTCAGTGACCCTGGCTTGTCCTTTCTGCTAGGAGACGGGCTCAGACATTTGGGGGTTTCAGGTTTCTTACGACCTTTTCAGGAGAACTAAAACGTGGACTCTGGGGATCGTATGTTGTCTGCAGACAGGAAGTCGCCTTGGATCTGCCACTCAGCCCAGGACTCTGCTGAAGTGTTGTCTTCTTCCCTAGAGACTTCGTGAGTGAAGACGACAGTGACAAGAAGCAGAGCACCCCGTCCTCAGACGAGTCCTTTGAACCTTTCCCGGAAAAGAAGTAAGGGGGGCAGTCTTGCTGCACGTGCACAGACTTGGGGGTGGTGTCCCTCGGGAACCTGGCCTGTACTGGCCCCCACTCAGCACACGCCTTTTGCGTCATCCTGCCAAGCCTGGTGCAGAGTGGCTTCTTCTCAGGTTAGCTCTGGGACCTGGCCTCAGTATCACTCCGTGAGGTGGCAGACAGCCCTGTGAGGATGGCAGGAGCCCTGTGGGCATGACCCTGCCTCACTCTGGGAGTTCTTTGCCTTCCTCATGCCCATCCTGTCCCCAGCCCGGTGTCTACCATGTCAACCTGACTTTCTGTAGGAACCCCCACCCTGCCTTCTGCCTGCTCTGTGTGCCGAGGTCTTTGGGGACTTGGAGACCCAGCTCTGCAGTTGCTCTTAGCTCTCTGTCTCTGCCACCGATTTCTATGCCACTTCCTTGTTGAGTCACTTCTATCGCTGTGTCTGAACCTTCCTTTTTCAGGGATTTGTTTTGTCTCCAGTTAGAACACAGGGTCCTGGCAAGTGGATTCTGACTTGTGCCACTTTCCTCCCAAGCCTGTGCCCAAGTACCCAAAACCTTGCAATAATTAGTCCATACCTAACCTGGGCACCGTCCTTGAGCACCATACCATCAGGCAAGAGAACACAAAGCAAAGCCTGAGAAGCAGACACGACTCTCTTTTTCCTTTAAGTTCTGACACGGGTCACGGAGAAATAGGAGATCAAACTCAGGATGCTGGCACGGCCCTCCCATATCTGCAGGGACCCCAGCCCCACACCCTCCAAGGACTCACCCTAGAAACCCAGGGCTCCCTCAAGCATGTGGCCTCGTGTGGGAATCAGACAGCAAATCAATGGTCCCAGTGCGGCTGACGGGGCGCCTGTGCCACACAGGAGAGGGCACAGACCAGCGAGGAGGGGACATGTGGCCAGGTCTCAAAGAACGGTGGTAAAGAGACAGGAGAGGAGAGGCCTGTACACTCATCAAAAAGGTTCTTTAGATACAGTCTTCAAGGAGGAGGACAATTGTTTATAATCTCTTTCTTAAACTGGGTAAGATACACGTTGAAGTGCACAGCTCAGAGGCATCAGGCACATTCACACTTGTGCACCCCCCACCACTTCCCAAACCTCCTCATCCCAGACGCAAACTACCGTTAAGCAGTGACGTCCCCGTCCCCTGCCCCCATTCCCCGACAACCTCTAGTCTGAGGACCCAGTTTAGGGACCTCATAGAAGTGGACTCGTAGAGTATCTGTCCTTTGGTGACTGGCTTCTTTCACTCAGCCTGGTTTTCCATCATCCATGCTGTAACATGTATCAGAACTTGACTGCTTTCTGTGGCTGAAGAACATTCTATTGTGTGGACAGAGCATGTTTTGTTGATCCATTCATCTGTCGTTTTGGGTCGTTTCCACCTTTTGGTTTTCGTGCATAATGCTCAGAATGCTGGTGTACGACTATCTGTTTGAGTCCCTGCTTTCAACTCTTTGGGTCTGTACCCAGCAGTAGGGCGACTGGGTCACACGGTAAGTCTGTGTTGGACTGAGGAACTGCGCCCTTTCCCACAGCGGCCGCACTGTCCTGTTCCCACCAGCAGTGCACAGGCTTCCGGTTTCTCCATGTCCTCCCCACACTGTCACTGTCTGTGTTTTCAGTCACCCAGTGGGGGTGAGGCAGTCTCATCGAGGTTGATTTGCATTTCACTAATGACTGGTGATGCTGAGCACCTTCTCACGTGCTCACATCTTCTTTGGAGAAATGTCTTTCAAGTCCTTTGCCCGTTTTTTAATTGGGTTGTTTGTCTTTTCACTATTGAGTCATAGGATACATTTTCTCCTATTCAGTGGGTTATCACTCTCTTGACAGTGGCTTTTGGTGCACAGAATTTTTAATTTTGAAGTCTAATTTACCTATTTTTTACTTATTTTTTCATAATTAAGAAACCATTGTCAGATCCAAGATCACAAAGATTTACCCCTGTGTTTTCTTCTAAGAGTTTTGCAGTTTCAGCTGCTACATTTAGGCCTTTTATCTATTTGCATTAACTTTTGTATGTGGTGTACGTTCAGGATCCAACGTCACTCTTCTGTCCCAGCACCTTTTATTGGACTGTCCTTTGTCCACTGAATGGTCTTCACCCGTGTCAAAAGTCACTTGATTGTACTTGGGAGGGTTTATTTATTTCTGTTCTCTCAATTCTGTTCAACTGGTCTGCATGCTTGTCTTTATGCTAGCATCACACCGTTTTGATGACTGTAGCTTTGTAGTAAATTTTGGAAGCAGGTCGTGTGAGGCCTCCAGCATTGCTTTTCGGAATTGTTCAGCGTCCCTTGAGATTCCACTTGAAATTTAGGATTTTTTTTTTCTATTTCTGCAAAAAACACCATTGGGATTTCGATAGGGAATGACTGTAGATTGCTTTGGGGAAAGCATTGCCAGATTAACAATATGAAGTCTTCTAATCCATGAACGCGGCATGTCTTTCTGTTTAAGTCTTTAATTTCTTTCATCAGTGTCTTGCAGTTTTCAGTGTACAAGTCTTTCATCTCTTTGGTTAAGTTTATTCCTAAGTATTTTATTCTATTTGATGGTATTGCCAATGAATTGTTTCCTTAATTTCCTTTTTGGATTGTTCATTGTTAGCATATAGAAATAGAACTGGTTTGTGTGTGTTGAATTTGTACCCTGTAACTTTGCTGAATTTGTTTATTTTGTGTATGGATTCTTTAGGGTTTTCTACATATAAGATCATGTCATCTGTGAAGAGAGGTAATTTTCCTTCCTTTCTAATTGAGATGGCTTTTTTTCCTTGACTAGTTTTTCTGGCTGGGATACCCAGTACTATTTTGAATAGCAGCGATGAAAATGGGCATCTTTGTCTTGTTCCTGATCTCAGAGGGAAGATTTCAGTCTCTAACCGTTGAAGATGAGGTCAGCTGTGGGCTTGTCCTAGGTGGCCCTAGATGCTCCCTTCTGTTCCTGACAGATTTCCTTAAATGTCTGGGTCCAAAAAGGAAAAAAGAATATGTGCATGTCTGTTTAAATCTCCGCTGGACACTACAGGAGGAAGTTGCTTCATCTGGGCTGGTGCCTACCATGCACAGCCCCACACTGCTGGAGGGCACGGTCTCCACTGCCCACTGTGGCCCCCACAGCAGGGCTGAGGCAGGGGGTTGGCAGCGCTTTGAGACAGCACCTCTCCCCTCAGGGCTTCCCTGGGAGCTGAGTCTCCCACTGGGTTCCGAGCTCCCTTACTGCTGTGTCTGATCTTTTCTAGCTCAATCGTTGTTTTGGGAGGAGGGACTGACCCCTCAAGCTTCCCTCCTCTACCGTTTCCCAGAATCTCCAAACAGTGTTAGGTTATGTCTGGAATGGGGAGTGAGACTTCCAGCCTGAACCCCTCCTCGCGCAGTTGCTGTGTCCTCGTCCCTGCACCGGGCCCTCCCAAGAGCCGCCCTGGCTGAGGTCCGTATCAGGCCCCGTTAGCATGGAGGCAGAAGGGTAGCCGCGGAAGCTTGAGAAAAACCCTGCCTCATACTCGAGGGGAGAGCGTGAAGAAAATGACTACAGTGGATGGAGGTCAGAAATGTTCCTGCATCTGATTTCGCCTTTTTTTCTTTCTTTCAGGGTCTCTGCTAAGAAGAGTGAAGGCAAAGAGGCCAAGAAGTCTGAAGAACCAAAACTGCGGAAGAAGCCAGGACCGAAGCCCGGCTGGAAGGCCAAGCTGCGCTGCGAGAGGTGAGGCGGGGGGCGGGGCTCACTGCCGGGGCGGCAGCTCCACGCACGTGCTCTGTTGCAGGGAGGAGCTGCCCACCATCTACAAGTGTCCCCACCAGGGCTGCACGGCGGTGTACCGAGGGGCCGATGGCATGAAGGTGAGGCCACTGAAGCAGCCTGGCGGGGTTCGTGGGGAGGGCGTTCCTTCCAGGGGCAGCCGCAGGTGCCATCAGGCCGAGCTGGGCGCTCAGGGTCACTGTCCCCCACAGAAGCACATAAAGGAGCACCACGAGGAGGTCCGCGAGAGGCCCTGTCCCCACCCGGGCTGCAACAAGGTGTTCATGGTCGACCGCTACCTGCAGCGCCATGTGAAGCTCATCCACACAGGTGTGTGCCGCCCGACTGGGCAGGCCTCCAGGCTGCATCCTGGTGCCTCCTGCATCCCTGCTGTCCAGTGCGGCCCGTCAGCTCAACTGGTCAGAGTGTGGAGTGGCCACAGATATGTCCCATTGCTTTTCTGGGAGTTTATCGTGCTGGGATTTCATCATCGCTTTACGTAAATGACGTGCCTTTTGGCTTAGAGAAGTAACCACGTGCTTTGTTGGAATGGTGACAGTAAGAAAGCACGAAAGTACACTGCCACCGTCAGCACTTGAGGGGGACTTCTTTGCACACACGTTTCAATCCCAGGCTTAGAGATTCATCACAAGTTCATGATTTCCCTCGTTTTAATGGCACGATCCACACATGTCAGAAAACAGCACCACACACACAGCTGCCGCGTGTGCAGCCGCCCTCCCTAATCAGCTCCCTCTTCAAAAGGCACATCTGGGGCAGCTGGATGGCTCAGTTGGTTGGAGCACAAGCTCCTAACAGGGTAGCCAGTTTGATTCCCACATGGGCCAGTGAGCTGCGCCCTCCACAACTAGATTGAAGACAATGAGCTGCCGGAGGAGCGGCCAGATGGCTCAGTTGGTTGGAGCGTGAGCTCTCAACAACAAGGCTGCAGGTTCCATTCCCGCATGGGATGGTGGGCTGCGCCCCCTGCAACTAAGATTGAAATTGGAAACTGGACTGGGAGCTGAGTTGCGCCCTCCACAACTAGATTGAAGGACAACTTGGAGCTGATGGGCCCTGAAAGAAAACACACTTCCCCACTTTAAAAAAACACAACCAAAAACAGCACATCTGTTATACTGCATTTATTTTCAAACAACAGTTTTGCTCATTTTTGATCTGTGTAAAAGCAATTAGTATTTTCATTCAGATTTGTCCACTTTATTGCTGGGTCACATTTACTTGTTGGTTTCACAGTGACACCATCTTCCTGTGTCTTGCTCTAAGCATTCTTGTCTGTGCTGTGTCTCCTGACACAACAATTCTCTTTGGTGGGGCCTTCAGACTGGGTCTCAGTGCAGACACCAGTGCTCACAAACGCTAGATGTTTTCAAAACACAACAGATGACAGGCAGTAAGCTCTCGGCTGGGCTGCATCTCCTCAAGGGGCAGCCGATCGGGTGTGGTTCCGTATTCACAGGTGGGATGTGCGGGAAGCTGCCCAGGTGCACGGAATCACTGGTCGAGTTTGACCAGTGAATTTTTGTAAGAAACTGATTTCCAAAGGAGGTCCCACATGGTGGGTCCTACATGCGGGTAACTTCTCCAGTGGCAGTAGTTGTGGTCACTGGTCTGACAGAACTTACTGAATGGGCGTCCTGGTACAGAAATGGTCTTCTGGCTTCTGTGTGAAGGCCTAGCCAGGCAGCACCGTCAATCCGGTCGGCGGGCTCGGCCTTGTCCTTCACCGAATACCATTAAGTAGTGAGGTCCCTGCTTGGGCAGGGAGCAGGCTGCCGCGCTGCTGGGAGGGTGGGTGTTTTCGGGGTGCTCATCCCGTGTCCTCTTCCCTCAGAGGTGCGGAACTACATCTGTGATGAGTGTGGACAGACCTTCAAGCAGCGGAAGCACCTTCTCGTACACCAGATGCGCCACTCGGGGGCGAAGCCGCTGCAGTAAGTGCACCCGGGGCCCCTGGCATCATGCTAGGGCCGTGCCCTCGCTCACCTGCCCATGTCCCCCAGGTGTGAGGTCTGTGGGTTCCAGTGCCGGCAGCGGGCGTCCCTCAAGTACCATATGACCAAACACAAGGCCGAGACCGAGCTGGACTTCGCATGTGACCAGTGTGGCCGGCGGTTCGAGAAGGCTCACAACCGCAATGTGCACATGTCCATGGTCCACCCGCTGACGCAGGCGCAGGACAAGACGCTGCCGCTGCCGCCCGGGACCGCAGACGGGCGGGCGGTGAAGCCCGAGCCCACCTGACCCCGCTGGGCGCCCACACGGGGAGGGCTCGCCTTTCCGCCTCCATCTGGGACCAGAGTTTATTTTCCTACAAACTGCACGGCTTGGGGCCAGGCGCCATTTTAAATGACTGATCCTCTTTCCCACTAAAGCAGTCAGGATTTGTAGCCCATCTTCGTGCAGAAAGGGCGGCAGGGGTGCGCCTAATAAATTATTCAGAGGAGCAGGCTGTGCACTGCGCAGGCGCCGAGTCACAGGAGGCGGGTCTCCTGGGAGAGGCCAGTCAGGCGTAGCCTGCTGCCCGCAGGAGGGTGGCTCTCAATTCTGGGTCACGGTCCCCATGAGTGGCCAGCAGCTGCAAGGGAACACGGTGCTCAGCACCGACCCCGCCACCAGTGGCGAGGGCAAGGCAAGGCAGCCCTGGCAGCCGCAATGCCCAGTGCTAGACGCCGGCATCCTCGTTTTACCTAAGATGTGGGACCTCTGCATTTAAAGAGCAATTCAGGTTTAAAAGGGAGAGGTGAACGTCTGGGACTTACCTCTGCCATGTTGGAGAGGCTCTTTCTCGGGCACCGAGGTATCGACTGCAGCAGAAAAAGACGGGCTTTTGTTACCAGGCCCACAGGGTCATCCTAGAGGGGACAAGCCAGAGCATGGTCAGGGGGGCATGTGTGCGGAGGGGGGCTATCACTGGCCCCAGGCCCCAGACAGCTTGCCGCCTGGCTGAAGATGGCCCACCCCTGGCACCTGCCTGGCCCTGTAGCTCCTGGCTCCTGTCAGCCAGCACTGATAGCGCACTCGTGTCCCCAGCCACGAAGAGGCGCAGCAGCTGCAGGTACAGGTCCACAGCGACATGCAGGAAGGCGTCCTCCCGGATGAGGGCATCTCCATCGAAGTAGGGGAGGAGTCTGCAGGGAGAGCCCTCCCTCAGGTAAGTGCAGACAGTGCAGGCAGGTATGGGCCGCCTGCCCTCCTGGAGACCAATGCAGCCTGGGCCCCTTACCTGTAGAAGGCCACCGGCAGCAGGCTGATGAGCTGGTCGGGGACCAGGCGGAGGAGGACGCATCCTAGGCCAGCATCTGTAACCCGAGGATCTCGGTGTCTCCAGGGGACCTCATGTGCCTCGGGGCCAGGAGGGAGACCCACAAGTGACGGTGCTACAGCACCGGGGGTCCACCATGTTCTTTTGTTGTTTAAACAAGCTCACACCGCATTTGTCCTGACCAAAATGGGGTTCATATGCTTTGCCAGGAGATAACCCTTGGAAAGTTGCTTCTGAAGCAGATGGCTGGTAACCAAGAGAGACTCGGGCCACCCATGTGCTGTCAAGTGTCCATGGACTTACCCGTCTCTGTTAACTGGAAGAGCTGCAGCCAGGACGCTGTCCTCTTCTGCAGGCAGCCCAGGACTTTGGCACAAAGATCTAAGGCCCGCGGGGCGTCCACAGCCTGTGGCCCACACGAGGGGGGAGTGACTCAGACAGCAGGTGTCTGGGTTCAGAGCTGGGCACATGTCGGGCAGAGGGATGCCCCCCCCCAACAGTCATCACGGACGGTAGCCTTTCCTGTCTCAGTGGTGACGACTTATAGAAAGCGTCACCCTGGGGCCTCTGGATGGAGGGAGCTCAGGCAGGAGGTGGTGGCCAAGGACCCTTGGCGCCCAAGTTCAAAACAAAGGCCCATGGCCGAGGAATTCCCACTTCGGTGAACACAAGACTCCCCTGAGAAACCTTCAAAACAAAGGTTCCAGACACCCCTTGCCCTGCCCCGATCCTGAATAAAGTGGGGTGGCTGGGACCTGCAGTCCCAGACTGACTTACGTGTGGGGTCAGATGTGAAGACACGAGGCCCATCAGGGAAAAGAAAAACAGGAAAACCAATACCTGCAAACACCAACAGGGATCCTTACAACATGACGTCACCTGTGCTCTGCAGTAGTCCCCACCAAGCAGTGCTAAGTAAGGAATGCACACACTTGTCTATCAATGTTTATAGGTCTGGGGAGAAGTCTTTAAGCAGATCTCCTCAGAAAGACAAATTTCCCACCACTTTTAAACAGAATTTAATTAAGAATAAATTAGTACTGACTGGGTCATTTTATTCTTGTATTTCAATAACATGGAAAAGTGACAGAAGTAAGGAACTCAGGTCTCCCTGGCGTGTGAGTGCCCCAGCCACAGGGACGGCCACCTGTGCAATGATCTGCCAGCCCAGCCTCGCTCCCCGGCCTCCCGTCCAGAAGTGTTTGTAAAACCGTGGAGATAAACCCACAGGCAGTACTGACTCGGGGCAGGGACGCACCTCTCCAGGGCAGGGTGGGGACTCTGGGGACCCTGTCTCCTCACCACACCCAGGCCTGGAGGCTTTGGAGCCACTCACATACCTTCCAACAAAAAGAACCTGAAAACAAACTTGGAAAATTTTGTAGGTTTCTTCCTTTATAATTACTAATACCTTGGCTGGACAATTGATTTAGTTATCAGGCAGACACTTAATCTGCTGAGTAGACAGGTGGACCCTCATGTTTACAGAACCAGCAGCTTAGCTGGAGGAGAGGCTGGTGGGAGCGTCGTGGGGCTGATTCTCCTCCAACTCAGACAGACCACCCTCCTCTCTGGGCGAGGGGCTCTGTGCACCAAGCCTTGGGGGGCAGAGTCCAGCCTGGTCCCATGGCTCCCAGAAGGGACGGTTCAAGGTGTCCACCTGGAACTTTGAGCAGCCTTCTCTCCACCCCCTTTCCTCACATCTGCCCTGTCTCATACACACCTAACTGGGGGAGCATGTGAATTGAGGCTATGGGAATGGGGACACACAGGTTCCACTGGACAGCTGGCAGCCCTGCCCTGGGTTGTGGCGAGCGTAAAAATAGGCTAAATAAAAACATTTCAAACATGAAACGTAAGGTATTATTTTTGCCAGTAAACCTGAGAGTCAAAATCTTAGTAAACCTGTATGCCCAGTTAAGTTTTACTTCCAAATAATCACAACAACTGCCGACTTTCTGTCTGTCCTTGGCAAAGCTCAGCTTTTAGGTGAACCCTGAGGAATACCACTGCCCAGAACACTGACAATGAGCTTGCTAGAAAAGAGGAAAGAGGGAGACCCGCTCCTTGCCTCCTCCCTCAGGCTGCCCAGCTCCTCCAGGCCTCTGCTTTCGGTCCCGGCTCGTTGAACGGTGAAGTACAGCGCAGCAGCAGACACCCAGGCCAGGCCGGGTGCAGGGGGCGTGACGTCAGGGGAAATGAAGCTGCAAGGCAGAGACACATCGTCACGGAAGCCTCGAAACCTTGTCTCACCACGGAAAACCTAAGGTCCTTGTTCCCAGAACTGTCACAACATGGTCCCCGCCCACCTTCGGGCTGAGCAGCAGAAACAGAGCCCAAGCCTGTGTCATGGGCTCGCCCTTGGCTTAGGGTCCAGCTTCCCGTCTCATTAGGCACTCTCTGCCATGGACACAAGGAAGCAGGGGGGCCTGAGGGTGTTATGAACACTGCGGCCGTCACCGAGGGCGCGGCTTGGACCCTCGTGTGCCTGTGGTCGCCCTCCTGCTAACTCAGTCCCTGCTGACTGCACTGTGATGCTCAGAAAGGTTCTCTGGCAGGTTAAGAATGACTGGAGATTAATAATGGAATGTGTACAGTGAGCCTTAAGCATCTGCTCTGTCTTCGTACAGCCAGGGGTGCTGTGTGGGACTTGCTTTGTTTTCTGAGATTTTGAGCACCCTGACCCTGCAGGGAGACACCGGTGGGCAGCAGGGGTGCAAACTCGAGTCACAAAGATGGAAGGAGGCTTCATGGGGACTAGTGGTCCCTTCTGATGACCTCGGAGCACAGCAGTCCCATGGGGGGTGGTGGTGACCCAGATGGCGGGCCCAGGCCCACACCCAGCGCCTGCTCTGCAAGTGAGAGGAGACGGGAAGGCGGGCAGGACACCTAGGCAGGGCTGAACTCAATAACAAGGCTAGAATCAGTCTTTCCCAAAACCTCCAGCAAGTTTTCACTCGGACAGGAGCCCTGTGAGCTCAGCTGCTTCCTGCCCTTCACATGGGTCTTGCAGTCCTGCACACAAGGCCCCTCTCGTGCACCCCGAGATGTCTGTGCAGATGACCCAGGGCATGTCCTCCCTTCGTGAGTCTGGCTGCTGACACTTACCTCCTGGCAAACTGCTGAGCCTCTCGCAGCATCTGCAGCCCTCGGGGAGATGGGCCCGGGAAGCTCCTCCAGCGACAGTGGAGCTCAGGCTCCAGGCGTGGCCACCACAACTCCCCGAGAGAAAGGTCACAAACAGCTCAGGGGCCACTGAAGACGGGCGCCCTTCGAGCCAGTGCCCCACCCCCACAGCCAGCCCACACTCATCTAACGCTTCAGGACGCCAAGGGCAGGCTCTCATGCGCCTCGTTTAAGACTCAGAGCCGTTGCATGAGGCACTCCTGTCCCCATGTACAGAGGACATGCACTGCAGAGGGGGTCTTGCCTAAGGAGCCATCCTGTCTGGAGTCGGCCACTGCCCAGAGCTGGGCCGGGTGCCCCGACATCCTGCCAAGAGCTGGTGTTTTAAACACAGGGTAGCTCGCTGGCTTCCAGTGAATTCCACCCAACTGAGTTACAGGCTTGGGGAGGCCCCAGTGTGCTGTGAGAAGGCACCACACGGCCGACGCCCCAATGTCCGGTCACACAAGAGCTGGCTGGGCAGGGCGCAGGGGCCGCCTCCCTGTTCTCAAGTCCTGAGACTGCAGCCAGGACCGCAGACGAGCGAGCACAATTATGCCCTTGGGAGAGCACAGGGACTATGTCTACTTCCGCCACTGCAGAGCCAGAGCAAGTGGCTGCCCAACACGGACACACGGATGCAGCCTACTCGTTTCCACGCTTACAAGTTTCTGTGCTGCTGAGACGGGCATGGGGACGCAGGCAGGGGGCCTGTCACCCCACCTGCGTTCAGCCATGTCCTCCTTACCCCCACTGCTCCCAAAGTACAGTAACTAAGAGGAGGTTTTAGTGAGGGACAGAGGAGCCTGGCGGCCACGCAGGCGGCTGCACCTACCAGAGCAGAGGTCAGAAGCAAGGGGCACTGGGTCTGGCACGTGCTCAGGGCCAGGTCGGCCGCCAGGGAGGGGTCTGTGCTTCGCGAGCAGGCACTGAGGAGCCCCTGCAGAAGGGACAAGCCGAGTTCAGCCGTTTGCATGTGGGCGCTAAAAACACCACTGGACATGCGGACCCAGGTCAGCTGGTGTGAGCTGCGACGTGCGAGGTACAGAGGAAAAGAATTACCCGGAAGAAGTGGACGGTGATGTCATGGGTCAGGGCGCCTCCGTGGAAGCACGAGTTTCTCTGCAAAACAGTTCAGGTCAATGAGAGAGGGACCGACAAGGTGGGAGGGCAGGAACCATGTCGGCTCAGAGGGCTGAGCTGTGGGAGGAGACACGCTATGATGGCAGTGGCACCGCTGACCACGGAGGTGGCCTCAGGCCCTCAGGCCCTCCCACCATGCCAGACCTTCCGCACTCACCACCTCTGCACACTCCTGAGCATGGCCAGACCCCCGCCCACCTGCTGTGGCACTGGCACAGGGCTGCAGGGAGGCAGGGGCAGCCTGGTGGCACTTCCCTGCTAGCCTTAGACTTCCTCAGCTGACCACTTCCACAGCACATCTGGGACCACCAAGGAAACAGCCTTTGGTATACATGTCAACAAAATCAGCTGCCATTTCCTCTGCTTTCCAAGTCCCCTTTCCAGACTCTGCCTGACTGCCGCCTCTGGGGGGGGAATCTGTCCCGTGTGTGAGTGCGTGCTTGTTCAGGTGCCGCGCCAACCCCGCCTGGTACAATCAGAGCCCCTGACGCTGAGCCCTTGCACAAGGACAGGGCTGCCTGGGGGCACGGTGGTCATCACCACTGGACGGAGAGGGAGGGAGGGAAGCGTGTGTTATGCGAACGGTCGGCAACATTCATGGGTCCAAACTACGAAAATCCAGGGAAGTTCCTGGAGGAGCTGGGCTGGGGAGCAAGAAGCTGCCGCTGGTGTCTGCACCCTCCTTGCCGGCCTACACGGCCGTGGCTGAAGAGAGGCTGCGCACGCTCCTGCTCTCACACTCGCTGACCACCCTCCCACGCTTCCCATATGCCCACATAGCCAGGACCCGCGCCAAGGCACTGAGCTCAACGTGACCATAGACACGCTCAGGAATTTTCAAGGACCAGCCCTCAGTGATCAGATGGCTCCGCCCATATGCCAAGGCCACACATCCCGCACCTACCAGCTCAGAGTTGACCAAGTGGAAAAACTCATTGCAGTCGGGGGCGGTCGGCTGTTCCACCCGGGGGCTGCCGATGAGAACAGACGGAGGCAGGACGAGCAGGATCCTTGGAGAGAAGGCAGTGCATCCACGGTCTCGAGCATGAGACTCCATCTGCAGCCCCCACTGTCCCCACCTGGGGCTGTGTGCTGAGCACCTGGGCCCCACCGCAAACACTCTGAATGTGTTACCCAAAACATGAGTTTAAGTGGCCTAAGGACCAATGGAAAGGGTGCCCCCAAGACTAACAGCAGTTCTCGGCACCTGGAAAACATCGTGTCACAAACACTATTATTCGTACGTACAGCTGCTTGCTATCTTTGAACACACAGTTCTTATTGTGACACGAGTTCTTTTAAGCTACCTCTTTCAGCAGGCGGATCCCCAAGTCTGATCAAGAAGGCTTTACTCCAACATGCTTTTCACACCCAGGCCCTGCTCTCTGTGCCAGCACAGGATGGGGAGCAGAGGGGCAAGTGGTGCTGTTACCGTTTGTACGTGAGTAGCTCCCGTTGTCTCTGGAGACGGGAGGCCACGTCCCACCCGCTTGCCAGAGCCTGGAGCCGTCTGCAGAAGACCCCAAAAAGGAGGTGCCCTCCAGAGGGAGGGCGGCCATGGGGTGCTGTTGGGCCCTGCTCCAGGTCGACTGCCATCTCCTGGAAAAAGGCAAGGACCAGCCGCTCACACACGTCCATCTCTGTCCCCAAATGTGAAGGCAGAGAGTTCTTGGGGCTGACTTACTGTCAGCCCCACCAGGGACCCTGAGGTGGGCTTGGAAGAGAGGTCTCTGCCAGGGCTGGAAAGAGCAAGTGGGACAAGCCCTTGGATATCACAAAAATACGAATAGTACAAAGAACACCTTTACCCAGGTTAACCTCCAGCTAGCATTTCAGCCCACTTATCAGTTGCTCTTTCCAATATGTAGTGTGTGCACGCACGTGCGGGTGAGTTACCTACAAGGCACGCACACAGCTGGACTCAATAAATGCCTGACACATGCGCACAGCTCTCCTGGTCACCCTGCCTTCCACATCATGATGGGTGTGGAGGACAAGAGGTCAAGACAAGGGGCAGGGGAAGCAGGTCTCTTTTTTGTGGCTTTAATGCCTTTGCAGGTTTCCTGAGTGCCCTAAACCACACTCTCCATGGCTTCCCTTCCAGTCCCCACATTTGCCAAAGACAGGCAGCAGGAATGCCACCAGGAAGCCTGCACTTCCAGAGGTGGGCCCCAAAGCTGACTCTCAGAGCCTAACCTTCTGCCCTCGAAAGGCCTGAGGAGAGCAGGCATGCTGCCCGGCCCGGTGACAACACGGCAGCCTGTGCAGGTGCCAAACGACCTTGTGAAACAGGGTCTCCTGGCCTCTAAACATGACAGACTCTTGACCCGCCACCAGGGGGAGGGTCATTTACATTACTTCTTAGAGCCCGACATCCAAATGGAACGGATAGTGGAGTGACCACCATCTTATTCCCAAAGTAGGTATTTTCTAATTCCTCTATTTTCAGATTTAAATGTCTCCAAGCCTAGAGATGATTCCAGCATTCCAGCTGCTGACTTCTTATTTTTATGTGCACTGGGCACATTCACAGAGCACACTGTCACACTGCATCTGGGCCACTGTATGTGTGTGATGCGTGTTTTCATGCTGTTTAGTTGCCTTAGGACCCATTACAGATACTCACAATAAATATTTAATAGAAGATGGTTTAATGCAGCGAACACAGTGAGTTTTGCATCTTCTAACTCACCTGCAATCTGGAAAAAATATCCCGATTTCCCACGCAGCCACCGAGAACCAAATCAGAATTCTCTGAGTGCTCGTAACTCCTTGAACTGAAATGAAAACACAGTGAAGGCTGCCTAAGCATGTCTTGACAGCACTGAGGTTCCCGCTTCTCCTCCTGCCTCCAGAGTGGTATGTGGTCACAGAGCCAGGAGGGCCCTGGGGACTGTGTGAAACACACAGTAATCAACACACAAAACCTGTAACAAAATACTAGCATCCCAAATCCAGCAACATATAAAAACAATTATGTACCATAACCTAGTGGGACTTACCCCGAGAATGCAAGGTTGGTTCAACATCCAAAAATCAATTAATGTGATATACACATCGACAGGATAAAAAACCAAAAACCACGTAATATATCTCAACAGACGCCCATAAAGCATTAGACAAAATTCAATGCCCTTTCATGACTAAAAACACTCAACAAACTAGGAGTAGAAGGGAACTTCTTCAACCTGATAAAGGGCATCTGTGGAAAAACCCACAGCTGACATCACACTTAATGATGAAATTCCTCCTAAGATCAGGAACAAGACAAAGATGTCCCCTCTCGCTACTTCCATTCAACACTGCAGCAAAAGTGCCAGCCAGGACAGCTCAGCCAGAAAAAGAAAGAAAAGGCATCCCGATGGACAGAAAACTTAAACAATTTCTATCCACAGATGACATGATCTTATATATAGAAAACCCTAAAAAATGCACAATAAAAAGCTATTAGAATAAATGAGTTCAGCGAAGTTGCAGGATAGGAAATCAAAATACAAAAGTGAGTTGTATTTCTATACCCTAGCAATGAATAATCCAAAAATGAAACCAGGACAGTTAATTCCATTTAGAATGGTGTAAAAAAAAATACTTAAGAATAAATTTAACCAAGGAGGTGCAAGACTTGTACTACAACACATTGCTGAAAAACATTAAAGACCTAAACAAAGGTAAAGACATCCCATGTTCATGGAGAGAAGACTCAGTATTGTTAAGATGGAAACACCACCCAAGCTGAACTACAGAGACAGTGTAATCCTTTTCAGAATCCTAGGTGATCTGCACACATTGACAAGCTGATCCTTAACTTCAGATGGAATTGCAAAGGACCCAGCATAGTCAAAACCACTTTGAAAAAGAACAAAGTTGGAAGACTCACATTTTCCAATTTGAAACTGAACTACAAAACTACAGCAATCAAAACAGTGTGGGACAGACAGGTAGACCACCACAATAGAGTCTAGAAACATACCCTCGCATATATGATTAATTGATTTTCAACAAGGGTGAAGACCATTCAATAGGGAAAGGAGTCTCTCCAACAAAAGGTGCCAGGACAGCTGGATATCCACACACAGAAGAGTGAGACGTTTAATCCCAAACGTACACCACATACAAAAGTTAACTCAAATGGATCAAAGGCCTAAATATACGGTCTAAAAATAGATGAATTGGGATTCATGAAAATTTGAAACTTTTGTGCATCAAAGTACTCCACTGAGGGAGTGAAAAGATGACTCAGAATGGGAGAATATGTGTGCAATTCAAGTATGTGACAAGGATCTGGAATCTAGAATATATAAAGAACTCCTACCACTCAAAAGAACCAATAACTCAATTTTAAAATGGGCAAAGGATCTGAATAGACATTTCTCCAAAGAAGACACATGAATGGTCAACAAGCAAATGACAAAATGCTCAACGTCATTAGCCATCAAGGCAAAACAAATCAAAATCACGATGAAATATACCACTGCACACCCATTAGGATAAATATTACAAAGATCAGGTAAGAGCAACAGAGTTCGTGATGACATGGAGAGACTGGAACATTCCCAGCCTGCTGGTGGGAGTGCAACGGGTGTGGTTTCAGAAAACAACCTGGTAGCTCTTCAGAAAGGAAATACTGCATACATAGGACCCAGCAGTTCCATTCCTAGGCATACATCCAAGAAAAAGGAAAGTGCAGGACCACACAGGGCCTGCACAAAGATGTGCACAGCAGAATTATTCACAAGAGCCAAAAAGTGGAAACCCACATCCCATCAACCGATGAACGGATAAACAAACTGTGGTCTGTCCTTCCATGGGATACTACTGTTCAGTCATAGAAAGGAACCAAGTTCTGATACATACTACTACACGACGAACCTTGAAAACATTATTGAGTGAGCCAGACACCAAGGACATCCTGTGTGATTCCAACTGCCAAATCTGTAGACAGAAAATACTCGTCCCCAAGTGAACACTGGATGACAGCACACTGGCCAACGTCAGTGCTGTCCCAGCCACTAAGCGCCGGGAGAAGCACCTTAGTGCCGCTGGTTGTACTTAAATGTAATGGGAGCGAGCGCTGTGCCAAAAGGATGCTTTGTTTCGAGCCTCGTGGAGGAGAGGGGCACAGGGAAAAAGAATGGCGTCTGTGCTGTGTGTGTCTTCAGTAACCATTTGCCTAGACAGTGTAACAGGACGTTTCCCTGTGACTGACGTAATAGGACGTATCACCTTGACACAGTAATTGTGGGGATGAAGAGACAAAAGCAGACTCCCACAGCCGGAGCACACGCGCAGCACAGCCTAGCCGAGACAGAGACCCCTGCCTGTGGTGGCCGGCAGTCCACGTCGGTGCTGCACACCCCGGGGGTAACGCTGCAGTGCTCACCACTGGCGCTCACTGTTTGTTCCACTCTTCACACTTGCTGACCCTGAACTCCAGGTGACAAAGCAGAAAGACAAAACTCTACACCCACAGAGAACACTGATTCAGGGCGCTGGCCTTTACTCCCAATAGAGTACACTTGCCAGCAAAGTGTATGCAGCTGTGCTCTGTACGGCACCAACGGCACTGAGAAAGCCACACATGTCCCTAGAGCCGCCAGCACTAAGGGGGAGGTGCCCAGGTGCCAGAACTCCTCACCTGTGGCAGAAGTCCAGCAGCGTGTCGACAATGCCAGTGAACGCCACTCCCAGGTCTCCGTCACAGCCACCGGTGGTGCGCGGCTCGGGGAGGAAATGCTCATAGATGGCCCACTGTTGGAAGTCCCGCCTGCACAGCGAACACCAGGGTATGTGCTGAGAGGGGCTGCCAGCCAGTGCTTGCCAGAGTGGGGCGGAGAAGGCAGCCCACAGCGAGGGCGCAGCATGGCAGGGGGACGGGTGGTCATCTGGGGGGCCTGGGGCTGCGGGAAGGCGCTTTACGACCAATCAAGGGGATCAAGGTCCCATCGGGAGCCACCCAGCTGGATGACAGCCACCGGTGCTCTCCTGCTGAGCTGAGGAACAGAAGCTGAGGGGTCCTCCCGGCTGTGTGTGAACTGCCCAGGTCCACTGGCAAAGGCGTCCCGATCAGGACAAACTAACTGAAACCACCGTCAATACTGCAGTCTCTGAGGAAGTGAGCCATCTCCATACACGCACCAGTGGGTGAGGGGGCAGAGGTGTAAGGGGCTCATGCTTCGCGCCGGGAACCCATACAGAACGCATGTCGGTTACTCATCATTAAAGAAAGGAAGGGGATCCCAGAATAGGTCTAAACAAAACTCCCCCGACAGGGAGCTCAGGGTGAGTTCAATGGTCATGGGCCCTCACACCAGAAAACTGTTCCTTCTGTTCCCACCGGAAAGAGAGAAGGTCGGAAAGGGAAGAAATCCCAGGACATGTGGGATGCACAAAGCACCCCAAAGCGGTTGTGGTGCAAACCGGAAAAGGAAACAAAACCCCATTTCCTTGGAGAAAGCAGTTGCTCTTTTCATCACCACAGCTTTTCCCTTTTTTCATTATTTCTATTTGTTACGTCCAGAATCTGACACCAGACAAGAGTGTGGAGACAGACAGCATCTCACATGTGCGGGAGGGCCAGGGCTCAAGGTCAGCCAGTGCTGACCCTTGGGATCTGAGCCCCAGGGGCTCTCGATACCACATTTCCCTCCCTGACCTCCATCCTGACCTCCACCCTGACATCCATGCCCCAAAACCAGGGCCCCATGAGCACCCCACTTGCATGACGGTCGCAGTAATCTGCCCTGGGACCCGCAGGGGCTCAGACCTTGGTTAACCAACTGCTGGTGCCACCTCAAGGCCAGCGCTCCACATGGCACATGCCCAGTCCTGTGCCTCTTGGTGGGCTGGGTGCACTCCTCCCACGTGGAGGAAAGGGGGAGGGCCAGCCAACACCAGTAGAGGCCACTCACAGGCCCCCCCAGGAAGACTCCGCAAGGCAGACATTTCTGTTCCCACCGTGGGGACGTGCACTAGCTGCTCCGCTGCCCCTCACTGGGGAACTTGCTCTCAGAGCACATGTGCAGTCCTAACTCAATCCACTTTCTATCCCTGCTTGTCCCCAGCCCACACAGGGGTCCTGTTCTGTGCCATCCCTGGAGAAGAGGGCCTGATCAGGAGTATCGGGGACGGAAGTGCCAGTGGAGAGCCCTGTGTGTGTCTCGTAGGCGCCTGTCTGCACAAAGGTGCCACATAGGCAGGCTGATGTAATTTATGCGGCACCCCAGCTTCTAGAACATTCTAGAAGTTTGTAGCAAACAGGAGCTCAATAAATGTTTCTTGAGTGAAGGAATGAATGAAATTGTACTCACAGATAATACCTTAAACTATACATTAAATTCAGGACAAAGCTCAAGACTTTAAGACCATGTAGAAAACTAACATTTTAAAGGGCAGAACCCTTTGAACACTTACCTTTCTGTGTCTGAAAGAGAATCCACCTCAGGTTGAATTTCTAGCTCCAGCTGTAACCAGTCTCTGTAAGTTAACTGAGAGAAAAAAACCAGCTTGATACCACACCAGGGACAGCACACAGAACCGCAGGCGGAGTGTGCAAGTCTGTCGTTTCCTGTCACTGTTATGTGACATCCCAGCTGAAAGCAAGTCCCACAGGACAACAGCAAGCAGCCTCGCTCGCTCGTGTGTCAGAATCTCCATTCACACGCCATGTCCCCTGCTGGCCTGAGGTGTTGGCACCCGGCCTTGCTCCATTCAACCCTGAGTGTGACGCTAACTGAAATGAGTCACTCTGGCACCTTGAAACAGTTCTCCAGCATCCTGCTGGATTGAGCGTTTGCCCTATGGGCATACACCTCTCAGGTAACTGCTCACTAGTTTCCTGGGGCTGGGTGAATAACTGAATAAACTTGATATACAAACATGCTTCAAATATTCACGGTGTCATAGTTCTTGTTTCAAAATTCGTTGAACAATTCCACGCATCAATACAAAGTAACCTCAGAACCTCATGCGTATAAAAAAGCACGTCACAGCAACATGTATGCAGCAGGTTTCAGCTGTGTAAGGGCCAAAGCTAGGCGGCATGAAACAGCACGCTGCTCTGGGAAACATCCACTCAGCCAAACCAGAGGCAAGGCTGCATGACGCAGAGCCAAGGCCCAGGTGAGGCAACTGCTGGGCTCCCAGTGAGCACGGCCACGCCCTGCGTCACTGCTCCCCCCCCCTCCCCCCGCCAAGCAGACCGCCAGACCTACTCGCGTGTAACTGATGGTTAACAGTAAAAGAATTGAAAAAAATAAAACAATTGAGAAAATTGTCTCTAAATACCAACATAAGCAGGCCAACATCCAAACTATGAGTGAACAGATATGATAAGGCGCAGAGATGAGCAGTGTGGGCACGCTGACTGGACTGGCCCAAGGCAGACATGCTGAAAGCATGTTTTTACCCATCCCTAAAATTCTCCGCAAAATGGTACTGTTGGGGGAACGGGTAAAGTAAAAAGCACCTTTCTGTCTGGTTTCTCACGCCTGCGTGGGAGTCAACACCAATCCCAGTAAGTTTCAAGCACAGCCACGTCTGTGCTGCTCGAGCGTCGCTGGGCCCGGCCCACCCGCCACGTCCCCAGGAGGCCCCAGGTCTGTACCCGCAAACCCGCGAGTCAGAACGAGGCCAGAAGCAAGGGAAGGGACAGTGGGACTTACATGAAATTCCTTCTCCTTCGACAATTCCAGGAAGGTTGTGTGTCTCCACAGACAAAGGGCGGCTCGCTGCCAGTCTGTGGGGGACAGGTACAGGGGCCTCCAGGGAAGGCTGGCTGCGTCCTCCCGAGAGAGGGGGTCTCGGGCTTCGGAGAACAGCCTGAGCACAACGAACTGGAACTGGAGAGAGAGGAACGCGTTTGCTGTGACAGGCTCACAGAATATCCGCGTGACATGGCTGGGTGCAGCAGGGCAGCACGGAGACCCTGTGTCACCTGCGGGGGCCTCGCCAAGCCCTTGCGCGGCACACAGGGTCCACTACAGGCAGTGCTACAGTGAGCAGCCCTGTAGGGAAATCTCGGCCCACACTGGATGGCGCCCTTGGGCTGGACGCAGGGTCTGAGTGGCCTCCACAGCCTAGCACCGCCCACCCAGGCTGCTGCTGGCACTGGAGCTTTCGCTAGAACGTGTGTCTACAGGATGGCAAAACACATCAGGAATGTGTTCACGTATATCCACATTTATCGAGGGGCGGTGGGGAGACCGTGGGGTCACACCGGGTAGTGGACCTGCACAGGTGATGGCGACGTGCCTCTGGGCCCCCACTCTCTATTCGTGTTTTAACACTTGGGCACCTGGGACTAAGCTCCTTGACATCAATGCCAACTTAACTGCCAGACCCAGGAGTCTGTGCCTTAAAAGCTTCTCAGGTGACTATACTGTGGAGCCTGGAACTGAGAACCAGGTTCAAACCTCACGAGGGATGTTCCCTAAAACTCTGCGAAAAGATCACACCATCACTTGCAACATTTCAGGTTTCTAACACGCACCTTTAAATGCCTCATCTTCTAACAAATGGAACGAGCACTCAGGAGACAAGGGAACTATAGCGGAAACGTGGAATCCCTTCGTTCAAAGGGAGATACTTTTTATGAATTATCTTTTAATTTATGTGTCTTATACATACCAGTATGTGTTTCTTTAAAAAAAGGGAGGGACATCTGTAGCTGACATCTTACACCCCCTCAGGTTAACGCAGCGAACAGAAGGAAAAAGCAGTGTTCACCCAAGCAGACAATTGTGGCTGCTCCCAAGAGACAGCCTGATAAATAATGGAGCCAAGGCGTCGGACACACAAGAGAATGTAAAACAGGACGCTAACAGACCTACCTTTTTCATAAGGCATGGAGATAAACAGCTGTACATAGCATCACGAGACTGACAAGAAAACTTACACAGAGAGTAAGAAATTGCTGCTGTACAAAATCTGAAAATAGAAAACAAATTATAACACAGAAACGTGACCCTGGCAAAATAAGGGATGAAAGAAAAGAAAGTTTGAATCTCCCAAAAGTGAACTGAGGGCATTTAAAACCAGGGGGCGTGAGGGCCAGTCCTCTGCCTCAGCTACTTGCAACACTGGGGAAGCGGCCCCATGTCACAGCCGAGTGGCCTAGCTCTGTCCATGCTGAAGGCAGAGACTCAGGAAACGCATGGACATGTGGACTCGGTGCAGACATGGGGCCATGATGACAAGAGTGACGTCAGGAGAAGCAGGAGGGGAAAGGGCTTTCATGCCCCGGAGTGTTAGCAAATCCTCCCTGTTCCTTCCTAAAAGGGGTCTGTGGGACCAGAGCACGCTCCGTTTCATATGTAGCCTTAGGGGCAACCTCTGCCTGCCCGTGCAGGTTGTCAGGTGTAAGGAGGCCGAGGCCAAGCAGGACAGACTGACCCGGGGGCCCTGAGAAAGTCAGGAAGGTGGCAGAGAACAAAGTGGGGGAACCGGGGACTGACTCTCAATAGGGACTTTCGGTGTTGCCAAAAGCCCACAGGAGTGGGGGAGGGGGGCTATCGGCCTCCCGGTGTGGACAGTGGCCAGACCGGCTTTCCTGTGCCTCCTCTCCCACTCCTGTATGCCTTTTGTCACTTCTGCCCGTGAACTGTGACCCCAGCCCCAGCCAGCAATTCCCAGTCTAAACCCCGTTGCACAGGACACTCCCCCCCAGGGGTCCCGCACATAAGGGACCAGCCAGAAAGGGACTGGTGGGGTGTAAATGGCAGGCTGACAGGACACTGGGCCTCCAAACCCTTCAAGGTGAGTTCACCTCTGCACAGGGGAGTTCCATGTGTCGGAATCTGCCCTAGAGAAACAGCTGCAGCACGAGGCCCCAGCACAGGACCCCGAGACAGAGCGGACCAACCCACCAACTCTGAAGAGTGCGGGGCAGGACACAGAGTCTGCACTCTGCGGTCAACGACTTCAAATGGCAGTTTAGCAAAGTGGTACAATCTCATTTTCATAAACCAAAACAAGTCCACGTGTAAATACACGCCAACAAGTTTCTGGGAGGCTGCACACTGAAACGTGAGTGATTATCTGGGGCATATCTGTTCCTTCTGCCAGACGGGACAAGCGACCACGGCGCAAGGAAGAGCAGCCCACCTGAGGCAGAAGAGCAGGGACTCCCGGTTCCCACATGGCAGGAGGCTGCTGAAGAACTCGGGGATGGACAGGCCCCCGGCTAGGAAAGGGGGGCCTACGAGCACCTCCGGGAGCGCAGGCCGGGCCTTGCTGAGGTGGACAGCCAGGGCAGCCAACCCCAGCACGTGCGCCGCACCAAGGCTGGGGCCCTAAATAGGAAAGGAAAGTGGTCGTCCTTCTGGTGGGATGCAGAGCCCACCTTCCAGCTGCAGGGGGCAGGGCACTACCTGGTAACGCAGCAGTTGGCACAGCCTGGTGAGTACAGCAGGAAGGAGCGTGCGAGCACATGTGGCCGTCACAAAGCGGGTGGCCCAGGAGCCCTGCCTACAGAAACAGTGGCCAGTCCTGGTGTGGTCCCTCACTGAGTCTGGGTGACTCAGTCCAGGCCTCAGAGAGAACCAGGCTGTTCCCCCAACAGCGGGATCTCCTGTAGCAACGCTCAACAGTTGCCACGTCCCTGCTGCGTAAACGTCCGCACTGCCCCTCTGCCAGCACAGCAGGAACCAGGGGACTAGGGCTGACACCACTGTCCTCGTGGAGAGCAGGGAAGCTCCACTCCATGAGGGAGGCTGCCCCGGGACAGCACCAAACCACCCAGCAAAGCGTCCCAGCTCTACCTGTCTGGTGGGGCAAAGCTGGAGGCTACCATTAGGTTCTGACAGAAAGACGTCAGCAGGAGATCCACAACCTGAGAGGAGATGCCACAAAGGGCAGCGTGAGCCTGACCTTATGTTGTTGATACGAATGACACGGGCAGGGCCACAGCTGAGCTAATGAGTCTGCAAACTAGGCTTGCATTTGGAGAGGAAACACCAATGCCAACTGGTACAAGATTCCCCATTCCCAAATCCTGGGACCGTGACAAGCCAACTATCATCCCACCATGTCCAGTCCTGAAATTTTACAGCAGAGAGCAGAGCCAAAGAGTAAATGTTTTAGGCCCTGGGGCCAGATGGCCTCTCCGCGTATTATCGGCCGGGAAGCCAACCATGGCTGTCTTGTGTTCACAGACACACTTAACGTAGCAAAACGAGTGCCGAGAAGGGCCTGGGGCCCAGCTCTTCCCACGCAAACCCGCAGATGTGACACTGAGCACCCAGACGCCCCCACACACCTTCTGTTCCCGCTGCTCCAGTTCTGGAGAGCAGACGCTGAGCTGGATCTTCGAAGCCTCACAGATGCTGTCGTCCTCGCTTAGGCCCAAGGCGGAGCTGAGTCTTTCAGAAACCACAGCAACCTGAGCAGATACGTCTGTGGACAGGAGCCCAGTGAGCGGTAAGCGGACAGCACTGAGTGGAGATTGTACCCCAGGGCTGGCTCACCGCAGCCACCTCTTGGGTACGACTGCCCAATGACCCTGAGCTGCTGTGTCCCCATTGCAGGTGGCCCAGGACACTGCTGAGTGTGTGACATGGGCAGAGTGGGCCCTTTTCCTGTGTTGTGGGGGGCTGACACGTTCCTTTGCCATCATGAACCGCACTTTTTATCTATAACCCTCTAACCCTCGCACACACTGTAACACACGTCGGAGGCTTGTGTCCCAGCCCTCACAGCGTCTGCCCACGCGAAGAGCCATGGCTTCTGTGTGCCAGAGGTTGTCGACAAGTGGGCTGACCTCACCTCGTGGAGGCGGAGCTGTGCGGCTTTTACACACAAGCATGGCCTGACTGGTCAGCCGTCCTGTAGCAGCGCCAGGAACTGCCAGGTCCCGGGGCCCCAGATGCCACGCGTGCAGGCGCCCAGTTCTCCAGGAGCCCTGGAGGCCACGCTGGGCTCCAGGGGCAGCAGAACTCAGGCGGTTTTGTTGGCATGTCCTCCGTGAGGCTCTCACGGGGTATTCTGGGATAAGCTGAGTTCATGTGCATCAATCTATCGCAGCAGCTAGGTAAACACAAGGCCTGTGGGCTGTCATGACAAGAACCTGAGAGCACTGCTACTGAGTCTCTCACTGTGGGCCGCTGCACAGCACGTGCTGTTACTCCGTACAAGCACTCAGTCACACAGACGCAGAGAGTGACAGCTGCTCGGGCAGGTCAGACAGGAAGGAGACCCACACCTAGTCACATCAGCCAGCCTCCTCTCCATTACCTGGCTTATGGGGAAGCCAAACAGCAGAATACTTATATTCTGCCAGGGGTCTGTGACAGCTTGAAGGATCAGTCTACCATCCTGTCTGAAAGGGTGCCGTGCGCTCGACACCGGCCAGTGCGTGGCCAGGTAACTACCAAATGCCAAATTGCAGGAAATGGACCAGCCACTGGAACCCAACTCACACCCACCGCCCGTGCTCACCGTCATACTGGGCAGGGTCTGTCAAGGCGGCCCTGAGCTCTTGCAGTGCGGCTGTGAGCAGTCCCAGCCTTCCTTCAGCACAGCCAGGGTCCACCTTCATTCCCTGGGCTGCATCTGAGAGGTGGGGGGGGCGGGTAATTTGAACAATTAGGGCAGACAGGTCCATATTCACATACAGCTGAATATGGACCTCCATCCTGAAGCTGGATGCTGTCATTAAAAGTCAAAACTTTTGTAAATAAGTTCAAGAAAAAGCATGGTTCTGGGCACCCCACACCACAAATGTGAAAAGCATGTGTCTCATGAAAAAAGACAAGCACAGCGAGGGAGACAAGTTAGGGATGGATGATGCCTGAGTCCCTATTTCTCAGACCTTTAAGAAACACTGCTGTTTACCACAGGATGCAAAAAAATAAAACAAAGACTGAAAATTAGTGTTTGAAAGCAGAACAAGTTCAAGTTCTGGTGACACCGGGCACGTGCAGTACATCACACAGGTTTCACAGCGACATCAGGGACACAGAACCTAAGAATTCTGTCTGTGTGAGACATCACATGACATCCTAGAGTAGGAAACACTCTGAGAACCCCCAAAAAGGCAGTTCTCTGGGGTTGGGTGAGGAGGAGTGAGGCTGTTTCAACACAGGCACATGTTAGATCGGGGACCTGTACGCGATGTCCACTCAGGTTTCTGGGTCTCCATGGCCACGAGAGGAGGATTCTGGCAACAGAACTAGAAAACAGAACTGCTTCCTTGAGCCTGTCTGGCCCTGCGGATATCACAGGTTGGAAGCAGCAAACAAACACCAGATGCTTACCAAGTGACATTGCTGAGAACCAGGCCTGCTGGCGCCTACCACTGTCTCCTTGTTAGTGGCCAGAATGGGGGGTGGGGGGAGGGGCAGGAGCAGGCTGATGAGCCTGTGCAGATGCTCCAGGCACGGCCATGTCACTCCTGCAGCCTTTCCGATTCAACCTTGGTCCACGTCACTGTCCCCTAGAAGCAGACCGATCCCCAAGCCACCACAGAAGAACACAGCCATCTAAACAGTCAGAAAGCTGTCACAGGCCCCCATCACCACACGCTTCACAAATAGCCTGGCTGCGGGGTCTGACAGGCCATTGAATTTAAAGCTTGAATTCATTCAGGACAGGCAAAAAGAAACCATGTCACACCCTCAGGGGGTGCAGAGCGGTGACAAACAGTAGTGTTAATACTGAATGGCAGGCGCTCCTCCAGGCCACGTCGGGGCCTCCAGGCTGAACGCCTGGGAGCTGGTGGCGCAGCCTCTGGCCGGACCAGCACTGAGGGGACAGGACACAGCTCGTGATCAGGGAGATGGGAGGTGCTCATCTCGGCGACCTTACTTGTTGGCTTCTTTTCTTCAGCCATGGAACAGGCTTGGCGGTAGGTGGAGTACAGCGACGAAGGAATTTTATCCGCTCTGGGTCAGAAGAAAACATTAAGATCACGTCAGCTGCGACTCAAGATAATTCTCAAGCTTACAATTTCAAAAACCATCATAAAACAAAAATATGTGACACAGTAAATATAAATTATACAACACTGTGCACAGCATGACCCTGTTTTAAAGAAAAAAAACATCACTTGTATGGATTTAAATGTTCCTTACTGCCCCTCAATGACATGTCATATAAACATCTGCCAGTAGGGGTTTTCATTGGGTAGAGAGATTATAAATGATTTTTACTTCTCTCATTCAAGTTTTGGTAATTCCCAAATTTTAACAGTGGACTTGTATTACTTTTAATGAATAATATTAACAAAAACACCCAATTAACATCATTAGAAATACAAAGAATTATAGATCAAGTCCTGTGATAAGGACATGGGACTTTGTCAGGGCACAGTGACAAGTCCAGTGGCAGCTCAGGTACAGGACACATGGACAGTGGCCCGGACTGCAGGACATGAAGCCTGCACATGCGTGGTGAAGCAGGTGGGTGATGTGTATGTACACAATTTATAGCTACAAACATTTGCAATAAAATAATAGAAAAATTATACACCAATTTCAGGATAATGGTTTCTTTGGAGAGAAAAGGGAAAAGGACAAGATAGCTGGACGAAGAGACTTCAATGGTGTCTGTACTAGTTTACTTTGAAAAAGAAAAGGAGGGCCGGCCCAGTAACCCAGGTGGTTGGAGCACAGTGCTCCTAACGCCGAGGTCGCCGGTTCGATTCCCACATGGGCCAGTGAGCTGAGCCCTCTACAGATTGTGAACAACAGCTGTCCCTGGAGCTGGGCTGAGCTGCCGTGTGCTGCCAGGAGCAGCCGGTGGCCAGTGTGAGTGGCCGGCAGCCAGCGAGAGCTGCCATGAGCTACTGTGAGCGGCCGACTGACTGCCTCAGCCGGAGGAGCGCAAGGCTCATAATACCAGCCTGGACCAGGGAGCTGGGTCCTACACAACTAGACTGAGAAACAACGGCTTGAGCCGGCGGAGGGTGGGGAGGCAGAAGAAGAGGGAAAAAAAACAGAGAGAAAGAACAGGAAAGATAGTAAAGTAGTAATGTGTGTGGGGCATATGGGTGTTTTGTTAATCGGCCTCAGTACTTCTGGAATATTGTGTATCAAAAATAAATAAAAATAAGGGTCCCAGAGAACGGTCTTATTCTGAGCTGGAACACTGATCTTTCTCTTTCTTCTTACAGTTTCCATCACTTTATAAGAGTCCCACTAGAAAACAGGATTTGTAGTTTTCTATTTCTCCCAAGGAAGATCTTTCGGAAACCAACCAAGTCTGTGCCACTGAAAGCCTCCATGGAGCTGGGTGGGTCTGAGCCCACCCACAACCCCGCAGCCGAGGCTTCCACGTATCCCTTTTCTTTTCCTTCTTTGCTTGAAGTCTCCTCCTTTCACAATGATTATATACCAGTAACACTTGCTTTAATTCCCAGACGTTTAATTCCCAATTTTAATTCCCAGACGTTTAATTCCCAATTTTCTACACGTTCATTGAAAAAAGATACTAAGTGGTGATACTCAGAATCAAAGAAATTTTAAAATCAAACCAACTAATTTTGAGCCAATATTTTATAAATAAAACATCCATGTGCTAAAACACGTTTCTAAAGAAGAACCGGCACTCTGCATTGTCCCAAACCCTACTACAAACAGGTGTCTGTGCATACCTCTTCAGGGACTCTATAAACGCTGCTCGGCTATCAGGGTGTTTTGGGAGCTGCGAGAGGAAAGACGAGGCCCAGTGACACGCTGCACAGGGACACCTTGCTAATTGCCGCCTCAGTCCCAAGTTCGTGAAGGCGCGTACTGACCACTCGTGGTGTGAGCAGGGCAGGGAGGAAGTGGGCCACATAGTAGGACCTCCTGAATATGCTGCAACACAAAAGAACAGGCTCAGACCAGAGGACATTAGGACGCTTCAGTGAGGACAACAAAACGTCAACTCGCACTCACTCACTGCAGGTAAGGGGCGGCACCAGGTGGGTTGTCTCATTTAATGGTTATCCTTTTGATCACATTTCTAAGTCCCTTTTCACTGTGCTTGGGACATTTCATGAAAAGGGTGGTCTGTGCTGGTGACAACTCCATGTCCCAGGGAACCAGACAATGTTCTGCCACGGGCATGGCCGTGAAACCTGGGTTAATCAAGGCCACAAGGACCACTCCCAGTCAAATGTGAGCCTTCTCCCTGGAGCTGACCTGGAAATCCATGGAGCTGGGGGTCACATTTCTCAGAAGCAATACCTTCAGAAAGCTACCCCATGACGGCAACAACCAGAATTCCATAAGTTTGGGTGCACACCAAATTCAACAAGCTTCTGCTATTCAATTCTCTCCCCATTCTGGCTTTACACTGTTACCAACGACCGTTAACAGAAACCATGCTTACAAAACCTAACCCAGGGCCTGCCCATTCCCAACCCTCTGAACAGGACAGGCTGCACGCGGCTCCACCTGCCAGCTGTTTGGGGTGCCACGTGCATTCCTAAAGAAAACGCACGCCTGGCTTGGGCTCAGCACCAGCCAGCTGCAGGACCCTCGCTGGGATGTCACTTGGCCGCGTCGGTCTCCCCACCACACGTAGCTGAGAGCGGCACGGCATACCTGGCCTCCATAACGGCGACAGGAATCCTTCCTGTGTGTTCAAACACCGTGACAGCCTTCTCAACATCCTGGGACGCCTGGCTGTGGGGCTGGATGCACAGGGACACTGAGACAAACTCCCTCGTGCTGGCAGAACTGCGGGAAGGGGCCGACAGCTCCCTGCCCCAGCAAGTCAGACCAACGCGCAGCCTGGGACAGCTCAGCAGCTCTGGGAAGCCACCACCACCCCTCCTGTCCCTCAAGGACCACAAAGGGCTCCCTCCAGCTAAAGAGTTCCGAGGGGTGGGGAGGGAGCAGCAGACTAAACTCTTGATATTTAAGAAAACTATGAAATGGCTACTCATGAACAGCAATAAATCTTAAATGGAAAACTGCACTAAGTATTTTAAAATATTCACTTTAACAGCATCTAGAGGAGCTCTCTAGCAATTCACAACTGTTAAGTATGAGGGTCTTAAAAATACACATAGGCCACATGGCCATGTGACAGTGGTTTATACAAATGGCACCTTTTCCTGTAACTCCAGTAAAACGTGAGCCTCTCCACGGTCCCACGCCCACCTCTCCCATCAAGCCCATGAGGACAGAGGTCTCCTACAGGCAGATGCCCCTGCTGTGAGCAGCATGGGCCAGGAATCAGAGAAGCAACACTGCTGCATAACCATCACACTCCCACTGCACCAGACACGCCAGATCGTGGACAGAAAAGGCTCACACGCTCAGCCCAGCGCCACAGAGACACAACTGTGCTTGCTGAGCACCGCAGGGATACCTCCGTGACGTTCCCGGCTGCAGACAAGTCCTCATAGAGCCCCAGGTTTTCTATAGGAAACTGCGGAGGAGATGTGACGAGAGGGTGAGGGCCCAGACAGGTGCTGGCGACTGCAGGAGGTCGGAGGGGAGGGCGGCCTGGACTCACCTTCAGGTCGGCCAGCCGTGTCCTGGCCAGCGAGACGTAGTCCGTGAGGAGGGAGCGGTACTTGCTGGGGATGAGTGGGGGGTGGAGAATGTGCACCTGCAGGTGGACAACGGAGCAGGACATCAGTCTGCCAACTGCTGGTGACTTTGGAGGAGGCACTTATATTGAGGCCAGGAAAGTCAAAGAATTAGCCAAAGAGCCCGAGGACAAAAGCTGGAGGTGGGACCAACGGAATCCTGAGTGGGTAAGCTGGGGGACGGCACTGTGCCCTCAGCCACCAAACCCCAGGACCTCCTCTGCACGCCTTTCCTCGTTCCTCCAATGGGAGGCGCCCATCACTGCAGGTGGCGTTCATGCCACCAATCATGAGGCCCCTTTCCATCTGAAAGGCTGCCAGTTGCAGCCACAAACAGTGGTGCCCCGGAGGAGGTGCCCGGGAAAACGGTGCCTGAGGGGGGGTGCCCAGGTAGGACGTGCCCGGGGAGACGGTGCTCAGGTAGGTGAGGCTCAAGCATTCAGGAAGGTGAGGAGGGAAGACCCGGAGGCTTGAAGGCAGCGCTCCCTTCTTCTCCTGTGCTGGGCATGACTCATTCGACCTTCCATCCTAGTACTACATATGTAGTCTTTGGGATGTAACAGAAACTTCTTAATCAAAAAAAGGTGAGAATCAGTTTCCAGGTACCCTGCCCCTTAAAATGAACGCTGGGTATAGGTGTCCAATTAAAAAAAAAAGCTTTCAGAAAGATGTACTTTCATCATGAGATTAATACAGGCTTGTTATAAAAATGTAAAGTCTTCCACACCCGGAAGTAACAGTCACTGGCAGTTTGGGGTGTATTCTACCGGATTATTCTCCTTCAATGAAAAACAGCATTCGTAAAAAGCGACAATGGGACCGCACACACCTAAGTGTACACCTTGTTCTTCCTGCACGTGCACTCGGGGTTGCTTCACGGAAGGGCTGACCCAGCCCTGCAGGCCACCTCCCAGGGATGACTGTGCTGACTGCTGGCCCTTTACTGTCATGAACACTGGCACTGAACACATACGGACATCTTGGTTGTACTGTCACCTGCTCAGGAAAGACCAGGGGACGCCCTGGGGACCTTCCTTGGCCTGAGGAAGAAGTGAGCGGAAGGTGCCAGCAGTCAGCTTCTTACCTGCAGGTAGCGGGGGGCCTCAAAGGGCACGAGGTCTGACAGGAACTTGAAGAAGAAGACCAGCGACTTTTTGCTGCAGCTGTGGGGGCCCCTTGCGCTCCCGAAAGAGGCCTGAAGGGTAGAGGGGCGAGAGGCATGGGTGGTGGACGCTCCGCGGTGTGTGTGCCTCAAAAACAGAGAAACCACAGAGCCATTTTGGTTCAGATCATTCTAATGTCATGGCCACACTTCGACTAAAGACATAGGCTGAAACGGTAGCTGCGGTGTCTTTTGTGCCCTAACAAAGACCCCTTCCATGGGATGAGGCCACTCCAAACAGTGAACACACAATTCCCAGACTCGCCCCAGGGCATGACATCACTGTAGGAGAGGCAGCCGAAGAGGGTAGGCCCTCAGGTCACTGAAAGAAGCAGCAGAAGCAGCAGACCTTCCAGGAACCAGGGCGCCTGAGGGGAGACCGGGGAGAAGGAGATTCTCACAGGCCTTGGACCCGAAAACACAGCCAAAGGGGCCCAAACAGAACCAGGCTCCACGCCCCAACAACCTGGAGTCCTGTCACCAGGCCGTGTCACAGACCCTCACACGCTGCGGGTCGCTGTTTAATCACCGGGAGGACCCGGGGGCAGCTCTTCTCTCAGCGAGAACACAATTCTGAACACTACGATGGTGTGGGCAGACGCCAACACCATCTGACAAAAAGGGAGCCCCCCACGTCGCCAGTCAGCTCCCAGCTTACACCCTCCCACCCCAGTACAAGGGGGTCATTTCCCTCCGTTTAATCCGTCTACACAGAGGCTTCCTGAGTCTCACCAACATCTACTCAACCAAGAGAGCTCCTCGATACTGACACCACGGAGAGCAGAAACGAACCCCACAGAACACCCACAGTTCACTTGTTGTATGTAAAGTGTCTCAAGTAACACACATCCCAGAGTGAGGTTACAAAGTATTTACTGTTACTACACGGAAAAAGGCCGTTCTTTCCATAGTTAGAAAAATTACACCCAAGTACATACTATGATGAACTATGAACTATATATGAACTATATTCCCAACCCCAGGGGCTCCAATTTGCAAACATCAAACTGTTCTATTTAGTTCTAGCAGTCCTAAAAATAAGTATTACAACAGATCTGCAAACACTGAATATACGCCTAACGCCTGTCAAAACTCATGTAACCATTCACTGAAATTGAGTATGCTTTATTTTGTTTAAATTATACCTTGATAAAAGTGATCACAAAAGGCAAAACAAAGAAAACCAAAAAAACACCCTCAAAACCACACAAAAGCAGCATTCCTCTCCCAGGTGTGCTGCCTTGACAACTGAAAAACGTAAGGCCTGGGGACACTGGTCATGAAGGAGTTACCTGGGCGAAGCGGTCAGCAGATACAGACGTGCAAACATGGAAACGAGGCCAACTGAGTTTTACCCGCCGCCCCGAGTGCGGGGTGGGTTCTGGGGCTAGTCCCTCAGCACCCTGACGACGCAGCCATCGACCCTGCACATGTCCAGTGGGAGCCCCTGGGCCAACTGCCCAGGGCTGGGGCAGCACAAGTTGACCGGAAGGAACTTAGGCAAATAAAAGAATAAAGAAGGAATCCCGTGACCACCATCCTCTACCAATGCAGCTGGCAGACAGTGGCTTGCCTCCCGTGGAACCGGGAAGGTGAGCTCTCCACAAAGAGGCACAGCTACCACCCAAAGCTTCTGTGAATGACAGACTTGCACGCGCCAGACCTCAGAGCTGGCATCCAGAAGGCATCCGCACGCATGGCCTGGATTCTCACGGAGCCTCAAAAGCCTGGATTGAGCAGCCGGGGACAGCTGCAGAGACGTAGTGGAGACAGAGAGGAAGACACCAGGGAACCTCCGAACACCTTCTCCAAGACTGACCGGGAAACAGCTGACGTCACCACACTCTGCAATAGCAGCACCTTGGGCTCTCACTCCTGACTGCCTGACCGTGTTTGCCCGGAAGGGAGGGAAGAGGCCGGCCAGGCAGGAGAGGGGGCACCCTGGGGAGGGGCAGGCCCCCAGGGGGAGGCCAAGAGGTACGTATGGGTTTGTGAGGTCACCCCTGCAGAGCTGACGCCCGGAACGCATTCCTTCTTCCGACGGTGAGTCGGGGGGACATGCTGACAACCTGCTGGGAGCACCTGCCCGCCAGCAAAGGTAACCCACCTGGAACCAGTCTGCGTAGGACAGGAACACGGAGGGGCCCTCCAGAGCAGCCTGACGCACAACCAGGAACACGGTGACCATGCTGTCCAGGTCGAAGCTCTCAAAGGCTCGGGCCAGCAGACGGGCTGCCCAGTCTAGGCGAGAGTGGCCAGTCACAGCTGGTAGACGGGCCGTCCAGGAGAAACAGCCACTTTCTGGCTAGGGCTGGCATGCCCAGCACCAATTTCAGGGGACAGGATAATGACCAGAGGAAGCCAAACATCAACTACACGAGGCAGAGCGCAGCCCCCAGGACACAGGGCACCTTCTGGGCAGCTGAGGACTTTCATCCTCGCTGAGGTGGACACTGCGACGGGCTCATGACGGGTTCATCCGCAAACACTAGGGGCTTGCCGACAATACGAGTCACGCACACGTGCCACAGGACCCCACCAGAGCGCACCGATTACCAGCTGCTGTGCTTCCTGGAAGCAGGTCACCAGTGCAGACACGCAGGAGAGCACGTGCTGCCAGTTCACCTCGTGTGTTTCCAGAACATCTTGTAAATGGCCAACCAGCTCCTCTGGACTCAGAATTATGAAGAGCTGAAACCAAAGGTCCCCTCAGCTGTGCAAGCGAAACACTGGCTGGGCAGGAACCGGACGCTCCCCTCTCTCCCACTTCCCGCCCGACACAACATGCAGTTGCAACAGTGGACACCGTGCCTGTCTCTGCAGCAGTCAGCTCTGGTGGGCCAGACGTGGATGGCTGTACCTGTGAGCGTCTCGGCCCCACAGAGCTTTCCGGAAGCAGATCTCAGATGGCCCTGGTGCATGCCACCTTGACACTCACCCTGCGGTATAGGCTGGTCAGCAGGGGGTGGGTCCTCGCAAAGCTCCACTCTTTTTGCCTTTGAACAGCATCAGAAACTTCATCCAGGAGGAAAACAGACAAAAAAGTCAAGTCAGCAATCACCAAAGTGCTGTTTCAGCACTTGCGTGTCTAAAAACTGCTCTGCGTTCATTTGTATTTTTTCAGGTAGTGAGGTCCCCCATTTCCATTTAGTAACCATGTTCCATATTATGAAAAGCCTATGTCTTAGTCCAGTTACCTGCTGGTATTCCTCTATCATGTTGCTGTAAATGTTTTCTTATCCTTCGATTACATTTTAGTTTTGCTGCTTTTAAACTCTAACCGTCAATAAGAAATCAGTGAGGATACTGTTGAAAAGCCCTCAAGAAGTGCAGCACAGCCTGTCGGGGGTGTCCAGGGCACACTCGGGAACCCACCAGGGATGTGCCACGGCACAGGGACAGCTCAGAGGGCAAGGTGCTCAGCCTTATTAGTAACAGAAACTTGCAGACAGTCTGTCACTGATGGGTTGGTGACATCAGCCAAAGGACACTCATTGGTAGATGACATGAGTAGGAAATACTTTTAAGAATGCCAGGCAACTACAGTAAGAAAATGGTTATGACATATGACACATGGAAACAGAACACTGGAATTTAAAGTATAACTGTTTTCAGAAATCTATTTAGAAAAGACCAGAAGAAAGACTTCATGTTAAAGATTTTTCTACTTTGGTGACGGGAGGAGGGACAATTCTTTCCACACTTAACTTTAATTCTAAATTTTCTTTATGAGAACACATTCCTTTCAAGTGAAAGGACAGTTAATGATAGTGTCCTTCACAGCCACAAAGTGTCTTACAGCATTAACACAGGGTCCAAACTCCCGTCATGGGAGGCCACGGTCCCCAAGCAAACTGGGCTCTGGACCCACCTTTCAGCACAGGCTTGTGGGTGAGTATCTGAGTCAGACTGTGCCTGACAAACCTCTTTGGACAGTCTGTCGGGATCATACTGCGGTACGTGCGTCCACTGAACACGCTGAACCTGCAAACGCAGCAGAAAGAGGCTCTCAGGAAAGGAGATGCCGCCAGGCTCCAAGACGTCACCACCTCAGCTGACAGCATCAGACACACTTCTGTCCAGCAAAACAGCCATGGAGTTGAAGGTCCCGGCCCCCAGCTCACAGCCTTGCCCTTTCCATAACCCTGAAACGCTGTCTCTACCAGACTCGAAATAGAATTGAGGGAAGTGTAGTTTCAACCAGAAAGAAAACCACAAGCAAGCAACAGAGATGCCCGTCGAGCCCAGGAGATGGAGGTCAGATGGGTCAGGAAGGGCCGGGCCTGTGCAGAACCAGTGGCATGTGTGTGCCAGGGGGCCACTGTGTGACCCAAGGGGGCCCAGGTCCTAGTAAACTGCAAAGCCTCCGTCTCCCCATCTATGAAATGGGAACCAGAGACAGCAGGGTTATGCCAAGCCTTGCGCAGAGCCCCTGGTACAGTGCCTGGCACACACAGCAACTGTTCCTGGAGCCAATGATGTCCCATGACAGGAGTGGGAGGGGGGATGGAGGGCCGTCTGTCAGAGGGAGCAGGGCATCACTGACAGGTCAGAAGGGACGAAGGGTGACTAGGACTGATAGTGGGGCATGCGCCAGGGTCAGCCCTACCCCAGTTCCTCAGGAGAGAAAGTCAAGGGTCCCAGCAGAGACGTGAACTGCCGCAAAGTCACACATGCAACGAGGAGACAGAATCATAGGCCCCGCTCCTTCAGGCAGGGGCAGGGTCCCAGCTTGCCACCCAGAGTGTTACGGGATGTCTGATTTTATTTAAGTACTGGCAACTAATCAAAAACTTCAAAAAGAAACAAGCAGATCCATAATCATTATCTGACTCTCAGGATGTAAGTTTGAACAATGTCGTCCGCACATCATAAAAATGCATAAAATTTAGAAAACAAAAGTGTTGTCGCTGTTTAAATAAAGTACTGCATTACGGAGCATGGTTGAGGACTATAACATATTGTGGAGTACAGAAACGGAACTACAGAGATTCACTAAGTCAGGAAATGTGGGAAAATTCTCCTGCTCTCCCAGAACAGAGCCATCCTCCAGGATGGCCTCACCCATGTGACTCTGAAGCGAACCCTGACAATCCTATGTCCACCCCACAGTGTGTCCATGTGCACCTCCAGAGCCATGGAGAGAAAGCAAACGCAGTAAAACCAGGGCCACTGGTGGGTCTGGGCAGGAGCCCTGGAGCAAGTGGGCTCAGCAGGAAGGTGACTGCAGCTGTGCTGTAGGAAGCCCTGCAGACGGCCGAGAGGGCAGAGCCAAGACAGCGAGGAGGTCGCCCTGGGTGGGGAGAGGGATGTGTCTGACCCGCAGGAGCTGGGCTTGGAGGGATGGGGGGTGGGGAGAGCCCACAGAAAGGGCACCCGGCCTCCTGCCTCATCTCCAAGGCGTTTGCAGTGCTTCTCAGCTGTTATTGCTCCTGCTGCTGACACAATGGCAGAGGAAGTGTGCTCAGGAGTCACTTGTTGGTATTTCCAGAGTATCTAAAATACCCAGGACCTCTAACCTAGCAGGAACCACCCTCAAGACGCCCCAGAAACATACCAACACTTCACTGCATTGTGCACTGAGGACTCTTCCTGCACGCCAGCAGCCAAGGCTTCCAGTGCGACTGTTGCAGAAGGTGGCAGCAGAAACACATGTCGTCAGCACACCATCACAGTGTATCAAAAGCAATGCAAATATTTTTCAACAAGTCAGGTAGTGGGTCTTTGATAAGAGCCCCTCATTTGCACGTTACAGACCTCCCAGGCTGCCTAAACCCCCAGATGACACAAGTCCTTCAGGCTTCCAAGCGTCTCAGTGAAGCCTTTAAAAAGTCAAAATATGTAGACAGTAAAATGTACCCTAATGAACTGTCAAATGTGGTCGTACACAGCTCTGGAGATTAACTGTGAAGCCAGCAAGTACTGGGCCAGGAAAGAAAGTGGACAGTGGGTTTATACTAAATCACAGCCAACAAAGAAAGGGGTTTTCCAGTACTGGGACTATAGGGAGAAATGTACAAACAGGTAAAACACGAAATAGAAAGGCAGAAAACTGCGACTATTCATGAGCAAACTCAGTCATTTACAGTGTGCGGCACCCAGCAGTTGACTCACAAGCCAGCATTCTCTGAAGCACGGCCACAGCGATCTGTAACGACAGTGGGGCCACCATTACTGCAGGAACCACGTGCACCGCTCCAGAAAACTGGTTCCTCTACAGTAAAGGAGGAAACTGACTTTTCAAAGAAGTACACTTCTAAGATTTCCTCTTAGGTCTACATATCATCCCAACACTGATACCGAGACCAGACAGTGAAAAGGCAGACTTTCTGGAAGTGTGTGTCATGACACCCCGAGACTGCCCAGGGCCCTGGCAGCATCCTGCCGGCCTCCCAGCCCCACTTCCTGTGGCATCTGGCTCGCATGGGCTCGGTCAACATCAGTGCAGAGTTCTCAAACCCCGTGAAGTGCTCTCTCATCTAAACGCACAGGCTGCATTGTGGGCCATAGTGAAGACCTTCAGCCCCGAGAGCGTTGGAAACCAGAAGACATGGGGGCAGATATCACTGCTGTCTCCACCCCCCACATCTGTTGGACTAGGGAGTAACACCACCCGGGGAGCATCTCATGATCAGAGCATAAAAAGGCCAGGCACTGGTCCAGGAGCTTCCAAAAGGTACGACATGGGACAGGGCCACCCTTTATGCCACACAATTTCCTAATGAGGCCAGTTATGTGCATTCTGCACTTGGCTTTTCCTCCTACCTGGGGCGTCCGTTCAGGTTCCACATTTCTTCTCAGACCCGAGTTCTCCTGAAATCCCCTCAAAACAAACATTTGCACAAAATCTGAAAACCACAAAACCAAAGTATTTACATACACTGTGTTCTCTGGGCACCCACGAATTCCACAGACCATGCACTTCAGAGGGGCCTGGTGGGGAGGGCCCACATGCAGTGTTGGGACACCTGCCCCTGGCCCCGGGGAGCCCTGCAGGTACCTGCCCAACAGATCCCGTGCACAAGTGTTCACCAAGCCCAACCGAGCAAAGCCGACTAAACTGGACCCTTCTCCTTGCCGTGCTATTTGAAAGGGAAACACGGCTGACCCTTGAGCAACACAGGTCTGAACTGCTGGTCCATGCACACGTGGGTTTTTCTCAATAAATAAATAGTCAGCCCTCCCAGGAGTCACATCTGCAGTCAATCAACTTCGGGTCAAAACCAGTATTTTCAATCCAAGGTTGGGCATCCATGTATGCAGAGGGCCAACTTAAGGTTTCGCAGATTTTCGACTGTGTGAGCGGTCGATAACCCTAACTCCCACATTATTCAAGGGTGAACTGTACTTGCAATCAAGTTTTTAAGTAAGATTTTTCTCTCTTAAGCAAAAAGGTAGCTTCTAAGGATTTCTTATAGACTACCTCTCCAGCTAATCTCCTACACCAATGATGCAAGAGCCTTTACAGAAGGACCTGAAAGCATTACATTCTGGGGAATGAGGCAGGAAACGGACAAACCTTCTGGAAAGATTAGAATCAAGAGGGATAAAATTTAAAAGAATTTCTGTCTAATCTCCAATTTGAACTTAAATTATCTGGGGCCCAATTACAGGAATCAGGAATCGTGAGTAGCTCACACCAGCAAGACAGTTTTTAGGAAAAAGGAATATATCATTTGCAAAGGAAAAAAATCCACAAGGAATACTCCACTTCTCATCTCATTTTTCATTTCCTTGTAGATTTCACTCTTCAGGGATCACTGGTGACGGATGGGGCCGCTGACTCAGAGAACCGCAGGGGCCCGGGCCCACTCAAAGGGAAAGGTGCCTACGGCGAACCCACGTCTGGACTCAGATCAGGCCCAAGCTTGCAAGTCCCACCCCAAGTCCCCACTCTGCTTTTCCTCGGGCACATTTTAAAATAACCTGCGAAAAGCCAGTGACCTCCATTCCCAACTACACTGCATGGCGGAGAAGCCTGTTCTGCTTCCCACTGATGATTACAGCAAAAGCTGATCTCAACGGACTCTACCCAGAACCCACATCAAGAACTCACCAGAAAGCACAGCCCTGGCGGTGTCGGCATGCTGACCGGATGCTTCTGTTTGCTCACTCTGCTCACACAGACACTGGAGGCTCCTGGACAGCCATGCCACCATGGCCTGCACGTCGGCGTGGCTGGGGACACAGCACACAGCACACTGATCCCATCACTCCGTCGCCATCAGGCCCCTTTCTTTCCCACTCACTTCAGGAGGAAGCCTAGGCCACCGACAATTACCTAGCAACCATCTGAGCCATTCTACACCAAGAAGTCACAGCTGCACAGAAGAGTTGTCAGGGACGGCCGCTAGGGACGTTAAAAATCATCACTGAAAATAGTTGATTTATTTGGACAAGCTTACTGTTGTTGGGGGGAAAAGGCCATTCCGTAATAATAATACAGACAGTTCTGTAATCAGACAGCAGCAGTGATCGGCTATCAGTTGTCACCTCAGGCGCGAGCCATGAGAACGACCCGTGTGGTCGGCAAAGCCCGGATGTGGGAGAACCCTCACCTGTCTCACCTGTCGGGTTTACGTTTCCCTCATGACTAGTGACGCTGAGCGTCTTCTCATGCGCTTACTGGCCACTGGGATGTCTTCTTTGGAGAAATGTCTAGTGAAATTCTTTGTCCATTTTTAAATTGGATTATCTGGGCCTTCCCATTTCAAGATTATAAAAACATTCTTCCATGATTTCTTCTAGCACTTGTGTAATTTCATTTTTTTTCCTTCTTTGAATCATCAAGAATGTTTTTGGTATGAAGAGCCAACTTTTTAAATCCAGATGTGACTCCCATGGAACACCACCAGTGGGTTCAACAGGGAATTTTCAAGTCTGCTGGACAACCCTCTAAACTGGATGCCCTCTGCTTTTCCTAACCAGGGAACAACATGAGCCTCCAGTCTTCTGTTCGGCTAGGGAGGGGCACCTGCCTGGCTGCCTAGAGCAAGGCAAGCGATCCAAGGTTCCAAATGCTTCTGAAATATGCTTTCAATCAATTCTGCTTTGGTCACTGTCTCCTTCACCCTGACATCAAAAGGCACCTGGTGCCATCAACGCTTGAGTCTTTAATAGGAAGAACGAACACATTGGACTGGCCCCCTTGTCTCCACGGTGCTTGCACGGGACAGGTCTGCCCTCAGGGTGCTGAGTCCTCTACCACTGGTCCAGCCGCCTCCTGCTCCCAAACGCTGTTGCGGCCGTCTCCTCTCCCATGCCCCATCTTTGTGGGTTACACCTTTTTATAAAATCCCTTTTCTGATTCTTGGTGAGATTTCAGGAGGGAATAAAAGTATGTGCACACAGACTATCAACCACATTTACCCGAAAGCTTCTTTCTTAGTTTTGAAAAGTATTGTATCACATGATATATCGTATACAAAGAAAACATTACTAAGTCTGTGCATGATACGACTTCAATTACAAAATAACGTTCTCTTTAAATAATAAAGTACAGCTGACCCTTGAACAACACGGGGTTGAAAATGCACGTCAAGCTTCTGAGTGCCCTTAACTACAGTGATCCGTGGGGCAAGGCCCTGGCCCCACAGGCACCAAACTCTGCAGACACTCAAGTGAAATGCCACAGATGGATGCACACACTGTTGGCCCCCACATCCGCAGACCCCCAAACGCAAATCCAAAATAGTGTGTTTGATCCTCAGTTGGCTGAGTCCACAGACGTGAAACCCATGGATACAGAGGGCCGACTCTACTTACTGAAAACATCCATGTGAAGTGGGCTCACACAGTTCGCCCATGTTGTTCAGAGGTGACCGTAATAGTTTCTCCAGGTGACTTTTGGCTTTGATGTATAAACAAGTCACACTAGACTAAGTCACAAAAAATAAATTATGGAAGATTAAGGCCATGTTAAATTATCACACCTTTCCAGCAGCTCTTGGAGGCTCACAATGTTTTCTGTATGAAGATGCCACACAGCTTCAAGCAGCAAGGAATCCTGAAGAAAATGACAGTACCGTGAGTCCCTCAGGACGCATTTGCCTATAGAATGTTCAGCCTGTGTTCTGAACCACCATGCTCTATGGCAAACTAGAGTGGAGTAACAAGCACAGCCTAAAATAAATGTTTTACCCACCGTGGTTATAAAACTCACCAAGCTTTCAGACACGCCCCATCCCCACTTTTCATCCCTCCCCCTCTTTCCCCGTACCCACCGCATGTCCTGCAGGCTCAGACATGAGCCCTGCCCAGTCTCCAGCTTAACCCACTTCTAGAACTTTCTCTCCTATGGCCAACACAAGATTCCCAAACATAAACCGGACACATCAACCTCTTCTTTAGAACCCTTCAGTGGTCCCCAGAGCCTTCAGGACAAGGTTCGGACTCTTGGATGTGGCACAGGCCCTTTGCGATCAGGCCTGTCTCTCATTCCAGCCTCTCCCGGCGAGGCCTCCCTCCTGCCACACAGACACCCCAGCCCCAAGTCATCCTGCTCATCTGTCCCCATCACCTTTTTCAGCCAGGAACCCACACTCTCCCTTCACTCCACGCCCCTTCTAGCTCTCCTAGGAAGCCCTTCCCAATTGTCCAATCAGACCATCGCCCGCTCTCCTCTGCAATCCTGGGGGCGCCTGTATTTCAGCTGCCTTCCCCCACCGAGGTAGGTGCCCGTAGGTGCAGGGACCGTACCCACACCTGACAGATCAACTGCACTCTGGGATGTATGCTAAATAAAACAACGGGGGGGGGGGGAAACCAGGAAGGTACCATCACCTGGGGTTTTTCTTTCCTCTCTTTTCAACTTACTGATTTCATTAAATAACCAAGCAGTTTGAGTTCTTTCAACTGTTCAAAAAGCTGTAAAACTAATGAATTCAAAATGTTTCAAAAAAGGACAGGTAAGAATAATTTTTAGAATTCTACCTTTCTAGTTGACTACACTGCCCTGGAAAATTGATCACAATTATTTAAGAAGGCAGAACTTGTTTCCGTGCTATATTCTATTTGAAACAGTATTACTAATGCTGGGTGAATATTAACAAATACAGTAACTGAGGGTACTTCTTTCCCATCCAGGGGCATTTGCTCAATGCTTTCGCCCACTCTCCATAATTAAGGAGATGTGTGGTGTGATTCCTAAGGAAACACAAGGATTCTGATGGCTTCACAATACTTGAGAACCCATAGCCAAGTCAGAGTTACAATCTCAAATTTACCTGTACTTTCCATAATTCTTGACAGAAGGACAGACGGGAGAACATACTGTGTGTTAATAAATATCGAGTGACCTCTAGCAAGGAAGATAGTTTATTCTGAAAAGAGAGGTTAAATTTTTTTAAAAAAAAAATAAGCAAATACCTGAAACAATATTATAGAAATATCCTATTTTCCCAAGCAGCTTAAAAGTAACGAGCAGTACAGTTTCCCCACCCGTGCTGCATCTTACTCTTTGCTCTGAGTCCAACAGCACTCCCTGGGAGGTCTCTGCACCTGCCTCACAGATCTGCACAAGGCTAGAGGCGACCATCTGGCTGGACAGCACTGCCACTGGAACCCCCAGCCGCGAGGCTTGATCCCGCAAAGCAGAGCCTTAAAGACAACACAGAACACAGGAGATATACTACAACAAAATCTACAACAGAAGACTTGTAGTTTAAAATGCCTTCTTTACACTGCAGCACCACAGAAAATGGCCTTTTCAAGGATAGACCTATAGGGAAAGACACAAGGTATAAAATTAAGACAATTCCATGACTGAAGCAGCTCAGGAGACCATCAGAGGCAGCATCTGAATCCCAAGTTCACACACATATTTGTGTATCCCACGGGACATAAACGAGGGAGCTTGGCAGATATATTCTGATTAACAATTTTATCAACTTTTTCCGAAGGAGCACAACACACTGGTAACGACAGCAGGCTCATAATGAATTCCTGTTTTCCTAATTACTTCAGTGTCAAAGACTGGCTCCCACCATCTTTACAATGATGTCTGAGTGGAAACTGGGTCTGCTTTCCAATGCTGTGCCACGCATCTGGTGGGCAGTGCAGGCACAAGTGGGCTGCCAGAGGGAACCTGGGTGCTGGGCCCACAGGCAGCCACCAGCCTCCTCACAGATCAGCCTCTGGTCTGCACTCAATAAAGTGAGAGATGCCAGGCAGCCTGAAAATTGATAGTGCCTATGAGCACATTGTTTTCTAATTTATTTGACTTCCAAACCTAATTTTTTAAAAAGATAGGAAAATGTAGCACATGCCAATTTATCTTTGAGGCTCTGAAAACACAGATCAATATGTAAGTGAAAATACTTACAGTAGTTACAAAGGTTCCGAATGACAGTATTAAAAATTATCAACTGCTATGGTCAAGAAATAATTTATGGTAGAAAGATAAAAATTGCTAATTTCTAGCCATTTATTTCCAGTGTGTATCCATAGGAAAATAATTTCTGTTTTTATTTACAAGGCTTTTATCTTTTCTATATAAGTACAAATAAGAAGGATAGCCACTACCTCAGCAGGAAAAACTAAAAAATTAATGAATTAAGGGTCTATTTATATCTCTGTGGTCAAGGTTAAAAGCTTCTTATATAAGTTCTTATGCCTTCATCCAAAAGTCTACACAAGAAAGTGGCTGAGCTCGGCTCCCTGGGATGACGATGCATAATTTGTGTAATTCAAATACAATAATGGCAGAAAAAATCAATATATTTTACCAAGCTAATCATTTAAGGTCATTTCAATAGAAATTTAAAACAAATTAATGAATTAGTAAATATCTCTTTCTGAAATGACAGTCACTACGTCATAAAAATGTGAATGACCAGAAAATAACTTATTTTTTGTTATTCCCACAGAACTTTCCCTATGTCATATTCTCAAATTGAAAGGTGGGCACCTAGAAACATATTTCTGGTTTCCTTCGTGCTCCCCCACTAGTACAACCTGTTTTCACCACTTCCGTGAATGTGCACATTACTGTCCCACATTTTTCCAAGGGACACTTTGGGTCCTACTGCTTCTAAGCCCCATGTTGAGCAAACAGTTTTTTAAATAACAGCCTCAAAACAAACCCCAACGAAGTCACAAAACCATGACTTTTTTGTGACTACACATATAAGCAGAAAACCTTTATCTGGGGGAGTTTCAATTTCTGCTTATTATAAGTAAGTCAAGATCAATTTATAAAGCTCTTCCATGACTCAATACAGTAAGAAAATGAAGCTCGAACTCACCGATGAATGAACTAGAAAGATCAGCGCAAGCCTCACCATCAATCAATTGGTTGAGACACAATTGTTTACGTGGTGGACCTTCTACCTAGGAACCAAACAAAAACTCCTTTTTTAAAATTCAAGCCGTGTGTGCACAAAACCTGTGTGTATATAATGCTTGCCTACTGCCTTACTCTCAAATATCTTGAGGTAAAACATTTTTAAAAAGTGAAACTTACTTAAAGCCTTTTTGAGAATTACTAAATTCACTTTTGAACTTCTTTTATCTCCAAAAAGATAAATGCTCCCAAATTTTTTCTCACCTAGTCAACATTTAATGGGTGCTTCTACCCAATACTCATGAGGCTTTTCAGTGTCTTTTCATGAAGACTATGCCTTGGCTGGGTTCAAAAAACCCAAACCTAAGTCTGCCTGCAAAGGCCACGCCCATCGCCCCTTACCTCAAGCAAAAGGTGATTCAAGTTCAGATGGCTTCTCAGGAGGCTCAGGGCTGATTCCTGTAACTTCTGTTCCCTCTCAGGATCCAACTTCTGCCTCCTGACTCTTCCCGCTAAGGGGGAAAATCAGTTTTAAAACAGCACAGCACTATTCAAAAACTCAGGTAACAACACCTCCTGAAGTCGGGTACCCCCTCACATGAGGCACGCTATTTCCCTGGGATTCCTGCCCAAAATGCATAACCTCAACCCAATCATGAGAAAATGTCAGACACATCCAACTGAAGGAGTTCCAAAAATTGACAGACCTGGTCTGTTGTCTAGGTCAGAAAATGTCTAGGTCAGAAAAGACAAGGAAACACGAGGAACCGTCACCCATGGGGGTAGATTCAGAAGATGAGCGACTGAATGCGATGTGGGATCCTGGGACAGAAATGGACATTTATGGGGAAAACTGGTGAAATCCCAGGAAAGTCTGGTTAGGTTAGCAATACTGCACGAGCGTTAGTTTCTTGGGATTGATTCTTGCTCAGTGAGGTTATGTGGTGCTGGAGCTAAGCTCACTGAACGTTAGTCGCCCAGCGCTCCTGGACCCACGCGTGGCGTAAACCTTAAATCCTCACTTCGCAGAACAGTCTTTCTCAACCTCACGTTTGACAAACAGCGACGCTGGGAGGGGACGAGAAGGGGATAGGGACGAGGGTCGGGAGGACAGGGTGCCTGGGGACAGGAGGTGGAGGGGACGAGAAGGGGCCGGGGACCAGAGTTGGGAGGGTCAGGGGTCGGGGCCCAGCTGAAGGCAGCCTGCACGCGGAGGACCCGGGCCTTCTCGGGTCAGGCCGGCCGAGGCTGGCCCGGGAAGTGGTTTCGGAGCCCAGAGCCGCCCACTCCCGCGGCCCCCGCGCCCCCCTACCCAGCAGTTCAGCCCAGGCTCGTCTGCGGCCCCGGGGACCCGGGTCTGAGGGGCCGTCCGACTCGCGGGAGTCCGACATAGCAAGAACGCATTACTTCAGCAGCGGCTCCCGACGTCCAGCCCGCGCTGCCTTCCCATTGGCTGCGGAGGGCGCTGCCTTCCCATTGGCTGCGGCCGGACGCGCACGCCCATTGGCTGCCGGCTGCCCGGCCACACCCCTCTGAGGCGGGCGCCTCGCGCCGCGGCCATCTTGGTGGAGGCGTGTGGCCGCCAGTTTGCTGGCGGCGAGAGCGAGGGAAGCGCTTGACACGTGGGCAAGGCGGAGCTTGGTTTGGAGTTGACGATTAGCGGAAAGGATTGCAAACTGTGGCACGTTTGCGAAAACTGTGGCATCCCTAAGGCATTATTCCTGCCAACAGTGACGCATAGCTGGTCATGAAGAAACAGCCTGACAAACCCAAATCCAGAGAGACGCTGAAAACCGCGGGCAGCGTCATTCAGAACCGTCCTGTGTACACCTGAAAACGGGAATGAGCGTGTCGTCACTGCCCAGTAAAACCTGCAATGACAGAAATCGTCTGTGTCCATTCTGTCCAATACCGTAGCCTGTGTAGCCCGTGAAGCGGCCAGTGAGACTGAGGAGCTAAACGCTTCCTTTCACTCGACTACATCAGAGCCACCGTGTTGGACCGCGCAGCGTAGCGCTGATATTTGGCCCTGCACACACAGGTGTCAAAACCGAAGTGAGGAGGTCTCCGGGTGGGGATCCTACTGTATCCTTCAGTGGTTGTGCCTTTCCGTCAATGTTATGTCCGTAACATTCCTCCGCGTTGCGCAGAGCCCTAGTGCGTTCATTTTCCTGGCTGTACAGTATTCCACTGCATGAGTACAGATTTTTGTATTTAATATTTTTGTATAGTATATATTTTATTTTCTGTATACGCACTGTATTGTGATGTTTTGACATCTTAAAAAGACTTTCTGGCTGGGAAGAGACTGGGCCAGCCATTTCTTAGACACAGCAGAGGGCCCAGGGGAGCAGGCCTGTGATCCGCAAAGGAGCCAGTCCAGAGCCAGACGCCTCGGTGTGGCCCCAAACCCAGCAGGCAGCGTTCCTCTGCCTTAATTGTCCCACAGCCTGGTGCCTGGCATCGTCGGACCACTGCTATAGCCCAAAGCCTCTGGCATGATTCAAACTAGCCAGTCCCAGCTTTTCACCCTGCCCAGCCCTGCCTCTCGGTGGAAACCACAAATAGGCAATGACCTCAACCTGCCTACCTCTGTCTTCTGCCTCCGGGTCACCTAGTGCTTCCCCGTGTGGCCCTAAGACTTGTGAGTGTAATAAACTTTTTTCCCCCTGAGCATCTTCTGTGTCTCCTCTTGTGACCATCTCATAGAAGTACTCAAAACATTATTATTTTCTTTTTTAAAGATTTTATTGGGGAAGGGGAACAGGACTTTATTGGGGAACAGTGTGTACTTCCAGGCCTGTTTTCCAAGTCAAGTTGTTGTCCTTTCAATCTTAGTTGTGGAGGGTGTCGTTCAGCTTCAAGTTGTTGTCCTTTCAGTCTTAGTTGTGTCAGGTGCAGCTCCAGGTCCAGTTGCCGTTCTAGTTGCAGGGAGCACAGCCCACCATCCCTTGCGGGAGTTGAACCTTGAACCAGCAACCTTGTGGTTGAGAGGACGCGCTCCAACCAACTGAGCCATCCAGGAGGCAGCGCAGCTCAAGGTGCGGTGTTCAATTTTAGTTGCAGGGGGCACTGCCCACCATCCCTTGAGGGAGTTGAGGAATCGAACTGGCAACCTTGTGGTTGAGAGCCCACTGGCCCATGTGGGAATCGAACCGGCAGCCTTCGGAGTTAGGAGCATGGAGCTCTAACCGCCTGAGCCACCGGGCCGGCCCTCAAAACATTATTTTTTAAAAAGTGAGGACAGATCAAGGTGGGAAGGGCTGAGGCCTCCAAGCTGGTTTACGCACCACCAGGGGCTGGGGAGGGTGGTGTGGCAAGGACCGCAGACTGCTGCTGGCTCACTTGGTTGAGAATAAATTGCAGAAGGCCGATCAAATAACAACACAGGCTTTCTTATCACCTCGAAAGAGCTCTTTTAGATTTGTTTTGACAGGTGTTACCATGTGTCACTTTTACGCACACATGAAACGACAAACAGGTGACAACTACATGGAAGGTGTGCTGAGTCCTCTGCTCTTCAGAAGAGGTGAGTTAGAAAAACCACCCAGTCTTCCTTCCTATGTGACTCTACTGCCTGTGACTCTTCACTTGCACACAGAACACTTCACTTCTGACACTTCTGGGCACCAAATGTGTGGAGGTTTTTTCCCATAACAAGCAATTTCCTGTGACATCAGCTGGGTGTTCTACCATTTAACTCAATTCTGACACTGGCAACCTGAGATAGCGTTAGATCCCACAGGTTGAGGGCTCAGCCCCACAGGACTGGCCCCCACTTCAGATGCCAAGTCTAAGTCAGGGGTCTCCAAATTACCCACAACCTCTGCCTGATTTGGCAACAAATTGGGGATCTCCATGACCCCTCCTCGGTTTCAATTAATTTGTTAGAGTGGCTCATGGGACTCAGGGAAACACATTTTCAGGTGTTTTTGTTTTGTTTTTTTTGAGGATATGATACAGGATACAGATGACCAGCCAGATGAAGAGAGAGAGAGGTGAGGTTTGGGAGGCTCCCAAATGCAGGAGCTTCTGTCCCCATGGAACTGGGGTGTGTCACCCTCCCAGTGTGGACATGTTCACTGATGTGGAAGCTCTCCCAACACTGTACCTCCAGGATTTTTATGGAGGCTTCATTGCATAGGCACGGTTGGTAGTTAACTCCATTTCCAGCCTTTCTCCATCCTGACGAGGGGCGTGGGGCTAAGAATTCTAATCATGGCTTGGTCTTTGTGGTGACAGCCCCCATCCAGAAGCCATTCGGAGCCACCCAGAGTCTCCCCTACTAGAATAAGAGATGCTCACTTAGGAAATGACAAGGGTTTCAGGAGCCCTGTGGCAGGAACTAGGGGGACACCAATATGTATTTCTAGTATCTGACACAGGGTTGAAAGAGTCAAATCACCTTTAACTCAGTCTCAATGTCTGGGTCTTCACACAACATCGTCCTGTTGTCCATGAAGACTTTGTGATGCAGGATGATCAAAGAGCTGTCTCTCCACTGTTGACTCCTGAATTGCCTTCCAGGTCGCTGGAAATGGCAACTTTTCAAGTTTGTGCACAGACCACAGTCACCCTATACCACTGCTGCTGGGCCTGGCCCAGAGCCAGAGCTGCTAAGCCTGGGTGGGTGCAGCTGGGTGGGAAGTGACTGTACGTGCTGCATACCATTCAGCCTGTGTGGACTGCAAGCATGGCACCATCAAGAGCTGGTCCTGTTTCTCCATCCTTCTCATTAGGCTTGCCGATGAGATGCACTTATCCTGATGCAAACAGAAGCTTGAAAAGACCTTGTGTTTCAGAGCTTGGAACTCTGAGCCCCCCAAAGAACACACCTGAGCCGGCCTGCCTGAAGACCCGGCCACACTTAGGAGAAGCAGGGTGCCCAGCCAAACGTCCCAGGCCCTGGCCGGCAGCCTGCCCCCACCAGAACCTGGGAATGAAGCCATCGTAGGCCATCCAGCTGCCAGCAACCCAGCAGTGATGCAAATGGGGGAGTGAGGCTGGCCGAGCCCAGAGTAACTGCCACAGACCCACAGAATCATGTGCTAAGCAAACGGCTGTCGCTTTATCCCACTAAGTCTTGGGATGGTCTGTCACAGAGCGACAGAAAACTGATGTAGCCCTTTACACATGGTTCATTATAAGAGTGGGGCCATTAGTATCAGTCCACGTCATAGATGAGGAAATGCACTTACCGGTTAAGGAATTCGCTCAAGGACACACAGCTAATAAACAGGGAAAATACAGGGAAAGAACCCAAGCTCTTAAACATTACGTCCCTTTGGAACCACATACCTGAGCACGTGGGGCTGAAGCCCTGTGATGGACAGGAGAGACAGCCTCCTGGATTTCCAATCTAGAGAAATTTCCTCCACGCTCTCTGCCCTCCCCAAACATCGGGAGAAACAGATAAGCCTGGGGAAGGGAGACCCAGCAGGCCAGCTCCCCTTCGTCTTGCCTCTGCCTCAGCTGCTTCACACCTGGGTCTCTCCCTTCCTTCAGACTCTGCTGCCCAGCACATGGGGACGCCAGCTTTATTAATGACAATCTCTGCATGGAAGTGGCCAAGAACAAGGACAGAATGTGAAGATGAATTTCTCCTTGACGTTGCTCGAGGTGCCAGGAAATACTAGGGACAAGAGTGAGTCCCTTGCAGACTCTGAACCCCGTGCCCAGCCCGAGTGGGAAATGAGTGAAAGCCTTTTGTATCTCGAAAGTCCATGAAAGCAAGTGCCTCATGGATGCCCTTCAAAGCCCTGACAGCAGGAGTGGCTGCACCCGGCCGGCAGCGGCTCAGAGCACTAAGGGGTCTGCCCTCAGGGATGGCTGCCCCATCTCAGGACAGCGCTCCTTCTCTGCCTCAAAGTGGAGCCCCGTCCGTGGGCCATGCTGACTGCTCGGGTCCCATCTAGCACGACGCTCTTTTTTGTGACTGAGACACAGTACGGGCGGGACCTGTGTGCCAGGTCTGGGAGGGAACAGGAATTCAGAACCCATGAGGTCCCCACAAGGATCTCAGAGCCTCTGCACTCTGCTGGCTGAGTGTGACCCCGTGAGTCACTGTGCCTAGGAAACTGCAGGGAACAGGCCATAAAAAGACTGCAGCTCTCAAGGCAGACCCTCTGGGCAGCCCGGTGGTGACAGCGGGGTCCTGTTAGGAGTCTGGTTCCAGCAGCTGTGCCCCTTCCCACCTCCCACTCAAGTCATGCATCTGACAGAGACCCCAGACCACACCAACAGCTGCCTGTGTAAAGCACCTTTTAAGTTATTTGAGGGGGAGTTTATTAAGCTTTGGGAACACTATTTCCACTTGGCCATGAGTCACTCTCAGAAAAGGTTTTCTCTCTTAATTTCCCCAAGCTGCTGACTGGGATGGAGCCCTGATTATTGTAATTATTTTAATTAGCAATAAATTTAGACTTACGTTGTCCTGATGCTTGCCAAATTCCAGAGCATAGACACAATAGGTCCATATTCTTAGAAACCACTAAACAAATTTCTCTAACCAGGTGAAGTTATAAAAGTCGCCAGCACACGGAAGCAGCTTGCAGGGGGCTGTGCTCAGACACACCAGACGGTGCCAGACCCCGTGGAGCCAGGCCTGCCACCACTATGCTCCGCCTGGCTCGGGCTCATGCCATGGGTGACACCATCTGCGGCTGTGCAGGGCGGGCACGTGTGGCGTCAATGCGTGCCTCCATTTCCTGTGCAAACACCAGTATTCCCCAGTCCCACCCTCAGAGATTCTTGTGTTCCAGGAAGAGGTAGGTGACCAAAAGTGCTTTGTGCCATGGTGTGACCTCCTTATCAGGAAGTGAAGGCATTAGAGTTGGAGGAGTAGAGTTCACGAGACCCTCCTGTAAGCACCCAGACCGCTCAGGAAGGAAAAGAAGCCCAAGAAAACCTTGGAGCCTCAGTTTCTCCATCCGTAAAGCCTGACAGAGGCCGGCGAGCTTCCCTGGGAAGGGCGTGGGCTCTGGGGCTGTCTGCACTCTGGAGTGAAAGGCCAGTGCTGTGTCCAGGGCCAAGAGTGACATTCAGTGTTTCATCTGGGCTGAGGGCCAGCGAGACCCACTGAGTCGACACGGAAGTGAGGACACACCCCCTCACCTGAAATGCCGCTTCCACAAGGCCAGCATCTCCACAGCCCACCATTTGGCAGCAGCCAACATCTGCGCCTCCACGCACACTTCCTAGAAGGATCGCTGTCTCAGGATGATGTGGGTGGATCCCACACAGTCATAGCCATGTTGGAAGACGCACCGGCCAGGTTCCTGGAGTGCAGTTTATGAAAAGGGGGATGGAAACAGGCACGGGAGAAAACGCAAGGAGGGGTGCGAGCAGGAATGTAAATCCACTGACATCCACTTGTAGTGGCTGCCACACATCTCAACTTGAGAAAGCCAAACCAAAGCTTAGCATGTGTGGGCACGAACACTCTCACACACACACACACACATGCTCTCACACAGACTCATACATGCACCCATATACACACGCTCACGTACACACATGTACGTGTTTCCCCGAGAATAAGACGTAGCCGGACAATCATCTCTAATGGGTCTTTTGGAGTAAAAATTAATATAAGACCCTGTCTTATTTTATTATAAGACCGGTCTTACATAATATAATAATATAATATAATATAATATAATGTAATATAATATAATATAATATAATATAATACCAGGTCTTATATTAATTTTTGCTCCAAAAGACGCATTAGAGCTGATTGTCCAGCTCGGTCTTATTTTCGGGGAAACATAATATACACACATGCACACTCTCACACACGCGCACTCACACATGTATTCTCACCTACACACATGCACACATTCAAGTACTCTCACACAAAATACACATACACATGCTCGCACCCTCACATGCACACATAGCACACACACTCATACGTGTACTCTGACCAGCACAAGTACATGTACACTCTTGCACACAGACGTGTGCGTGCACACACATACACCTGCACACACTCACACTGGTGCTCAGTCAGCACACAGTGAATGACACCCCCATCCCTCTATCCTGCGCTCTTCCCGGCCCTGACAATGCACCAGTGAGAAAAGCACGCATTTGTAGAGAACACGCTGACTCCACGCTGACAGCTCTGAAGCTCTTCCACACTGACACCAACCATTCCCCAGCCTGATGAGAGACAAAGCAGAGCACAGGCCAGGGCGCAGACGTGCGGCCCTCCGTGTAAAAAAGGGACGTGAGCTTGTAGGAGGTCGATGCCATTTCGGGGATGATACACAGAAGAGCAGTGACCGGCTGGCGCCTGACTGAGTGACGGAAGACTTCTCAGTTTATACTTGTCCACGTCAGCATGTCAGATGAGCCGACATCCACATCGATATGCAGGATTACCTCTGTAATCCTACAAAGATGTGAGCTGTGACAGAAACGTGCTTCACTGCAGGCTGTGAGGAAGACCTGGTCCACGGCCAAGGCCCTCCACTGGGAAAGCGCTCGCCTGATGTTTAACCACCCTGCCTTACCTGTTCAAAACATACGAGAAAATGAGTTCAAACTTTGGAAGCGACCTCCGATGTCTTCGGAAGGAAGCAAACCGTGTCCTCCAGGATTTTCTCGCCTCCTGTTCAGAACTCCAGGGTAAGCACCCCCCTCAGCACCCCTCTTCTGGTCCTGCCCTCACAGCACAGCCCTCTCCTTCTCTTGGCTTAGCTCTGGGACCTCCGTGTCCCACCCTGTACTCTGGGTCTCCTGCCTCCTCGTCTTGTCCACCACCAGCCTCCAAACCTGTAGCAATGCCCAGTCCAGGGCCCTTGCCTGGGAGCCGTTCTGGGCTCCTGTTCAGAGATCAAGCACAGTCTGGCTCTATCTGGCTCCCCTTGGGATTCATGGCCTTTACCATTATCCCAAAATAAACCGAAAGCACAAAACCAGGCCCTCTCAAGTTTCAGCCTTTCCTCCCGGACCCCTGAGCCCTGCCTGGCTGCGAGGAGCAGGACAAAGAGGGCATTCAGGGGCCTCTGAGTCGTGGCAACAGGAGCCTGGCGGCTCACTGCACTCGGTGTGCATGGGTCCCTTGGGGGAAGCCGACCTGTTTTTCGATCTGAAGTGGAACTGGTAGGAGAGAGAGCCTCTGCACTCCACTCACCACAGCCAAAGCCTCTGCCTAGGGGAGTGTCTAGGGGAGTCCACAGGCCTTTGATCTCAAGTTGTCATTGATCTTAAACCCAACTGCCCACATGCCTGACTCATTCTGACTGTTGTTTCTATACATTCAGAGTGTTCTCGCTCTGCCATGCTGGACGCTGGAGTCCTGGACTCCTCTCCTGGAACCACGTAACTGTAGCCCACAGCGCACCTGGGGATCCAACCCCAAGTTATCTTTTGGCCTCCAGGAGCCTAAACTTAAGATCCTCTAGATTCTGTGTCGTTCAGAGGTATAGTTCCTAAAGCTTTTTAATAGATGGCCAACTGCAGGCATGAGCCACCTGCGCCCGATTGCATTGCCCTGCTGTGGACAAGATCACAACTCCCTCGAAGCACCAAACACTGGGCAGGGGAAAAACAACTAACCAGTGGTTGTTTTTACACAGCGCGCTCCTCTAGCCCTCAGCCACCTGAAGAGAAGGTGTTCCCTCCCCTGTGCTGTTTCTCCAAGGGAGCACCTGGGTGGCTTTTCACTGAAGACATCAGTGCCCAGCACTCAGCACACGTGTGTGAGTGCACAGCGCACACGAGATGAACCCTGGGGAGTGTCTTTGCGTGAGAACTGGACACAGCGAGTCTGCAGGTCCACGCACATGCACATTGTCATGGCACTAAATGTCTCTATCCTGTCCCCAAGCACAGCCCACAATGACAGATCACATCCTGCCCCTGGCACTCCCTAATCTATTGGAAATGAAGTATAAAGAACATGTTTTTAGGACTCAGCCACAGGTGATCCCACAACCGTGGAAATGACCTTGCCCCAGAGCTTTCCAAGTTAATGATTGACCTCGATCGATTCTACCATGCTTTTTTAGCAGCCGGAAATACACTGTTTCTAAAATCCAAGTGGCAAGTTCAAGTTATGGAAGTACTAACATTTCTCTGATTCTGATGTTGTGTTGCCCATCTGTGGACAAATAGCTAAATATTTTAGCCTGAGTGCCATTTTCCACAGGGATACACCCCATCTCCCATCCCGACCAGGCACCATATGCAGTGCTCACACTAGGAGCAGCTGGGATGTGCTCCTGCCTTGGTGTGCGCCCCAGACAACTATCATTGTCATGTGGGGCGTCCTGCGGGGTCTCTGCTCCCGCTCCCCACATAAGAACGTAGGACATGGTGAGGCCAAAAAGGAACACCCACGGAGCCATAGGTAGGGGAGTCACATCGCTATACTCTCGCTGGTGGCTGGGTTGGAGACACAGGAAGCAGGAACCACACAATTCTCAACCCTCACTGCGCCACTTGCAGGCTCAGCCACCATCTTCTTGCTAGCCCCCATTCTTTGCTAGCCTAGCCACGGCAGCTATACTAGTGCCCAATGGCTCACTGGTTACAGCTGACGGCCAACTAGCCACAGCTGATGGCCATTTGATCACAGTCGATGGCCATTTACTACCCGAGCCAGCACCCTTCCACGTGAGGCCAAGAGCCTGGAAACTGCTCTTTGGGGCTCTGTCCCCACAATCATTTTACCCACATGAATCCCTTATGGTAGAGCCCTCAGTCTGATTCAAAGTATTGAGAACACTTTTTAATTAGAAGCCATGCTTTGGGGCCTAACCCCAGCTGCCTGCTGGGTGCAGCTTAGCACTGCGCAGAGCTCCCACCAACCAGTCAGAACCCAGCTGCATCTAGTTGCGAGAGCCATGGGCCAATTTGAACAGTTTTCTCTTCCAGTGCAGTCCTCCTTCCTTTCTGATGCCTGGCTTAAAAGCCACTCTGGGGCTCCCAGTCTACAAGGTTGAAACCCCTCTCCCTACCACCGCCAGCCTTGGGCCATATCGGGCTTACTTTCCACCTTAGGTCCATTTCTAGGTGTCATGTCGTTCCTTTGGGAGGGGATGTAGCGGTAAATGACCTGAGAGGGAAAAAAAGTGATGGTTTCTAGGAGCATCTATAGAGCCGACCGACGCTTCTGCTTCCTCATTTTGGTCATGGCTAGGGGGACAAATGTGTATAAGGGTACAATACCCAAGATCACAGGGCTGTGATCTTGTCCACCTCAGGGCAATGCAATAGGGGATACGAAGAGATAAGTAAAACCTCATTTTTTAAAACTTTTAATAGAACCCCAGTGTTCAAAATCTTGCTGGCTGGTGTCTTGGAAAGTGCCCAGGGATCCCTAAAAAAAAGATCAATGCCATATCAGAGAGGGTATTGTACCCTTCCACAGGCCAAGGGCCACTGGGCCAGCCAAGTGTGAATTGTCACTAGGTCCTTACCAAGGCCCCCTGCTCATCAAATGAGATCCTGAAACCACGTGCTGAGGTGGGGAAAGTTGAAGGCCTTTGAAGAACAGGGAAGGAACTTCTTGCTATGACCCAACCAGCTTCTAATTAGGGTGATTGCACCTTCTACGCTGCCCACTCACTGCACCGCACACCCAGGAGGGGGAGGGTGGCTGGCTGCGGTGGGAGCAACGCCATCTCAACCACAGGTGTTGAAAATGGAAGTCTATCCCATGGAGTCTGAGAGCAGAAACCACCTGTCTGTGGGCCCAGCAGAAACAAGCTCACCGTGTGGCTGTGTGTGTGTGGGGGACAGTTCCCCGGGTCAAACACACCTGGCATTGTGTCATCAGAGTCAGGAGGGACTGTCCTTAACACTGCAGCGGTTGGCTTGTGCGTGCGTGTGTGGGAGTCCTCACTGAAGGGTTCTTAACTGCACTGCTGTCAGGCAGACCTGAAGTTTCTGACTTTTACCGATAGTCATGCACGCGCAAAGGCTAGGCAGGACATAGCGTATCTCCCACCTGCCCCCATGTCCAATTTTCGCTTGGAGAACTGAAAGTTGCCCCGCTACTGAGTTTAGAAACTTTTGGCACAATCTGTCTTCATCAAACTCCCTTTGTTTGAAGATTCAACTTCCAGATGGGATTACCTGGCACTAGGGCACCAGATGAGAGCCTTCCCCGTCCCCACCTCTTCTCCTTCAAAGATGAAATTGCCCATTGCTGTGGCTCCTACACTGGGCTGCTCAGAACCACCAGGGAACTCTGGGCTCCCAAGTTCCACCTCACACCAGGTACAGACTCTGCAGCTGGGGAATCTCCAGGAACCTGCATTCTGCCATCTCCCCAGGGGATCCAGGCTTGGGACCCATTGCCTTAGTGCTGTTTATTCTCCAGTTGCATTTGGCTCTGTTATTCTGACCGTGTACAACTCTGGCTGAAGAGGTCTTCGGATTAGCCAGAGTAAGCTACCTGGGTGCGCAAGTGCCACCCCTCCCCTGGAGGGAGTGAGCTGGCCATGAATGGTAGCACAGACACGTTCAAAGGGGAATGCCGCTCTCCCATTGGTGAACAGCCCGTTTATTTTTCCTGGAGACACCAGAGCATTTAAAACCGACAAGTCTCCTGCTGCAAAAGGTCATAGGGTCATTTATTAAGTGCTTGCTTCATACCTGTCAGGTCTCCCTCGCTGTCATCACCCTATAGTAACCTCCTGAGCTCACCTTGCCAGCCTGCCCTCCACAGAGGCCACTGAGGGCATCGTGCGCTCCTCCACCATTGTAAAGCCTGCGTGTGTGAGTGTGTGTGTGCAGGGGGTGGAGGTGATGATTCACAGTCCTCCTGGCTCCCTCCTGCGTTCCAGCGTCAGACGTGCCCGAGGCCCCGGAGTCACTGCACTGTTTGGGGCTGGATGTCGGCCTAAATACGAGCGCGAGAGTCGGGCGTGGGCGCCTGCCGTCTGGGTTTGCCAGGAGCGCGGGGGTGGGGAGAGCCTCCCTGGGATGCAGGCCACCCCTCGGCCTGGCTCTGCGCCCCACGGCTCTCCCCCACTTCCTCACCCACTCTCTGGCCCGGCCCTGCGCCCCCCGCCTCTCCCAGCCCTGCACCCTCGGGCCCCGCTCTTCCCGGCCCTGCCCCCCCTCACCCCCCCCCCCCGACCACCTTTCCCAGGCCGGGCTCTGCGCCACCCCCTACAGCCAGGCCTCTCCCTCGCCCGCCCTCACCTGCGCCTCGCGCGCGGGGCGGGGCCGCCGAGGATGACAAAGCAGCGGCCAGAGGCGCGGGATCCGCCCCCCGCGCTCAGCGGGTGCGTCGGCTGCCCTGGCGCGGCTGTTATGGAAACCGGCCCGGCGCGCAGGAGGCGATGATGGGGCGGCCATGGCCCGGGCCGGCAGCTCCAGTGGCGACGCGGCGGCCGGGGCGCGGGCGGCGGGCGCGGGCCAGCCGGAGCAGTGGGAGCTGTCCCTGGAGGAGGTGCTGAAGGCGTACGAGCAGCCCATCAACGAGGAGCAGGCGTGGGCCGTGTGCTTCCAGGGCTGCCGCGGGCTGCGGGGCGCGCCGGGCGGCCGGCGGCGCATCCGGGACACGGCGGACATCCTCCTGCGCAGGGACGGCTCGGTCAGCGCGCGGCTGGAGCCCGGCGCCGCAGGTGAGGCCGGTGGGGGTGTGGCCGGGCGCTCCCGTGCGGCGCGCGGGGCTGGTGGGGAGGGTGGGGGAAGAGCGCCGAGCGGCTGGGCCGGCAGGGGTGCCGAGAAGGGGCTGCGACCCCTCCCTCCTCCTCTGCTGGAGGCGAGCCCCGCCCTTCCACATCCTCTCAATGTTGGACCTGGCGCCCCCTTCCGCACCCTCCCTCTGCTGGTTAGGAGCCCCCTCCACCTTCTCTCTGAGCGGGAGCGGAAGGCCTTTCTCTGCCCTTTTCTGGATTGGGAGCCCTACCCCCAACTCTCTACTGGGACTCAGACCTCCTTCGCTCGCCTGACCTCTCCCTCCCCCCCTCTGCTATGCCTGGAAGTCCCCTGCTCCTCTCCATCCTTCCCTCTCTCTACCTGGAAGCCCTCTTCCTCCAATCTGGGATACCCCCTCCTTTCCTGGATCCCCACGCCAACCTGGAACCCATCTTTTAACATCAGGGCCAGCTGCTTTGGGTTGGCTGCCTGCGGTTGGGCATGTTTACCTCAGCCGAGAGGGACTTTGGCTTGATGGCTAAGGACCTTGGGTGGGGAGACTGGATTCTGGGTCTCCCATCCCCTGTTCTCCCCACCTGGGGCCAGGTCGTCCTGTTCTGGGGGTCTGCAGCCATTTCCACCCAGTGACTCGTGGTGTGGAATCCTTCACTGGTAACTGCAAGGCTGGTGCCTTAGGCAGGAGAGGAACAAAAGTCCCCCTTGGGCTCTTTCCGGGATAAGAGGGTGGGAGGAGGGGCTGCGTGTCTCTGGAATCCCTGCTGAATGGCCACCAATGTACTGGGTTTAATGGAGAGCAAGGAGAATGTGTACAACTTGGGGGACTATTTGCATAGTTTCTCTGCCCTTAATCATCAATACTAATCATCAATTAAGCCCTTGAAAGGTATTTGAAGTCTATTCAGGATAGTGAGTTTAGGTGATTTTCAGCTTCTTTCTTCCAAAAAAAGTTCTTTTTTTCCTGGAGAACCAGAGTGCTGGTATGAAGCATATGATGATATTACCCCAAAGCTGATACCCTGTGGGGAAACACAAAGGCCCGCTGTGTGTGCAGATGAGGGCTGGACTCGCTCCAGCCCAGAGCTGTGGGTTTGCAGAAATCCTCATGGCAGGCGTCAGGGAGGGCCGGGCAGAACCAGGGCAAAGCTGGACGGGGAGGGGGGGAGACAGCTGCTCTGGGAACAAGGAGGGGTCTGCTGGACACTGCCCAGAAACCATCACCAAATCTCTCCTTCTCATCCCTGTGCCCTGTTCCCACCCGCCTCAACACCTCTGCCATGGGACACTTGCGAGTTGCTGCATTTTGCACAAAAAGCACCAATATATTTGGGGGAAGATACAAGAGCTGGCACTCCAGTAGTAAGCTGAGGCTCAGGCTTACCCAAAGTCACAGAGAGTGGCAGGGTTTGGAGCCAGCGCGCAGTGATGGCCTTGTCTGCCCTGTGTGGCCCTGCAGTCTGCATATTGACAAAGACCTTTTCTCCTGAAACTGTCTTTTCCTTATTAAAAGACCATCCCTGTGGCCCTCCCCATCCCCGGAGATAATACTGTATAGCCTGGGCTCCGGCTCCTGGCACCGCAGTACAGGACAGGGCTGGTCTGACCCTCGGATTCAAAGATGGGGAAACTGAGGCACAGAGTGGTCAGTGGTTTGCCACCAATCACGCAGCTGCTTAGAACTGAGATGCACCCAGCAACCCCCTAACTGTGGTTGTCACACTATGTTTCTTATTTGTACTCTCTGAACTGTTGTCCCAAGAGGACTGTCCTCAGGGGTGGTGGGTGCTCTCCATCTCTCCAGCCCCCAGGGACGGTTCAGCCCCTCCTTCCTGGTCATTGCAGACCCAACAGCACTTCCTGCTGTCTCCATGCTCACAGCTCCACTGGAAATCCAGGCTGGGTTCAAAGCTCACGGGTCGCCACCCTGTGTTGACTTTTATGGGGAGGTGCCACCCTGTGACATGAAAGAGCCCAATTCCATTTTCCATTTGATACTATACGATCGTTGCTTCCTGTCCATAAATGTGTCGCAAAGGTGGACGAGGTTTACAACTTGCTGCCTCTTTCAAGATTAAGGAAAATGGATTACCTGAACTTTCTTTCCTGTCCTTGTTGACCTTTCATGAATCTGCTGGAACTTTAGACCACGTGTCTGCCAAAGACGCCTAACCCAGAATTCTCTGGGGCCTGAGTGATGACTAATGAATTCACTGAATGAGGCCTGTTTATTTCCTGCTGTAAACAGCAATCAGAAAAACATCCAGATGGGCTCTCAGTATAAGTGAATGTTTAAAATAACTTTGAAGAAATCAACAACAAAACGAAACCATACTTGAAGTGATAATGGTACCTCAGCATGCATGTGGGAACAAGTCCTCCTTCCAGCTTTGTGCGGAAAGCTGACATGGGAAAAGCTGATGAGAATAATCTTTAGTCTGAAGACCTTGTCATCGCTGCTTGGAAGCCCCCTTTTTTAAGTGGGAAAACACGTTAACATGTGAACTTATTTTTACCAGGCAATTCTTGAACCACTTGCTGCTGAAGGAAGGGCTCCTTTTTATGACCTAGCAGGAAACCCGTCAGGCGTCACCGCAGTGGTGAGCTGAGCCATCGCCTGAGGCCACGCTCATTAAATGCAGCTCTGCAGTGACTGGGTGACCCTGGGATACTTTCAGTCTGTCCCCCTGATGACCCCACAGGGCACTTCAGCCCCAAAGCTACACTTGACTGGGTGGAGGGGGAACCTACATCTGCTGGTGGAACACTTTCCTCCAAGCACTGGGCTCTCCACCAAGAAAACCACCACTGGCAACAGAGGCTGGAAGCTGGAAGCAGGTGTAGATAAGAGTGTGCCTATCCCAGCGTCTCTTTTCCCTTCGCCTCCCACCTTCTCCATTCTGCTTATGCTAATGTACACACCGCCCTACTTTTCTGATTGTTTTTTTAGTCAGTTTTGATGCACAAACTTTTCACGGGCCCACTCTCCGGTGCCTCATAGGACCTGTCTGTCACTAGGTCACAGCTGTCCCTCCAGGCCCCTCCTGTCTGGTTCTGAGGCCGGCTGACCTCCAGGCTCTTGAAGCACTGCACGGTCTAGCCTAAAGGCCCGCTGCAGCCCCCGCTGCATGGACATGGGGCTTTCCCAGTCTCCTCACTGTGCAGCCCTGAGTTCCACATTCAGAAACAACTCTGTCTGTCCTGCATAGCACTGTGACGTCCCTGTGCCATGAACTCCGTGGGACCTGGAATTCTCTTTCCACCTCCTTACCTCCAGCCCAATGGCTAGAGGAATAGCCGTGCTGAAGAGCAGGCTCTGGTGTGTCACCGCTGCCCCCATTCTGGCCTGAGGTGATGGTGGCATGTGCCTGGGGAAGGGTGAGGACTAGTGAGGGAACGTCAGTAGGGAGCCCACATCCAACCTGGGCCCAGGAATCACGTGTGCACACACACACATGCACAAATGTGTACATGCACACAGGCATAAACACGTAAACACACAGCAGACAGACACGTGCACACACACAGGTGCCACCACCACCACCGCCGTTGTTTCTGCACCATCACTGCGTATGTACAGGAGCCGTCTGTCCCTACTGTAGACGCTCACTCGTCTGTGTCCTGGTCCAGGGTTCCCCTCCCCAACAGCTGCAGGAAAATCTATGGCCACTGAGGAATGTCTGGACCCCTGGTGTTCCAGGAAGCCCTGTGTGTCCTGTGGAATGGGGCATTAAAACAGGACTTGGCAAGTGCCTTCCTGTGACCAGGGACTGTCTCTTTTTTTTTTTAATTTTTATTGGGGAATATTGGGGGACAGTGTGTTTCTCCAGGGCCCATCAGCTCCAAGTCTTATCCTTCAATCTAGCTGTGGAGGGCGCAGCTCAGCTCCAAGCCCAGTCGCCGTTTCCAGTCTTAGTTGCGGGGGGCGCAGCCCACCATCCCATGCGGGAATAGAACCCGCAACCTTGTTGTTGAGAGCTCGTGCTGTAACCAGCTGAGCCATCCATCTGCCCCTCTGGCAGCTCATTGTCTTCAATCTAGTTGTGGAGGGCGCAGCTCACTGGCCCATGTGGGAATCGAACCAGCAGCCCTGTTGTTCAGAGCTTGCGCTCTAACCAACTGAGCCGTCCGGCCGCCCCCGGGACTGTCTCTGTAGCTTGCCTCTGTGTGGTCATTTATCCAAACGGTGACCACACGGTGAGCGTTGAGTGGCATTGTCCAGCGATGGTTTCCCCGTCCTGCTGAGGAAGTGACTCCTGCTTGGAGCCTCCCTCCCCTTGAACCTCCTCTGGCGGCCAGGGTCCCCTCACATGGGTGTCCCACCGTCGGGCCTGGAAGGTTGCCCAGTCCAGATGTGTGGAGATGAAGCAGGGCTGCCCCAGGATGGGTGGGCACTTTACTACCCACAGTGACAGCGGCTGGCACCTGCAGGGTGCCCTCAGGACAGCGCTCTGGGGGCACTGTTATGATCCCCTTCTACAGCTGAGAATACTGAGGTCCACCTGTCACCCAGTGGGGAGGTGGGGGCTCCAGCCCCGGACCCAACCTCCTGCCTGGCTTTGTAAGTTCCTTACACCGTGCGTGCCTCAGTTTAATTCTCTGGAATGGGAGGGCCGGTGGCAGCTGCCTCAGAGGCTGCGTCGATGTCTGTGCAGCCTTGGGACACTCCTGGTGCAGGGAAACACTGGCTGTCACCGGTGGCTCTCCTCACCACGCCCTAACCCCTGTGCACTTGCAGTTCCCCGATCTGAAGAGGGGGGTGCTGGTCCCTGTCACATTTCCTGATGATGTAAAATGTCTTCCACCTGCAGAATACCCGGAACTCCCCTTCGGGAAATTGGAGTGGGGCGGGGCTGAAGGTGCCCCAGGGCAGGCAGGCCGGGTGGTGAGGGTGCCCGGCTACCGCTGTGTGCGGGGGAGGGTGCAGGTGCTGGGCAGGGCGCCTGGGTGTGACTGAGCTGGGTGTGTTTGCAGATAGCACTCCCCACTTAGTGTCACCTCTGAGCAAGGATTACCTCACAGGAAGGCAGTCCCTGGCAAGCCATGTGGCTGCCTCAGCGGGCCCACCTGCCGGCCCTGCCACGGCAAGTTCTGTGCTGTGCGCTTTGGAGAGGCCCCGACCCTTGCGAAGGGGTCCTGGAGGTCCCTGTGCACCTTGAGACTTGGCTCGCGGGGATGCAGCCCCACCCTTCCCAACTCCAGATCTTCACCCACAAGTATATGAGTCGCCTCACAAAGGGAGCACTGTGGCTGGCACTGGTTGGTCTGGTCCAGGGATGTGGCTATTTAAGCAAATATGCCAGTGAGTATCAACCGCAGGAAGACACTGGGTTTCGCTCTGATCCTGTCGGACTCCTCAGAGGGAGTTTGGCCTCCAGATAAGGCCCCACTCAAGCCAGAAGGCTGCCTGACGTGGCGTGCCGGTAATTATGCAAATCAGCTTGTGCTGAGTCCAGGGCACATGGGGCCGTGCCCCTCGCTCTCTTCCTGTCTGCATCCCTGTCTATTCAGTCACAACGTGTGTCCTCTCAAGGGCATTGGCCTGGCAGCCTCTCTCCAGGGACTGGAGAGAGAGAGAGAGGGCGGAGGTCCTTGAAAGCAGGGTGTAAGAGTGTCCTTTGACTGTGGTCACAACTTACAAAGTTTACTACTTAAAACAACACAGATTTATTCTCTTACAGTCGAAGGTCAGAAATCCAAGATAACGTCTTTGCCATAAGCCTCACTTCACCTGCTACCCCAAGTCCCCTTGCAGTGTAACGTGTCCACAGGTCCTACGATTTGAACATGGACAGGTTGGGGGCCAGTGTTCTGCCAACCACAGAGGGGAAATATCACGGGTAGAATGGACACTGGTCCTCCCACCTGGATTCCACCATCAGCAGCCATCGTAGAACATGGGTTCTGGAATTGTACTTCCACCCTACGCTTTATGGGGGCATTACCACACGTGAGTCCACTGGTGGGCATGTTAAACATAGATAAACAGATCATTGGGCCCCACCCAGAGTGTCTGATTGCACCCATTTCTGGGGTGGGCCTGAGAATATGCATTTCTGGCTAGTTCCCAATGATGCTCGTCCCAGGGCCCACTCTGGGACCGCTGGGCTACTGTATGTGGATTCCTGGGGCCACACTTTCAGAAGGGGTCCCCCCACTCCTGCTGGAACACCTCCAGTGCCAGCCAGATGACTCAAATGTCAGAGGGGGACAAACCATAGTCTGGAGAGCCATGCCAGCCGGGGGTTGACCCTCAGGCAGGTTCCTCACCCTCTGCGGGCTGCACTGGACAACAGAAGGACTAAATAAGATGTCCCCGAGAAGCACTGGGGGAGCTTCAGGGAGCGTCACGCCAGGGGAAGGACCCTCAGGTGCAATGTAACGCCTCGCTTTTAGGGCTGCTGCCTGATGGGGGGACCACCAGTGGGGTGTCCCTGCAGTTGTCCCAGAACACACTGCAGGGGGTGGAGGCACCAGAACATCGTGAAGGTGCAGACATTAACGGCATTTGTTACTGGGGGTGAGGGCGGCTCTGGCCAACACACAGCTCCCCGGGAGGGTCCCCGCTGGGATCACTGCAGCCCTGGTGTCTGGGGTTCTCACTTGCAGGGGAGGAAACCACAGCCCGTGGGTGATGTGTGACTTTGTAGCAAAGCAGGCAGGCACACCACAAACACCGGTGCCTGTGACCCAGAGAGCTCTCTGCATTTGCTAAACAAACACACACCTTCCGTGGTTTCGAGCGGGCGTTCTCCATCCCTGCGGTCACCAGCTCATTTCTAGACATCAGCGCTCAGCCTAGGGCATTGTGTAATTCTAATTATAAAATGTGTTTCTTGATGATGGAATAAGCATTTACTGATAACTTACTAGGCACCGGATGCTTAGGAGTGTTTTGTTTAATCTTTACAGTAACCAGTAAGGTGGGTGACAGCCTGCCTTTCCAGAGGGTTCTGAAGGGCTCAGAGAAAGTCCGTGAGTTGCTCTAAGTCACACAGGTTGTCTGACTCCAAACTGTTCTCACCGCCGACCATGGCTCCTGCTCTCTGAGCGGTGAGTGAGGATGGGATGCTGCCCTTTTGCTTGCTCACACACGCACACAAGTTAGTTTCTTGACTCCACGGAGTATCACATGCTCCAGATTCAGAAAGTGTGACAGGCACGTTACAGGGTCCCCTGGCAGCCTCATCATGGTAGCGGAAGGCGTCGTGTACATATCCTCTAAACTCGGGGGTCTGCCCTCAGCTATTCCCTTACTAGGGGCTCAGCTCATCTCATTACAAAGGATACTTCCTTCTTCTCAGTGCTTGTCCAGTGTCCCTTGTGTGGACATCTCCGTGTGTCTTCAATGGACTTTTAGGTGTGGGCAGTGTTTCGCTGTTTGGAAGGATATGACAGTGAGTAGCCGGATGTGTCGTGCCTCCTGCTGTCAGGAGGCGAGTGGGTGCAATTCCGAGATGCTGCAGGTCGCCATCTCCAACCAGCACTGATGGGGCCCGTCCCCCCGCCCGCACAGGCCTTGGCCTGCTCCTCCTCCCCCCACGGTCTGGCCCCATGCCTGCACCTCATCACTCCAGCCTGAGAGGTGGAAGGCAGAAATCTCCTGGGCTTGAAAGGCCACTCCACTCTTGTCCTTCACTCTAGTAAGACCCCTGGGGGAGCCCAGTGTGGCCCGTGCTGTGGCCAGCCTCCCCAGATGTGTGGGGTCTCCATCTTCGGGGGGCTGGACAAGGGAGTGATGGGCTCCTCCTTGGCCATTCCCTGCCCCGCCCCTAAAGAGTCACGTGCAGGATGCCCGCAGGCCAAGCCTGGCCAGGAGGTCCTGCTGGTACAACCCCTGTCATCACCACGTCCTTTCAGGGCACCGTGCCCTAGGAAGTGTCAGCACTCGCTACCTCACTTGTCATTGTGTTAGGCTGGGCAGGTGTCATCTCCGTCTGCAGGTGAGGAAACAAGGTCAGAGAGGAATGAGCGCAGGTGGCACAGGTGGGTAGGAATGTGGCCTGAAAGGTGCTCCTTACGCCCCCACCCCAAGGCAGATGGGGGCTGAAGCAGCCAGGTAGCCTCCTCCCACCACTCACCTGCTGGGCAGGTGCAAGCTCTTTCTTGAAGCTGCTGGGGGAACTCCAGGCTGCAACGTCCCCACAGACTTCTCTCCAAATAACACCTGTCGTCTTTTACGGCTATGACACAGGGTCATGTGAAAGAAAACACCGTAGCTTCTTATTTCTCCCCATCTGTTATTTTATACAGAAGAAACCAGACAGGCTTCCCTTTTCTACTACATCTTGGCTTGGATGTGCTCCCTGCAGAGAGAGAAGCACTGACTGGAGGGGACCCAGGGGTCCTTTAGGGGTCCTCATCCGAGCGCCAGCTCAGTGTGGCCCAATCCCTCACTCCTAGCTGCCACCATCTGCCTCTGTCTGGTCTCTCTGCTCTCCCCGAGATAATTTTTTAAATAAGCAGAAGGTACTTTGCACAATGCCGTGTGACCACATTGGTAACAAAGTTACGGTAGCTCCACTCAGTTACACCTGGGCTGGGGGGAGGTTGGTTTGGAGGGCACACTTTGGGGTCTGGCAGTGCTTTGTGTGGGGATCCCTGTCTTGGGTAAATTCCTCAATCTGCCTGAGCCTCAGTTTCCTCATCTGTAAAGAGGGAGTCAGGGCACCAACCTGCTGGCGGTGGCTGGGCAGATTGAAGCCATGGTAAGTCATTTGTTAGTTTTGTAGCAAAGAGCTGGGCACAGACTTCATCTGCCCAAAACCTCACTGAGGGGCAGCCTGATCACCAAAACCCAGAGACGCCCCAAGTGCCTGCAACTTGCTGTACTATTAGGTTCATGAACACTTACTTTTGTTAACATATGGACTGTTTGAGCCAGGGACGAAAGCATTACCATTATTCCAACCAGAAAGCGTCCAGCTGGCCCGAGGACTGGGGGGCACACTGAAGGCTGGCTGGCCCCCATCTTCAGGACAACTCAGGGCATGGGTCTCTTCCAGGAGGCACCTTTTCTGAGTCTGTTTTCCACCTCCCATCGCCCCCACCCAGTCCCGGCCACAGACTTTCACCCAACACAGGCCCCAGTGTGTGGTTGGCTGCTCACTTTTTTATTAACTCGCTGGTGCTGGGGGCACTGTTTCCCATGACTTTGGACTGGACTGTGCATCCAGTCCAATGCACATCCCTTTATCTTTGGCAATCTTCCTGGAGCTTGATGGCATTTTGAAAATATTTGCGTAGTTAGCAGGTTCATTTAGCAGGGAATTTCATGGTTGTGTTTTCATATGCCACCTCATTCCAGAAAGAATTTAAGGCAGCTGCAGCTCACATGCTAAACAGTTCTCCTGCACACTGAGCTCAAGGAAGGTCTGTAGGAGTGCCGGGTTTTCGCATCTCATCCAGTCTGGCATCTTTGGAAGCCCTGGGAGGCTCTGGGCACGGCTGGAGCCCAGATTCTGGGGTCCCCTGGCACCACCACTTACTAGCAGTGGCACCTTGGGGCAAACAAATTCACCCCTCTGGCCTTCCATTTCCTCATCTGTGGAAGGGGTTCCAGAAGTACCTTCTTCCCAGGTTGCATGTGGGCATACGAGTGGCCACTTGCCCACATACTAACTCAGTGCCATGTTTAACAGTAAACGTAATAAGTACACCTGGGCACTGGCTGGGGGCCCGGGCTCTGACAGAGGTGCTGCAGCCTATGCAGGCTTCCCCAGCTCAGCTGCTGGGAGCCCGGAGCAAAGTGTGTGCCTCCCTCTGACTGCTGTGGTTCGGGCGTGCTTGGGATCTTCACACCATGCGTTTCAGGCCCTGAGGTCCCGCATGGGGACCTAACCCAGCTCCTGCCTTCTCACTTCTCCTCTTCGCTCTTTCCCCATTGTTGCCTCCAGCCACGCTTTGGGGCGGTGGGTAGGCAGGGGGCGAACTCAGTTGACAATTGCTGTGTGAGGTGGGCAGGGGCTGCATTGCTCTCCTGGTCTTCCAGCCCGGAGCTGGGCCTTGTAGGCATCAGTCACAATGGTCAGTGGCTTGGCCTGTGGTAAACTTCCTGGGGTTCCCATGGAGGGTTTGGGGGTGCACTGTATGTTCTGGGGGTGGGAGGCATGTCTTGACTGCCTGTTCTCTCCTCTCGCAGAGCCCACGATGGTGGTGTCAACGGCCAGCTCGGAAGCCCAGGTACTTTTCAAACTTTTCAAACAATTTTTAAGTTTGATACATATTAAAACTTGCATGTATGTAAATTAGAAATGACTTATGTATGTCAATTACTTAATGTGAATTAGAAAGCATATAAGTTTTACACAATTGTTTCTATAGGGCAGGACATGGATAAAATTCTCAAAGGGCTTAATTGATGGGCTTTGATTAAGAGATGATTCCCAAAGGGTGGGTGGGTGAGGAGAGAGACCCATGGGGTGGAGTGAGTGGACTCCAACTCAGTGGCCCTGGCGGGGAGGGGGAAGTGATGGTACCTGGCCGCCCTCCCCCTTTCCGCTACCTGGCTCCTGGTGGTACCTCCCACTGACCAGAGGGAGCAACAGTGTGGTGTGTGGGGTGGGCACCTGGGCACCGTGTCGGGCATGGGGGCAAAGGGGAAAACCAGCCCAGTGAGCAAGCCCAGGAATCCCCCCAGAACTCAGACCTCTCCTGTCTCTGGCCCACTCACCTGCCCCCAGGTAATTTGTCCTGAATTTGATGTTTATCGTTCCACTGCTTTTAAAAAACAGTTCTGTGCAAGTATGTATTTATATATTAAACACAGTGTTTACCAAAGGGGGTGGGTATAGGCCAAAAGAGGCTATATCATCAGTTGTGGAGAATTTAAAAACAGTAATAAAACCATATCAAAGCTTTCCTACTCCTGCTCACCACCACATGCTGGCAATTCTTAGTAATGTTGGCTGTTGAAACAATACATTTAGGATTGCTGCGAGTTCTATATTGTGCTAGATACAGTTTTCTGGGGTTTGGGGGGGAAACTGCGATGTGTTTTCAAGATTCATCCACATTGCTTTGCATGGCTGTTGTTCCCTCTCGCTGCTACACAATATTCTGGATAATTTCTTTATCCAAAGCTCAGGAGCATCCCCCTGCCTCTCAGGCATGCTCCAAGGCCCGTGTCTGCTGTCCAGAGCCCCACACCGCCACTGCAAAGGAGACTTGTAGTTATTGATGTTGAAACCACTTACCAGGAACTTTGCGTGTGGGGGTCTAATCTGGACTGCTGTGCCTGGGGGCTCATCAGTTCACCTGATGGCCCCACACCACGAAATGGTTCAGGGAGAGCTTGTGGTGTTGACCTCGACTCACCACGCTCCTCCTTGGAGCCACCCGCATGCTCAGCTCCTCTCATCGCTCCTTCAGCCACTGGGCTGGACCCTGGCTGCTCAGCATCAGGCCGCTGCAGGCAGTCCGGTTCCCATAGGCTGGAGGTCTGGAGACTCTGGCTGGCTGCCCGGATTTTTCCTTTTGGGAAACAAGCACCCAGCGTGGGGCACAGAGGAGCTCTCAGGGAGCAGCTCTCAGAATGGAGGCTGCATTGCAGGTAACCCTTTCCCTGGGGAGGTGCTAGCTAAGGCCAGAGTGGGCGGGAGGCAAAGGCACGGGTGGGTCAGCACGCTGCGCTGGAGTTGGGGGCTTTCCTGTTTCACTCCTCTGTCTGTCCTGCCCCATGTGGCAGAGTGGTCTCCATTGATAGACCAGGTCAGAACCACCAAGGGTCAGCATGGCGTGTGGGGCAGATTCAGCAGATGTGACATTTGCTTCCATCACCGTTTCCTTCCTGGCACCTACTTCTGGGCGGAGAAGGACTTGATGGGAGTCCATTTTGCTGCCCAGTAGTCCTGAGGGGCACCAGGGTGCTCTCCAACCCCCTGCCCTGGGGGCTCCACCCAGGCTGGCCAGGGCCCTGCCCTTATAGGTAAGGTGTCACCAGCCTTTAGGCCTTGACCTCTGCCCTCTGACTCATGATTCCAGGGTGTGACTCCCAGCTGGGTATGTGACCTCGCTTACCTAAAACAGACATCACAGCCGCCAAGGATGGGCTGGGCTTTGTTGGCTTCAGGCTGTAGCCTTGCTGTTTCCACTGGTCCCCCTGAGCCCAGCTGACCCCCCAGGTCCCCTCTAATTTCAGGGTGTTTTCTAAGGCATTTCTGCAGGACAGAGGTCTGTTCTCATGCCCTGTCCCCTACCCGATGCTGGCTCTCACCACGTGTCCTCCTCCAGCTCTTCTCAGGCTGGTTGGCCTGGGCTCCCGGGCGTGGGAACGCCAGAATGAAAGGAAGGGCCAGGTGGATGGAGCGAGTGGAAGGGCGTGGCTAGTGAGGGCATGGCCCCTCCTGCCTGAAGCAGCCTCCCACACAGCCATGGACAGGCCTGAGTCTCAAGTCTAGTTTGGCTGGTTGCTCGCTGCGGTCAAGTGACATGACATCTGTGCCTCTGTCCTCTACCTGTGACATGTGAGGTTATCTCGTGCGTTGTTTCAGGGTTAAGTGTCAGAGAGCTCAGCATCATGCCTGTCTTAAGAGCTGTCGTCCTTTTCTGTGTACCTTTGGTATCACTGTCATAAAGGGAAAACACGGGGGCCATTTAAAACACACAAACAAGGCTACGGCAACTAGAAGCAGCAGCCTGTGGTTCCTGTTATCCCTGTGTGTTGAGCTGCGCGTGGCCAGCTTCAAACTGTACCCCACAGGGTGCTTCCTGTCCGAGCAGAGCCCACAGTGAGCAGGGAGCAGGAGGGGGCGGGTGCACGTGCTCCACAGAACACTGCTCCCCGAGATGTGAATGGTAGTCCATGAAAATGCGCTGCGCTGCCCAGTCACATTGAGCAATGCTGAGTGGAGAGGTCTCTCGCCTGCAAGACGCACAGATTTTTAATGTGCTAATGCACCAAAAGAAACTTAGTATGGAGAATTTCAAGCCTGCGTGAAGCAAACAGAACAGTGCTCTGAGCCCTGGGCACGTGGCACGTGGTGCCAACCATCGCAGCGCCTGCTTCCGGAGAAGCTCCACCTTCCGCCCTCCCCCCACTCGTACCAGTAGTCTTTAGGTTTTTCTTTTTCAGGTTAAATTTACACACCTTGAAATTTACATGCAGTTTAAAATATTTAAGCGAGGAGATGTCAATTTTTGTGAATTCAAGTGCCAAACTTTATCATGTATAGCTAATTTATTGAATAAGCTAGTATTTCTCCTCTGATTTACAAAACAGTCTTATGTTACATTAAAAGCTAATATTTAATTAAGTTATCTCTGTGTTTTGTAGTCAAATTTATTGGGGCATACTTTACACTCGAGTTTGATGAGTTCTGACAAATATGTGTACCATTTCACCACAATCAAGGACACGGACCTCTTCCATCACCCCAAAAGTTCCTGTGCTCTTCTGATCCCCAATCTCCACCCCAGCTCAGAACCACTGACCTCCTTCGGGTGGCTGTAGGTTAAAGTTCCTAGAGTCCGGTGTGAGGGAACCACGCCGCGTGGAAACGTGGGGCTGGCTCCCATCACTCTCTCATGTGGACAACCGTGCAGTGGTTCCCTCCTTTGTACAGCTACATCGTTTTCTGCTGTAAGGATGGGCCACATCTGTATGTCATCCACCAGGGGAAGGCATTTGGACATTCCAGGACAGCTCTTGTGTGGACGCATGTTTTTCTTTCTCAGGGTTAAATACCCGGAAGAGGAGTTGCAGTCAGGTGGTAAATGCGTTTGTTTATAAAAAGTGGCCAGACTCTTTCACTGTTTGGGGAGCATCCTAGTCATTCTGTGCCATGTGCTAGTTGTCCCCTGGTACACCGCCTCTGGACGACAGCTGGTCACTACCAGCGCACTGTTAGAAGCCTGTAATTCAGGCCCAGCCGGCTGTTGGTCTGTCGCCCCTGTGACTGACGAGGCCCCTGCCCTGCAGGTGGTGCAGTCGCTGGGTTTCGCCATCTACCGCGCGCTGGACTGGGGGCTGGCCGAGAGCGAGGAGCGGGAGCTCAGCCCACAGCTGGAGCGGCTCATCGACCTCATGGCCAACAACGACTGCGACGACAGCGGCTGTGGGGTCGCGGACGAGGGCTACGGGGGCCCGGAGGAGGAGGAGGAGGCCGAGGGCGGCCCCCGCGCCGTGCGCACCTTCGCGCAGGCCATGCGTCTGTGCGCGGCGCGCCTGACCGACCCCCGGGGCGCACAGGCCCACTACCAGGCCGTGTGCCGCGCGCTGTTCGTGGAGACGCTGGAGCTGCGGGCCTTCCTCGCCAGGGTCCGCGAGGCCAAGGAGGTGAGGCGTGGGACGGGGCGGAGCTCGGAGAGGGGGCCGGGTGCCCAGGTGGTCACAGGAGGAGGTGGGGAGAGGCCAAAGCGGTACCTTCCTGGGGGGTTCCGAGGTCAGCAGGGCATGGCCCCCTCTGTTCCCGCTCCGTGGGTGGGTCGCTGTTGGTCCAACAAGAGCGGAAATCTGCAGCGCAGGGTCTGAATAGCTCACTGCCTTCTGTGCCGGCGCTGTCCTACGTGCCTTTGTATGTGTTAACCCTCACACCTTCTTACCAGTTTTGCAAGGGGGGAGCTGAGGCTCACAGATGCTAAGAAACTGGCCTCTGACCCCCTCCTGTTGCCGCTAAGTTACTTCTTAACCTCCCTGAGCCCCACGTGTACATCCGCAGAGGGGGTTGTGCCTCCTGCCTCCACCAACCTCTCCAGGTGCTGCTTTCTTCTGAAAATAGGAGGCTAAGGGCAGCCACTTCCTGCCACCAGGACCCACACAGAGGTGCTCCGTGTGCTTGGAGCTCTGAGCCGGGGCAGTTCAGTGAGAGGCATTTGCCCTGCCTGTGACAGTTCCACGTTGCTCTCCACCCTCACCCCCACCCCCGTGGTTATCAGATGAGGAATTGGAGGCTCTGAGAGGCCTCGTCCCTCACCCCAAGTCACAGAGCTAGTCCAGGGCAGAGCTCCCCAGGGCTGTTCTGCCCCTACATGGGCCCAGAGTTAGGGACTGACAGTCTTCCCCTCCACTCTCCCAGCTTCTCCCTTGAAAGTAGGGGGTCAGTCCTTGAAATGGGAGGTCAGCTTCAGTCCTTGAAATGGGGGGTCTCGGCACAGGGACCCCTGCCTCCCATCAGCACAGGTGAGAAAGTGGAGACTGGAGAACTTGAGGAATTTGCTCCCCTCTCGCGCTTAGGCGGCAGAACTGGTCCCTGATTCCGCCCTGACCCTTTTCAGTGGCTATGTCTCTCCGTCTAACGAAGAAGCTATCTGGCCCACTTCCCTGGCCCTCTGGGCTTGAGGAGACTCTCAGGATCATCCTGCCTGATGGGGCCTGGGACCCAGCGCAGAGAGTCAGAACCGCTCTGGCTCTCACCTGCAGCCCAATCCATTGCCCAAGGGTGGGTAATTCCTTGGTCCCCTCCCCTTCTTGGCTTCCCACGGCTCCTTGGCATCTTGGGAATGTCTTTCCAATGCTGTAATTAGTGGGCGGTCCTAATGCTTTTATCGGTCTTGCCCTGAAGTCACTTGTTCCCTGACCCAGACGCTGGCAGCTCTTTCTTTAGCAAGAGCCAACAGCTCTAGACTTGAGGCAGTTGGCCCAGGAGAAGTTCAGAGAATTGGTGGTGGAGGGTCTCGGTGGGACACCGCGAGGCGAGCATTTGGGGCAGAGACAGCCTGCTCAGGGACAAATGTAGGTAGTCCAGGAAGGATGCAGGACACACCCTTCATGAACCACCGGGTCACACACAGGTCTGTTTTTAGAATCACACACTTTGTGCTTCTCAGAGACTTGGCAGGGTTTTCTAGAGTTTGGCAAGTGGCTTGGGGCTAAAGCCAGGGAAACCGGTTCTGTCTCAGTTGGGGGTGGGGTCTGTGTGCTTAAGGGCAGATGCTTCTCCGGGTGGGGGAGTTGGTGACAACAGAGGCCATGGCTGTTGCCAAGATACTGGACAATGAAGACAGAGGATCTAGAAGCTTTTCCCAAATTCTCAGCATAGAACAGTTACCTAACAATCCCTGATACCCTTTACTACGATGGTGGCATTTTCCCCTCTTCATAAAATACGTACTTGTGATTTTCTCAGGACTTGCTGAGTAACTCACCCACTCACCCGCCCATCCCCCCATCCGTCATCCATCCATCCCCCACCCAGCCATCCCCCACCCCCCACACCATCCATCCATTCATCCACCCATTCCTGCACCCATCCATCCATAACCCCCATCCAGCTCTTTATTCATTCAACCAACATTTGAGACCTAGCGTGTGCTACACTGTGCTATGAGGAGGAATACCATGGTGAGGGAAAAACAAAAACAGAAAATGTGGTTCTGGACTCATGGAGCCAATAGTCCAGGCAACAATTAAAGAAGCAGATAGATAAATGTAAGACTCCCACGGGGATCATGTGTGGAAAAGCGGCCGTGGGTGTTCTCAGAGGGTGGGTGCGTGTGGCGCAGGCGAACGGGCTACGACAGGCATTCCTGACGTAGCGCCCTGTGAGCTGGATCTGAAGGAAAATGCTTCACAGATTAGGGAGGACAGGGCTGCCAGGCCTGCCTCTGCCACCTGTGGAGGGCTCAGCGCCTCCCTGGGGTATGTGGACCAGGTGAGAGAAGGTTCTGGGTGGGTGCTGTGCTGGAACCCCTCCCCTTGTCCAGGAGAAGCTGCCACATACCTGATGGCACACTGAGTGTGCCATGTAGTTCCAAGGCTGATGGTTTAGTTGCTCCAGGTATCTTTCTGAGCCCCAAACCTTTGGCCAAAATACCCACTTGTCCCTTCTGAGCTGGTGGAAGAGTGTCCCATGTGATAAGGAAATGTCCCAGGTGGACGGGCAGGCAGTATACCCATGTGCCTTGGCTGCCATTATGCCACCTTCTCCTGGACTAACTAACTAGATGCCACCTTCTCCTGGACTAACTAACTAGATGCTGCAGAAGCTTCGGGAGGACGAGCCACAGGCAGAGCGGCCCCTGGCGGAGCTTGACAACCTGGGGCACACGGACTGGGTAAGACGCAGCCCCCCGGCCCCGGGACACGGAGGATCTGTGCCTGGAGGGCCCTGGGAACCCTGCCGTGGCTGAGGGCCGTTCTCATCCTCTCGGGGCCCAGGCCCGACTCTGGGTCCAGCTCATGCGGGAGCTCCGCCATGGAGTGAAGCTCAAGAAGGTGCAGGAGCAGGAGTTCAACCCACTGCCCACGGAGTTCCAGCTCACGCCCTTCGAGATGCTCATGCAGGACATTCGCGCCAGGAACTACAAGCTGCGCAAGGTCATGGTGAGGGCCGCGCCCACCCGCGTGCACACCCATGCCGCCCCTGGCTCCTGAGGCCCTGCCCTGTGTGCTGTTCTCTCACAGTGTGTCCCCTACACGTGGCCCCACTCCTGTAGGGGACACATTGTGTAGAGGGCAGGGAGGGGAAGTGCAGGGTTCTGGAGGACCAGAGCCTTAGGCCACGCAGCCCTGGGTCTCTCCAAGGACTTTAAATGTGCTGTTCCCTCGACACTGTGATGGCCCTGAGGAGGTGCCACTGACCACATTTCCACATGAAGAATGGAGATGGGAAGTTAGTGCGGTGCTAGGCCCTGGAGCCCAAAGGGAGGGGTGCAGGGACCAGGCCGCAATGGCAGACTCCCTCGAGGGCACGCAGGCAATGGCTGCCTCCCCACCCTCCCCACAGGTGGATGGGGACATCCCTCCCAGGGTGAAGAAGGATGCCCACGAACTCATCCTGGACTTCATCCGCTCCCGGCCTCCCCTGAAGCAGGTGCTTGCTCTGCCCCGCCCCCTTTCCTGAGCGATGTGAGAGTGTTGTTCCTGGGACTGGGGCCCACCCAGCAGCTCTCAGACTCCTGTCTGCCCCTGGCGGGCCTGCCTGAGTGTCCCAGACGCCTCAGGCCTCAGACGGGGTTCCCCTGGCGTGCCTATGCCAGGGCCCCGCCCCTCCTACCGTGAGCTGCCACACCCCTTGCAGGTCTCGGAGAGAAGGCTCCGCCCACCACCCCAGAGGCCGAGGACCCTGCACGAGAGGATGCTGGAGGAGGTCAAGCAGGAGCGCAGGCTGCGTCCTGTGGGGGGTGAGCCAGGGTCACCCCCCACTCCATGCCTCCCCTCCCTTCTCACTCCCCTCATCTCCCCCTCTCCCTCACCTCCCTGCCTCCCCCAGGGTTTGGCTCTCTGCCGTGCATCCTCAACGCCTGCTCTGGGGACCTCAAGTCCACCTCCTGCATCAACCTGTCCACTACCGATGCGGGGGGCAGCACCCAACGCCCACGGCCCCGAGTCCTGCTCAAGGCACCCACCTTGGCAGAGATGGAGGAGATGAACACGTCTGAGGTCAGAGCCCACAGGTTCCTGAGAAGAGACGGTGGGTAGGGGAACAAGGAAGTGAGAAAGGGTTGAGTAAACCCAGGTGCAGCGTCCAGCTGTGTGGGACATCCACTGCTCAGGGCTGCTGCCAGTGCCCTTCTTTGAAGCTGGTGTCCTGCTGTGGGGCTGGCTCTGCCCTAGGAGCAAGCATGGAGGGGCTCAGGGACCCTTCGGGGGCTCAGAGCTACCCCGTCCCATAAGCATACAAAGGGCTGAGACGGAAGTGCTCCATCATCTCGGGGCCGGGAGGCTGAGCAGCTGCCTGGTTGATGCGACAAGCCAGCATATCCCAGCGTGGCTCCCCATCCTGTCCTCGCTGCTCTCTGCCAGGAAGACCAGGGATGGTGGCCATCTCAGTGGGCCCCACCTGACACCAGACCTGTCCTCTCCAGTCCCTTGTGGAGGCCACAGGGAAGGCTTTGGTTTGGGGGGCACTTGCCTCCCACTGTCCAGAGGACAGTTAAGCTGGGCAGTGGGTAGAGTGCAGCCCCGTGGCCTCAGTGGCCCCCACAGCATCCTGTGTCCTATGCTTTAGTCGGGGGTGGGCAGGCGGTGCTGGTGGGCACAGTGGTTAGGGTAGGGCTGGGTCTGGTGTGTCCGCAGGAGGAAGAGTCTCCATGTGGGGAGGTGACACTGAAGCGAGACCGCTCTTTCTCAGAGCACGACCTTGTCCAGCTCCGGAATGAAGTGGCTTCTGGGCTGCAGCTGGCCACTCAGCCCCCAGGAGGCTTGGAGCCATCTTGGGCCCACGTGGGCACCGTGCACACCTGCAAACCAAGCACCCAGGAGCAGGGCAAGTGCTGTCTCTCACCCCCTGTCCCTCAACGCTGTCCTCTGGCACTGTGTCCCTGGCCTGGGTCTCACCTTCCTGAGCAGGCAGCACCCAGAGGTACAGGGAGCTCTTCTTGCAAGAAGGGTGTTTAACATTCAGTCCCATATGGCCTTCATCACCTCAAGCAGGCACTCTGCACTTTTTTAACTTAAAAACTTCTTTTTTAAATTAGTAATCCATATTTATTGTAAAACATTTTTTTAAAACTTTAAAATTCCCATGATCCTATATCCTAGAGATAATTACTATTCATGTACTGGTAGTATATAGAAAGAAAGCTGGCTAGGTGGACAGATGACAGTGGGAGGGTGGGTGACGGATGGATGGATGGACAGATGGATAGGTAGCTGATTGACAGAGCCTTCTAGCTTGCAGGTTGTTTTCCTGTCAGTGGAAACGTGTCCACAATGTAGATGGACTGTGCAGCAGACAGCACTCCAGAACCTGACGTGTTAGCTCAGTTCCTCAGGAGCCTCCTGCTTCCTGTCAGTCAGCAGAGGACAGTTCAGTTGTACTGACTGTGCAGTTAGTCCTGCATCGTAAGGGCTGTGCTCCACGAAGTGCCAAGAGGACATGGGTTCTCAGCCCTCGAGACATGGCCAGGCCCCCTTCTCTGTCCTCAAGGTCACCTTGGCATGTAGCCACTTTCAGGACGGTCCCATTTGGTAGTTACAACTTCCTATTGTGAAGAGGGCCAGTTCCATACGTCACTGTCCCCCCAAACTTTCATCAAGACTCAGAGACCCCATGGTGGAGGCGAGTCTGCCTTCTGCTACTCTTCCTCTCCGCCCTTTTGGGCCCCCAGTGTGAAATGCAGTGGGTGGGACCAACAGAGCAGGGAGGTCCCACATGGCCAGTGCTGTCTGCTTTGTTTGGCCAGCACTGTGGCTACATCATGGGACTCCCAACATTGGCTCATTCATGGGGCTCAGACTCCTTCAGGGGTTCCTGGGCCCTACCACACTGCATGGGCCCCTAATGTGGGTGACATGCTCTCTAGTTGACCTTTGCTTGATAACCTCCCCACCCCCACCCACCATGAAACTACCTCACCGTCTCCTGCTGCCTGGCAGGCCATCTCCCTCGTCCCTAGGGTACCACCCTCTCACACCTGAATTGTGCCCAGTTGTCCTGACAGGGCCTCCATACTCTTCCTCCAGGTTCCTTCTCTGTGAGTGTCCAGTCCCAGCCTGACCCCAGCTCCTCCCGACCCAGTGACCTGGGCACAGCCAAGGACAGGCTAGAGGCCTCTGCGGTCCCTGACACCAATCACCTGTGGCTGGTGAGTGAGGGTGGTGTTGCCGTCCAGGGTGGCTGTAGCATCCCTCCCCAGGACAAGGCTCCATCCTGAGCCTAAAATGGGTGTGGCTCCCCCCCCCCCCCCCCCCCCCCCCCCCCGCCAGCGCCAGGGAGGTTGGTCTTTGCTGTTTGCTGCCACCTTCTGGGCCTTCTGGGCACTGGTGGCCCCAGAAGAGAAGGACCTTGCTGGAGGGACAGCCTGTATCTAAAGTTCTTAGTCCCAGCTCTGATGAGAAACCTGGCACCCTGTGCCTTGAAGTCTTTGTGATGTGACAGGAGAGCACGTTACGGGGTCGCGGCCTCGGCTGCTGCTTGCCCTCCCTGCACCTCAGGTTCATCAGCTGTGAAATTCTGTGTGACTGGTAATTGTGAAGAGCTAACACTCGCTGATGTTTTGAGGCCCCCACTTGGACCTCAGCCTTGGTGTATGATTTGATGAAATGGGATGATAGCCACTAGACACCTTGCTTGCATGTGGGAGGTCAGTGGTGTGGTTTTTATCCTCATATCCTTCAAGTTTTATCAAGAGGCTCAAATGAGAACAGATGTTAGAATGCTTTGAAAAGTGTCACATATAAATGCAAGGTAGTGTAACTGTCACTATTCCCCTACTAAAGGTAATGTTTTCCCCTTTGAGTTCTGTATTTGTTATCTATTGCTAGATGAAAAATTACCCCCAAATTCAGCTTTAAACAACAAACCTTTATTATCTCACATAGTTTCTGAGGGTTAGGAAGCCAGAAGTGGCTCAGCTGGGTGGTCTGGCTCACAGCCTCTCGAGAGGTTGCAGCTAGAGTGTCAGCCGGGGCTGCCGTCTCTTCTGAAGGCTCAGCTGGGGCTGCAGGAGCACGTCCCACGGTGGCTCCTCACAGGCTGCAGGCAGGAGGCCTCCGTTTCTCCCCATGTGAACCCTCCCACAGGCCACTTGAGTGTCCTTACAACATGGCGGCAGGTCCCCCAGAGCACGTGCTCCAAGAGACAGCCAGGCAGAAGCCACTGTGTCTTTATGACCAAGTCTCAAACGTGCCACCTTGTCATTTCCACCTTAATCTGTACGTTAAAAGTGAGTCAATAAGTCCATTCTCTGGGGACCACTTCTTGAAGGGAGGGATGTTGAGGAATTGGGGACATACTTTACAATAAGTCCCAAAGTGGTTTTCAACTCAGATCTTGAGAGTGCTTTCTTTGAGGTCAGTAAACCTCAGTGACTTCATCGCCACCCGCCCCAGCACACCCTCATGGCCCAATCTGGGAAGCAGGTTGCTGGTCTCTGTACCTGCTAGGGGAGCTCTTGGCCAAGTTTCCTATTACTGTGACACTTGTAAGGTTTAGAGGGGGATTGCTCAATATCAATAGGAGCATCAAGCTACTGGAAATAGAAATCAGAAGCCAGAGGACCTGGTACTTCAGGTCAGAGTGGAGAGCTGTCCTGATACCACAGAGTAGCAGGTATTCATCAATCCTAACCATAATCCACTGAAAATCTGAAACAAAATTCAGTCTCCAACTCCTATCTTGGTGGTGCCCTCACACTGCCTCATCTTGGTTGCTAACATTTTTAGTCTGGGGCTAGGCATTGAGCTCAGGGCTTTACACGTTATCTCAGTGGAGCTGAAAACAACCCCACCTGACAGAAGAGGAGCCGAGGCTTTGAGAGACCAAGTTCTCGGCTAAGATCAGGGGGACATAACTTGTACTCACCATGATGGCCAAAGTGGTGGGCGGTTATGATGAGTGGGACACATGCCACCTGCAGGTGGGCATACTCAGAGCCCCAAATGGCAAGTACTGAGGGAAGCAGGTGCTGGAGAGCCCCAGGACCTTCAGTTGCCAGGGAGGAGATGCTAAGAAGAGGGTAGGTGGGCCTGGGGACTCTGTTTGGTTTTGATCGGCTGTGTGTGCATGTGGGGAGCAAGGTGGGCGGCACATTCGTCAGTCTGGGGAGCACTGTAAACAAACACGGATGAGCTGAAGGGTCGCATGAGCAATGTGGCTGAGGGGCTGGGAGAGGCCGGAAGGCTGGCAGGGTGCCAGGGCACCAGAACCGAGCCTGCAGCAGGACCCCATCAGAGAAGTGATGGGAGCTCGTACAGCTCCTAGGAACGGGTGAGCTGAAGACCAGGGGGCTTTAGGAAAGTGCTGGGCTTGGGCAGACTGAGGCCAGGAAGATGTCAGGGTCCTCAGGGAAGAGAAGAACTTGTGGAGAGTTCTCCTAGAAGGCCTGATGCCTGAGGGCCCGAGTGAGCACCATGCCCTGGACCCTCCTGCCCTTAGGAGTTCAGCCACCCCGTAGAGAGCCTTGCTCTGACTGTGGAGGAAGTGATGGATGTGCGCCGTGTGCTGGTGAAGGCTGAGATGGAGAGGTTCCAGCAGAACAAGGAGCTCTTCAGCAGCTTGAAGAAGGGGAAGGTGAGGCAGCCCGGACCCTGCACTGTCCCCTCACCAGGCAGGAGCCCTGCCTGGGGGGCAGGCGAGGAGGGGACTGGACCCAGTGAATTTTAGACAATATTGGGCTCTGACAAGGCCTTTTCTTACAGATTTGCTGCTGCTGCCGAACCAAGTTCTCGCTGTTCTCCTGGCCACCCAGCTGTCTCTTTTGTAAAAGGTGAGTCTTCTGTAAGTACCTTGGCTATGAATTAACATGGGAAAGATGAAGTAAGAAACCTCTAGGTCAGCACTGTCCAGCAGCACTTCCTGTCATCGTGGGGATGTCCTATCGTGCAGCATGGATGGTGCCACAAAGGAAGTTTATTTTTAATTTAATTTAAATCGCTAATGGGCTCCCACTTTCAGCCAAGGAAATAAAAAGCTGCCTTCTAGCTGAAACAACCAAGAAACAAGAATGAAAAAAAAAAAGCAAAAAATATGAAACAATGGTATTCGAGACATTGGATATCAGGTGACAAACAGGAAGAAGATGGGGTGAGCCCTATGATCACCTCAATGGCCTGGAGTTTCTAGGTCATGAGTCAGAGCTTGCTCAGCTCCTTGAGCGGAGGAGGTAGAGCTGAGAACTCAGGGCGACCAAGGCAGCTAGAACACCCAGTGCAGACTTGCAGAGAGGAGCCTCAGACGTGCAGAAGGCAGAAGGTCCCCCTTGAGTATGTAGCAGAGTGCTGGTCAGCACACACATGCAAAGAAATTACTGAAGGCTGGCAAAGAATCTTCCTGCAGCAGAGACTCACAGATTCCAGCCCATGGGCCAGATGTGGCACACTGCCTCTTTAGCAAATAAAGTCTTATTGGGACATAGCCACATCCATTTGTTTATTCATTATTCATTTAGCCTCACCTAAAACATTTACTACATTACCCTTTACAGAAGTTTGCTGGCCCTCTCCTAAAGGTTTAAAGGAAGAGTACTAGGAATAGTGTCTGCTCCCAGCAGCCATGGTGGAAATGTAGTTTATGGGCCACTGAGTGGAACACACAGGAGGGTCTTGCCTCACTAGTGGGGAATAGTACCTAGGCTGCGCATTGCTCCAGACCTAACGAATTTCAAAATAACAAGATCTGAAAGGACCAAACTATTCCCAAGCATCCCAGAATAGGAATAAAAAGTATCCCGTACCCATCAAGGTAAAACACCTGACATTTAATCAAAGTTTATGAGGCATGTCAAGCAGGAAAGCATGACCCACGATGAGGAAAAAAATCACTCAAAACCACTCAGAACTTGCACAGATGTTAGAATGAGCAAATAAGGGCATTAAAAGTTTTGAACTGCATATCCTATGTTCAGAAAGTTAGAAACATGGTAGATATAAAGAAGACACAAATAAAACCTGGATTTGAAAACTAAATGTTTGAGATGAAATTTACACTGGATGAGATTAATGGCAGGTTAGACATTCAGAAGACAGCAATAGAAACTACAGTGGTACCTCGGTTTTCTAACGTGATCCGTTCCGGAAGACCGTTCAAGTTCTGAAATGTTTGAAAACTGAGGCACGGTTTCCCCATAGAAAGTAATACATTAATAGATTAATCTGTTCCAGACCTTTAAAATCAACCCCTAAAGCTGCAAATTTAGCATGAATTTTACTACCTAATGATACCATAGATCCATAAAATTTTACGGTGTTTGTAAACTGAAATGTTCGTCAACAGAGACGTTCGAAAACCGAGGTACCACTGTATTCAAACACTGAGAGAAAAAAAGAATTTTAAAAATGACAAAGGTGTCAGTGAGCTACGGGATAACATCAAGAAACCTGGTGTAGGTGTATTTAAAGTCCCCAAAGGAGAAGTGGAAGACAGAAAAAGTATTTGAAGAAATAATGGTGGCTAAAATGTTTTCCAAATTTGATGAAAAATATAAACCCAGTAGAAACTCAATGAATCCCAAGTACAAGAAACATGAATAAAATCACACCAAGGCACATATTAATTCAATTGATCAAAACCAATGATAAAGAGAAAGTCTTCAATTCAGCCAGCAAACAAAGACACAATATGTGTAGAGGAAACACAAAGATATCTATATCTACAGACTTCTCGTCAAAACAATACAAGCAAGATGACACTGGAACAACGTCTTTCAAGTACTGAAAGAAGAAAAATACCGTCAATTTAGAATTCTGTACCCAGCAAGAATATGTTTCAAAAACAAAGGCAAAAGACATTTCCAGAAATAGAAAAGCCAAAAGAATTCTTCACCAACAGACCCACACTAAAAAGACAGTTAAGTGAGGTCCTTCATGTAGAAAGAAAATGATACCGGATGGAAATCTGAATCCACACAAAGGATAAACAGCAATAGAAGTAGCAACTACTTAGATAAATATATGCTTATTGTCTTACAACACTTTAAAAGGTAAACCAATATCCAGCACCCAACAAGGTAAAATTCAGTGTCTGGCATCCAAAGATTACCAGGCATGCAAAAAAAAAATAATAGCACTGTACTGTGGGGCTTATATCTATAAGTAAAAAGTATCATAGCACCAGGGAGGGCAGAAATCAGAAGTATGCAATTGTAAGTTTCTTATACTCCACATGGAGTGGTGAAATATTACGTGATAAGCTAAAGACATATACTATAAGGCCAAAAGCAACCACTAAAATAACAAAACAGGAATAGCTTATGTCAACAAAGATAAAATGGAATCACAAAAAATACTCAATACACAAGGCAGAAAAGGGAACCAAGAACAAATTGAGAAAAAAGAAAACAAAGAGCAAGATGATAGACTTAAACCCCACTATGTCAATGATCACATTAATTATAAATGATCTAAACAACCTAATTGAAAGGCAGAGTTTCCCAGATTGATCAAAGAAAGCAAGATGATCTGTTGCCTATAAGACATGTACTTTATTTTTCTAAAGAGTTTTATTAAAATATAGTTAACATATAATATTACATGAATTTAAGGGGTACACCATAGTTGTTCAACATTTATATACCTAAAGAAGTGATCACCATAAGTCCAGCAACCATCTGACACTATACCAGGCTATCACAATATTATTGACTATATTCCCCATGCTGTACATTACATCCCCATGACTTATTTGTTTTATGCCTGGAAATTTGGACTTCTTATTCCCCTTCACCTTCCCCCCCTTATTAATTTTTTAATTACAGTCGACATTCAGTGTTATTTTATATTAATTTCAGGTGTGCAGCATAGTGGTTAGACATTTGTATAATTTAAGAAGTGATCCCCCTGACTAGTCTAGTACCCACCTGGCACTATATATAGTTATTACCATATATCATTGAGTATATTCCCTATGCTTTACATCCCCATGATTATTTTGTAATACCAATTTGTACTTCTTAATCCCTTCCCCTTTACCACCCTGCCCCCCAACCACTCCATCTATTACCCCAATAAATCTAGCACCCATCTGACACCATACATAGTTATTACAATATTATTGACTATATTCCTTATGCTTTACCCTACGTCCCCATGACTACTGTGTAACAACCTACTTGTACTTAGTAATCCCTTCCCCCTTTTCACCCACACCCCCAACCCTCCTCCCATCAGGAAACCATCAAAATGTTCTCTGTATGTATGAGTCTGTTTCTGTTTTGTTTGTTTTGTTCTTTATATTTCACATATAAATCACATTACATCTGTCTTTTCTCTGTCTGACACTCCACTCAGCACAATACCCTCCAGGTCCACTCATTTTGCCACCGCAGATGGCAAAAACCCATTCCCCTCCATGGCCAAAGCAATATTCCATTGTATATATGTACCACCTACTCTTTATCCATTCATTTATCGCTGGACACCCAGGCTGCCTCCACATCTTGGCCACTGTAAACAATGTAAACAATTGTAAGCAATGTAAACAATGCTGCAATGAGGGGATGCACATGTCCCCTCAAAGTAGCGTTTTGAGTTTCTTTGCATAAATACCCAGAAGTGGGATTACTGGGTCTTCCTTTGTCTCCTGTTATAGCCTTTGTTTTAAAGTCTGTTTTGTCTGGTATAAGTATTGCTGCCCCAGCTCTTTTTTTTTCTTCCATTTCCATTTTCATGAAGTATCTTTTTCCCATCCCTTTACTTTCCATCTGTGTGTGTCTTTCAAGCTGAAGTGTCTCTTATAGGCAGCATATGTAAGGGTCTTGTTTTCTTATCCATTCAGCCATCTTCTCTCTTTTTTTTTTAAATTGGGGAATATTGGAGAACAGTGTGTTTCTCCAGGGCCCGTCAGCTCCAAGTAGTTGTCCTTCAATCTAGTTGTGGAGGGCGCAGCTCAGCTCCCAAGTCCAGTTGCCATTTTCAATCTTTAGTTGCAGGGGGCGCAGCCCAGTAACCTTGTTGAGAGCTCACTCTAACCAATTGAGCCATCTGGCCGCCCCTCTGGAAGCTCAGTGGCAGCTGGTTGTCTTCAATCTAGTTGTGGAAGGCGCAGCTCACTGGCCTATGTGGGAATTGAACTGGCAACCCTGTTGTTCAGAGCTCACGCTCTAACCAACTGAGCTATCCAATTGCCCGGCCACCTTCTCTTTTGATTGGGCATTTAATCCATTTACATTTAAAGTAATTGTTGATAGATATGTAGCTATTGCCATTTGATTATTCATATATTTTATCTTTTTTTCAAGACACATACTTTAAAGACACCAATTAGTCAAAAGGAGGATAAAGATATAGCATGCCAATATTAGTCTTAAGAAAGCTAGAGTCCATATATTAATATCATACAAAGTAGCTTGTAAAGGATATTAGCAATGATAAAGGAGTTTATTTCATAATGATGAAGGGAGGAAATAACAAACCTAAATATTACACATCTAACAACAGAGACTCAGAATACATGGAGCAGAAACTGATAGGCCTGCAAGGAAAAAATGGATAAATCCCCAATTATGATTAGAGATTTTCATATCCTTCTTAACAATTGATAAGCTTGTAAACTGAAAAAAACTAAGGACATAGAAGATTTGAACCACACTGTCAACCATCCTGATCTGACATTTGCACAGCACTCCACCCACCGCAGCAGAATGCATTCTCACGTGCACCTGGAACATTCACCAAAATACACATTCTGGGTCATAAAACAAGTCTCACAAATGTAAAAGGACTTGAGTCATAGAAAGTAGGTTCCCTGACCGCAATGAAATAAAAGTAACCCAGAGACTTGTTGATGGCAAATTAATTATGGGACATCCATGCAAGAGAACACGGCCCCTTGTTTTACAAAATGAATTTGGACAATTTGTACTAATGCGGAGAAGAGCCCTTTGTGCATATTTTTATCTGAAACGTGTATTTTTCTTATTACATGCTTATATCAGGAGCTATTATATGAAGACTATTGCTAGTAGGGGTCAGCTCTGAGGACAGGGCTTTAGAGGAAAGGATTCCTTGGTCTAAGTTACAATTCTCTCTAATGTTCAGATTTTTTACAAGACAGTATTTACTTTTGAAGTCCTGTGTGGGGAATGAAAAAAAGTTAATTACGGCTTAAAACTGAGCATCTCGATTGAGGCCCCTGTGGCTCAGATGGTGCTTCTGTGGTGAGAAATGTCGCACACACAAGTGTGGAGGGTGAGCTACTCTGAAAAAGAGCGAAGGGGCCAGAAGCATTTTGGATGTAGAGCTAAGTAAAAAGAAAATCAAGATTGGGAAGTAAAATGGAAGTAAAACACTGAAGCAAGCGGGGCCCAAGCAGAAGACAAGGACCGGCTGGCTGGGCTGGGGTGCTGGGGTGGACTTGGGGGCCAGGAGCGGCTGTATCTTCGTGGCCTCTTCAGAGCTGACGCTGCCTTTCCTTTTTCCCTTCCAGAGCGATCTGCACTTCCTGTAGCACAAAGGTGAGGATCTTCTGGGGTCTGAGCAAGGCCCCCAGGAGTGTCAGGTGTCGTGCTGCCTGGCTTGGCTTATCCAGGAGTGGTGGGGGCAAGGTGGGACGGGCCTCTGCCATCTCCGTCAGATGATCCCACCCTCACTAGCCACCTTTCATCTCCTCCCTCCAGGCAGAATCCATTCCTACAGGTTCTGAGACGATGTAGTTTTTAATGACCCTTGTAGTTGGCCGACACCCCTTTTTAAAAAAACACTCCCCATTAGTAGGACGGTGGCAAGAAACTCTTCAGTTCTCCTCTAATAGTCCTACCTTCTGACACTACAACTTTCTTGAGTATTTTTGGAGTTTCTTTATAGCAGTTCAGGGTGTCTGTGTACACACGTGTGTACTGAGGTAAATGGATGACATTTAGAAGTGTGTCACCCCATTACACCTCAGCCCAGAAACAAGAATCTGGTGAAGAGGGATTTTCATCACCCTTACTCTATATCCTGCCCCTTGGCAGCGGACAGACTTCCCCTCCTCAGCCTGTTTATTGCACGCAGGCTTGATGCCAGCTCCTGTGTGCTCTAAGAAGGCGCAGTACCTACTCTAAGAGGTGCCTGTGTCGGTGAGCAGATGTGGGTGTGTGTGGAAGGAGGCACGAGCCTTCACACGCCCAGAGAGCCTGCGGAGGGCAAATGGTGACCTTGAGGCCTGCTCTGCCACCACACAGGCCCAGAGCTGGCAGCTGGTCCGCAGGGGCGCGTGTGTCTGGACTGTCTCTGTGGGGGTGACTTGTCCACATCTCCCCCTGTTGTAGATGAAGACGCCTTCTAAGAAGTTTGCACACATCCCCGTCTACACGCTGGGCTTTGAGAGTCCTCCGAAGGCGTCAACTGCCAAAACCACGCCGACACAGAGAAGAGACGTCTTCCAGTGCGTGCCTTTGCTCTTTGCTGGCATTGTATGGTGGACAGGCACTGCCAGGACGCAGGAGCCGGGGTGGGGCGTTGACAGGAGTTGGGGTGGGGGGCGGCCTCCTTGGCTGGGACACCCCCAGGAAACAGAGATCCCATGCAGTTTTTTTGAGCCGCAAATAGCTGGGAGAGCCTGGGGGCTGAGTAGTGACATGGGAACCAGAAGTGGCAATCAGAGCCCAGGACTCAGCTGATGCGGGGACAGTGACCTCGCTGACAGTCCTCTCTCACCCCAGGTCCTTGCAGGAGCTCCAGGGGTCTACAGTGGAGGAGGAGTTCCCGCATATCTACGCCCAGGGCTGCAACCTGAAGGACGTCTGCAGCGACTGCTTGAGATTCGTGGGGGACGTGGTGAGCTCCAGCCGCAAGAGCGTGGACGCTCTCAACACCACCCCTCGCCGTGCCCGCCAGACCCAGTCCCTCTACATCCCTAACACCTGGACTCTCGACTTCAAGTGACAGCCCTCAGCGACCCTGGGCCGGCTGGGAAACCCCGTCCTGGGCACAGCGGCCGGCCTGCCCTCCCGCCCGCGAGTGTGCATGTACATATATACATACGCAGATACGTTTCTGTAACATACACACAGCCTATATATTTATATGCGTGCTTCCTGGCCCCACGGTCCATTTGGGGTCAGGCTTACTTCCCGGACCCTCCCTGGGGAGGCTGTTTCCTCTGAGGACTCCTCGGGAGGGTTTGGGACCAGACAGGATGCAGAGGGCAGGTTGGAGGTAGGGTAGAGGGTGCTGGGGGCTCAGAGGACACCATGTACCATGTTTGTTCTCTTCTCCATCCCCTCCCTGGATGGACATCCAGACGGGGATAGGTCACCTTGGTCCCTAGGTGGGCTGCAGATGCACCTGGGGAGCCTGAGTGGACTGATTCTCCCAGGATGGTGTCCCAGGGCCATGCCCTTGCAGGGTCGGAGGCCACACTCACTTCCTGCCTGACACCCACGCCATGCAATGCTCTCAGTCCCAGTAGCAGTTCGTATTCATGGCCACTCTCGGCCTAATAAAGGTGGTTTCAGTGTCCTGTCTGGGGTGTGCACTGAGGACTTCTGCCACAGCACGGGGTGTGTTCTCCAAGTGTGGCAGCTGGGCTCTGAGGGGTCCCATTGCTCCCTAGTGCAGTCAGGATGCCCACTGCCCTCTGCCCAACTTCATCGTCTGGCCACCTCGGTCCCATGACCAGCATGTGGAACAGCAGCTCAGCCTGCTGCCTGTCACCTGCCAGCCTGGGGGACTCTTTGGCCTCATCCCCCAGATCCCTGTTCCTGTTCTCCAGGCAGACGACCCCCTTGGGATTTGCAGGATGGGAGCAACTGCAGAGTGCCCACATGCGCCCTGGAGGTGGCTTCTCTTGTCATCCCACCCTGCGGGTGGGGAAACAGACTCAAAGCATCGTAGGAATTTGGCTAACGACTTGCACAGTTTGCCTCAACCTAGGCCTCCCAGGGTCTAATGCTGCCACGCAGACATGGGCCTGGAGGAGGCCCGAGGCACAGGACTTATGACAGATGGGCCTGTGGGAGAAGACATTCATCAGCTGGGGTCCGGGGCATTCAGTTACACAAAATAAGAGCAGCAAGTAAAAATAGCCAGCTTCCAGCCCTTGTTCTGAGCGCCTCACAGGCAGGGAGTATTACTCCCCTTTTAAAATGAGAACAGGCACAGAGAGGGTAAGGGTTGCTCTGCAGTCACGCAGCCAGCAGTGAGAAAGCTGACATTTGTGTGGCGTGCTCCCCGAGTCGCCATGCTAATTCTCCAGGTGAGGAAATGGGTCAGGCAGCATGTGTGGCCTACTCCCATATGCGGCACACCTGGAAATGAAAGACGTCCTGGGACAGCTGGGCTGAGCTGAGGACGGACCCACACAAGGCTCAGAAGTGAAGTTGAGGGAGTGTCACCGGCACGTGGGTCTTACTGCCATGCCTGCCTCCTGAGAATTCCAGGGACAGAGGCTGTGCCTCCACCTCACCTAACAAATCTTGACAAATGAAGTCTAACGTAAAACTTTACAACCAAATTTGTGGTGTGGGGAGAGACTCACATTCAGAATCTCCTGTTCAGGGAAGGTGGCACTCGGGTTGGGCCTGATTGTGCCTCCCTCTTACACAGCTACTGTTGCGTGAGGGGCAAAGCCGAACGCTCCAAGCTGAGCCTCCCCCGGTTTTCATCCACACGCGAGGCAATCAGCTCGCATTACTTGGCTGCATCACTTGACCAGGGGTGACAAAGTCTGTTTTACCAACTAGCTCGGCCCCAAACAATAAGGGACAGGAGGATGGTGTCCTCGAAGTCCCGTCTGCTGCTAAAGCATAACCCTTTATAGCTGGGTTGCAGGAAGGTTGGTTTCCAGGGAACTGCGGGAGTGGCTGAGGAGATGGGACATGTGGGAGCTTGAGGCAGCAGCTATATGCCAATCTGTGTGAAGCAGTGGAAGGTCCTAGGAACTAGTACAGGCTGAGAGACCAGCCGTGTGCACGCCTGCATACACATACACACACATACATGCATGCATACACACACACACACACACACACACACACACACGCTGTCTCTGCCTCCTCTTCTCAGTCCTTGCCACCGGACTTCCTCATGTGAACTCTGGAACCACAGACGCGAATGCAAATCCAGATTCCACGTGGGCCAGTCACTTATTCTCTGAGTCCCAGTTTCTTACCTGTAAAAGGGGGATACCTACCTCGCAGGATGAAGAATTTAGGCCAGTGTTTGGGCTGGCTTCATAGTGACAGCCATCGCTGTGCTCGAGGCTGCCCTCTCCAGTCTTCTGTCACGGTGGGAGAGAACCTTACCCGGCACCAGGTCATCTTGCTCTTACATTTGGGCCTTTGCAGTGCAAGGGTTCTCAATCCCGTCTGCACATTTCAATTCCCTGAAGACCTTTTTAAAATGCCAAGGACCACCTCGGAGTTCCTAGGGCTGGGTCCTTCATCTTTATTGTCAGCATCTCCCAGGCTGTTGTCATGTAGAGTGAGGGCGGCGAGCCTCCACTTCAGACCGCGGATTCGCACATCTAGATGTACAGGAAATCACCTGGGGCGCATTAACCAGACAAACTCGCAGGACGGCACCTAAGATTCGGTTTCAGTCCATCCCGGGACGGGAGTTGTCCAGAAAGCCGCAGCTTTGGGAAGCCACTCGGTTTGGACGTGCTTACATCTAACGAGGGAACGGTACCGTCTGCAGCCTTGAAGGCAGGGCGTGGAGAGCAGGGACTAGGGCCCTCCAGATCCCCCCAAACGTCCCCTACGCAACGCCACCCGGAACGCCGCGAGGCCGTACGCCCACCTGCACGCGCTGCCTCCTCACCTGGCGTGTCCCTCCGCCCCGTCGGCCCGAACTCGGAGAACAGGGCGAGGTCCCGGGTGTGGGAGGCTCGGAGCCTGTGCCCCGCCCTCCCCCGTCCCCGCCTGACATCTGTCGCGAGAACGCCTCGGGAAGACTCCGAGACACCGGCCGCAGCGGCGCCCAACTCCCGCGAGAACTCGTCGGGATGTCCGCACCTTCTTTGATGTCACCGATGACGGAGAGGAAGTTCCGGAGAGCCGCAGCGCGCAGACGCCACACGCCAGCCCCGCGCCAGCGCGCCGTAAGTGCGCAGGCGCGCGGGCCGCTGTCTTCAGCTCCTCTTCTCCCAGTGCCCAGACGTCAGCGGCCGTTGGGTCCTATGTCGCGCCGGGCCCTCCGGAGGCTGAGGGGGGAACAGCGCGGCCAGGAGCCCCTCGGGCCGGACGCCCTGCAGTTTGTCCTCCGTGATGACGATGATGCGGAAGAAGAAGGACCAAAGCGAGGGCCAGGTGGCCGGCGCCCCCGGGACGCAGGGAAGGAGGGCGTCCGTGTCAACAACCGGTTCGAGCTGGTGAGGAGCGGGGCTGCCTAGGGTGGGGGCAGCGCGCAAGACGATTCTGCACCGGGCGAAGCCGTGACGTCACGGGGCGGTGCGACACGGGTCTGGGCTGCAGCGGGGAGGCGGGGCGAATGGAGTGGGCGGTGGCGTGAGGTCATGGGGGCGTGGTAGTGGGCGGGGTCACGACGCTTGAGGCCGTGTTGAGGGGCGGGGCCATAGTGTTTAGGGATGGGGCTAGTGGGGTCTGGGCTGCAATAGAGTGGGAGTGGTTGTCAGGTTGAGGGGCGAGGCCGCCGTACGGTGGGCGGGGCTTCACTTCTCAGGGTCTTGGGGCTCCTTCCCTTGATTTCCATCTCCACGCCAGGCACTTGCAGGGTCTTTATATTTTCCTTTACTCCTCACAACCCAGGACTTGTTGTCTTATCGCTGGCTCCCTGGCACAGAGAAATAACAGTAGATGTGAATTGAAGGAATAAATTCCCAACGGAGTCTTCTTAGCGCTGGCCTCAGTCTGTAATTTGGCATGTGTGTGCATTATCTTATTCTCGCTTCTCTGACCTCCTTATACTGGCAGGTAACATGAGTTTTCCTTACCTTGTATCTCCAGCACCGTGTGTCTGATACATAGTGGGGACTCAGTCACTATTTGCCAAATGGTTGAGCGAATAGCAGTGGATCTGAAGATCATGGAGAAACTAGAGGCCCTTTGTAAGCTCTCTCATGTTCTTGCAATTTCTCCCAACTTCATATGAAGTTGGCAAGTTAAAGGGCCCATCATAAGACGGTGGGGAGTGTGAGCCACCGGTCACAGGTCTGGAAGTCTGGTTTAGAGATTATTGACCTTCTCTCTTATGGTAAGAGATAGCTTCACCATGCTCTCCCTCCACGCTTCTGATTCTCTGGCTGAAAGTATAGTAACTCCCTATCCTCTACCCTGTGTCTTGTCATTTCTTTGTTTTTAACTGTTTTATTATGGACAATTTCAAACATGTACAAAACAGTTACAGACACAAAGCCAGTCGTGTTTTCCCAAGACTTCCATCACATAATTTATCCTAAAATTTGCCAGGAATTTTTCAGACTTCTTTTACAACACTCCAGGCGTCTTTCCTATTGCCCTTGTTAATAGGCTGACATCTGTGCTGAAGTTGGCCGGCCATGTTCATGGACCTTCGTCCGGTGGTGCTTTCTTCTTATTCCCACATCCTCCAGATTTAGCCCTTAACAACAGTGACCAATATTTGGAGTACACTTAACACATGCAAACACTGCTGCTCTGTCATGCTTTTTACAGTCTGAGAAGGAGGTCATGTTGTCCCCATTGTGCAAATGAGGTAGTAAGTGCTACCTGCGATGTAAATTCAGGCTTTCTTCCTTAAAACTTGTACTCTTAAGCATGCCATGCCGTTTGTCTCTGAAGCAAACTCAGTGTTCCTGGTGAAGCAGACAGGAGGGTACATGGACGGGGCGGGGTGTTGGGGGGCTGAGAACAATGGCAGGTGCTTGTGTGCAAGTGGAGAAACAGGATGCGTATGTGGCTCCCATGCACTCAGGTCAGAGGGATCCCAGGTCTGTATCTGCTCAGGGCTGTGCTATGTGTGGTCCCTTCGCTTTCTGGGAGGATGTTGATATCGCCAGCTCAGACCTCCTTCTGGGTTCACACGTCTGTCTCCTCTTAGATGTTTCACAGACATCTCAGTGTGTCCAAACGATAACTGCCCTCTGTTGAAGAGCATCTTCATTCTTCCTGAAGCCACAGCCAACAGCCGAGAAGGCATCCCTCATCTTTCTCTCATATGCCACATGTAAACCATTGGGGACTCTGTGTCGGCCCAGGTGCCATGCTTGTGGCATGGCCATCGCCTCTGGCATGGGTCATCACCGCCGTGCAGTCTGTCTGAACATAGCAGCCACGGTCGGCCCTGCTAAGCACACATGTGATCTTGGCCCTCCTTTCTTCACAACCTCCCACATCCCCAGGCTCGCCCCGTCTGCCCCATGAGCTCTGCCTCCTCATCGCTTCCTAATCTTGCTCACTGTGCTCCATCCACTGGGACTTCCTGTGTCATTGCCTCTGCCAGGAACGAATGCCTTGTATGCAGATGTCACATGGCTCACTCCCTCAGGCTTTGCCTTCGCAGTCTCGCCCACCCTTCCCACAGTTACCCCCAAACTCCCATCCCCTTTCTTCTGATCTTCTCCCATTTTCCCTGGCAGTGATCGTAGGACATACCATACACATTACCTGTGTTTCTTTTTAGTTTGTGTTGCTCGTCTCCCACTGCTGGACTATAAGCTTCGTGGGAACAGAGGTTCTCTTTTTCCTAATGTGTGCCCACCACCCAGAGCAGTGTGTGGCCCCCGTAGGTATGCACTGAGGATATGGCATGAGTCAGTGTTTCCTCTGAGAAGCCAGCACTTACTGTCTCCAGTCAGAGTGTATGCACACAGGCTTTGGAGTCAGAAGGAGTTAGGTTTGAATCCCGACCCCACCCCTTTAGAGCTGTGAGAATTTGGACAAAATACCTAACATAAGCTTTGGTATCCGTATTTCTCGGGGATGATCTTATTTATCTCAAGGGGTTTTCATGAGGAATGAATGAAATAACGTGTGCAGCCTTTAGCCCATGCTGAGCTCGTGCTCAGCACTCATCAGATGTAAATATTAAACAACTTTGAGAACCAAGTGACGTGTACAGTCGAACTTAATTAGAACATGTGGCCTTAAGTGGTTTCCTTAGAAGTATTTCCAGGGCCTGCGATGCTCTCCTGGAGAGAGGGACGCAGAGCAGGGACGCCCCCTCCTAGGTTACTTTATGACTTCAGTGGTCCTCCTCACTGCTGTCTCTTGGGTGAGTTTCTTTGGCCTTAGACAGTAAGTCACCTTTCCTACTTCATTCAGAGTGGAGGTTTAAAAAGCAACATTATTGAGGTATAGTTTATATATAGTAAATATACCCATTTTAAGTGAATAGTTTGAGTTTTGCTGCACAAGATACGTACGAGCATTAAAAATGATGTAGAATAGAGCTTCTTAGTACTTTCTGGGTCAAGGACCACTTTGATAATCGGATGAAAACCCCAGACACGTTTTAAAACTATCACAACTTATGCTGTATCATTGAAAAATTCTCCAAGTGAGGAAGATCACTTTTTGTACAAATAATTGTGTGTTTTGGTGTACGATATAATGCCTATTCCCTGAAAGTAATTTAAATAAATCTAAATTGTGCAAATAAATAAAAACAAACTTCTTTCAAAGTAAGATTCAGTGATCGGGTTTATTGTTTGGCTGGATAAGGACCTGAAATTGTTCCGTGATCTTCAACTTGCCAGAGCATGTATCGTCTTTATCTTTGATCTCCAAGTTGATTTTGATCCTTTGTTTTAATGGCAGCAAGAGTAAAAACCTCAGATTCAGTCCCAAAAGCATTTAATAATATATGGTACTGGAACATCTATGGCTTTTTTAGCTTCTGTTAGCCAAGGGCAAATGTGGTCAAGGATTATCCTAATTTTCTAAGACCCTTCAGGTTACAGTCCTGTCACAGCATCTCTGTTGTCCTCAAGTCCATGAGATTGTCTTTGCAAAGGTGGGCATCATCAGTGCTACTGTTAGCAAGGAAAAAGTTATAGATCAATATTCCAGTCGTAAATTATTTGAACAGTGTAAAAAATTGTATGTGGTGTTTCTAGATGTCTGCCAGTGTCTACCTACACTGTCATTCTTGACAGCATACTGCAGAAGCATGTTCTCCAGAAATGAAGCATTTTAATGGCTTCCACCTTCCAGTGGGAAAAATAACTCCTTTATTTTCCTCCAGCAGCATTTTCAGAGGTATTCATGGGACCCTGCGTGTATTTGTATAGAGCCACAAACAATGTCTAAATAAACCAAGCAAAGGGTGAGCACAAACAGAAGTAGGATCCCACTTCCAGCTGCGGTAGAATAGCTGTACTGAAGTCACCTTTTTGCCATGAGCAACTGTAAAACTGAGCAAAAGAGAATGAAGTGACTGTTTCCAGATATTAGACAATAAGCATTGCAGGTCTGAGTGAGCCCATTGACCTGGCTTTGTACGTGGAGGCACTTTTCAGATAGTAGCATGGGAGGCTGTCACAGGAGATGAAGGTGGTGACAGTGAGCTGAGGAGATAGATAAATTTTGGGCCCACTGAGGGGGCTGGGGTTTATGGGGCAGGGTACTGGAGAGAAAGTGTTCCAGAAATCTGCTTTGAGTCTTTGGCTCAATATTCACCACTGGGGGAAGAACAACTGGCAGAGAACTGAGTTTAACTGTGACCAGTGCTCACAGAGTGACAGAGTACGGGAAGACACTCAATTCTGACCAACCAGAACTCAGAGACCTCGCTAAAAGACCTCGGTCCTCAGTAGTGCTTCAGATAGGCCACTCCTGAGGAGTAGGCTGAAGTCCCCCTCCAATAAGGAATATCCTAGACCTGTTTTAAGAAAGCTTAAAAATAAAATTTGAAGGGGATGTGCTAATATGTAAGTAAGTTAACTGCCTGCCTGAACCAATTTCAGTACTGTTAAGGAAAAGGACAAGACCCAGCCATTCAACAGTGTAGCAGCATGATGTCTAGCATACACTAAAAAATTACCAGACATGTGAAGAAGCAGGAAAATCTGTCATATAACCCGGAGAAAAATCTGTCAGTAGAAACAAACCTGGAAGTAACAGATGGTGAAATTAGATACAAACCTAAGACAACTGTATAAATATAGTCACAGATTTAAAGAAAATCATGTGAACACAATGAAGGAGCATCTTAATAGAGAAATAGAAACTAAAAGCAAATTCTAGAACTGAAAAATACAGTCTCTGAACTGAATAATTCTCTTGGTGGTCTTAATAGCAGATTAGACACTGGAGAAGAAAAGATCAGTGATCTTGATTTTAGGGCACAGAAACTATCCAAACTATCCAGAAAGGGGAAAATGAAGTCTCACTGTACTGTAGGACAATAATAAGCAGAACAAGAGAAGAGAGAAATTGGGCCAAAAAAAATTGTTTTGATGAAACAGTGGTAGAAAAATCCTCAAATTTGACATAAAATAAAACCCCACAGGTCCAAGAGCTTCAACGAACCCTAAGCAGGACAAAAAAAATGACAACAATGTAAATCATAATTAAATTGCTGAAAACCATTGGTGAAGAAAAGTCATAAAAGTAGCTGGAGAACCTACAGAGAAGCACTGATAAGAATCACAACTGACCTCTTATTAGATACAAAGCAAGTCAGATGACAGTGGAATAACATCTGTGAAGTTGTTAAAGAAAAAATTTAACCTGGTATTCTATAGCCAGTGAAATATTTTTCACAAATGAGCATGAATTAAAGATATTTTTATATAGACAAAAGCTGAGGCAGTTCCTTACCAGAAAGCCTACACTAAAAGAAATGTCAAAGGAAATTTTTCATTCTGAAGGGAAATAATGTCAGCTGGAAATATGAATGTATGTGAAGGAGTAAAGAGTGCTAGAAATGGTAAATACACAATATTTCCTAGTTTTAAAATTTCTTTAAAAGATGATTCATTGTTTAAAACAAGAATAGAAATGTATCGTTGGGTTTATAATACGTGAAAGTAAAGTACGGGATGACAGTAGCACTGAGGAGGAAGAGGAAGATGGACATAGCTGTTGTAAGGTCCTCACGTTTCGTTTTAAGTGTTATGGTATTTATTACATAGAAGATGCTTATGTAAACTCTAGAGCAGTCACTAAAAATAGGAAATAGACAGGGTACGGTATTGGCATAAATAGACAGGCAAATCACACCACAAAAGTGGGAATTCAGAAATGGATTCATGCTTACACAGTCCAGCGATTTCCCACAAGCAGTTCTGTGGTAGGGAAAGCTATAACACTGATGCAGAGTCACTGTCTGAGTGACAACAAATGCACTGCAGCCCACGTGCCCGTCGTGTTCAAGGTGGACCACAGAGCCACTCGTGGAAACCACACAGCTCTTGGAAGAAAGTGTAGGGGAAGCCCTTTGTGACTTTGGGGTAGGCCAAGAGTCCTCAGGCTGGGCCCAGGAAGCTCTAGCTTGTCCTGAGAAGTCTCGGTAGAGTGGACTTCATCAGAACCGAAAACCCTCTGCTGGTCAGGATGCCGTGAAGAGGGAATAGACGTGGCCCAGTGGGGAGGCCTCGGGACAGGTGGCAAAGGACTCGTGTCCGGAGGACATGAACAGCTCATAGAAGTCAGCGATGCACACATGACAAACGCCTCACGTTAGTAGTCAACGGCAGATGTAAATGAAAGCTGTAGCTCAACACCACCGTACACCCACTAGAATGGCCTGAAGTAGAAACGCCGAGTGCTGAGCTCGTGGAGCCAGCAGAGCTCTCCGGGGGGAGCTTGAAGTCCTACACCCCTAACCCTTCACCTTATATAGCTCATTAGTCCCACTGTGGATACGAACACAAACAACGTCTGTGTAAACGCTCACGGCAGCTTGACCCATAGCCCCACAGGGTAACCAAGGAATGACTGGCAGGCAGGTAACCTGTGGTGCTGTATCCACACAGAGGCGTTGCACTGGCCAACGGGAAGGGGGAACCTCAAAAACACTCTGCTGTGAACAAAGACAGACACGCAGGAGGACGCGGCTGTGTCCTTTTCTGCATGACCGGCACAGGTCGTCTGTGGTGGCACATTTCAGCAGTGGTGCCACATCTCAGCAGTGGTGCCAGGGCCTGAGTGTGTGTCTGGTGTGCATGAGCGTGTGAGTGCATGTGATTAGTGGGTGTTCAGCGTGTGAGTTTCTGGGACTTTTTCCCCAATCGGCATTATGTCCCTAACATCCATCCGTGCCCTGTGTGCGACTGGCTCACCCCTTTTGCTGCCATGAGGCTCCACTATGTGAGGTCGTTGCCCTGAGTGGCGCTCCAAAAGAGGGCAGGTTGTCATGTCCAGACTCCGCACCGTGTCAGCTCTGGAGGCAGACACACCGTGTAGAAACTCGGTGCTCCAGCTCATCGTCTGCAGTTCAGAGGGTTGGCACTGTGAGGCATAGCAGACGTTTGTGTCCCTTCCCTCTCACCTCAGAGTGGCCTTGGAGGTGCCCGCCCAGCAGCTCTGCTCTGCTGTCGTCCTGAGCCCAGCGCTAACTTGGAACCAGGACGTACACGTAACGCCTTCTCTGCCACCCCTTTCTGCAGATAGACGTCGAGGACCTTGAGGAGGGACCTGTGGTGAACGGGGAGAGGCCCGACTGTCTGCTCGCAGACACAGTGGTGTCGGGGAGCAAGAGGAGGTCCCAGAGTGGAAGTGCTGCGACCAAGAAGGATGGAGAGGTGGCTGGGGGGGCTGCTCCCCCAGAGCAGGTGCCCCGCCACACATGCTTTGCCATCATTTTCTGAATTCCATTTTGTTCATTGCCCAGTTACCCCAAAGTTTCCTTGGGAGCCCCAATCAGATTTGTATGAAATCCTCATGGTGGCCTCCATGGTGCGATATCCAGTGTCCCTGAGACAAGTCCATGGTCTGAGACCTGCCTCCCTCGTTGGGGGCGTCTGATCCCACTCAGGTGGGCGTGTGTGCCCCATGACGATGTGCCTGGAGCTCGGGGCCCCCTGGGTGGGCGTGCCTTGAAGAAATGTATAGGCCGGGTCAGTTTTGTTTTCTCCACAGCACAGGGGAGGGTCCTGTGGGAGACCTTTAACTCATTGATTCAACAAATGCTTTTGAAAGCCTCTTGGGTTCTGGGGACAAGTCATTGCCCTCCAGGGGCCTCTGGTCAAGAGGGTGACATGGATGGACAAGTACAGGTGGGGAGACCTGAGTGAGCTTGGGATGGTGAGGGCCCGTCACACTGGTGGAAAGACATGGCCAGGTGACGGCAGGAGCGGCGTTGAGGCAGAGAGACTGGGTGTGGGGCCTGGTCTCCAGGTGGCTGAGTGTCGTGGTGACGGTGGTGGACAAAATGCGTGATGAAAGCAGAGGGCATGTGGGCAGTGGGGAGGCTGTCGAGGAGTGTGAGAGGAAGATGGAGGCTGGACCTGAGTCGGGGAGAAGGTGGGAGGTGCTTGTTGGAGAGAAGAGTAGGGAGCTCACAGGACACCCCAAAAGTGGGAGGGAGGGGACACCCCACAGGCATCTTCTGTCCCTTTGCTGCTTTGGTTCTCAGGATTTAAGATTTTATTGTCTCTTGCCAGTGATTCAGATGTGCTTCTTTTATTAGTCGAACGCAAGTGGCAAACTCCGGAAGAAGAAAAAGAAACAGAAAAACAAGAAAAATACTGCAGAAGCTTCGGTATGTCCAGCAGCTTTCCTCTCCTTTTTTTTCTGGCTGTTTCCCAAGGCGGGGTTGAAAGCAGTGGGTTTTTATTTGATACTTTGATCCCTTCCCATTAGGAGTGTAACTAATTCAGAGGTCAAGGAAATGAAAAGGGACAGTTACGTAGCAAATCTTACTTCTGCGTTTGTTCACTTTATCCTTAAGAGTCAGAGTCCCACCCTCCCTTCTGTTTTTCGGCAATCTCTGAAATGCCGTTCCTGGACGGCTGCCACTCTCAGCCTGCTGTGGCCACCTGCCCTGGCCTTTCCTGGTGCCCACAGACTCAGTGATGACGAGGTGTAAACGCCCCACCCCCGCCGCCCAGGTGATCGGAAAATGCATCTCCAGGATCACGCCTGGGGCCTCGTGGTCCCTTGTATGTGTCCTGAGAAGAGGTTATAGCTTGGTGGCTGCCGAGTCAGGCACAGGTCCCCGCTCAGTCACCTGAGAACTGTGGGCTTGTGACCCAGTAATTTCCAGGGTCCTTCTGGTTCTGTGATTCTGTCTGTGCCAAGTTTCCTCCTATGAAGCATTGCCTCCTTTCTAAATTGTGTATGTGCTACTGTCTTTCAGGGAGTAACAATGTGATGCTTGTTTTTTGTAAAAGTAAATCAAATACAGTTAGTGTGCTGAGTGGCGTGTTCTTTTTTGGCTTTTAGGAAAATGGGCTGGAGGACATTGACCGCATCTTGGAGAGGATTGAGGACGGCAGTGGCTCACGCCCCCTGGGCCCGCCTCCCCTGAGCTCCAAGAAGCACGTCCTGTATGTGGAGCACAGGTATGCCCCGTCCCTCCTGGCTGTCACTGGCTGTCCCCGCAGACTCCATTGAGGAGAAGAGTGTTAGTGAGAAAAGAAGAAAATTTACTGTCTTTATTTAAAAGTAACATGAGTTTATTATCAAACCTTTAGGAAACAGGAACAAGGAGAAAGGAAAACGGGAGTCCTCCTTTTTGCTTTATGTATGTGGGAGCACTCTTTCCTGACCTGTGTTAGAGATGTCTTTTTGGGGTGAATTACCCACCTGCTCTTCTTGTAGATGCTAGTGAGACCCTACAGAGGTTGTTGCCAGCATCCAAAATAGCCAGCTCTTCCCTAAGTCGTTGGGGACGCCCCGAGCTCAGTCAGGTCTCTCGCTGCCGTGACTGGGCCTCCGCTCAGTGTGGTTTTAGAGGAAGCAGCTTGCCAGTCAACTTTCACGACACAATTGCTGTTTTCCTCGCCGGGTTTTATGTGGCTTTGTAAAATCCCTGAAATCATTGAAAAAGAACTCAATCTCATTTTTCTCTGTAAAATTTTCAATTCTCTAGACACTTGAATCCAGACACAGAACTGAAAAGGTATTTTGGTGCTCGAGCTGTCCTGGGAGAACAAAGGTAAGAGCGGGATGGGCCATGTTCTCAAGTACAGAAAGGGGTTTCTCAAAGCCGTAGTGAGAAAGGAAACCCTTAGGGTTCCCGCCCATTCCGAGGGAGCTGCCAGGGTCTGGGGAGAAGCTGCTGTCTGACCGTGGCTGTGGCCATCATCTCTGGTGTGTGCCCCATCGGTTTCCACAGGTTCTTAGGCTCCTTCAGTGTGGAGCTTCTGGCCCTGAAATGTTAGGCGGGTTCACGTTCGCTTCCCAGTCAGCAGCCAGCCAACTGAAGGGTAGGTTCCCAGGAAGTTGGAGTTTAATTGAACAGTTCTTAGTGGTTGGCGCCACGTGGCCGATGTGGTGAGCAGTGCTCAGAGCACGAGGGTCTGTGTCTGGGACTCCCTGTGGGAGGCTTGCGGACACTGCATCACAGAGTCCAGAGACCAGCAGAAGCTTTGTCTTTTCATGTGCATCTTGTTTTTGATCATAGAACTAAATACTTCTTATAAACACTTGAAGCAATTCAGAATTGTCTACTTTGACACCCCCCAAAAGATAACCAGTCAAGACGGATTGGTGCCACCCAGGGTTGCAGTACTGCCAGTTTCCCACGCGCCCTGGGCATGGGGACTGTGCCCGCCCGAGGGAACAGGTGTTAGGCTGCATGTTGGCTGCAGTCCCCCTGCACGTGTGCTGGCATTTCTGGTGAAATTGCCAGGAATGGTGTCCCCATTGTGAGGTGGCTGCGTGTCACCCCACTGCCCTCCAGGATAGCTGTGCCACTTAACTTCACCCGTCCACCCTGTGTCACAGTGTCTCTTCCTCTGGTCCATAGCAGGCTTAGGGGGTTTTAAAATCTGTCCGTAACAGGCCCATAAAAAATAGTCTTCCAGTTTTGACTTTTCTTTGATTATGAGTAAGGTTGAGGATTTTTTCATGTGTTATCCACCCACACTTTTCTTGCATTTCTGATGGTTTTTACTTTATATTTTGCTTTTATTTTGTGTGTGATTTAGGATACAAGGGTGTCTGACTTTGTCTTCTTTTTGGAATAGTAACAAAGAACATTTTTACTTTAACTTTTTTTACTTTACTTTACTTTTAGTTTTTGTCACCAGCCCTTGTCACAGGCTGGCCTTCTGCCTGCTCCCTCCTGTCCCTGTGTCCTCACTCTGCTCCTGCACGTGTCTGACTGTTGTTTCTGGTTACTCAGACTCTCTGATGTCGCATGCACCGCTCTTTCTCGGGCGCTCACATTTGGACCTTCTCCACTGACATGCTCCCGTGACAGGCCTGGCCTGCCCTTCCCTGCCCCGTGTCTGGGGCTCCCTGAGCCCTTGTCCCCCGCCAGCCTCCCAACGGCAGTCAAGGTTGCCTGGGCTCAGTCTGTTGTGTACGACTCCCTGAAGGATGGGGCTGTTCCTGGGCCTCAGCACCCAGTTAATTCTCCTTTTTTCACGCTTCAGATTTTGACTGTGCTTTTCGTGTACAGTCGGTTTTTCCCCTCCAGTTTCTGACTTTCTTACTGAGAGTAGAAACATGCTTTTTTATCCTGTTCCCAACACAGTTCAGATTTTTACTCATTGTTTTCTTAATGAAAAAGTTGACTTTATCAAAAGAGTACAGAGAATAGTGTACACGTGTCCATGTGCCATCACTTGGCAGAAGAAACAGTGTCACTGAGGGAGCAGAAACCGCTCTGGGGACCAGGGCTTTGGGCAGGTCATGGGCGCCCTCCGTCCCTCGGCCGGCGTTGCCTTGTCTGGCTCATGTGTGTCTGGAGGACTCCTGCAGGCTTGCTCTCATTCTTGTTGTCTTTAATTGTGGTTTTCAGCTTTTATTTCCTTCTCACCTTTTCTGCACTTTGCTGGTCTGGGGATCTCCTGTGTTCCTTTTCTCTTTCTCTGGTCGTCAGTTGTTTAGATCACTGTTTCTAGTTTCGTCTGGTAGTGCTTGCGTTGAGTACTAATGCTGTTTGCATCTGTCCTTGTTGCGCCCGTGGAAGCACTGCCGCTCGTCCCTACCCTCCCCTGCCCCGTGGCTTTGCTCCCACAGCCCCTGCAGAGGTTGGGCTGCAAAGGTGAAGCTGTGCCCTGTCCCGTTCTCCCCAGGCCACGGCAGAGACAGCGCGTGTACCCCAAGTGTACGTGGCTGACAACCCCTAAGAGCACCTGGCCCCGGTACACCAAGCCAGGTGAGAGGTGCAAGGGTTTGCGGAGGCTGGCGCTGGGCACTGCTGGGTCTTCTGTTGGTGTGGCTATGTGACTGAGTGCCCTGCAGCAGTGCTGGGCTGGTGTGTGTTTTCTTAACCATGTTTCAGTGCAACTTTTTTCTTCCTCTTCTTCCTGTGCAAACTATACCATACCAGGCAATTAAGTTCACGTTTAAAATGTGATATTTTATGTTGCACACTAGTCAGTACACATACTTGAAAGAAAAGCAGCAGCAGTGCCAAAAGGCTTGGGGTGTGGGTGAAGGCCCTTCAGCACCGTGTGGCTGTGGGACGTGGAGGAGCACCCGGGAGCCTCGGACCCGAGGGCCAGGGTGGTGGTATGCCCCTTGGTCACGGGCTGAGGTGGGGGCTCAGCCCTGTGGTCCTGCTGGGCGTGGCTTTTGGTGCGGCCATCAAGGGACAGTGAGCCAAGGGTGACCTGGAAGTACCAGCCTACTTCATGAAGGTCCTGAAGAGAGACGGGAGTTTTCAGGTTCTCTGAAGAAACACCCAGAGTTGGGAGCGATGAGTAGAGAGGCCTCCATTCGTGGGTTTTTGTCACCTCAGCACCTGGCCCCGCCCCTGCATGGTCCCCGTTGGTGCTCACCAGACAGTGTCTGGGCCCAGCCAGATGAGACGTGGGGGCCGTGCGTCTTCATCTCCGTCGTCCTGGGATGTTGGTGCGCTGTCCTCACTCCTGGGGGAGAAGCGTGTTTTGGGAAAGGAGCGGAGGGTGTGGGGCTGGTGAAGACCCAGCCACAGGCCGGCAGCCCGCGTGCCCTGGGAGCGCGGTGGGCTGCAGCAAACGCCCTGACGTGGCATCTCACCCCAAGCGCCTCAGGGCTGACATGGTGTTCTCCCCAGGTCTGTCCATGCGGCTGCTGCAGTCCAGGAAGGGCCTGTCGTGCTTTGCGTTTGAACACAATGAGGAGTACCAGCAGGCGCAGCTCAGGTTCCTCAGTGCCGTGGAGTCCATGGAGCCCAACAACATCGTGGTATGTGCGTGGGACCCACGGGAGGCCGTCTCTGACCATGGTCCAGTGCACGGCTTCCAAGCACCCGCCAGGGTCTGCCCACTGGGGGACCGGGCTGCGGTCCTGGGGCGTGGGGGAGCGTGGGAGCAAAGACCTGCCGCAGGGTCCCTACTTGCAGTCAGCTCAGTGAGCGGGCTCCGCAGCTGGGCCGTGTGCAGCTTGAGCTGGGCTTCAGGAATCAGCCGGGATCCTTTCCCCGATGTTTAAATGTCTGACACACAGACCCACCCAGGGTCTGGTGCCCTGGGTGTTGTACCGGGATGGCCCTGCCCACAGTCACCGGCAGCTGTCCCCTCCCTCGCAGGTCCTGCTCCAGACCAGCCCCTACCATGTCGACTCCCTGCTGCAGCTCAGTGACGCCTGCCGGTTCCAGGAGGACCAGGAGATGGCACGCGACCTCGTAGGTGAGGCCGCACCCCGCCCTGCTGCCCAGGGCCCAGTGTCCCTCCACTTGGGTGTCTCAGAGGCTGGCAGCATACATGCTGTTCCATAAGGTGACAGGATGGAAATAGGTTTCCCAGGATATTTTTAAAATTACAGCTTTACTGAGATACAATTTCTATTACATAAAATTCTCCCGCTTAGTGTACAATTTACTGGTTTTTAGTAAATTCCTCCTAGAATTGTACAGCCTCCTAGATCCTAGACCCTTTTCATTACATACAAAAGAAACCCCTTAGCTGCCCCCAGCCTGTGGCACTCATGTGCTGTCTCTGGGTTTGCCTGTTTTGGACATTTATCAGTGGAATCATGTGACCTGTGTTTCTGTGGTTTCTGTCATTCACCATAACGTCTCCAAGGTTCATTGTGTGACAGGTGTGTCAGCACTTCATTCCCGATGGCTGAGTGGTGTCCCACTGTGTGCGTGGACTGCATTCTGTTCACCCTCCAGCACTGGGGATACACTTGGGCTGTTTCCATGTTTGGCCCTTGTGAATAAGCTGCTGGGACATGGGCAAGGGCTCTGTGAGGACGTGTTTGTATTTCTCTGGTTAGAATGTGGGTGTTACCAGCTCGGACCCCTGTGGTTGAAGTAAATGCAGAGTGACCTCAAAGTTTCATCCGTGCTCTGTCACTTCCCAAAATCCTAGTGACATGACCTCCTTCCTTCCAGAGCTTTCGTTGTTGCAAGCCACAGAGGACGGGGTTGCAGTCGCCGCTTGGTGGCTGTGACGCCGTCCCCTGGTGTTTCTGTGGCCCGCAGAGAGAGCACTGTACAGCATGGAGTGTGCCTTCCACCCCTTGTTCAGCCTCACCAGCGGGACCTGCCGGCTGGATTACCGCCGACCTGAGAACAGGTGAGCTGGATATCGCGAGGGCTTTCACAGACGTAGCACTCATTGCTCTTTTGTGTCGTGAAGCCGTCACAGGTGGTATGAATACCAGTGTGGGAGAAGCAGGAGCAGGTGGCATGGGCTCTCCACGAGGGTTCCCACCTGGTAGCTTAGACCAGGGCGTCTCGCTGTGTTTAAAGCTTGAATGCAGGAGGGCTGGGCTCAAGGGTGGGCTGGCTTAGGGTTAAATGTGTCTGTTAGAAGAGGGCCTGACAAGCCTCTTCACCATGATGGGGTCCATAATTGCGTCTCTTGCATCGTTGGACTAAAGGACCAGTGCCCTGCGAGCTTAGCATCCTCTGTGCTGTTCAGATCAGTAGGTCCAGCCAGCCTGACCCTGTCCCCTGCCGTGAGCGGCGTGCGCACATGACCCTTCTCCCTCCCTGAACCCCTGCTCAGGCCTCACTAGGTGAGGCCTAAACGCCCTCAGCAGCCGACCCCACTGTCCTCGCCCTTGCTCTGGTCTTCAGGGCCCTGGTGGGTGGGCATGGTGTGCCCTCTGTCCTGGGCGCCCTCCTCACCCTCCTGTGGTCCAGCCATCCTGCGTCCTGGGCTTGCTGACTCCCAATGCACGCCATCTGCACTGTGTGCTGAATTCTCTCTGCTGGTTGTGTTGTGTTATTAGTTTTGTCTCTTCAATTAAATTCTTAGTTCTTTGAGACAGGTTGTAAGATGCTACTATTTCCACACATTAACCAGGTGATAGGCTATTGATAAGAATAAGAGTCCACTGGGATTATTCAAATGACAAAACTTTGTGTATCCCACAGTACTGCTACTAGCAATTGTTGAAATTTGAGGATAAATTAAGATTGTAATTACAGGAGATTTTAACATTGTTTCCTTAAATGATAAATGGTTTGGGAAAAAAACCCAAGATGCTAAAAGTTTCAATTAACCAATAAGTGTGGTTTCTGTACATGGATACCTACATAATCGTAAACAACAAGCAGAGCATGACCCTCTGCAGACACAGAAACATTCTCGAACATTCATGGTGATTAGGCCACACAGGACATGCCGAGGAAGCCAGCAGGCAGAGGATGGACGCAGAGCTGTACGGGGCTCCAGGCCACGTGGCTTTGTCGCCTTGCTGTGGCTCTAATTTACGAGGCACTGTCTTGGGTCTAGGAGCTTCTACCTGGCCCTCTACAAGCAGATGAGTTTCCTGGAGAAGCGGGGCTGCCCGCGCACGGCGCTGGAGTACTGCAAGCTCATCCTGAGGTAAGTGTCCCAGCCGTTGCCACTGCTTGTTCTCAGTGACCGCAGGCCCGCGGACACCCACACGGGCCCACTCTGGGTTTTGTCTCCTCTTCCCTCCCCTGCGCCTGTGCTGCCTCGGGAAGCCTTGAGCCGGACGAGGACCCACTGTGCGTGCTGCTGCTCATCGACCACCTGGCCTTGCGGGCACGGGACTACGAGTACTTGATCCGCCTCTTCCAGGAGTGGGAGGTAGGTGCGCGCCGATACTGCGTGTCAGTCTCGTGCGTTCCAGGGACGGCGCAGCTATGCGGTGGTGAGGGTCGGGGCCAGACCCCAGTGCCACTGGCTCTCCCTCCAACCCTGTTTCCACAATCGTGCGCGTGCAGACAGCCGTGGGCTGGTGCAGAGCGGAGGCGGGCGCTACGGCGGCTTCGTGCTCGCCCATGCAGGGGAGGCGCCAGCACCTGACTCGCAGTCCTTCCAGGTTGAAGTGCTTGTTTAGGTGTACTGGGTTAAGTAGAACGTATTATCATTAATTTCACCTTTTTGCATTTTAAAGCGGCTGCTAGAAAATTTGAACTGACACATGCTCACATGATGTTCCTGGGGGATGTCCATCCTGGTGTCTCATAAACTGTGCTGTGGAGAACTTGTAGCGGGACGTGGGTGTGTGTGACAAATAGCTGTGCAAATCACTGAGTTCTGTGTCCGTGGGTGTAGTTGGCCTGGGAGCGCCAGCTCTGGGCACCTGGTTTACATAAGTTCCTGGCGTCACAGAAAAGCAGCTGCAGGGAGGCCCCACCAGGTGGTTTAGCAGGTTATGAAACCGTGGTGCCCATGTCCTGCTTTAGTAGGGGAAGCATAGCACACGGGGTGCCTAGGTACATGTGCAGAGCAAGGCAGCAGAAGTGCCCGGCAACTTGCACAGACGTGACTCGATGGTGGCAGTAGAGTGCTTCCTCAGTTTTCCACACTGAGAGACTGCCTGCCTTCTCCTGCAGCTGGGACTGTTGTAAGGGTGGGTGGCAGTATGACACACCCGTAATGTCTGCGTGTTTCCCCTCACCCTGCCGCACCCAGCGCCCTCTTACAGTTGTCCTGCCCACCCGCGGTTTCAGTTACCCATGGTCAGCCTCAGTTCGAAAAGAGTAAATGGACAATTCCAGAAATAAAACTTCATAAGTTTCCAATTGCATGCCACTCTGTGTAGCGTGATGAAAACTCGTGCCATGTATCCGTCCTGCGGGGCACGTGTGTCCTCCCTGTGCCCGGTGCATGTTGTACACTGAGCAGCCGTCTCAGTATCGAATGGACTTTCATGGTGTCACAGGCTTGTGCTCAAGTCACCCTGATGTTACTTAGTAACGGCCCCAGAACTCAAGTGTAGTGATGCCAGCAGTGTGCTTCCTGGGAGAAGGTGAAGGCTTTGACGTCCTGAGGAAAGAGAACGACCTGCTCGGAGGCTGCTAAGATCCACCGTGAGAGCGAATCTTCTGTTCGTGAAACAGAAGAAGGAAAAAGAAACTCGTGTTGGTTTGGCCGTCGCTGTTTCATTGTTGTTAGTCTCTTACTGTGGCTAGTTTATAAACTAAACTTGACCACAGGTGTGTATGTACAGGACAGAACATCATGGCAACTGTGTGGTTTCAGGCATCCACTGGGGGTCTTGGAATAAGGATAAGGGGGGATGACTGTTTAGTCTTTTCTGTGAAGGCCCCCAAATGGGAGATGGAGTCGCCTGCATACTAAGTCCAGTGAACTCGCCGTCTTTCATCTTCACCACCTTGCAGCCCCACACTGTTTCTGCCTCACGTACAGGCTCATCGGAACCTGTCCCAGCTCCCAAATTTTGCCTTCTCTGTGCCCCTGGCGTATTTCTTGCTGAGTCAGCAAGCAGACCTCCCAGAGCAGGAGCTCACCTGTGCGAGGGAAAAGGCCTCTCTGCTGCTCCGACAGGCTCTCACCATGTTCCCCGGAGGTGGGTGCTCCCCACAGCCCCCGCCTCCCCTTGCAGAAAGGCGCGTTGGGTGACCCGTGGGCCTCTGTTCCCTCCCGCAGTGCTGATGCCCTTGCTCGGGTACTGCAGCGTGCGTCCGGATGCCACCGTCACCTGTCACCACTTCTTTGGACCTGAGGCCGAGATAAGGTGAAGACTGGAAGACGCCCTGGGGGACGAATGCCCACGTGTGTGTGGTGGGGGTACCGGCTCCCTAGCAGGTGCTGTGCGCACATCACCTGGGCAGCGGGACTGTCCCCACTGTGGGGGCTGGGTCCTGTGTCCACGTGGGGCGTCACCCTGGCCTGCTGGACACAGAGCTGGCTGGTATGCGAGCAGCCTGCACCCCGACGCACACAGTTCCCAACACGGGGGTCAGAACGTGGAGACCCCGGGCTTGTTTTCTATTTTACATTCCTATTAAGGACCTCGTGCAACTGTGTGCCCCACCCCAGGCAGTGGCGCGTCTCCATTGGGCAGCCCCTGAGCAGCTTCCCTGCTTAGGCTGCAGGCATGCCCTGGACACCCACACAGGTGCCTGCAGGTGCGTGGAGGCCTGGACCCGGGGGGGCTGCTCACAGGCCCTGCCTTCCTGCAGCCAGCCCCCCGCCCTGAGCCAGCTGGTGAGCCTGTACCTGGGGCGGTCACACTTCCTCTGGAAGGAGCCCGCCACCATAAGCTGGCTGGAGGAGACCGTCCGTGAAGTCTTACAGGCAGTGGACGCCGGGGACCCCGCCGTGGAGGCATGTGAGAGCAGGTGAGCTTGGGGGCCACCTGATTGGGCCACAGGAGGACACACCCTGCAGCTCGGAGTCTCGGTCACAGACGTGGGGGCAGGCGGGGCAGACTCCATTCCACTGCTGTCCCTTTTCTTACGGGCCCTAGGCGAAAGGTGCTCTACCAGCGTGCGCCCAGAAACATCCACCGTCACGTGATCCTCTCCGAGATAAAGGAGGCGGTTGCTGCACTGCCCCCGGTAAGGGGAGGGCCTGTGGCCTCCTGCACTGAGGGGAATCCTGACATCCTGGGTGAGGGAGATCGTGTGTTTGTTACTCCCTGTGCCGAGTCATCACAGTCTTCTGATCTGGGCCGGGCGAGTATCCTGATAGAAGAAAGGCCGTCCCAGCTCCACCCAGAGCCTTTGGTGCAGTGAGCAGCATGGCCACCGAGCCTGCCCGCAGCCAGAGCAGAATCCCCAACGGGCTGAGGGAAGAGGGCAGGCGTGGTCCAGGGCTCAGCCGTGTGCCTGTTTTGTGTCCCCTTGGCAGGATGTGAGCTCACAGCCTGTGCTGGGCTTTGACCCTCTGCCTCCTGTGGACACCATCTACTCCTACGTCAGGCCAGAGAGGTATTGTCCTCCTGCAACTCGGCTCCTTTGCTTTGGGATCCCTGGGTCTTGGGCCCCAGAGCACAGGGGCTTGGAGATCTCAGACCAGCTTGTGGGCCGGGCTCTTTCACTCGCTCGTCTGATCTTGGAGGGTGTTCCCGTCGGGTTCTGTCACGTGCTGGAGGTGAAATGGGGAGTAGTGAGGCCACCCTGCAGTCATGCAATGTGCAGGGCAGGGGACACATGGGAACTTATGGCAGCTGCACTGACATGCGAAGGAAGAACGTCCCTTAACCGAGTGAGGAGGGTGGGAGGCTGCTGGGTGCCAGGCCAGAAGGACGGGCCGGTGGCAGCGGTGCGAGTGTGCAGCTTTCGGAACGGGGTCGTGGAGGGTGTCTTTCTTTCTGCCCATCAAAGCTGAGTAATGGCCTCGGCTGGAGCCCATCCCCACAATCGTACCCGGAAGAGTCACCAACTGATTGTCCCGTTTAAGGGAGCATATGTTTTCCAGATCTCAGTGGAACACATTTTACAGAATGAAGTCCTTCCTTTTTTAATGAATTATATAGTTGGGTTGCATGTTCATAGGGTGATAGTTCCCAGTTAAATTCTCCAATCAATTGGGGTAAATATTATCATCAGTGTCATGGTTTCAAAAACAAGCTGCCATGCTGGGCATCGTGGCACCGAGGAATGGCTGACTCGGTGTTGTCTGTGTGCATGCTCCCCCAGCTCTGCAGACCAGGACCTTTCTGAGCACACGAAGGTCACTGCCTCTGCTCATAGAGCTGGGCTGCAGTACCTCATGTCACCAGGAGGGGTCTTCACCTAACGCGTGCGTGTCCTCTAGGATCTTCTCTATGTGACCAGCTAATACTCTTTCAACTCTAAGTGCTGGACACTTTGAAACTACAGCTTTTCTTAAATGCTGGACACTGTGCAGTGGCAGGGTCCAGCCTGGCTGTGCTGAGGCCAGCGCCCATGCAGGACTCCCTTCCTGTTGGGGCCTGAGCCGTCCCCCATTGCTCTGGGGTCCAGGCCCCTGCTCGGCCCCTCTTTGGGGCTACCTTCCTGTCCCTGCCAGGGCAGGCAGGGGATACAGGTGTCAGCTCAGCCCCATTTTCTGACCATTGGTGACTTTCTCTTTCAGGCTGAGTCCCGTCAGCCACGGAAACACAATCGCCCTCTTCTTTCGGTCATTGTTGCCAAATTACACCATGGAGGTATGTGGGCACGTCTTGGCCTCTCCCTGCTGATTGGGTTCAGGTGTGAATGTCCAGAGCCAGCACGGCAGCAGCTCGGGCATCCAGCCTGTCCAGGAGGCTGGGACGTGCCCGCCTGAGACTGTGGCTGCGACTTGGATGAAACATCCATGGAGTCAGCATGGCTGCTGGACCGCACTCTGGCGGCCTAGCCTTGTTAGATGCGTGTGTGTGGTTTCTGGACCCCTTCTCTCCTGGACAGGGTCCCGGGGTGCGTGTGGTGGGGGTGCTGGGCCCCGTCCAAGGATGGCCCTGCTCAGACGAGCCTCGTTGACACAGGGCGAGAGGCCCGAGGACGGAGGGGCCGAGGGCCTGGATCATCAGCAGGGCCTGAACAGGCTGATGCTGGCCGTGCGGGACATGATGGCCAACTTCCACTTCCATGATCTGGAGGCGCCACGCGAGGACCACGCCGAGGGGGACGGCGAGTGGGACTGAGCGGGCGGGCGCCTGCCCCTGCTGTGCAGTTATGTTCCTGATTTCTGTCCGGTCGGAATCAGCCGGCCCTCTCAAGTAGAAATGCTGATGTGTCGTCCGCCTGCCTCCCGTTTCTCCCTGCGTGCGTTGACCTCCGTTCCCAAGGCTGGGGTCCATGCCCAGGTCAGCAGGAGCTGACGCTGGGCTCCTTGGGCTGGGCAGCAGAACGCAGTCTGTGCAGTCTGACAAATGGTTTTACTGAGTCGAGGGGAAGCCTGAGAGGTGGGTTTGGCAGCTCTGGGGAGTGTGCAGGGCAGAAAGTGGGGACATTTGATCCTTGGGGTGAATGGAGCGTGTGGGTAAGAGCGGGCTTGTCGGCTGGGGCGGGTCTGGGCACACTTGATTGACAGCTGAAGACCACACAGGGCTGCCTGGGACTTAGGTGTCTGTTTGGTTCTGGAAGGATCCAGGGCACTGAGGTCATGAGCTGGAGGTGTCCTGTCCACTGCACCCTCCTGGCCCTGACCTCCACCCAGAAGCAGCAGACGGGGTTTGAAGGAAGCGCTGCCCATGTGCTCCAGGGAGGAGTCTGGGCTCCAGGCTGGCTGTGTGGCTGGGAATGCAGGCCAGTCATCTCCCATCGCGCCTGCCCGAGTCCTGCTCCATCAGCCCTCCTCCCAGGGACTCCTAAGCTGTTCTCATTGTTGGTGTGGAGTCACCCACTGGGGAGGTGCTCCTTTCAGCAGTTCCCAACTGGGGGGCTTCCGGTGTTGGTGGGTCAGCAGTTGCCCCTGTGCTTTGAGCACGCATGGCTAGGACAGAGCCCTGCGACGTCGTGAGGTCTGTCCATTTTGGCTCCCACACCTCATTCCTTGCCGTGACAATCTGGTGGGAGGGACCTACACGCAGCCCTGGGGTCCAGTATGAAACCGACAATCCCAGCCTGTCCTCAGTGCACATGTCCCCCATGAGGGTGGCCTGAGATGCACTTCAGCCAATAAGATGGGAGTCTGCCGGGGGTCTTCGGGGAAGGGACTTGTTCTCTGAAAATGATGTGAGCAAGGAGACCTTGGTGCCCAGATGGGGATATGATGTCTGAAGCTGTAGCAGCCGTCTTGCAGCCAGGAGCTGGTGAACTTGAAAATGAAGAGCCCATGTCCAGGGGGTAGTGAACGAGAGAGGCTGGGCCCAGGCGGTGAGGAAAGTGCTCGGGCTTAGGTCATTGCAGCAGCGTTTCTGCTGGAGATGAGAAGACCGCCTGGTCCCCCACGTCTGAACACCCGTGTCCAGGGTGAATCAGCCCTCACAGGCCTTGTGCTACCCATGGACAGGACGGCTAATGGGTTGTGCCCTTCGCCACCAAGTCAGACCCCCCCTTCAGCGCAGGCATCACTGGGAGGGCACGTAAGCCACACACACCCCAAAGTCAAAGAAAACTAGACCATCCTCGAATCAAGACACTGCCACCCAGCTCAGCGCCAGCCCTCCCTGAGATTCCACTGTGCAGAGAGCCAGGAGGGGCTGCACACCCTGCGTGGCTGTCTCCTGGCTGGCCCTCAGGGGATCTCCTCTGTTCAGGCAGTGACCCCTACCTCCTGCTGTGGCCAGTGGCAGGCGCCCACGACTATTCAGTGAGAAGCCTCTCATGCCCCAATGTCCCCACAGAGCTCACTCGACACCTAATGCTTGTGTGTTGCAGTCCTCCTGTGTGCCTGACACTGTTCTTGGTGCTGGGACCTAGGGGCTTCCTGTTCTCACAGCCACCTCAGTGGGCGGGGCACGTCGTCTCCGAGGGGACGTGCCCACCGCCTGTCTCCTGGCCGTCACTCAGTTTCTCCCAGGGGCACTGGCAATGGAATGATATAATTGGCCTTCGGATTATCTGTGATGTCATTAGATGTTTCCCCCGTGACTGTAACTAATCACAGAGATGACTTTCCAGCTCGACTGTACCTGCTGTCTCCCTTGAATGGCATCCCCTGCGGGCAGATTCAGTGAGAACCAGATGGGGAGTTCTGAGGCCTCAGCAGGAAGAGGGCTGTGGTCGCCTGCAAAGGCTGCCCAGTTCTCACGCCCTTTGAAGTCTCGGGCTGGGGGTGGGGGGTACTGGCCACCTCAAAGGCCTCATTTATAGAGCTGGAAATGCTAACATCCCTGAAATGTCACGACACAGCAGCTGGGGGCGGCCCAGCAGATGCTCACTGGTGCCCCAGGGCTGGAAGGTGGCCCTAGGGGAGGGATCGCTGCAGGGCTGGTCCTAGGACTTGTGTGGTGGAGGTGCCAGCCCAGCCCCTCCCTGTTGCCAGGACCTCTTCCTCTGCTGCAGCTCTCGTGACCTACCCTGGGACCCTGAGCTCCCTTGGGGCTCTCCACCAGGAGGTCAGTGGGAGGAGGGGTGCCTGCTTCCTGTGGGACTTGGGACTGCACAGAGTGACGGTTTATGCACTGCCAGAAACAGGCAGGCAGGGCCACCAGTTGGGGAAATGGTTTGGCCAAATCTACGAAAGCTGAAGACATGAGCATGGAAGCCCACTCCTTGGTGGGACATGCCAGCTGGAACATGCCTGTGTGACAAAGGTGCCCAGCAGTACTTAGTGACGGAGGTGGGGGCTGCGCCAATGCCAACATGGTGGACACCTTAACGGCCACTCCATGCAGCTCAAGGATGTCTCAGTGCTAAGCGGGAGGTATGAACCGGGTCCGGGCACAGTTCCAAAGTGGGGCAGGACGGCCCCAGGGTGTCCAGTGCGATGACTGCCTCATCTGCTCCATCTGGGTGCTGCTGTGTGCAGACTGGGGCATCCACCAACCTGCATGTTTATAACATGTGCACGTTCATGTGTGACGGGCTTCAAAACAAAAGGGGGCAGAGAGCTTTGTAAGTCGTGCAGATGGAAGCAGTGATTGATACCGTAAGGGGCCAGTAATTGTGCTCACACATGTGGGCACTTCGGAGGCCATCTGGCAGCTGGGAGGATGGGTGAGAATGAACTTCAGCAGGAACATCGCAGATACACCCAAAACAGACCTGCCTCGGGCTCCCCCACCCGGCCCCTCACCTCCACCACCAGCCACTCTCCACCCTGTCAACAGAGGAACAAGCCCCCCCACACACTTGGGCCTTCAGAGGAGGGCATGGTCCTCAGTGAGTGAGTGCTGGGAGCGGGTGGAATGGGGCCATCGGGTCCATGGGGCACTGCTGACCCAGCGCCTGCAGTGACAGAGACAGGTCTGTCTGGAAGTGGTTCCTGGCACAGAGGAAATGGGGGCCAGCACCTCTGTCCCTGCGAAGCTCCTGCAGCCCATGTGGCCAGGATGCCCCTGGCAGCACTCAGCAAAAGGACGGGGGTACCTTGGGGCAGGGGCTGCTCTCGGTGAACATCTAACATGAGGTGGGGGATTAGGCGTTAGGGCTGGGGATGGACAGTGAACAGCTAATGAGCATTCCCGAGGCAGAGCAGCATCAGACAGGCGTGGAGGAACAGGAGGGCTTCCTGGAGGAGGTGGTGTTTGCCGTGGGCCTGGAGGAGGCTTGGAAGTCTCAGGGACAGGTCCAGAGGATGTCCCACATGCACAGAAGCCTGGAGCAGAGGCCAGACTGGGAGCGCTGGTTGGCTGAGCACAGGTGAGGCTGGCCAGGCTGCAGGGGCTTTGAGTGGTAAAGGGAGATGTCCCCCCAGGAGTCTGGGGACCCTGGAAGCCGGGACAGCCCCAGGGGCCATTTGCTCCACCTAGCGGCAGGCCAGGGTGCATTCCCGGGCACACGCCCATCATGTGGCTGCCCTCAGGAGGAGGGGCTCCAGAACCCACTTTAAAGACTCCATTCTTCCGGGCCTCAGCGCACCCCCTGACCTGGGGAGGCAGGAGGCAGACGCATGAAGACCTGAGCGACCGCACCTCCAGCGAACAGGTGGGGAGGTGGGCTGAGGGCAGAGGGTCGGTGCTGCCAAGCTTGGGGTCTTGCTGGGAAGTGACCAGACTAGACTGGTGGAGAGGCTGGGGCCTCTCCTTCTGGGCCATGCCCGGGCCGACATTTGTCCAGCCAGGGAGAGGGTGAGTGTGAGGGTGGACTTTGGGGTACACACGAGCCGCCCTACTGGTGGCACCATGAGTTGAGTGGAACTTCTGCCGATGGAGGACCCCCTCCTGCTTCCTGGAGGAACTGTGGCCATGCAGGGGCCCCAGAGGCTGCTGCATGCCCTCAACTCCACCTCCCTAGCCGCCCCCCACCTCGCGCTGGCCACCAACCGGACGGGGCCCCGGTGCCTGGAGGTGTACATTCCCGATGGGCTCTTCCTCAGCCTGGGGCTGGTGAGCCTGGTGGAGAACGTGCTGGTGGTAGCCGCGATCGCCAGGAACCGCAACCTGCACTCGCCCATGTACTTCCTCATCTGCTGCCTGGCCGCGGCCGACCTGCTGGTGAGCGTGAGCAACGTGCTGGAGACGGCCGTCACGCAGCTGCTGGAGGCGGGCGCCCTGGCTGCGCGGGCCGCCGTGGTGCAGCAGCTCGATACGGTCATCGACGTGCTCGTGTGCGCCTCCATGGTGTCCAGCCTCTGCTTCCTGGGCGCCATCGCCGTGGACCGCTACATCTCCATCTTCTACGCGCTGCGGTACCACAGCATCGTGACGCTGCCGCGGGTGTGGCGGGCCATCGCGGCCATCTGGGTGGCCAGCGCCATCTCCAGCAGCCTCTTCACCAGCTACTATGCCCACACGGCTGCCCTGCTCTGTCTCGTCAGCTTCTTCATAGCCATGCTGGTGCTCATGGCGGTGCTGTACGTCCACATGCTCGCCCGGGCGTGCCAGCATGCCCGCGGCATTGCCCGGCTGCACAAGACGCGGCGCCCCACCCACCAGGGCTCCGGCCTCAAGGGCGCTGCCACCCTAACCCTCCTGCTGGGCATCTTCTTCCTGTGCTGGGGCCCCTTCTTCCTGCACCTCTCACTCACCGTCCTCTGTCCCCAGCACCCGACCTGCGCCTGCGTCTTCAAGAACTCCCACCTCTTCCTGCTCCTCATCATGTGCAACGCCATCGCAGACCCCCTGGTCTACGCCTTCCGCAGCCAGGAGCTCCGGAGGACGCTCCGAGAGGTGCTGCTGTGCTGCTGGTGGCGGGGGTGACACCACATGGCCCAGTGCCTGTGTCACCGGGGCAGTCGCTTGTCAAAGCAGATGGGCTAGATGACCTCTGAAGGTGTGAACGCACAGACCCTCTGGGGCCAGAGAGGAATAACACGATTCTCCAGGAGGTGTTGAGGGGGACACGCCCAACTCTGGGGACTTGAGCCTGGCCAACCGGGATGTGAAGAGCCATCAGGAGTGCTGCTCCCAAGGAGGCCTCCGGAGAAGGGACTCTGTGACCAGCAAGACCCAGCCTCACAGGAAGGATGAGGTCCTGCCTCGGATGGGGCCTGTGTCTGCAGGAGCTGCAGTGGCGGGGTGTAGCCGATGTCTTCTAAGGCTCTCAGCCTGTCTGTCTGCAAGGCAGCACGGCCAGTGCCTGCTCACAGAGTCTCTGGGCTGGGAAGCGGTCTGGTAATAAATATCACATTGGGGCAGCCTCACCGCCATGCATCAGCTCCCTCCCCGTAATGCTGGAAGCTTGAGGGTAAAGGCTGGGGGAGGAGGTAGGGGTGGGAGTGATGAAGGGACAAGTAGGTGCCAGAAACTGTGGCTGGCCTGCAAAGAAGCCAGAGTGCCGGAGGTCCCGCCTCCGGAGGGGAGCGCATGGGGACCCAAGTTGCGGCTACTCTTACCCTGTGTCTTTGCTGACTCTCCGCATGCAACCCCAGCCCAGGGTGCCCTGTGCCCAGCACCTCCATGGTGACGGGCTCAGACCCTGCCCAGGCCGCCATCGGGTGCAACAGCTGGGGCATCACTGGCCCCTCCTCATCTGCTCTGAGGGGCCCATGGGGCAGGTGGGTCGGGGGCTGGGCTTTCTGTTCCCCCAGCAATGGCGTCCTGGGAGGGGTCAGTGCTCAGCCACCTCGGGATGTGTTTGAGGCAAGGCGTCCTGCATGGGGTGGAGCTGTCCAGCAAGGTCCCAGTCCTGGGGGTGAGCATCTGGGGTGGACCATGCTGCCTGCTGCTGGCAGCCTTGGCTCCACCCTCTGCTGCAGTCCAGGGCCCTCACTGAGGAGCCCACCTGGTCTCCTGCACAGTCGACCCCCTTCCTGGCACAGGGTCAGTGGAGGCAAAGCAATGGTATCAGCCAACTCCAGGTCGGTTCTAGCGACACCTGCAGCCCCCCAGCTGGCCAGTGCCCCACCCACACTGGCAGCTCCAGCCCTGACTGCGGGTCTCAGGGCTGGGAGCTGATTCCTAGCAGGGCCAGCCTTTGCTGGGAGACAGGACCATGAGTCAGCCTGGAGTCCGCACCAGAGCCCGCTGGGGTTGGAGGGGGGCCAGTCTGGCCCCAGGGAGGCAGGGCCGGGGATGGCTGACTGGATGCTGTGAAGCTTTGTTTGCTCAGACAGGGAGGTGCAGCCGGCTCCAGGGAAGAGCCAAATGCTCACCAGGGACCCCCTGAAAGGGGGGGGGGACAGGGCGTGGCCCCAGGTGGCTGGAAGCCAAACACAGAAAAGCACATCATGGACACGTTGTGGGGGAGGGGCTTCTCTTGAGAACAAAAGACACACTTCTAGACTTGCCAACCTGGGGAGCTGCAGGCGGGGAGAAGAGCAGCACACAGCCCCACCATGCTAGCCCAGTGCTGAGCGGACCCACGGCCGCGTTCTGCCGACTGCCTGGGGCACGCCCTTTCTGGAGCAGCTCATTCCTGAAATATCAGAAGGACCTTATTATCAGGTGGCTTCCCTAGTCTCCCAGTAGAATACAAAGCCACTGGTGTGTGCGAGTGTAGAAGTGTCAGTGCCGCTGCACTCCCACCTCCCTCCCTCCTTTGACCAGTGGACTCTCCCAGTTTTTCCTCCAATCACCCCCACCTTATGCACACACCACCTCCCTATATAGCCCCCTCCCTGTGGCCTCACTTGGACCAAGAATCCAGGTGACATCACGGAGTGAGTTAGAAACCACTGCACACCATCCCCCACCCTGTCGGTCCCTCACCTGGCTGTGTTCTTATGACAATTCCTGAAACCAATATTCACTGAGCAGTGGCTGCGTGCCAGGCGCTGTGCCTGCTGGGGGTACAAGGCAAGATCCATTTGGAATCTGACAGCAGCCCCCAGGGGGAGGAGGGGCAGGTGGCATCCCCCACTGCAGAGGACAGTGAAGCTCAGGGCTGCCATAGTCGCCCGCCAACGCCCTCCTGTGCCCATAACCCGTGACTCAGGCATTTCTCTGCCCTGCCCCATGCCTGCTCTCAGTGCCTGCTGCAGCCGTTTCCTGCCTCCTCCACCCCTAAGGGTTCCGGCGAAGCTCAGAGTACCTTGTCTGTCCCTTCCTGCCACAATACAAGGAGCTGGGAGGCGTCCATCTCGACCTTTGGGGTGGGAAGATGGGGTTGGTCTCTAAACGGGTGTGGGGAAGAAAGACCCTCCTTTGCAAAGCCGAGGAGTGGGACCGGCGAGGGCTTTCGGGGCGGGGTCCGAAGGCCAGAGGACTTCATTGTCTTCCCTGGAGCCCGCCAGCCCCTCCTTTCGGGTGAACTGGGGGCCCCCAGACCCCGGTGGCGGCGGACGGATGCTGCAGCACTGGTGCCGCATTCTGCGGCAGCTCACCGGATTGGCCGCGCGCGGTGACGCCACGCAGGGCGTGCCGGGCGGGGCGCAGCCTATAAGAGCGGGTAGCGGGGGCGGCAGACCCTCCGCAGCCAGCCCGGCAGTCCGCGCGCGTCCCGCAGCCGCCCGCCACACGCACCGAGCATGAGGGAGATCGTGCATATCCAGGCCGGTCAGTGCGGCAACCAGATCGGGGCCAAGGTGAGGCCGCGCGCCGCCGCCACGCGCCCGACCGCGCACCCGGCGCGCTTGCCGCGTCCCCACCCGACCCGGCCCCCGAGGGAGGGCAGCAGGGCGGCGCCGTTCACCCCGAGCCTCACTCGCCACTGCGAAGCCGAGAACAAAGCGACGAGCCCGCCCTGCCGCTCCCACCCCCGCCTTTCCTCGGCCCCTGTCCCGGTCCCCTGGGCCTGCGCGAGCGCGGAGCAAGTCCGCGGCGACGCTCCCTCCGCAGCTGCGCCCTCCTCCGCCGGCCGCGGCAGGTGCAGCTGGGGCGCCGGCTGCGCGTGGCCCTCCTTTGGGGTCGCAACTCAGCCTTAAGCGAGATGCTGGGGTGGGCAGGTTTGGGTGGGGCTCCCCCCTCAAAGCCATAATGATTTCCTCTGCCCTCCTTCCCCCCAGGAACAGGAGGTCCTCCCAGAGGCCAAAGCCGCCCAGGTGCCCCCAGCCTCGCTCGGATAACCCTCGGCTTCCTGGCCTTACCCTGTTCCTTTGTTGAGGGAGAAGTTGGGCCCGCACTCGGGGTGACCTTGGTCCAGTACTGTAGTCTCCCTCGGCGTGGGCCCGCCTGGGCAAACGCCACGCGGGATTGGACCGCGAGTCTGGGGGTTGGACGTGGGAACAAAGCCGGGCTCCAGGCTTGGGAAGCTCAACGCCGAGCGGCCCCTCCCCTCCATTGTTAGCCCACCTCAAAGATGTTGGGGTTGAGGCTGGAAGAGGAGGTGGCACGTACCGGGGAGGCTGGTGTCACGTCTCCAAAGTCCGGGGAGGCTGTCCCTTGCCCAAGGTCACACAGCAAGTCCCTGCGGACACCCAGTGCAGGGCCCAGGCGGGGTGGGTGCGGCCCTGAGGCCCTGGCTCCCTCAAAACAACACGAGGGGAGAGGGTGGCCTTGTCAGGACCAAGGCCAGGGACCCAGCGCGGGGATGGTGTCGAGCTGGTCCCCAAAGGAGGCGGAGGTAGGAGACAAGTCCTGGAGGGGAAGGGGCCGAAGAAAGGCTTCCTCTGGAGGGGGTTGCCATGGAAACGAGGCAAGAACAAAAAAAGCTAATTACAAGGGGTCTGGGGCAGCCACGTGGCTGACTTGTAAATTGCAATTTGGGCTCTAGGGTGGAGGCGCCTGGGATGGGGTCTGGGGAGGTGGTAGCGAGAGACTCCTAATCACCGAGGAGACAGCTGTGCCTGCCCGAGGAAGGAGCTGGGGGAGGGGGATGCCTGGGGGACGATGGCCTCAAATCAAATCAGGGCTCCTGGGGCAATCGCTGGCAGCTGCCCTGGCCATGCAGGAGGGGCCGAGAGCTCATTAATGTCACAGGGGCCTGGCTTGCCCTGAACATCTGCTCCTCGGAGGGCCAGGGGTCACGCGGGAAGGGAGGGCAGCCCTGAGTCCCTTCTGGGCCTGGGGGAGTGGTGATGCACCCGTGCCCCTCCTCCCGGGCTGGGACAGGCCGTCCTGCAGGCAGGCCCGCACTCCCGCAGCCGCTCCCCACAGCGTCCTCCGCAGAGATTTTTTTCCTGCTTCTCAGCGCTGTGACCCTTGGGTTTGCTTATTACTTTTGATTCCTTTCGCATTGATTGTCTTAATTTATGTTTGTTGTAAAAATTTATATCTGATTCTTTTTAACAATCAAACAAGACAGAGGTGGATTTTGGGAAGGGGACTCCTTCCTTACCTTCCCAGTCGCTGCCCCTTTGAGACCAAACTTGAAGAAAGTGCTCAGAGGCTGCCCGGCACCGTGTGGAGAATTTGCCTGCCCAGTAGCTCAGCCTCTGATCCATAGACAGGCAGATCCTTGGCCATTTCTGTTTCCGTGGAAGGGGGAGGGCACGCTTTCCTGTCCCCCATCGGCATCAGCTGACTGTGGTGCGCAAGGGGGCTGCTTTCCTGCTGACTCGTCCTTGAGTGCTGCCAGAATCAGGCTGCCCACTCTGGGGAGGGCAGGAGGGCGTGGACGGAGGTCAGGGCCATCTGGGACTAGGAGAGGACATGCCTCTCCTGACCACTACCTGTTTAGCACCGAGCCAGGTGCTCTCTCATCACCGAGCCAGAGTGCAGTGAGACGGGTGTCATCTTTCTCCCAAAGATGACAAAACTCAACGCTCGGGGAAATTAAGTCACCTGCCTGGACTGGCAGGAGTTTGAATCTTTGTCTGCGTGGATACAGCAGGATGCCTGGGGTACCCGCACCCCCACAACTGGGCAGATGAGTCCAGGACCCCTTCCTCCTCCCTTAGGGAGGCAGGGCTGTCCTGAAGCCTTTGTCTGCGCCCCCTCCTCAGGGCGGGGCCACAGATGGGAGGGGCTTTGGCCCTGACAGCCAAAGGGGAGGAGGGGTTTCCGTCTCCTTGCAGCCTCCCTCTGCCCCCGCGCCTCCTTAAAGGGTCTCGGTGGCACTGGCTGTGCCGGGATGGAAGGGTAGGGTGGGGGTGGGAAAAGGCATGGGGTCTTGGAGGCCCTTAACGCCCCCGCCCCTGCCTCCAGGGAGCCGCTGCACGCCACTTGCCTTGGGCTCCTGAGCGGCGCGGTAAAGGATCAGCACCAAGGACAGCGCCGCCGCCCAGGGCCTGACCCGCCCCCACCACCAGACCCAAAAACTTAGGGTCTGAAATGGGAGCTGTGGCCTGGACCCTGAGTCCACGGCCATCTGGCACTTTTCTCATCTGTAGTGGTGATGATCATAAAGATTTCTTATTTAACTTACAAAATTGTATTTTATTATTTATTAAATGTTACATAATCTATTTTACTAATGAGATCTATTTACTATTTTAAATTATCATTTTATTTTAACTGCAAAAGCAAGTCTTAATATAAAATACTGAAACACTTCTAAAATATTGAAACACTGCAGGTCAGGCTAAAGTGACCATTTAACCACCAGCCCCTCGCGGCACCCCCTCCAGTGGGCAGGTCTGTTTGTCATTCTTCTATTCCCTGCTCTGCACATGTGCAGACGTCTTTGTACAGGAATATAGCATCTGTCGTAAGGTTTCCCTTTTTACTGTATATGTCATTGCTTAATGTGCCTTTTTTTTTAATTTATTGGGGTGACAATTGTTAGTAAAACTACATAGATTTCAGGTGTGCAATTCTGTATCACTTAATGTGCCTTTTTCCTCAAGGGTATATCTTGGAGATCTCATGTCTCTGGTGATCTTTCACTATGCCACGGTATTCCAAAGCATGTTGACTTTTTAAAGCTATCTTTTATTTTAAGTTATCAGCGCATATGGCTTTACCAATTGAAAAAGCATCTAAGGCCTTTTTGCTCACCAAAGCCGACATTTGCTGAATGCTTTTATGTGTGAGGACTTACGTTAACCCCTTGATGTGGGTACCATTATCAAATCCACTTTACAGATGAGAAAGTCCCAAGAGGTGGAGTCACTGTCACATGCTGGCTGGTGCTGCGGTCTGCACCCACTGTGGTCCGTTGTCTCCTGGAAGAACATGCTTCCCATAGATGACGTGGTACCTGGGTCACTCTCTCCTGGCCCCACACTTGCTGTCTTGAGCTCATCCCTCCTCTACAGAGGCTGTGGGTGTTTCTGAAGCCAGAGGTTTGGAGTGTCCCCAGGCTCAGCCTTGTGGACAGCCTCGGGAAGGAAGGCATGGGGAGCCAGGCAATGACAGGAAGCTCTGATCAGGCCCTGAATGCCTCTGAGTGGCATTTCTGTATGTTTATTTTTTCTAAGTACAAAATTAACACATACTTAATGCAAAAAGAAGAAGACAATTTTAGCAGTGACGAAAAAGCACAAAACAGGGAAGGAATCCAATCTCATGTTGCTGAAAGGTGACCTCTGACTTCTAAGAACAGTCTCTCTGATGAATTGTCAAGATGCTTCTATGCATTTTATAATAATGACACTGTTCATACTTTTCAGGTTTTTAAACAAACAGGTTTTGATCATTAATCTTTTTGTGTGCATGAAGTTAATATGTGGATGTGACAAAGAATGCCAAAAGAACCGAAGGGCATACTGTGGAAAGAAGTCTCTCCCCAGCTGGGGCTGCATGCCCAGGCAGCTGGGCACAGCTGCCGGGAGCCTTCTGTCTGCTGGGGACACCTCTGCACAGAGGAGCACATGCAGACTGTTCTAACCGCTTCTGTAACCGGGCAGCCTGTCCCAGCGCAGGACTCCTGCTCAGCCCACTTCACAGCCATTCATCTTCTGAAAGTCACCCCATCCCTGAGGAGCAAGGGGGAGGGGCACCGGGAAGTCACCCTGTGTGACCAGCAACCTCTTGCCTGTGTGGGCCAACCGGAAGTGCCCCTGGTGCGAGGGCAGGGTTCTGTGCAGCCTTCCCTCCCCCCAGGGCACGTGCCCTTGTGTGGACACACATGCTGATAACTGCACACAGCACTAGCCTCTGCCACACGCCGTTCACACACTTTCACAGACACTCACTTTATTCTCACAGCGGCCTGTTTTCATGGGTAGGCCCATTGAACAGATGAGGACACTGAGGCACAGAGTATTTTTGGGACCTGCCCAAGGTCACACAGCTGGGCGGGGTGGTCCAGCTCCTGAGTCGAAGCCCTGGCCTACCCTCCTGCCTGCTGCAGTCATGGGAGCAAAGTGTGATAGGCGCTGTAGCTTCCTGCTTGGGGGGGGGGTGGGCAGGCAGCAGGGGGCCTGGCAATTAGGGCTGTGCGTGGACAGGCTGGGTGACCCCAGGCAAGTCCCCACTTGGGGCCCCTGTGGTTCCTGTGGCTGAGGCTGCTGGCCCCTGTCACTGCACGTCCTCTGCCCTGATACCGAGGGGCACGTGGAGCCCAGACTCTTGTCTCTGTCACTTACCTTCTCTGTGCCTCAGTTTCCTCATCTGAAAAGTGAATAATAAGAGCCACCCATAGAGGGTGTTTGTTACTGACCCTGGGCAGCAGGTGCAGAGCTGGGTCTGTGTGCTGGTCCTGTGTCGGCTGAGGACTCCAAGATCCGTGGACGTGACACTTATTGCAACAATTTTCTGACAGATGACAGCTTGGGATTCTTTTCCGAAGACTCTCAAAGGGACTAGTGTAGACTTTGGGTCCAAGCCCCTAATTTTACACGCAGGGCTTGTACGCCTTGGGAGGGACAGGGCCTGGTCAGCGTCATGGCCACCTGCTGACCTCTCCTTTCTCCCTGAAGTTCTGGGAGGTCATCAGCGACGAGCACGGCATAGACCCCAGTGGAAACTATGTGGGAGACTCAGACCTGCAGCTGGAGCGCATCAGCGTCTACTACAACGAGGCCTCTTGTGAGCTCCCATCCTTGACCCCGGGGAGGTGGGAGGGCACCTGGATGCTGGGTCCTGGGATCTGCCCTCTTATTGGTTGGCAGGCAGGTATAACTTGACACGCACAGAGTAAAGACAAGGAACCTAGTAAATGTCACTACAGTGAGACTCAAATGAGTTCCATGGCCACAAGACGCACACTACAGAGGCATGGGCAGGGTTGGGCAGGGCCCCGAAAGCCCCCTCAGGGGGCATCCCTATAGGAGGGTCCGGAGCAGGAGTCACCTGGAGGACTTGGGCAGGGGCCATTTAGCAACTGGTGTGAAATGGTGTCCATATTGAGCTGGAGAAATGCTAACCTGCCCACATGGATGTGGGATTTGGTCCTGGCAGTCCCGTCAATTCCCTTTTCACACAGGGTTCCTGCCTCTGTGACCAGATTCTGAGCTCAGGGCGAGAGGACCAGGCTAGGAGGCCAAGGCAGGGTTCAGAGGCCAGGAGGAGCCCCTGAGCCTCTGTGACCCACATAACCCACCCTCTCCCCTCAGCTCACAAGTATGTGCCTCGGGCCATCCTGGTGGACCTGGAGCCCGGAACCATGGACAGCGTCCGGTCTGGGGCTTTTGGGCACCTCTTCAGGCCTGACAACTTCATCTTTGGTAAGTTTCCCTGGTCCTACACTGATGGCAGACCCCATCACGGCCAGTCCAGATCAACGGGCACAAAAGGGCATCGTCGCCCTCAATGCAATCTTGCAGGGCAGAGCTGATCTCCCATTTTACAGTTGGCAGTGGAGGCCCAGAGAAAGGGTTCTGTGCGGGGAACAGAAACCAGTGTATATTTCAAGAACTGTGTGTAAAACTGAGTTAAGCTTACAGGAATTTTAGAGAGCTGATGGGACAGGAATCCCGGCCTACAGAGGCCTGGAATTCACCAACATAACATCACTGTGATCCAGAGATCAGGTGGTTCTCATGCCCCTGATGAGTGGCAGGGTCCTGGATGCTGGCACATTTACCAGAAGAGGGCGTTGCCCTATTTCTGCCTTCCAGAGCTCAGAACTCCAACAGATGGGCACAATCCACATCCACCACCCAAGCTGCCAGGGACTCTGGGGGTTGTAGTTCATGTCTCCAGCACCGCCAGTCAGATGGTGGGTGGGCTGCAGGGAAGGGCTGAGGAAGTCACCTAGGACCCCTAAGTGAGGCAGAGCTGGAGCTGTAACTCCAGGTTCTCAGATTCTGACTAGGGTCCTTAATATGGCAGTCGGGCAGCATGGACCCCGACAGAACAGTGTGGGGAGCTGTGGGGAGCATGAGGACGGGTGGCCTCCCCATTTGGTAGTGGGGAAGTGGGCACAGTAGCCCTCTGGGTTGGGATGTTCGAGCAGGTGCGGGAGGCGTGACCTTCTGTGCCACCTGCTGACCTCACAGGCCAGAGCGGGGCTGGGAACAACTGGGCCAAAGGGCACTACACGGAGGGCGCCGAGCTGGTCGACTCAGTGCTGGACGTGGTGCGGAAGGAGTGTGAGAACTGCGACTGCCTGCAGGGCTTCCAGCTGACCCACTCGCTGGGCGGGGGCACGGGGTCCGGGATGGGCACACTGCTCATCAGCAAGGTGCGCGAGGAGTACCCTGACAGGATCATGAACACCTTCAGCGTGGTGCCCTCGCCCAAGGTGTCGGACACCGTGGTGGAGCCCTACAACGCCACGCTGTCCATCCACCAGCTGGTGGAGAACACGGACGAGACCTACTGCATCGACAACGAGGCCCTCTACGACATCTGCTTCCGCACCCTCAAGCTGGCCACACCTACATACGGGGACCTCAACCACCTGGTGTCGGCCACCATGAGCGGGGTCACCACTTCCCTGCGCTTCCCGGGCCAGCTGAATGCCGACCTGCGCAAGCTGGCTGTGAACATGGTGCCCTTCCCGCGCCTGCACTTCTTCATGCCCGGCTTCGCCCCTCTGACCGCCCGGGGCAGCCAGCAGTACCGCGCCCTGACCGTGCCCGAGCTCACCCAGCAGATGTTCGACGCCAAGAACATGATGGCCGCCTGCGACCCCCGCCATGGCCGCTACCTGACAGTGGCCACAGTCTTCCGGGGCCGCATGTCCATGAAGGAGGTGGACGAGCAGATGCTGGCCATCCAAAGCAAGAATAGCAGCTACTTCGTGGAGTGGATCCCCAACAATGTGAAGGTGGCCGTGTGCGACATCCCGCCGCGCGGGCTCAAGATGTCCTCCACCTTCATCGGCAACAGCACGGCCATCCAGGAGCTGTTCAAGCGCATCTCGGAGCAGTTCACGGCCATGTTCCGGCGCAAGGCCTTCCTGCACTGGTACACGGGCGAGGGCATGGACGAGATGGAGTTCACCGAGGCCGAGAGCAACATGAACGACCTGGTGTCCGAGTACCAGCAGTACCAGGACGCCACGGCCGAGGAGGAGGGCGAGATGTACGAAGATGATGAGGAGGAATCAGAGGCCCAGGGCCCCAAGTGAAGCAGCGGTCAGGGGGCGGGTCAGGCCACGGCCAGGGCCAAGAGGTCTGTCCCCCAGACCTACTGACGCCGCCCAGCCTTGCCCACCGGCTCCCGTCACCTCACCCTAGGGCTCCCTCATGTCTGTCCTTCAGTATTTGCAGCATCCCCACCCCACCTGAGTCCATTCAGCTCTGTCTTCCCGCCACAGGTCATTTCCATTTTTGTGTCACTCATTTGTCTCTGCTTTATTGTCAGCTCCAGGTCTGATGTTTTATGGTTCATTTTGGGTTTTTTTTACTGGTTTGTGTTCATATTTTGGGGAGATACTTAATAAATTTATTGCTGTCAGATACCCCTGCCTGATGCTTCAGATTTCTTTTTATTCAGGAAAGTTGGGCCCAGAAGGATAACGAGGGGCAGACAGGGAGCCCCGGTTGGTGGCTGGGCCAGGCTTGTGCGTGGAGCCTGCAGAGGTCCCAAAGCAGAGCATCTGAGCAGCTCCTGGAAATGAGGAGCAGGGCTCCTGGCAGGGGGGCGGAGAGAAAAATGGGCCTTGCCTCATGAAGCATTATCTCAGAAGCCCAGGCCGGGCTCCCCCGTGACTTGGGAACAATCCCTAGTCTCCTTCAGGGTGACGAACATTCCAGCGTTTTCCTCCGGCTTATCTGTGTTGGATGTTACAGGCAGGAAGTCCAAGACCCATTTGGGAGGTAGGAAGGGGGCCTTGGAGCACTACCCGGAAACACGTGGTGTGTTGGGGGGCTGGGACTTGGGCCCTGGGAAAGGGCGGGCAGAGTCAACGCATTGTGGCCACAGCACCCAGACACAGGCTGGCATGGAGCGCTGTGCTGGCCTGTGAGCCCCCTGGTGGTCATTTCCTGTGGCTGCAGGGCACCAGGTGTCTGGCTGCATGGGCGCCTGGAAGCAGCTAACCTGGCCACCTACTTCCTTCTACAGAGAACGAAGTGGGAGCCCAGAGAGGTGGAGAGCCCGGGTCCCACGCGAGCATGCAGAGGGCTACACTGGGCCCAGACCCCGCTCCGCTTGGCTACCCCACACCCCACCCTGGAAGCCAGGGGTGTCCTCAAGCCTAGCTCCCCTAGGACACCCCAGTGCCTCACCCCTCTATGGATGTCTGTGCAGAAGAGGGGTCAGGGGACTGAGGGCCAGGAAGGGCCAAGGTTTGGGCTTTGGCCCCCACAACGGAGAAGCGCATCCTGGGACTGACGCTCGTGGGCGCCTTCTCTGCGGCAGGCCTGTGCTGAGCGCCTCACACCCGCTCACCACCTCACACACGAGACAGCTGAATTCCAATGCGTGTGGCAGTTGAGGCCACATGGCAGGTGGAGATGGAGCCCTCACCACCACAAGACTGAAGGGTGCTGGACAGCCGCAGGGTTCCAACGCCACGTCCACACAGCTCGGCAGGGCTGCCAGTCTCCACAGAGTTGGGGGACAGGGAGTGTCCACAGCTCAGATTCTTAAAGGGTTCTGTCCCCAAAAAAGTTGGGACACCTGGCCAGTGTTGACAAAGGTCTGCCCGTGTCCTGACACCCACAGGTGCTCCTGCTGGGCCCAGGTCCACTGCTTCACTGGGCCTCTCCTAAGGGCTGGACACACATACCTCATTTACCCGTCACATTATTGTCCACACTTCTCAGCAAAGAAACGGAGGCTCAGAGAAGCGAGGGCATGTGCCATCTGGCGAGTGGCAGAGCCAGCCGTCTGGCCCAAGGTCGTGTTCCTCTGCACTTTGCTTAAAATGGCCTCAAATCACATTTTCCTCCTGAGCACCTGAGCCCACAAGGACCTCATCTTTGCTCAGATGCACCCAGCCTCCTTGGGCCACTCTGCCTCAGTGGAGCTGGTGGGTGGGCCAACCCCTCTCCTCCCCTCCCCTAGACCCCCCCCAACTCCAGCACTGCAGTGGGAGTTGAAGGCACAGGAACTGGCATTTCCCGTCTGCTGCTCTCCAGAGTTCCTCTCCAGTGGGGGGGCCTCACCCCTTCATTTCCAGCCCTCCCCCCTCCTTCAGCTGGTTCCTTCCAGGAGCCTCCATCTCCTTAGGAGTAATTTAGCACTCACTCCGCACTCCTGCTCCGCAGACACTGTGGAACAGCCCTGCACCCTGCGTGGATTCCTGACCCACAACCGCCCACCCTGAGCTGATGGAACAGCTGCTGCTTTATGCTACTGAATTTCTGAGGGCTTTGTTATGCAGCAACAGGGATCAGAAAGACACATGGACACCCGCTAGACGAGCACGTGGCTGTAAGTGTCAGCTCTTCCAGGGTTCTGCTGTTATTAGTGACAGGGCTTTGTTTGCAGAACACATGGGCAGGGGAGCCAGCTCAATGGCTACTCACCCTTTCAGAATCTTCTAGAAGAGCCAGGCACCATCCAGTGTGGTTGACCCTATTGGGTGGTGTTTTGGGCCAGCCACCTCACTGACTGTTCTGCCCTCACATCCACCTGTCCATTTCATTCTGGGTAAAGGGCCCAGGGCATCCAGATGTGAACACCCTCCAGCCTCAACCCCCCCTGCGCCCTCTGACCAGCTGGCATGCAGGGGATCTTCAGGGGCAAGGTTATGACCTCAAGCCCAGGGGTGGTGCTGCCAGAGCAAATACAACATGCACAGTCGAAATGGAATTTCAGATCAACACTGATCAATGTTCTACTTGTAGTCATGTTAATATTAGGCAATTGTTCATTAATTGCTAGACCAATAATCCCAGACTGGGACCCCCCCCCCCCAGCAGCACTGCAGCTAGACCTATCCTGGGGGCAGATGGTCTTGAGCTCTTCACTCCATCCACGGATGCTTACAAATAAAGAAACTGAGGCACGAAGACAAGCTGTCAGTGGCAGAGCCATGGTTTGAATGGAGGAGATTGGGGGCCAAATCACTACTGTGCCCACCACCCCTGGGGACATTGGCCTGAGAAGGGGGACGGTGAGAGAGTTGAAAGGAGATAACCCTCAACTCTGCTCCTCCCCATGTGGCCAAGTCACACCCCCTCTCAAGGGCACTTTCCCCAGCTGCAAAGAACAAGTCACTGCTTGTATTTTAGGAGTTGAATTCCATATAGGTTCATTTGAAAGAGCACACACATAGTGGGTAAAGCCCAGCCTACAGAGACACCAGATGCCGCTGTCACTGCCCCCAGACTGTCCATGGAGTGGGGTGCGGTCCTCCCCAAAACAGGACGAGACAGGGTTACCTGGCATTCAGAGGAATGGAGGCGTGAAGCAAAACTGAGATGAAGTCGCACCCCCACGGGCTGGGGGTAAGATTCACCTCAGACCTGGAGTTGGAAGCTGTCCAGGACACCGTTTCTGGGGGAACTACAGAGTGAAAACAGATGTGGGGCATCGGCGTAGAAACCCCTACCTGAAACACACTTTCTGTGGGTCAAGTGACCACGTGACTCAGACACTCCTGGCAGGAGCCAGACACCCATTGCCACTAGTATGGTTGCAAACAGTGTTTCTCACAGTCTTTGAGGTTCAAAACCAGGCTTCTCACCATTGCACTTGCTGTGGACTGAATGTTTCTGTCCCCACCCCCAAATCACATGTCAAATCCTAGCCCTCAGTGTGATGGCATTAGGACCCGATGAGGTCAGGCAGATTGCGGCCCTCATGAGAAACCCAGAGAGCTCCCTCACCCCTTCCACCAGCCACATGAGGACACAAGGAGAAAACTGCCTTCTGGAACCCAGAAAGGGGGCCCTCACCAGCACCGACCATGCTGGCAACGTGATCTCGGTCTTCCAGCCTCCACAGCTGGAGAAATCGATTTCTGTTGTTTATATCTCCCAGTCTGTGGCATTTTGTTGTAGCCACCCACCCGAGCAGACTCAGAGGGCTCCCTCGATGCTAATTTACAAAAGCCATTTTCACGGGCTCACCACACGTGGTCTGTGATTGGTGCTCACCTGAGGTGCTGCTATCACTGCTCCTGACAGCATATTCAGAAGCAGCATCATTTGAACCCACTCTCCATCTGGACAAACAGAGGCAAACACTGGAAACAGCCCAGATGTTCATCAATGGGTAAAACCAACTGTGGTCCCTCCACACACGGAATGAACTCCTGACACCTGCTACAAAACTGATGAGTCTCAAAATAATTATGCTGCATGAGAGAAGCCAGTGAAAATGAAGAGTACAGGATAAGAAAGAGCACATCCACTACTAGAAAATTCTAGAAATGCCACTAATGACAGAGCAGCTTGGTGGTTGCCAGGGGATAGAGGTGGGGGCAAGGGAGGGGGTTGTGAAAGGGCACAAGGAAACATTTGCGGATGGTGGACAGGTTTGCCACCTCGGGCATGGTCACCGCTCGGCTCCTCAGGTGTGTGCACTGCCCGCCCTCCCCAGGCTGCATGCTTGTACACGTGCAGTGCATTGTACGTCCATTATCCCTCAGTAAAGCTGTCAAGAAAAAAGAAATTTCCCATGGCTCCTATCTCACCACAAATCAAAGCCACATGCTCACAAATGGCCCGCCGCCTCTCCCATCTCTGGTCTTCTCCTCTCACTTCCCCTTCCACCGAACTCAGGCCACACTGACCTGCTTTCTGTTTCGCAGGCTCTTTAGGTTCCTAGGGGCCTTTGCACGGTGACTTCCTTCTGGAGGATTTTCCCCAGCTCTTCTGTGGTTCTTTCTTTCTGACCTTTGCGTCTGGCTCCAGCACGGTGTCCTCCTCCCCTGACCGTGTCCACTACCTTGTCACCCTGCATATTTCCTGCTTAGTGCTCGTTACGTCTCTTATTACTTAGCACCTTTGCTTAGAGTCTCTCTGGCTCTTTGAGTGCTGAGACCTTGTCTGTCTTCTCACCGCTGTCACAGTACCTCAGCCAAGGTGTGGGTCAGCCGACACTGATCCAGCTCACCAACTGGTTGTGAACACTCGTTTGTGCAGAGGGCCACCTGCAAGGGCCTTCTTCCTCTCAGGGCAGCCTCCCTCCGGTACTCTTCCCTTCTCAGTTCCCGGACTTAATCACCAGAAACAGTTTCTGAGAGCCCAGACACAGCTGTGCCTAGTAACCAGTCTTGGCCCTAGACAGTGAGAAAGCAAACAAAACCCCTGCTGCAGCCCTTAGCTTCTGGTGGGTCTGGGGCTCAGGGTGGTGGTGGAGACAGACAACAGGAAGGTAAAAAAAATGTGTATGACAGTGATGAGAGCTATAGAGAGAAATAAAACAGTAACGTGTCGGAAGTTTAGCAACCCTTCAAACACAGGCTTCTCCAACACCCCACACCATCCTCCACAGAGCAGCCCAGACCTCACTGAGCCTGTCTCCTCCTCTGGGGAGGGGGTAGAAGGACAGCGCCTTCCCCCCTCCTTCTCCAGATGTGAACACCACAGGGTCGTGCAGGTGGAAGTGAGTGGGGAGAACCGGCAACTGCTGCTGGCCAGCTGATTCCCTCTTTCTTTTTTCCCCCTTCAACCACGGGTTTAAAAAAATTGAATACCACTTTTTTTAAATTTTATTGGGGAATATTGGAGAACAGTGTGTTTCTGCAGGGCCCATCACCTCCAAGTCATCCTTCAATCTAGTTGTGGAGGGTGCAGCTCACTGGCCCATCTGGGACTCGAACCGGAAACCCGGTTGTTCAGGAGTCGCACTCTATAAACAATTGAGCCACCCGTCCGCCCGGATTTTTTTTTTTTTAATGTATAGTGGATTCGGTTTAAACCAGGATTTTCATGATTACGGAAAGTCTAGGAAATGAAGCCCCCCTCCTCCCATGCCATCTTGCACAGACGAGTTGAATTGTCACCCATTTCCCAGAGGGGGACATGGAGGCCGCGAGGGACGCGGCGCGCAGACTCGGGGCCCCCGCGTGTCATGAGCCTCCGGGCCGCAGGCGGCAGCAGCGGGCGGCGCGGCGGGACACAATGTAGCAAGGGCGGCGGAGCCGCTTACAATGTAGCGAGGGCGGCGGCGGTCAGGTGAGCCGGGAAGGGGGAGTCCAGGCGGGCCCATGAGGGGCGGCGGGGGGGTGGGCGTTCTGGGGGTGGACGGAACCGGGGCTCCCGGCCCTCGGGTGCCCACCCACTCGGCCTACCGCACCCCGGAGCTCGGGAGCCCCCTTTCCCCACGCGGACACCGAGGGCGCAGAGGGTGAGGGACCTGCCTGAGGCCCCCCCGCCCGCGCCAGAGGAGGGTTCAGATCCGCTGGGTTGGGACGCCCACCCTTCGGTCTTCACCTAGGGGCTCAGGGGATATTGGTGACCTCAACTGTCCCCCACCCCGCTCCGGCAGGGTTTAGCACACCAGACGTAGTATGGCCCCCAGGTGACACTGTCACTGCTTCCAGCCATCAACACGCACTGTCTGTGGGATTCGTGAGGCCCTTGGGGACCCCTTTGGCTGTGCTGCTATGCCGCTCTGAGCCTCAGTTTCCTCACCTATGAAATGGGTGGAGTGGTGGAAGAGACCTGCCTCAGTATGGGCTGGTTAGTGAGGGTCCCCAGAGTGTATATCTGTTGCCACTGTGGATGAAGGTGAGGGAGGTACCGTTTGAGGGTGGCTGGTAGTGGCTACCCTGCCAGGATTCAGTGGCAAACAGCCCTTAAAGGGACAGTAACCCTCGTCCTCTCCAGGAAGGATTCAGGGGACCTCCGATGGTGGCTGGGGTGATAACAGGACCTCTTGGTGACTCTGAGGGAAATATGATTCTCTAACTTGGCAGGAGGGAAAGTGAGGCTGAGAGAGATCAAGGGACCCTACTCATTCATCCAGGGCCCCTGTGCCAGGCTTGGGGCTGGCACTGCCTATAAGGAGGTAAATTTAAGCTTTTTCCAGGGGAGCTTGCAGCCCAGAGGAGAGCTGCTGGGAAGAGCCGAGGTGTTCCTGCCTTTAAGCTACTCTGGTCATATTTTGTAAATGCTGGGAGGTTTCCAGGGAGAGAACCCTGGGGTGGGGCTGGTTGTCACGTGATGACAGTGACAGTTTGCCTAGTAGCAACTCTGGGCAATGGGCCCACTGCCACATACAAGTACTTAGTCCTTTCACCTACCCAGGAGGTAGGCATTCTCCCTTACTTCTGGGCAAGAAAATGGGCTCACTTAGCTCATCACTGGGAAAGCCAGAGTGTAAACCAATGCGGTCTGATTCTTAATAATAATAGTGACAATAACAATAAGTTGTTCCCGATATTTATTGGATGCTTACCATGTGCTGGCCGGGGTGCTCAGAACTTTGCATAACAAATTTAATCTTAGCAATAACCCTATACAGTGGGTGCTGTTATTACCCCCTTTGAGACATGAGAAACCTAAAGCAAAGGAAGGGTCAGGCATTTGCCCAAGCTAGGAGCCTACAGAGCTGGCATTTGAATAGGGCCAATTCATCTTATTACCACAAGGCTGTTGGAGTGATCAGTCAGGATCTGTTTTTGTTGCAAGAGACAGAAATCCCCCTCCCAATAACAGTGGTTTAAAAAGAAGTTTGTTTCTGTCTCATTTGAATGAAACCCAGGGGTGAACAGCTCAGGGCTTCTATGTCACAAACCAAGGTGGCTGCTCCAGCTCCACCCATTACATCTGAATCCCAGACTGCAAGAGGCAGAAAGAGGTGAAGAGGGAGGGGCAGCCCCTCCTTTTAAGAACAATTCCCAGAAAGTCTTTGGGAGACTTCTGTGTACATCTCAATGCTCAGAACATGGTCATATGACCACATTTAGCCGCAGGGAAGCTGGGAAGTCATGTGATAAGCTCAAAGTCAAGGTTCCCCACTGTCAAAGGAAAACCAGACCTGGATAGTTGTTAAAACAGTAAATACAGGTTTTACTCAGGACAATTGCGATAGGGGAAAAGAGACCTCTGGGTAGAACTGAGCTCAATTCTGAACACAGCCTGGGCCAATGGGATCTATAACCAAGGAGCAATTTGGATCGATGGATGGAAAATCGCTAAAAGGAGACATCAAGGGTGAGGGGGGTTCTGGCTAAACTGACCTAAGGGGATCTCTGCTGAAGCCAGGCCAGCATGATCAGACATCTGGGGTGGGGGAAGGAATGAGGAACCCAATCAGATATGACTGTGACCAGATATCAGGGTAGGGGACTCTTGCTAAACTGACTTAGCAGGATTTTTGCTAAAACTGGATTTTAAAAGGAAGGGCACAGATGGGCTTAGGAGAAGGTTCAGGAGCTTGAGTGAAGTCTGGGTGACCAAAGAACCTTTCTCACCACTCAAGAAGAAGGGGTGAGTGAATCCCAAGACAGCTGGATCTCTCCTGTACTACGGTGCTTCCTAGGCCACTCTGGCCCCTGCCATCTGGTGGAACACTGGGCATCAGGGCCCAGCCACCCTGCATGAGCTGCCCATAGCCAATAGGTAATAAGAGAGGAGGCTTGAGCCCATGGCACCTGTGACCTCCCCAATCTTGACCTGGGGGCCACCAATCAATGGGTGCTAGTTTCTACTAGACTGGAACTCTCAACCCACATTCCCACCACAGAGGCCAAACAGGCAGAACAGGTCCCACCAGAGATGTGGGAGTTCCTGGCCCAGATGTAGGACAGCCAGCACTGGGCGCAGGTGGGAGTGATCCTGGGCTCAGTTCTCTTTCCTGGGAGGGAGCAGATAGGAGTCATAGGATTGTCTTTTATAATTACGAATTATTTAAGCCTATAGATGGGTGTAGAGAAAGCAAAACCAACACCCAGGCATGTACTCCAAAGCTTTAAAAAAAAAAGTCTCTGCGACTTCCTTCGAACTCATCTCACTCTGGAGGCAGAGGCTAAGGCCCAGCTAGTTAGGTGTGGGGACCTGGGACGTACACTCCTACCTCAACCAAAGCCCCCTCCTCTGCCAGGAGCCATTGCCCTGTGTGTGCCAGTATGCTGAGCTCTAGGGAGGGAAAAGCAGTGCCAGGTGGTGAACTGGGCACTTCCTGTCTGTTGCCTGGGACCCCTGATTGGCCTCAGGGAGCATCAGCGGGAACCCAGGCCAGTGAGGTGCCGGCAGGACATGGAGCTCCATGGGGCCCTGGAAAGGTGGGCCCTGCCCACGGCCACACCGCAGGTGGCAGAGAAGGCCTGGGCCCTGGCAGAAGCTCCAGCACTGTGCCCTCGGATGGTCGTCACTGACTGTTACACTCAGGGCTGTGGTTTCGGGGTGTGCTGACGAGAAAGGAGAGCCTTGGTTGGGGGGCCAGGAGTGAGGAAGTGAGTCCTGGGAGGCGAGTGTCAGGGGGACGGTCAAGCCTTTCCCTCTGTGGACAGCAAGATCATGGCTGGACTGCAGCTGCAGGAGGCCTCTGTGGCCACAGGACCCTGGGCTGGGAGGCAGGAGCTTGGGGCCCAGACCATCTCTCTGGGCACCCTTGCATAGGTCAAGTCCTTCTCCTAGCCTCACTTGTCCCATCTGCATAGTAGGACTACGCTGAATGCCATTGCTCCTACTGAGGGGTACCACCAGTGGGGGCCTGCATGAGGGGACTGAGACGGTGGCCATGGTGTGGCGGTGCTCCACCCAGACCCTTCCGGGGGGTGAGAGGCCAGGCATCCCCTCTGAGAGCACAGAAATGCAGGGAGGGTGTGAGGTGCAGGGAGTCTGGGAGCTGGATGCTCACCTCTGCCCCTGCCCCGCCCCACCCCGCAGGTGGGGTGCTATGGAATATGATGAGAAGCTGGCCAGGTTCCGGCAGGCCCACCTCAACCCGTTCAACAAGCAGCTGGGACCAAGGCGGCATGAGCAGGGGGCTGCTGAGGAGGCCCCTGACGTTGCTTCTGAAGGTGGGTGGCAGGGGAAGCCTGTGTGGGTGATCTGACCCCTACTCGGGCCCCCTCCCTCTCTAGCGGTTTCTCCTGTGGAGGTGCCGGCTTTCCAACAGAGCTGGGCACTGTACTGGTGCTTCCTTTTCTGCACGGCACAAATCACTTTCCACCTGTTCTGCAGTTTACTTACTTCGGCCCCCTTATTAGAATGAATGCTCCAGAGGGCAGGGATTTGTGACTGTCTTGTCACTACTGTGGCCCAGGGCCCACTTGAGCAGGTACTCCTTCAGGGAACACTTAGGGGGCGAGCTGAGAGCGGAGAGCTGGGGGATGGAGCACCTGCGAGGGTAGGAGCTGCCAGACGGCAGGTGGAGTCCGCATGGTACTCGGCTCTGTGGTGCAGCCCTCCATACTTTTCTGGAATCCATGTATGCACGCATGCACAGGTGTTTGCTTAGGCACTGGGATGTTTCTGTCACACTGGTTTTTTAGCGCCAGGGGTGTTTTCTGTGTCACCTTTTTGAATGGCTCTTTCTTATCTGCACAAGGCTGCAGATTCCTTTGCAAACAGGGCAGATGCCAGGGCAGGGCCAGGCTCCCCTCAGCACCTCCTGTGGGCTCCCCAAATCCCCGAGGGCCCTTTCTGCTCTCAGTGTCCCTCACCCCCTCCTGGGGGTAAGGCAGACTGACTTTTCTCTTTCTGTTGCCCTCCACCCACCTCATGCTAGAGGCCTTACCGGAGCCACCCCCTGAGGACTTCCACTGCGCAGAGCGAGTGATGGATCTCGGGCTGTCCGAGGACCACTTCTCCCGCCCCGTGGTAAGGTTCAGGCTCTGGGGGGACACTGGGGAGCACCCAAGGTGTGGGGAGCCAGCCATCCTCATCACCACCCCCACATTGGGCTGGTGGAGACGTGCCGGACCTGAGGTTCACGAGCCGGCTGTTCTCATGCAGGGCTGCTCCTCCCCCTGCACTCCAGGCTTTTGTGACACAGATGTGAGGCTCACCCCTGTGGGGTCCTAGGGAACCCTGCAGACAATCCTCAGGGCGAGGGTAAAGGAGGGGCAGAGAAGCCCCATGCCCACCACCCACCACCACTCAGCTTGGCTGGGCCATGCTTGTCTGTTCTGTATTTTGTTCCATGGAAACCGTATTTAAATAAATAAATGAATGAATGGGCTTTGATGAATTTAAACAAAAACTTTGAAAATCTTTTAGTTTAATGCAAACTGCCTCTAACTTTTATTTGAGAGAAACGTTATAGTAACATTCAAATGTAACTTAAATAAAAAAGATTCCCCCCAAAGCACCAAGTTCTAATCTACTTTTCATCTTGTATGTGGCCTTAAAGCTTTGCAGGTACAGATATATATTTCATTTGCGTTTCGTATCTTTATTGTACCATTTTTGAGGCCCTCCTATGTGCTGCTCACCGACCTCTAAGAGGAGAGGTCTAGCCTCCTTGCCTGGTCTCCTGGAGCCCAGGATGTCTCCTGAGAACAGCCACATTCCTTCCTGGGCCCCTGCTCCCCAGCTTAGACCTGAGCCTGTCTTCCTTCCCCAGTGGCAGTGGAGTCCTGAGTCCAGGACTTTGCTGGGCCCCGACGCTGGGTTGCTGTGAGATGCTGGGGTGGGAGGTAGGTGGGTGCCTGTGGTGATTCTGGGCTTGGTGATTAAGCAGGAGGCCACTTCCTCTCCATCGTAATAGGCAAGTGTCATTTCCCCAGCTTTCATCCAAGAGGAAGCTCCGTAGAGGTAAGCAAAATAGCATAGCCAGAAAAGCAATTGCGTTTCTAAAAGAAGGAAGTTGTGTTTTGAAAAACCTCCTTGATTAGGTCTTCAGAGGCCTGTGGGTAGACAGGTCCAGCTGGGGGGCAGGTGGTGTGGGGTGGCTCCTACTCGCGCTGCTAACTTCTCTGGGCCGTGAACGAGTTCTTCATCCCTTCTGGGCAAGCAGAGGTGGGAGGTCTGTTCTGAGCCTAACCATCCATGAGGACGGGGCCTGGCCTGACAGGAGAGTAGAGGGGCGGGCATCTGACTCGTGTGACCGCCCCCACCCCCAGGGTCTGTTCCTGGCCTCTGACATCCAGCAACTGCGGCAGGCGATCGAGCAGTGCAAGCAGGTGATTCTGGAGCTGCCTGAGCACTCAGAGAGGCAGAAGGATGCTGTAGTGAGACTCATCCACCTGCGACTAAAGTTCCAGGAGCTGAAGGTGGGTGCTGGCCCGGCGCTCTGGGGAGGGCGCTGGCCCGGCGCTCCGGGGAGGGCGCCGGGGCTGACTGGCTGAGGCAGAAGCTGCCCAGAAAGGCAGGGAGAGACATGGGCTCTGCCAGTCCACGTGCAGATGATTTCTCCGTCAGTCTGAACTTCACTGGCCAGTCCTGGGTCACGTGCTCACCCACTGGAGCAAGTGGGTGAGGTTAGGTTCACCTTGAACCACATGACTCAGGATTGGTTCCTGAAGGTGACCACAATGGGGGTAGTGGGTCTTGGAGGCCAGAAACCACAGGCGTCCATAACGTCCTCAAGAGTGTGCACTCTGGCCTGGCTGCCACCGTCTGTGGGAATGTAGAAAGTGGAATGCTCTTTAGGATGTAGGTAAGGCTGTGGTAAGAAAGACACTCAAAAGACAGTGGCTTAAAGGAATGAGATGTGTAATTTTACTCATGTAGAAATGCCATAGGTGGTCCAGGGCCCATAAGGCAGCTAATGGTGTTGGGAACCTCAGGTCCTCCTTTTTTGTTGCTCTGTCAGTCCCTGGGGGAATCCAAGAGAGCCCTAGTGCACATCTGGGTCTGCATTGAGCCAGCAGGCAAACAGGCAGGAAGGGCAGAGCAGGTCATGTCACCCTGCTCCCACGCCCTCACAGGGCTGCGCCTAAGTGCCTGGGGCTGGGAAGGTAGTCTGCAGTCTGGGTGTCCAGGCTGGCTCTCACTGCAGCATTCTGCTGCTAAAGAGAAGGGGGTGTGACTTCGGGGCAGACTCACAACTCTGCTGCAAATGGTGCCTGGAAGAAACAAGTCGAGGGGCTCCTGTGAAGCCCGGCTCCCCTGGGGCCCCTCCCTGGGCCTCTTTCCAGGACCCCAATGAAGATGAGCCCAACATCCGAGTCCTTCTGGAGCACCGCTTCTACAAGGAGAAGAGCAAGAGTGTGAAGCAGACCTGTGACAAATGTAACGCCATCATCTGGGGGCTCATTCAGACCTGGTACACCTGCACAGGTGAGCCAACATCAGACCGGCTACTCTACATGGGCCGGTGCGTCCCAGGGAAGGGTAGAGACCCTGCAGGTCTGCTGCCACGTCTGCATTGTGTGCAGTTGAATTCTCTACAGTGTCTTTGGGACTCACTGAGCCCTGGGCATGCTGGGATACGCAAGGGATGAAACTCCCACCCCTGCCTTCACTGGGCTCACAGCCACACCCGTGCTTTTAGTATGGGGCCACTAGCCACACGTGGCTCTTCAAACTTAAATTTAATAAATGTTTAATTTCTCAGCTGTATTCTCCACGTCACAAGTGCTCAGTAGACGCATGTGGGCACTACAGGGAGAATATTTTCATCATTACACAAAATTCCATTGCATGGTGCTATTCTGGATGAGAAATCACTAAGTAAGTGATATGGTGTGTTAGGCAGTATAGTACAGTGAAGAAGAATAAGGAAAGGGAATAGCATGTGTCGAGGACTCGGGTGGGTGTGACCTCAGGGTGGAATGAAAAGGCATCAGCTGACATTTCGGCCGAAACTTGGAGGTCAGGGCGCAAGCCAGGTGTCATCTGTGCAGGAAGGTTCCTGTGGGGAGGGGTGTGTGGCGTCTTCAACGAGGAGCAAGAGCAGCAGAGCTGGAGCATTGCGTCTAAGAGGGGAGGTGGCTGAGGGGGCTCCCAGGCTGCTGGGGCTTGGGGGGTACTGCACACACCCACACACCCAGCTCTGGCTGCTGAGCTGGGCATGGACAGAAGGAGGGCTGCAAAGGTGGAAATGGGGGGATCAGGATGAGGCAGTTGGGGGTGAGAAGTGGCTACTAGCCAAAGACCTATCAGAAGGACTGAAAACGGGGTGCAAGAGAGAGGTGCTAGGATGAGTTCTCGGTTTTTAGTGTCAGCAGAACAGGTGGAGTCGCTGAAGTTTGAGGTGGAATTGATGTGTCTGGGGTGGGTTTGGTCGGCCTGGGTTTGAATGGCTGCTAGGCCCTGGGGCTTTGGAATTCGGAATTCAGGGGCAAGGTCTGCACATGCCTTCAGGGCCAGTGTTGGGGATGGCGACCAAGGGCCTGCAGTGAGAAGCTCTTGGATTGGTCTGGGAATCGGGGTAGAGCCCTCCTGGGGGTCCTGGCAGCTGAAGGTCAGCCTGGGCCACAGGAGGCACATTGTTGCTCCACTTCCCTACCCCCATCCCAGGATGTTATTACCGCTGTCACAGCAAGTGTTTGAACCTCATCTCCAAGCCCTGCGTGCGTTCCAAAGTCAGCCACCAAGCCGAGTACGAGCTCAACATCTGTCCAGAGGCGGGGCTGGACAGCCAGGATTACCGGTGTGCAGAGTGCCGCGCGTCCATCTCTCTGCGTGAGTGCCCAGAAGGAACAGGGCCCACAGCCGTCGGAGGACATGGGGTGAATCCTAGCTATGGCCAGCATGGCTCCTGCAGACGCGTCTCTTTCCTTGGGAAGCGACAAAGGGCTGTTACGGCACTTTGTCACTTCCCACTCAGTACGACTGAGGTTCCAGCCCAGGTCACCTAGCAGTACCACAGGGCTGGGCTTGCACCCAGCCTCCCGTGTCTGGCCATATTGTCATCGAAAGCCCACCAAGACAGGGACTAGGAAAACCACACGGTAGTCATGCACGTGCTGCGTGCGTGTTAGGCCTTCTTCCTAGAGATTTACTGATGTTCGTTCACGGGGTCCCCTCAACAGTCCCCACGGGGCGGTCCTATTGTCCCATTTTACTGATAACCGCAGGCAGCGAGGCACCTGACGCATCTAAAGTGTAGCGGCTGAGAAGAGGCTGAATCAGGTCCTGAAGTGGAACCCCAGGCTCAGCTGGCTCTTTTCCTCACGTGCTGTGGGTACAGCTGGGCTACAGGCCCGCAACACGTGGCATGGAAACCAAGTGGGGGGGCGGGCCCTGAAACGAGCCCCGACTTTTGTAACGACCGCCCCCTCCACAGGGGGCGTGCCCAACGAGGCCCGGCAGTGTGACTACACCGGTCAGTACTACTGCAGCCACTGCCACTGGAATGACCTGGCCGTCATCCCTGCTCGCGTGGTGCACAACTGGGACTTTGAGCCGCGCAAGGTGAGGGAGGGAGGGAGGGTGGGGGCATGACCCCAGGTGGGGCAGGGGAGTGGCACAGAGGAGCCAGAGCCGGTGCAGGCCCGAGGGGGGGGCGTGGCCGGGGGTGGAGGGGTGGTGCTGCAGGTGCCCGCTCCATCATGCCCCCAGGTGTCTCGCTGCAGCATGCGCTACCTGGCGCTGATGGTGTCACGGCCTGTGCTTAGGCTCCGGGCGATCAACCCTCTTCTGTTCAACTACGTGGAAGAGCTGGTGGAAATACGGGTGAGGCGGGTAGGGGGCGCGGCAGAGACGCCGCCTGCCTAGGGCCCCAGGCCCTCCGCGGTCCTCTCCGGATTAAAGACGCTAGAGCCACGTCTAGGCACAGTATGATGTTAGGCCCAGAGGCAATTTTAGATTTTCTAGTACTCACATTAAAAGAGTGAAAAGAGGCAGGAAAAGTTATTTTTAATAATGTATCTTTCCTACATAACCCAACATTTTCAACTTAATCAGTATACATTACTAAGTCATGACATTGCTTTTCTTTTCAATTCCCGGGTATATTCTACACTTAGGGCAGTACTCAGGGCTTACACCTGGCTGGTGGCCACTCTGTTTGCCAAGCCAGCAGGAAGGTAGGGCCTGCGTGACTGTCTCTGGTGAAGTGGTCAGAAGGGATTTGATCCCCCTTAAAGGGGAGGAGACTGAGGCAGAGTCTGTTTACTTATCACTCCCCCGGGCCAGTCAAGGGGAACTGGGGCTCTGCTTCCTGCCCAGACCCGCGTGTGGGGTGGAGCAGCTGAGGATCAGTGAGCCTCAGAGTCCTGCCTGGCCCGGAAGCTGTGGTCTGAACGTCAGTGTTGCTGGAGCACTCGGATCTGGGCCCATCCTGGGGGTGTATAGGTACTGACCCAGCGTGCAAGGTGACGCAGGTTCCTGCGCCACCACATGAAGGGCCCCAGCAGCCGCTGCCCTGGCCTGGGAGTCCACCACCCTCCTGTCCACAGAAGCTGCGTCAGGACATCCTGCTCATGAAGCCGTACTTCGTCACTTGCAAGGAGGCCATGGAAGCACGTCTGCTCCTCCAGGTCAGATCACTGGCCTGGGGGGTGGGGGTGGGGGGTTCTGGGGGGAAGGGCAGGTGAGAAACAGCCAGAGAGACGGGCGTGTCATGCCCAGGTCTTTTTCAGAAAACTTGATGGCTTCTGTGTGTCACACCTCTCATGGAGGGTCTTCCATACTCCGACCCTGGGAACACTAGGTCCATAATAAGCAAACAGGCGTTCTACCCGTAGAAGTGTCCTGTGATCACATCACATGGGAACAGAAGCAAAAACGTCCCTGCTGCCTCTCCGTGAATCTCCAGGCCTGCCTAGGCAGGGCTGACCACGAAATGCTTTCCAAGGGGTACCCATTTATTCACCGAGCGCCTGCTATGGGCAGACACTGTTCTAGTTCTGGGAGCAGTGAACAAAACAAGATCCTGCCCTCATCCCAGACAGTGCCCTTCGGGTGGGGAAGAAAAGAACAATAAGCAGTACATCAGGGTGGTGAGGTCTGTGGACAAGAAAAATCAGGGAAAGGGGTGCGGAATGTTGGGGTAGTAAATGGGGGTCAGGACCCAGAGGAAGTGCAGTGTGCCAGGCGGAGGGGGCTGTGCCAGGCGGAGGTGGGGTGTGCCAGGCGGAGGGAGCCATATTCTAGGAGGAGGGGGGATGTGCTAGGCGGAGGTGGGGTGTGCCAGGCAGAGGAAGTGCGGTGTGCCTGGCGGAGGTGGGGTGTGCCAGGCGGAGGAGGGGTGTGCCAGGCAGAGGTGGGGTGTGCCTGGTGAGCCAGGAGGCCACTGTGGCTGGAGGGACTGTATGGGGCCCACAGTGACACCATCTGAAGTCTGTTGCTTCCATGAGCGCCCCTGGACCCTTAGCCTGGCACCTCTGGGAGTGGGGGTTGGGCAGGCAGGTCAGTGCTGCTCCTAGGTGGGTGTGGTGGAAGGTTGGGCACGGGAGGGGCTTCACGCAGTGCTTGCAGTCATGCTGCTGGGCTCCGCAGCTCCAGGACCGGCAGCACTTTGTGGAGAACGATGAGATGTACTCCATCCAGGATCTGCTAGACGCGCACACGGGCCGCCTGGGCTGCTCGCTCACCGAGACCCACACACTGTTCGCCAAGCACATCAAGCTGGACTGCGAGGTGGGCGCCCCACAGCAGACCGCGCGTCTCTGCTCCCAGCCCTGAGGGCGGGGAGGCCATGTGTCCCTGGCCTCAGGTGCCCTTCAGAGCAGCGCTGACCTGCTCCCCAAATCCACCCGCAGCGGTGCCAGGCCAAGGGTTTCGTATGTGAGCTCTGCAGAGAGGGTGACGTGCTATTCCCCTTCGACAGCCACACATCCGTGTGCAGTGACTGCTCTGCCGTCTTCCACAGGTTGGTGTGGCGTTGACCCCCCTCCCCCACCTCAGGCCAGGTGCGAGGCTCCCTCTACAGGAGAGCGAGAGGGACAGGGAGAAGTTTGGGCTCCGTCTCTGCTGCCTGATTTTCCAAGCCCTTTGCCTTGATGTCTGTGACTAAGCTGAGAGCTCCACTGGCAGCAAGCACCTGTGGCCCTGGGGAGGGGGTGCTGCGGCCCCGCCGGGGGGACCACAGCTGTCCTGCTTCCCCTTCCACCTGCATGGAGGTTCCCCTCCCAGGCTTAGCACAGGCCAGAGGTTCCTAAAGTTTCCAGTTCCCGGCACTTCTAGTGTCTGAGTTTTTTCAAACTTGTCTCAGCTCAGCTAAAAGAAATACCTAACGTTTTGTCTGTGAAGTACTGAGGGCCAAACAACTTGTGCGTGTACAAACTGAAGACCTATTGGATGTTTTGGAAAATAATACACATAAATTGGAAGAAAAGTATATTAAGTATACTAAAAAGTATATTAATTGTGCTCTTTACTAAGCACAATTACTAATAATGTGTGTCTGCCTGCTGGGCCCCGCACAGCTTCTCACACTTGATTCAGATGGGACACCACCACCCCCATTTCTGTCCACACTGAGTTTTGCCTGCCCCTTGCTGTTTGTCATAGCAACAGCTGATGTCATAGGCTTGCAGAGCTGGGACTGCTGAGAAAGGTCTGTAGCAAAACATGTGGAAACTGGGAAGCGCCACACCAGAGGTGCCCAGTGGCAGTCTTGGCAGGCACAGCTGGGCAGACCCTGCTTGGGGGAAATGCCTCGGTTTCTCCAACTGTAGAGGGGGATATTGGGACCTGACTTAGAAAGCTTGTGAAGAATTTTACACGGGTAGAAGTTTACATGCAGAGAGCCCTGACCCTGTCTCCCTGTCCCCAGGGACTGCTACTACGACAACTCCACCACATGTCCCAAGTGTGCCCGGCTTACCTTGCGGAAGCAGTCGCTTTTCCAGGAGCGTGGGACAGACGTGGACGCCTAGAGTGGTGGGCATCGCTCCCGGGCCTGTCTGGCGCCCACCCTACTGATCATTGCCAAAGTCAAGCTGTTTCTTGTGCTCTGGAGACCCCTAGGGTACCCCTGGACCTGTGCCCGCTCCGTCCTCACACACACACCCCCCGCCCCCCCCCGTGCTGGGCCAGAGGGGTATAAGCACCATGAGGACCGTCACCTGCGGTCCTTGTTGGGACTTGGTGCTGTGCCGGCCGTTTCCTGGATGTGCTGCTGTGAGGGCCAGAATGTGCCCCCCACTGCAGGGCTCTGTGGGCAAGGGAGTGGGAAAGGGCTTCTCATCTCCCCCATGGGGCCAAGGCCACCCTGGGAACCATGGAGGGCTTCAGGGGAGTGGCCGACAAGACCCAAGGATGCTAGCTGGAAACACCCAGCCTTGGCCTGAGTTTTCTCTGAATTGGATGGTTTGGGATCTACCTGCAGGCTGCCAACTCCCCTTGTCTCTGTGGGGTCGTCTGGATGTCCCTGGCCAGGGCTCTTTACAATTGTCGCCGAGGTTCTGGAGTAGATTAGGGGTTGCCTGGAGAGAACAGGGATTAGTTGACAGGGCCAGTCCAGCGTTTACAGGTTCATTTTGTACAGCATGGAGGAAAGGGGCCACGGAGCTCAGCCATGGGTGGGCCGGCCACTGCTGCCCTGGCCTAGCCCAGCTTACCCTGGTGCTCCGAACTGGGTGGCTGGGCATCCATCCTGAAGAGGCTGTTCTGCTTCCAGCTGTGCCCCCAGGTGAGGTTCCCAGTTTGGCAAGAGGGTTAGTTACAGTAGGCTTGAGTGGCATTTCTGAAGATGAGATTTGCCCAATGAGGTCTGTGCTGCTGCTGTAGTGTCTGCATGGGACTCGACAGCTTGGAGACCAGCCAGGGGACAGCTGAGGTCAAGTGCTGGGGCCGAAAGCCCATGAAGGAAGACCGAGGTGTGCATGGTCCCGTGCCCCAACAGACAAGGGCCCCCTGCACAGAGGACGAGACTTACAGTCCTTCGGTGGGAGCTGTGGCAGGTCTCCCCATTTGCCAGAACACTCTGTGCTTTAGAGACCCTGCGCCGAGGGAAGGGCACGTGGGAAGAGCACATTTCAGGGTATGGCTGCCCAGTCTTTTTCCTGCCGTGGACTGTGCTTGGATGTCACTTACAGGTGGCGGATGGTGGGCAGAGAACACACCACTGGGGTATCCATCCCCTCTGACTGGGAAGCACAAGAGGAGATGCCTCTGGCACCACAAGGGTCAGCTCAGCTTGCTGGCCAATGTGGGGGTGGCTGAAGGCTGTGTTACAGGGTGGCTTTAGGCTGTGTGCTCTGCCGTGTGTTGGTGTTGAGGTGCGTCAACACTGGGTCCTGGGCCTGCTTCCTCTTCTCTAGAGCTGCCTCACATTTCCATTGTGGGGATATTAGCCATTCTCAGGTTCACTGTGTAATCAACATCACATTGCTCAGTGACAATCCCAGTGCAGAGAAAACGTCAGTATACTGGATGGAGCTGGCTCCCCCGACACCCCTTCCTACCTACCTCTACTGATGAGTCTGATCAGAATCGTGTGGCCTTTCTGAAAGCAGCGCGGTGTAACAAGAACCTATTGGGGGACCAGTTTGCACAGCCAGCACCTCACAGAAAAGCAGCAAGGGACACCGCTGTAACGATGTTGCAGCCACTGTCATTAAATTTGTGTTCTCTAGATTCTGGTGTGTGTGGTGAGTGGGGACAAGGCAGGGTTTGCTGACATGCAGACCAGCCTTCCCCGTCCAATGGGGTATAATGTAATCTGGTTTGGGAGAGTAGGTGTTCTTGATGGGCGGCAAGCAGCGTGGACCTGGGTGTCAGACGTAGGCCAGCCTGATCCCTTCTGTGACACGGGCTGCTCAGGTTCTGGGAGGCACTGAGCCCTGAGCTGGGCATGCAGACAATGCTCAGTAAATAGAAGCGATGTCTTATTTCCAGGCATGGTGGGAGGGTTGTCTCAGTAACACAGTGTAGCAGAGTCACAGGTCCAGCTCCTAGCAGCCTGTTCCATCTTCACAAACTAGCCCTCACTGCATCTCAAGGCCATTCCCATTACCCTTGGACTTCAGGAAATCATAAAACCCCTCTCTCAAATTACATCCACACCTCTGTGACATACAGTTTTCTACAGAGAGATGATTTACGTTTTTGATCAGGATCTCAAAGGGGCCAAGACCCAGAAAATTCAGGAATCTGTTTTACACAGTGTCTGCACATCATCCATACCCAGTTGCAACACAGATGGGCTGGTGGCAACCCTATTCCAAAAGAAACCACAGTGCTCTAAGGGGGACCGCAGAGGCTGGGAGGAAAGACATGCGAGGGCTGTATGTGGGTCCCACGCTGGCGCGTTTGAGCTTCGCCTCCAACTGCAAATAAGCTCTACTGTGGACACGAGGTAGAGGATGCAATCTTCCCCCCCTTTCAGGTTATAACAGTATTTTCTTTTAAACTTTTTTACAAACTCAGATTTACATAAACGTTGCATTCCCATTTACTCCTCTCCTGGATTCCATTAACATTTTGCCCCATTCGCTTTCTTCTTCCCCCCTTCCCACACACACACTTTTCTGAATCATCTGACAGTACATTGCACAGATGATGCTCTTTCACCTCTAAATATTATAGTTCTATGTATTCCTTCCTATCACGGACATTATCTCACATGGCCACAGTGCAAGGATCAAAACACATCCGGAAACTAACATTGATATACCATAAAACCTACAATAACCCTTATTCAGATTTTGCCTTGCAGTTGTCATGTCTCTTCAGCATTCGTAAATTTGGAAGGGTGCGTGACGACATTTTTTAAAAGCGCAGGGTAATTATTTTGAAGAATGTCCTTCAATGTGGGTTTTTCTGATTGGATTCAGGTTTTGCACTTTTGGTGGGAATTCCAGAGGCGACGCTCTATCCTTAGCCCATCATCTGTCCTGTTTGTGGAGGGGATGACTTTGATCCACCTGTCTCCTGTGTCCTTTGGACCTGTTCCTGTCCTCTTTTAGGTACTCATTTACTTTCTAGCACAGCAAGGGGTTCTGGGCTTGTATTTTCCCAGCCCCCAAACCAGCCATTTCATTAATTGTGAGTGAGGTCAAATTTCTTTTTATGTTTTAAGATCCAATTTATTTATTGATGAGTTATATATTTTGTTCACTTTTCTGTTGGATTTTTGGTCTTTTTTCTTCTCAATCTTTAAGACTTCTTCACATCTCAGAGATATGAGCCTATTGACTGTGACCTACATTGCAAATATTTTCTTAATTTGTCAATTGCCTTTGGCTTTGTTTGTAGTTTTCCCCAGGGAAAGGTTTTGTTTTGTTTCCATTTTTATATGGCAACATTGATTAATCTTTTTTTTTTATGTCACCTGGATTTTGAGTCATAGAAAATCTTTCCCCACACCCAGGTCAAAGAGACATTCATTCACGTGTGTTAGTACTCGTATGGTTTCAATTTTCACTTGTAGACCCCTGATCTGTTTGATTTATCTTCTATATGCTGTGAAGTATGAATCTAATTTTACCTTTTTCCAAATGGTTAACAAGTTGTCCTGCAACCTTTTCAAAAAAGTCTATCTACCTATTTCTGGGCTATTTTATTCCACAGGTCTGACTACTAGCCTATTCTAGTTTCAGTTCTGATTACCACACTACTTTATTACAGATGCTTTACAGTGTATTTTAATGTCTAGAAGGGCTGCTCTTCTCATAGTTCTTCTTTTTTAAAGAAATGTTTTCCTGGGTGTTCTAGCATGCAATCTTTAAAGCACATATTTAAATAAAATTTTAATGACAAAATCTGATACTCTCCAGTGTCAAAATGAAGCTAGCAGAAATGGGTTTTCCTGGGATGTTAAACATCCGGAAGCAGAGGCTTGGCTGGGCCTCTTCCGTTGAGGTCCTCTTGTTGCTTTTGGTTTCACTCTGCTTAACTTTTGCTTACACACCCTGAAAAACAACCTAAGAGAGTTGTTGTTGTTGTGAGCGCCGCTTTTTCTCATTGTACAATTCCCTGTAGCAGTGTATTGCATCATTGATTGCTCTTGAAACTTTCAGTTTCCACTCATCGTTGGGGCTGCTACTGCTGAGGAAGTGCAGGCCCGCCCCAAAGTGCGAGAAGGCCATCTGGGGCTCTCCTGTGGTCAGCTGGCGCAGAGATGGTGCAGCGTCTGTGCTCTCCTGCTCTCCTTCTGGCTCCCATCCTCGCTGCAGCAGCTCCTCATTCGCGAGCGCTTCCTCATGGGACCGTAGCAACTGGTCCACATCAGCGTCTACAATCTCTTCCAAAGCCACACTCCTGGCAGGGGTGACAATGTTGTGTTGAAGATGTGCAGTGTCATGTGTCTGGGAAACACGCCGGCACTGAACACACGGCCCAGACCAGACCGTCCCCCACGCACTGGTCAGAGCTGCTGCTCTGAGAGCCTCCCAAGCTATTGCAATGTTGTCCACGGCATCCACGATGCTGCAGCTTCTCCAAAACTCCCCGATCACAGCCGCATCCTCCCCATCTGTCGCTTCTAGAAGGTGCTCAAAAGTCCTTCTTAGATAATGAGCTTTAAAGGTGGAGGCTATACCTTGGCCCATGGGCTGGATGAACTCAGCCATACTGTCATGAAGCTATTCCACTCTTACATTATCAGACAGACCGCTCAAATTTAGTGGGTGGCACGGTGCGTTGTCTAAACAAGCAATGCTTTGTTCGTTAGGTTATTTTGGGCACAGTGTTTTTCAACGGCAGGGCCAAAAAAGTATGTGAACCACTCATGAAAAATGCTCCTGGTTGCCCAGGACTTTTTGTTTGAGCGCCAAATCACAGGCAAATTGGGCTTGGAGTATCCCTTCAGGGCCCTGGGGTTTTCTGAGTGGTAAACTAGTAAAGGCTTCAACTTAAAGTCGCCAGCTGCGTTGCCACCAAGAAGCAGCATCAAACGATCTTTGGATGATTTAAACCCTGGCTCAGCTTTTTCTTCTACAGAAATAAACGTTCCTTCAGGCATTCTCTTCCAATACAGCCCTGTCTCATCTACGTTAAAAACTTGTTGGGGGGTGTACTCACCGTCTCTGATTATGCTTTTCAGTACTTCTGGATACGCGTCCTTGTTGCCAGGAGCTGTGCTGTTCATCTTGAAGCGCGGCAAACAATGGCGCTCCTTGAATCTCACAAACCACCCTTTACTTGCACTAAACTTTTCCTTGTGAGAGCTTTCACCTTGTTCACGCTGTAAGTCATCAAACAAACTCTTAGCCTTCTCCTGAATAATGGTGACACTCAGGGGCATGTTTCGCTGGCTCTGGTCTTCAAGCCACACCTGCAACAATCGCTCCATAGTCTCCATGACTGCACTTCGATGGCGAGTCAACCGAGAGGCTCTTAAGGGAGTAGCTATTTGTGAACTCGCTTTGATTTTTTCTTTATTATCTCGGATTGTCGCCACCGTGGAGACAGCAAGGCCTAAGGCCTTTGCGATTTGGCTGAGTTTTTCACCCACTTCAAATCTTCTTAACACTTCTAATTTTATGTCGAGGGTAATTGATTTCCGTTCCCTTTTGGCACTCAGGATAACCAGTGCATTTAGGCGCCTTTTCCCAGGCATCTTTGCCTCCAAAATGTAACAAAATCACAGCAGTTTCTGGCGCAAGAATGACTGTGGTCACTCTACGCTCCCTTGCAGAACCTGGGAAAGAGAAATTGGGGCAGGGAGGAGGTGCTGGCTGATGTACCTGGAAACGTGGGTCACCACAGGCTTACCCATCCCCATTGCCCAGAAACAAGCTGGTTCATTCTCCACTCTCAGGCTGACAGCATGGGCCTCTGGTGTCCATCAGAATGTCCAGTTTCCCGGACAGCACAGCTGCAGGCACATCCAAACTGGCACTGGTCTTTTGATCCAGAGAACAAAAAATCGTGAAGGGGACTAACGCTGTATAGCACACACTGAATCAGTTCCTTTTCTCACAATGGATATGAGCAGTAGTCCAGCCCCGATACTGAATAACTGAAGGAGCCTCAGCAGTGACCAACCGGGTGAGAAGGAGCAAAGCAGGGACAGGTCAGAGGCCTCGTTTGTGAGCTGCTGCCCATAGAGGACCCCAGAAATATGTGTCCTTATAGATGCCCGATTAAAATAACCCTAAAGCCTGGGTGGCTGGATGGCTCAGTTGGTTAGAGCACAAGCTCTTAACAAGATTGCCGGTTGGGTACCCGCATGGGATGGTGGGCTGCGCCCCTCCGCAACTGAGATTGAAAACAGCGACTGGACTTGGAGCTGAGCTGCGCCCTCCACCACTAGATTGAAGGACAATGACTTGGATCTGATGTGTCCTGGAAAAAAACAGTTACCCAATAAAATTAAAAAAAAAAAAAGTCTAAAAGAGCCGGCTATCCTCTTAGTACCTAGCCCCAGCGGATCGCTGGGGTTTCTGTTGTCAGCTGTCTGGGTAGGCCAAGGCAGCACTTGTCCATATCCTTAAAGAATCAGGCAGTAGAGTAGACAGCTAAAGAGAAGTCCCCTGGCCGCAGCGCGGCCTCCGGACGCTTGTGTCAGGCCTCCCGAAGCCCGCGGGGGCGCCTGGGGGTTGTGGCGGCACTGTGACCGGCTGCCGTTTCACTGCGCATGCGCGCGCCCCAGCGGCCTGAGGTCGGAGGCAGGTAATGTTGCATCGGCTGGTGGCGGCGACCGGCAGCCGGGCGGTGGCGATGCGACGGTGGCCCAGAACAGGGAAGGGCGGCCGGGTCAGGCCTGAAGGCCTTTGGAACCGCTGGGCAGGTGAGCCGGGAGGCGCGGCCCGCGGGTTCCGGGAGGCGGGGGCGGGCGCTGCGCTGGACGCCGCGGTGACGTCACCGGGACGCTGGTCGCGCGGGGAAGCGGGGTGGAGCGCCGAGGAGAGCGCGAGCAGGGGCCGGGGCGGAGGCTAACTGCGGGCCGGATGGTCGGGGGCTTTGGCGTAGCCGTCGCGGCCCAGGCGGCTGCCTCCGGCCCAGACCTGTCACCCTCCGCCCTTCGAGCCCCTGCTCGTCTCCCCGCGGCCCCTTCCACCCTTTTCTTCAGAAGCTCGCACTGCCGGCTCCCTTCCGGAGGCTGAACGAGTGCCCCGTGCTGCCTTTGCCCCTCCACAGAGAGCCCCACGTTGAGCGATTCGCGTTGAAGTCCCGCTCCACTGCGAACTTGGCGCGCGGCTTCTCGGGCACCTGGCTCCCACGCGAGCCCGTTTCTTCCTGGGCTCCGCCGTAAAATTCCTTCTGCTGTCTCTCTCCCCCAGAGTTGCGCTCTGAACCGGATGTGATAATGGACGGGAGAGTTTTGTAAACTGGTGCGTTCTGAAATTCCACCGTCAATCGTTGAGCCCAACTCTGCCGTTGTAATAACACCACTACTGCTCGAGAGCTTCCGTGCTGAGCTTTCCACGGACTCTCGTTGAAGTCTTAAACCCGTCCTGCATGTAGGCGCATAACCCTATTTTATGGAAGAGGGAACAAGCTGGTCAGCTGCTCTCACCCTGCAGTTCACGTCCCTCCCACTCCAGCGCCTTCACTTTTAAATACTTCTGTGTTGTAATGCCTTCCTGTGGGTAAGATAGTATGAAAAGTTATTCTGTATTTTAAGGTTGTTGTTTTTTTTTTATTTTAATTGGGGAATATTGGGGAACTATGCTTTCCAGGGCCCATCAGCTCCAAGTCTTGTCCTTCAATCTAGTTGTGGAGGGCGCAGCTCAGCTGCAAGTCCAGTTGCCGTTTTCAATCTTTAGTTGCAGGGGGCGCAGCCCACCATCCCATGCGGGAATCGAACTGGCAACCTTGTTGTTGAGAGCTCTCCTCTAACCAACTGAGCCATCCGGCCATCCCTGAAGGTTGCTTTATTTTTGTATTGATACATACCAGGAGGCATTGATCACATTGATTTTTTTTTTTTCCCTACTACACTAAATGTGAAGATTTTTAATGTGATCCAGTGTGTGACCTGACCCCAGCACTGGGCAGGACACAGGAGACAGCGGCAGCCACAGTGGCTGGAGGGGATGAGGCTCCAGTGCCTGCTGGAGGTTCTCCTTGGACAAAGCACACTGGGGCACTGATGGTGGCTGTTTCTCCTTTGCAGGTTAGGTGCTGATACTTCTGATGCTTGCAAAGAAGCAGCCCTGCCTGTTGCCCGCCACCTGAGGCTTTTTGTCCAGGACATGCGCTCTGAGCAGGCTATTGACAGGGTCATCGAAGGTGAGCTGGGCGGCCTTAGGGAGGGCACGTTTGCAGCTCTGAGGTGCAGCACGCTCACCCGGGGCCCCAGCTCACTTCACACGGTAATTGGGAATCGGGGATGCTTTCCCAAACCAGCATTTGGGACCTGGGCTCTCCCGACAGCCTTGTGCATCTTCCAGAGCTCCACTGAGACACAGATGGGACTTCCGCCTGGGGCTTCCTGCTCGGCCCGTGTACTGTCAGTGGTGATGCTGGTGTGTGTGCTTGTGAGGGCTCTGCCCCACGTCTTCAGCTCAGCAGCTCAGCAGCTCGGAGAGCTGTGGTCAGTTGGGTGAGGGTCTCCCGAGTGCCTTCCCAGGGGTGGAGAGCAGGCAGGTGTCCACATGGCCAGCAGCTGTCCTTCATGGTCCAGCCCCAGGGCCGTGAGAACTGGCAGGCAGCAGGTTGGCGATGCTGCTTTGTCCTTGTTTAACTTGACTGACATGTAACATATTTAGAGAAGCCCTCAGAGTACTGAGTAGCCCTAGGCTAGCACCTGGAGGGGTCCTGGTGGCTCTGACGCGTTGGCCAGTCATCCAGCCAGCTCAGCACGAGTTCTCTGTCCCTTTCTGTGCCCTGTCACTTATCTGTTAGTTGGGTTATAGGAGGGCTTTGAGAGTCATTCCTTGTCTCCCCATGCTTCTAGCATCGTCTTGTCAGACCACAGAAAGTAGCAAATCCCACTGGCTTGAAAACGCCTTCTGACTCAGCCCAATATGTGCAGTGTGTGGGGACAGGCACCAGGCTGGGGATCTGCCTGGTTGAACAGAGGCTCCTGCCAGCCCCCCATATGCCCTGAGTGCAGGGCAGGCACTTGGCACCACTTCCCAGATGTCTGTCCCTCCTGTGCTTCTTAACTCACCCGGGATTTGATTTCTCGGCCTGGAGAGGAAGACGCAGGTCCTTCGACTTTCCCCGACAAGATGAGGTGCTGGTGGAGGGGCCATCCAGCAAGGCCACTGCCCAGCTCATCCGTGTTTCATTGGCTGTGCCCACAAGCAGACACTGGGCCGAGAAAGTGGACGAGGCAAGAATGGCCGGTCCCTGTGGGGTTTGGGCTCACCTTTGGTGGTGTCTGCCGTCTTGGGAGTGGCATCCATGCTTTGCAGATGTGCAGGCAGCTGCGGGGGAGAGGTCTTGGGGAAGGTTGAGGTGGTGGAGCTGGGCCTCCGCCCTTCGCGGAGGAGTCCACCTTCGCTGAGCTTGTGGGCAGCACTGGCCGGTAGCCTGGGGGAGGGGCACACAGAGCAACGGGCAGGACAGCCCAGCTTAGCGGCTCTGCCTGGAAAGTAGCTTCCAGAAATGCGGAGAACAAATGAAAACACATACAGCTGAAAACAGGCGTTTAACATACGGGTACTCTGAGCCCTGGGGCGGGGGTGGCGGGGGGGTCAGCCACCATAACGTGCCCTGCCGCCTGGCAGCCAAGTGAGGGTCTTTCATGGCCTCCGATGAGGTGGACAGTGCCTCAGGGAGACGCCCAAGTGCTGGCCACCTTGTTGCCCCAAGGAGAACAGGCTTTTTGCTCAGTTGAGAAATCCTCAAGGTTTGGTGAACTGGCAGAGTTAAGAAAAAAAAGATATAAGCCAGTTGTCAAGGGAAAGTGTTAGATTTTTAAAGTAGTGTTTGGGTTGGTGGAAGGGCTGTCAGTCATGGAGGAAACGGCCCCTCCTGCACGCGTGCAGTTGAGGAGAGGATGGTGGAGACTTGAGGGCCCCCCAGCACCTGGGCACGGGCAGCTCTGCTGTTCACTGAGCGGGCGCCTGAAGACCATGGGGCGCCTGACCTTAATTTCCTTCTCCAGGACGCTGCATTCCCTGTGGCCCCTTTGGTTAGAATTACCAAGAGGCAGCAGCTGGTCCCCATGGGCTGCTGTCAGCGCCACTTTATGAACGTTCTTCCTTGTGTCGGGCAGCTGCCGGTTCTGGTGGTGAGCTGCAGGTCCTGGGGCCTTCTCTGGTTGGGTCTGCAGTGCCATCAGTCTTGGGAGCCTGGGACCTCGTGGGAATGTCCCTGAGCATGTGTTCTGCAGCGCACAGGCTGCCTCCCACACTCGTCCCGACCACAGTAGTAATGGCGTCAGCTGCTGCCTGCAGGTGGCTGGCTCACCCAGACACCCTTTCTCCCCCAGACTGCTGCTGGGGCGCTCACTCACTGCCCCACTGCTCTCAACCGGCTAAGACCAGACTGGGACTTGGTCTAAAATTTTTCAGGCTGTTTGTTATATTTGCCTCAAAAATAGAATTTCCAACTTGGGACAAATACTTCCGACTTCTGTTGTCTGTAAAACATGCATTGTTGTGTTTTTCAAATATCATGGCTCATCCTGTCACGCTGCCTCCACCAAACTCAGCCTCTACTAGCTGGTCTGTTGGGATCCTGCCAGGGTCCTGTCTCACGGCTCCCTCTGTTGGAGATGGGGGTGCTCTCCTCTACCCCAAGAAGGCCCTACCCATGGTGTCCAGAGCCTGGGGGTCTGTTCCTTCTGAAGTTGAACACAGCTCCTCCCCAGGGTTCAGGGCACAGCCCCGACCACACCTGGGCGTTCCCACCACCCCTGGTGACATCCCCTGCCTGCAGCACCGTTACAGCCTGCCCCCTTTCCTCTGCTCCTTCACCCCCTCACCCTGTTTGGGCCGTTGCACTTCCTGGGTGCACTCGCCACTAGCTGAGTCGGTTCCTGGGCCCATAGGCAGAGGACACCTGGCCGAGAATCTTCCATGAGGGAAACTCAGGGTTCCAGAAACCACTTGGCTCAGTGACCTGGGCCTTTCTCTGGGCCCTTCTTTCACAGGGGATTGAAATGGTTGGGGTTTTGGCCTGGAGGTCCTGGAAACCCACCCGGGTCTGGGAAGAGGCTCATCATGGAGCACCTGGTGCCTCATGCTGCCTGGGCTTATGTGGGGGCAGGGTGTTCACCTAATGACTGGAGATCCATGACAATTCTCCCTGAAATGTGACCCGAATAAGCAGTGCAGAGTACAGCACAGCGGGGCGCCCAGTGACTTCAGCTGGACAAACAACAGCAGGGAGCTGGCTCCTGGAGCAGCCAGCCTGCCCCCTGGCATGCACCCTGGAGCTCTGGTGACAGATACAAAGGAAGACACGGCGTTGGGCGTCACTTAGGACAGGTGACATTTTAATCCCACTTTTTGTAACTTAGCTCTGCGGAGTTGAAGCAGGAAGGATGAAAATTGGGAAGAGGACCCCGGTGGGTGGGGTGGGTGGGGCATGCGGCCGCCCTTATGGGGTCAGTTTTAAGTTAAATTCTAAACTGCCTGGTGAACACCGTGTCACTCCTTGCGTGTGGAGGGAGCCAGCAGTGTCCCTCAGATCCCTGGCATGCCCAGCAAACTCCTACCTTTCTGAGGCCCATGCTCCCCGTGGGGACTGGCCTTAGGCCTGCACATGGGGCTGGAGCGTGCCCAGGGCGTCTGTGGAGGAGCCAGCTTCCTTCCCCAGAAACGTTTCTGGGGAACAGGTCAGGGCAGTTTGGCTTGGGGACAACAAGCAAGCTCACACATTTACTTTAAAACTGATCTTGGAGTCGCAGTCGGGCCAGAACCCATTGTGTCCATGAAAAGCAGTGATGGGGCCAGGGCTGTGCCCAGATCCCCTCACATCCCCAACTCCCCTCAGGCTGTTCCGCCCCAGGCCAGGATGCTGGCTGCGGACACAAACCCACGCATGTGCGCACCAGGCTGTGGGGACATGTCATGGGTGAGGGGTGGGGAGGAGGCGAACACGCCTGCCCCCGCCTACCCCTCAAGCAGCCTGAGGCCATCCTGCCAAGTTTGGTGTTCTGAGCTAAGGAGGCTGGGCTTGGCTGTCTCCCTTGGGAGGGGACCCTGGTGCCGGCAGTGCTCCCTGCGTGGCAGGAATGGGACAGGGTTGAAACCAAGGTGGCACTTTTCAGGACTGAGTCCCCCAACCATGTACTTGGCTGGACAACAGAGCATCCTCTGGGCTGGAACTCGACGTGGCACTCACACCAGAAGCCTGAGACCCCCAGGGCTGTGCAGAGCAGCGGTCCCCTGCTCAGGGCCCCCCTCACCTGGCACCCATTTGGCAATCTTGTGACAGACAAGAGCACCAGTCCTGCAGACAAGTCTCCAGAAGGCCCAGGCCACTCCCGTCTCCTCCCCGGGCACTACCAGCCCTGATTCAGGGCCCGAGAAGGAGCTGGACGTAAGGCCACTGGGCTGTGCTTGTGCTGGAGTGTGGGGGCCACGCTGTCCGCTCTCCCCCACCTCGGCCTGGCCGGCCTAGTCCTCCTTGGGCCTCTCCACAGTGAGAACTGTGTCCACAGTCAGTGGCTGCCGCTCAGGGTCACCGAGGGGCTGCTTCTCGCGGTTCTGCTCGGCCCTTGCACGTGTCCAGGAAGGGGATCGCAGACAGCCGGCCCGGGGCAGTGGGTGCAGGCCTGGGGAACATGGGTGGGTCAGCATGGTCTGGGGTCCTGGTTCTCTCCTGCAGCTACTGGGCTGGACCAGTGTGTGCCTCCAACACGGGGTCCAGGCACACACTGGGGGTTCCCTGAGCGCCAGGCCACCAGCAGTGTGGATGTGTGGGTCTGGGTGTAGCCGAGCAGCCGACCACCCCCTTGCTCCCACAGGGCTGGGGTCTGAGCCCCCCGACCCCATCTGTATGGGGGGTGAGCGGGAGAGGAGGGCCTGGGCCTAGCCACCCACTGGCTGCCATTCTGAGGTCTTCAGGGTCTTGGGCCAAGGGTGCCGCTTCCTTGGGAACCAAAGGGGAAACTGAGTCAGCCTGAGTTGAGGAGGGGCCAGGGCAGGCAAATGGCACCTGATCCCTCTGTGCTTGGCTTAACTTGTAATTAAATACACATTTCATAAACTCTAACGTCAGTGGGTCTGTGGCTTTGGCCTTTTGTTGGAGTTTGAAAAGCAAAATTGAGGGTTAGCTATAATAGGAAAATTCCTTATAAAGCGGCACACAGGTATGTGGAATGCAGAAGTGCTGAATAAAACAGTGCAGTGCTGACAAATGCGCATTTAAACATATTGAGGTAAAATTATTTTCAAAAATAGGGGTTTGCAGGGAGCAGTGTTTGGTGGTCTCGGGCCCCAGGACCTGCCCCCCAGCGCCCCACTGCCAGCCCCACCTGCTGGTGACTCGCTGGTCAGTTGCTCGTCGTCGGAGTCAGCAAAGACCTCGGCCAGCTCCTGGTCGGACATGTCGGTCAGCTCGGTGAGGTCCAGGAGGTCAAAGTGCACCTCCAGGGAGGAGACGCTGCTCAGGGGCTCTGGGGGCAGGGGGCTTGTCATCGGCACAGCACCCCAAGAGTCCCCCAGGCCCAGGAAAGAACCAGAGGTCTGGGTAAAGCCCAACTCTGCTCCCCACAGTCAAGACTGAACGCCCTCTGGGGTCCCCCATTTTATAGATGGCACAACTGAGGCCCAGAGAGCCAAAGCTTTAGGAAGAGCTCGGTGCCCTCCATGCCTGGGGGGCATGTTTGGACAGGATGAGGACCCTGCTCCCCATGTCCTAGGGGGCTTGCAGGTCCCCATGGAGCGTGCCAGACAGGTAAGCCATACTTACGCCTCCGTTCTGAGACCTGCAGGAGCCCTGGTGCCAGTGTTGGGGTGCCCACGTCCTCCACCACTGGCGAGTGGCAGCTGTCCCCCGTCTCATGGGCCGTGGTGCCTAGGGTAGCCTGTGGCACCGCAGCCTCCTTAGCTATTTCTGCAAAAGACAGAATGTGTTACCTGGGAGGAGACACGTGGGCTCCCCATCCAGCGGACACAGGTGGTGAGGACTGGAGAAGTTGACTCATGGGCCCTCCTTTGAGGTGCTGGGCAGGACTGGGGTGCTCCAGGTGGCCTCCACCAGGGTCCTGCCCCGAGGGTGGGGCCTACTGTGGAAAAGGAGGCTATGGATGCCCTCCAGACCGTGGCCCTGATCACTTGATCTAGAATGAACGCAGGCCCTGCAGGTGTCACGGGGACTTCCTCTCTGGTCCCATCACCTCAGATCCCCCAGTGACCCGACACTGTCACCTGTCCCCACTTTGGTCCAACCAGGGTCCAGTGATCACTCCTGTATTTCCTTGCCCTGTGTTTCCCTTGGAACCCACACAGCCCCAGTTGCCTGTCTGTCCTCTGTGGACTACTTGCTTTCAGAGAACCTTCTACGTGACCGCTCCTCTGCGAGTTACAGAATGGGGGAGCGGCACACATCCTGCCACCAACTTCACCTCACAGTTCGGACAATGTTCCTCCAGGTCTTTTCTGTACAGTTATTTTCCTTGAAAAATGCAATTGCTCATTTTTTTATATCTTACAATTTTTTGTGTGCGATTAGAGCAGGAGGCCCCTCCGGGATCTCCTTAGTGGAGATTGCCAGAGAGGAGACCACTGTCCCCACGAGCTCCCACCACGCCTTCCGCTGCTCCCGAGTCACACCCCTCCATCCGTACCTGCAGAGCCTGCCTGCACATCACTGCCCTCTCCTGGAACCCCCAGCCGAGCGGCTGCGCAGCAGAGACTTGAGTGGACGAGGACCGGGTGCCCCTCAGCAGTGCTCTGCACCCATTCTTGTCCGGCAACTGGATGCCGAGAGCTGGGTGTGGATGGAGCTCCAGGAGCAGCTGCCTCGACTGGCGTGCTGAGGGGAGCCCATCTGGGGCCCCCTGTGCCAACAGCTGCCTGTCTTCCCCGACAGCGTGGACAGCAGCATGGATGCCGCCATGTCGGACATGTGCGTCTGGAGGGTCCCTAGCTGAGTGGGAACATGACATCAGCTCACAGCTGCAGGGCGGCAGGGCCACACTGGCCTCTAGGAAGGCACCACCCTCCCTGGAAGTGTGGCTGAGGGAGGGCGGACCTGCTGACTGGCAGCCTGTGAAGCTTTGCACCATGCTGTGTCACCACATGGGGCCTGGGCCTGGATCCGGTTCCCACCTCTGCCGCATTTGCAAAGTGGCTTCTCAGCTTCCTTGGAGGGTAGAATTACACCCACCCCTGTCCTGGCCCACAGCCCAGCAAGGACACCGTCCTGCCCAGAGGACACTGAGAGATGTGATTCAGACCCTGCTCTGGGCTGAGGGAATGGGAACCTCTGCCTGGAAGCTCAGACCAGCTGAGAGTCCCTGCCCAGCGTCCAGGAAGTCTTTGGGGCAAGTGTGTGGGGGGGGCTGTACTCAGCAGGACACTTTGCTTTGTCTTCTCAAGGGGGTGTGGGGGGTGGCACGGTACATGTGTCCCGCTGGCCTATGCTGTGGCCCCAGTTCTGAGACGCATCTACACAGGTGGCCTGTGATGGTGGGCTGGGGGTTCAGGGCACGTGGCTCTGGGGTAATGACAATAGTGACAGTGGCTCACGGTGTTCTCATACTCGGTCAGTGCCAGGCACAGTCCAGGCACTTTGTTTTTCAACCAACGTCACAACCAGCTATGAGGGAGGGACACTGAGTTTTGTGTTTTTGAGACGTGGCTCTGAGTGGCCTTTCTCGTCCCAGGCATACAACACAGGATGATGGAGTCCGAGCTCTCAGTCACCACCGGCCGACCTCTGTCCCCAGGTCATGCCACAGGGCTGGAAATGGGCCAGAAGAGGGAGGAGAGAACCCTGGCCTGTGCCCACTGGGAAGCTGGTGTAGGTATCCTGGGCCCCAACCCAGATGGAAGTAGACTTCTGAAAGAAGGTGGGACACAGGCTCTGTCTGTGTGTCGCTGGGTGGAGCCCCTCATCTAGAGAAGAAGGCATCCATCCATGCATCATCCATCCATCCATCCATCCATCCATCCATTTAACCATCATCCAGCCAGCCAGCCCTCAAAGATTTCCTGAGCATCCACTCTGCAGCATGGACAAAGGAGGTAATTCCTGCCCTCTCGAGGGTGGGCAGTGCTGGGGAGCAGTGGGGGCTATTTTCCTGTTTAGGGGAGGGGTCTGAAGGTATTTGGGAGCTGTGCCATACCTGAGGGCAGGAGGGGGCGCACAGTTGGCTGCTACTCGGAGTACACTGGGGGAAGCTGCTGCAGTGCTTTGAGCTGAGTGGGACAGCATCTGCTTGCATTTTGCAAGGAACGCAGTCCAGGTGGGAAGGATGAGGTCCACAGGTGCTGAGATGGGGGGGCAAAGCAGTACCTTAGCCAAACAGCACACACCTTCCCCATCTTGTGGGGGAGGGGGACTGGAAGCATCCATACGCCTCATTACAGATCTTGGGACGCAGGGGCCTCGGAAAGCCCCTGGAACAGATCCCCACAGGCAGAATGGCCTGTTGCACTGACTATAAGAAGCAGCTTTTATCAACTTCCAACATCTCTGAAACAGCAAAGCATCTGTGTTGGAGTCAATGCAATAAGATACGTGTCTAGTTTTTTATTTTGTTCTCTCTCTCTTTGGCAGTGGCCAGGTCTTTATAAATCCTGGTGCCCTGGCCTGTGTCAAAGCTGTGGGAGGAGGAAAAAGCAGAAGATACAACTTCTGCCATCAAGAACACAGACCTTTTGGCTAGAAGAAAGTAATGGAAATAGGGGAATAAGAGTCAAAATGCCGGGCCGGCCCGGTAACTCAGGCGGTTAGAGCTCCATGCTCCTAACTCTAAAGGCTACCGGTTCAATTCCAACATGGGCTAGTGGGCTCTCAACCACAAGGCTGCCAGTTCGATTCCTCGACTCCCGCAAGGGATGGTGGGCAGCGCCCCCTGCAACTAAGATTGAACACGGCACCTTGAGCTGAGCTGCCGCCGAGTTCCCAGATGGCTCAGTTGGTTGGAGCGCGTCCTCTCAACCACAAGGTTGCCGGTTTCAACTCCCGCAAGGGATGGTGGGTTGTGCCCCCTGCAACTAGCAACAGCAACTGGACCTGGAGCTGAACTGCACCCTCCACAACTAAGACTGACAGGACAACAACTTGAAGCTGAACGGCACCCTCCACAACTAAGATTGAAAGGTCAACTTGACTTGGAAAAAAGTCCTGGAAGTACACACTGTTCCCCAATAAAGTACTGCTCCCTTTCCCCAATAAAATCTTTTTTTGAAAAAAAAAAAAGAGTCAAAATGCCAGTGCGGGTACCAGGGATACAGGAGGGGGAGGGGTTGATTTGGCATGCAAATTGGTACGGCCACTGTAGTGCCTCAAGCTATTAAATGTAGAGTTACCACGTGATCCAGCAGTTCCACTCCTACACTTAAACCCAGAAGAATGGAGAGCATGTATCTACATAAGCACCTGTACACGAATGTCCACGCCGCATTATTGACAGGCGGCAAATGTGGAATCAAACCCAAATGACCATCAATGGATGATGCGTAAACAAACGTGGTCCATCCACACAATGAAATACTATCCAGCCATGAAAAGGATCGAAGCCCTGACACAAGACACAACATGGGTGACCTTGAAAACATGGCAAGTGCAAGAAGCCAGTCATAAAAGGCCACGTGTTATGACTCCATTTATCCAGCTGTCCAGAATGGGCAAACCTATGGAGAGTAAAGAGTAAATTAGAAAAGACACAGAAAGATGGATTGGCGGTTGCCAGGGGCTGGGGTGTGTGTGGAATGGGGAGTGACTGCTACTGTTTTCTTTTTGAAGTGATATATTCTAAATGAAGGTGATAGGGATGGTTGCACAACTTTTTGAAAACATATGCTCCTTGACTTGTGATGGGTTACGTCCCTGATAAACCCAGTGTAATTTGAAAATGTAAGTCACAGAGGCACGTAATACACCTCACCTACTGAACATCACAGCTTAGCCCAGCCCACCTCCCACGTGCTCATTAGCCTGCCTGCAGGTCATGAGAGAGTATCGCACAGTGTTCCTCCGGGAAAAGGCCCAAACTCAACGTTCAAAGAACTTTGCACTGCGGATCACTGTGGGCCATTGTAAAGTTGAAACATCATTGAGTTGAACCACCCTAAGTCGGGGACCATGTGTATACTAACAGCACTGAATTGTATACTTCAAAAGGCTGAAGTTTGTGACATGTGAATTATATTTCAATTTAAAGAAACCCTCAAACAAAGGTTGATGTGGGCTGGAGTTGAAGGGCAAAGTCAGGAGGACTTAGTGCAGTGACATTTGCTGCACACCCACTGCGCACCAGGCACCAGGCTCAGAGGCTGGGACTGGGTGTGAGTAGTGTGAGCACCAGGGCCTAGGCTGGGTCCTAGCACGCAGTAGGTGCACCAGAAATGTTTGTTGAATGAATAAGCCCACGACCCCATGCTACAGTTAATAGGCAGCTGTCTGATACCTTGTAGGACAAAGGGACACACTCTCCACAGATGAGACCCACTGACCTTCCTGTGTGTGGAGCAGATACTGGTGTCACAGGCAGGCACAGGTGGCGTGCTTGGCAGGCTCACTGAGCCACAAGCTGGGTGGGCTCAACAGCCCCCAGGAGGGCCGGCAAGAGGGAAAGCAATACCCTGATCTCAGCCCAGTGCAGCCCCCTGTGTGGAGACTGGAGTTGGGGTGCCACCATCTGCCCCTACCCAGGGTGGATAGCTGATGTGAGTGGAGCCGATAGGGTTACCTTGTGCTATGCCGCTGACCTATTTTCCAGCACATTCGTGCCGAGAACTTGTCCCAAATCTCACGTTCCCTGCTGTGTGTCCAAAGCCTTGCCCCAGCAACAAGGAGGCACTCTGCACATACCCACAAGCGAACAAAGTAATGAAGTGAATGAATGAATAATAAAAAACAAAATGGCTTCAGGAAGGGAGAAATGGTCACAGAGGTGGGGCTTCCGTACCCCATTTCCCCAAATCGTATCCCTGGATTCTGTGTCCCCCACCCCCACCCCAAGCATTTTGAAGCTTCTGCGTAGGCCCAGTCCAGGCTCAGGCTTCTCGGGGGGGCGGAGGGGGTGGCTCGAACCCTGGTTTCCCAGAAGCAACAGTTGGGTCCCTTTAAGAAACACACTGTCCACCACACCCACACTTACTTCTCACCTTTGTGTCTGCACACTTTGGTAATTAAGAAATTGTTAATTTAAGTGCAAAAGTGGGATTTTAAATGTGCTCTACAAAAACCTTATCTTTTAGAGATAATTTAAGAAATAACTATGGATGAAATAATATGTCTAGATTTGCTATAAATTGCTCCTGAAGGGAGGAGGTTGGTGGGGGAGTGCTTGATCAGGTGGGAGTGGCACGCGGGGCTTTACCATACTGTTTACGCGCTCGTGTGTGTGCTCCACAGGCTCGGAAATAAAGTTTTCAAAAGTCAGTGAACTGAGAGAATGTCAGTTCTCCCACACGTGACCTCCTGAGGTCCCATGGAGTGGAGATGACCAGCCTGCTGTGCATGCAGGAAGTGGCTATGGGCTAACAGGTGAGTCCAGAGTGTCCCCCCTCCCCCCGCTCAGAACAGGCACTTGGCAGATACCTGTGTGTGCTCTGAATGAATCAGTCTGAGGCTGCCAGTGAGATTCAGAAACCGAGTTCAGCTCCTCCCCCATGGCCCTTCAGGGCAGGGGGCTGTCTCCACTGACAGAAGTGGACACACAAGCTCAGCGGGCACCTGCTTTGCCCACGTCTCACAGCTCTGTGCTCCCAGCCCTTTTCCCTAAATCCCCTCCTTCACAAAGCTGCCACTGGGAAGCAAGGGGGTGGGTGTGGGTGTTTCTGGAACTGTCAGTTGTGAGAAAAAGCTGGATTCCTCCCACAAATGACAAAACAAAGAAAACCCACACCCACTCACTTGCCCCTGGGTGTGTCTGGTGGTGCTTGCAGGGAGGGTCATAGGGGCCCCCAGACAGCCGTGTAGGGTGCACCTGTGTCACTCAGGCTACAAACAGTAGCGATGGACCCACTGCTTCCAGACACTTCCCACAACTAGCCTTTTGGGTTCCAGAGGAGGCCTCTGGTGTCACTGGGGGAGCCCTCGCGGGTCCCTGTGTGGTCAGGGAATGGCTCGCTGGGATGGGACCTCCAGGAAAGCAAGGATGCACCTGGGGCCTGACCAGGCAGGTGGGTGGCAGAGTCGTGCAGTTTGTATCCAAGTTCCCAGGCGGATGGCACCTACAAATCCTTCCTGAAAGGGCTTGAGAGGGGGTTCCTACGGTTTCCTCCCACTACAGGAGAATCTTACCCGCTAGTCCCGGGGAGCTGACGGAGTGTGACGAGGGGTCCCTCGGTGCACACCTGCCCTCCCAGATGTGTGCTCCCTTGGGCCTCGCCCAGGCTGGCAACCCTGCATGCCCGCCCCCGCCCACGCCGTACCCGCTCCGAGACCCTCCCTCGGCCGGGTGCCACGCAGGGTTCCGGCCGCGGCCCCCTACCTCCCTACCGCCGCCTTAGCCCCTCGGAGCCGCGGCTGGGAGAACAAAGCAGACGCGAGGCCAGGAGAGCAGCGTCGCCTCCCATGCCTCGTCCACCGGGTTCCCAAACTCCGGCCCCGGCACGCCCCATCCCCTGCCTCCCGAATTCACGGCTCGGCCGCTGGGAAGGGTTCAGGAAGAAACTCTGGGCCACCTACCCAGGAGCACGCCAGGCACGGCTGCCGGGGCCGGGAGCGCGGAGGACGAGGGGGCGGGGACGCGGTCTGTGCGCCTCCAGCCCAGAGCTGCGGCGGATCCGGGCAGGTGCCCGCAGCCCGGTGCGGCGGACCAGGCTCCCCGCGGCTCAGCCGGGAGAGGCAGGGACCCGGAGCGGCGGATGATCTTCGCGGCCCCCGGGCGCGGAGGATGAGCGGGCACGGGAGAAGGGGCTGCGGATCGCTGCGGGGAAGGCGCAGCTCGGGGACTCCTGGGGGGTTGGGACCGCACTCACCTCCCGGGCCGGCGCCCTCCGGGGCCTCCATGCAGCCCGCAGCGTCACCCGGCCGGGGCGATCCTGTAGCTGCGGCGGCGACTCGGCCCTGGATCCCGGCGCAGCGCATCGGGCAGCAGCCGGGGGGCCGCGGCGGCGGGGAGGAGCCCGCGGGGCGGGGCGCGCAGCTGCTCCGGGGCCCCGGCCTCCCCATCCTCCCCGCAGCCCCGCAGCACAGGTGCGGCCCCGCCCCGGTCCGCGCGCGCCCCCTGTCGTTCCGGGCCCTGCGGACCCCAGTTCTCCGCTCGCGGACGCGGGACCTGGCCGCAGCCTCCCACCCCTTTGCGCACACTCATCCCGCAGCCGCGCTGACTTCCGTCCATTTGTTCAGCCCCAGATATTTATGGGGCGCCAACTACTAGCCGGCTCTTCACCATGGGAGAGGCAAGGGCGGGGCCAACCCTCGAGCGCCCATAAGCGTAGAACTGCACGTTGTAATAAATGTTATGAAGAAACACGGGGGGTGGAGGTGGGGTCGACCGCGTTTAAAGGCGAGGCCGGAAAGTGGGCGATAGGAGATGAGGGCAGGCAGGGGGGCTCTCCTAGGAACCAAGGCGTGGTCTGGGCTTGCCGAGAGTACCGAACGGTTTAATCAAGCCCCACCTCCAAACGCTGGGGCCGCACTAGTACTAGGACCGCACACAAGCAATACCTCATTAATTCTCCCAGTGATCCTAAGAGGAGGATATTCTGGTTTTCCAGGTGAAAAAACCGAACACAGAGAGGGTTGGTAACCCGATCAAGATTGCACAGCTAGGCACTGACAGGCAGAAGGCCTGAACCCAAGGTCTGCACTTTGTATCATTTCACACATAGGTAAATACTTCACTGTTTAAGAGAGTCTAGGCGTCCTGACATCCAGGTGCCCCTGAGCAGTTTACCTGGACGACCAAGTAAGTGGGCATTAGGAAGAGCCAAACATTAGACAACATGGTCAGTGGTTTGTATGTATTAACATTTGCTCTGTGATTTTGTACGAAACTCAGATGCCATTTATCTGGGTTTCTGAGCTGCACAGCTTGATGCTGAATAAAAGTATCTTAAGTCACGCATGTGAAGAACAGGCTCTTTTCTAAAAATTTGAACTGAGATCCAATATGAAAAGCACAGGTTGCTGTGGGTGGGCCTTATTAGGCTCTGCATTCCATGCTGATGAACCAGGCCACACGACTGGTTTTGTAACCAGTGAAGACCCTGTCTGCTTATCTTGAGCTAACCTGCCTATCCCTTGCCCTTTTTTCTTAAAGGAATTATTGTTAATGCATGTATTTAATTCAGGACTCCCAGCCAGACTTCCAAAGCAAAAGCCAGTCAGCACGAGGCACCTAGCACATGGGGTCTGCAAAGTCACTGTTCAATAATAAGAATTACCCCACTGTGTTACCCAGCTGCACTGCCTTGCCGCGAACCTCCCTCTAGGAGGCCCCTGTCTCAAGGGAGTAGGCCCCTGTCAGGCCACTGGTGTCTGGCACTGATGTGCAGGCCCTTGGCTGCCCAGGCATGGTGACAGGACCAGACCCCATAAAGGCCCCAGGGCCTACTGTAAATCAGTCATGCTCTGTGCAACTGGCTGCCCCACTCCAAGAACAATCAGGGCTTGGGTGGGCAAACCCGAAGCCTGTCAGGTCCATCAATGTGGCTCTCAGATCCCTGCCAGCCCCTGAGTGGCTGCCTGCGGCCTGGGCAAGCCCAGCTCATAGAGTATACTCCTTTCTCCCGGGCGGGACAGGCAGACCTAGGCCTTTCCTCATTACTCACATTCCGTCCCCAATGCAACTCTCTGGGGGAGGAAGATTCTGGAATCTTCTCCATCTCCAAACAGATGGGGAAACATGACCCACTGCAAAACCAGTAGTTCTGAAGATGCTGGAGTTGAGTGTGTGTGAAGATGGACACCTGCTTGTGACAAGCTGTCAGCCTTCTGGGTGACACAGAGTGCTACATGCAGGTAATAGTGTGTTGGCAGGGATCAAATTGGCTTTGGAAATTATACATAAAGTAGTTAGGAAAGGGACCTGGTAACTCATTTTTTTCTGCCTGTCCGGACCCCTCAGGCAGAGGTTTCTAGTTTTCAATCACCAGGGAGCATGGGGCCACAGAAGAGCCCCCTTTAGGCAGAGCAGTTTATTTTTGTGAAGGGGATACTTACTGATGTCAAACCTTTGGAGCTAGCTGAAACATGTTATTCTTTTTCACTTTTGCTTTCTTCTGACAGTTTGTGGAAACCCGGCTATCCTCCATCCTCAGCAGGCTAGCAGGGTGGAGGTGCGGGGCGGGGCAGGGGGGTAATCTTCAGGGTGGGGTCAGGCTTTGGGGTCAGGCTTTGGGGCAGAATCTCAGCCCAAATTGGAATCTAATTTGGGTAATGTCCGGGAGTCAGGGGTAGCAGGGCTTCCGCCCTCCCTCAATGATGGCATCTTTATTGAGCACCTGCTGCTAGGCCCTGTAGGTAAGAAGTGGACGAGACAGTTCCTCCCTTCTTCATGGAACTTTTGGGGGAGACTGGCAATGTACACGTACATCCCGCAAGCGTTTCGGTGCGTCGGCGAGATCAAGGGAGTGGATGATGACCAGCTGCAGGCAAGACCTACCCGGCTCCCGCACCCCCTGGCTGGGACCAATGCTTGTTGCTGGGGACGCGCTCCCGTCGTTGCCAGGGCCTGTAGAGGCCTACGAAATCTCGCGAGGATCTCCGATACTCCGCGCGGGACCTCACAGCGGTTGCTGGGAGACGGCGCAGCCTCGGCGCGCAGGGCACTTTCGTCTGGTAGTCGCGGCGAGGCTCGGACGGCTAGAGCCAATGGTGAGGAGGGGCGGGTTGGGCTGTGTTAGCGGCCCTGCGCGCAGACAGACCGGGGACGGGGAGGACTGGATTCCGGGGTTCCTGAAATCGAGAACTTGATGCCCTCGTGGGTCGAGCCCCAGTGGGTAGAGAGCCCAGGGTGCTGTGGATCCCGACTCCCGCACGTTCTTGTAGCTGAACGAGAGTTCTTGGGCTCTCCAGGGTTTTGTGCTCACAGGGGTGGTTATACAATACCCCCCCAACTCCGGCCCCCAAGACCCAGCGTCCGATGTGCAATCTGTCCAGAAGAGAACCTGGGTCAAGGGGACGCCCTGCCCGGAACGCAAGGTTCAGTCAGTCAGATTACTGGGGCGTAGGGTGTCACTTTAGGACCTCCAGTGTCTGGGATGGAGAGCGTGGGGCATGCCAGGGTGGCTAGAGGGCCCGCTACATCCAGGGGACCTGGATGGAGGGTCCAGTGCCCATGGGGCACCCAGGGCAGAGCCTCAGGGTATAGGAACTGCCGTTGCCTTGGAGCCTCCAGGGAGTAGGGCCTGGACTGAGAAGAGCGGGGTGGGAGCTCTCTGCCTCACTAGGTCTGTTTGTCTCTCATGTAATAGGGCCCGTAGCTGCCCCCTCCCCGCCAAATAGGAGTTGTTAAGGCAGGTACCAGCTGGTGGGTGGGTGTCTCTGTGGGGGAGCCCCTGCATTGGCCTGTGTGTCCCAGATGCTAATTGGTGAGGACCCTGTGATGGGCAGACTTCCTGGAGAGGGATTAGAAAGAGAGCACAGTAGTGAAAATTTCAGCGGATGGGTCTTTTGAAAAATCAACCGGAAAAAGACCGCCAAACTACTTATGCTGGTTACTAGCTTGTGGGAATATGGCTGCTTTTCCTTTTTCTCTTTTGCTTCTCTACGTTTTTTTTCTAAGATTTACACATGAAATTTTTTATAATCTTAAAAATGTTACAGAGACATGTGAACGTACACACACACAAATGCATGGGCCGAAGAAAGTTGGGAGAAGTGAAGGCAGAAGGATAAGGATTTGCAAATTCAGTAGCTGCTTGAATGGCTCTTGACAAGTGACTGGGGGGTGGAAGGTTCTCTCCCTCATCTTTTCAAAGTTGGTAAAAGCAAGCGTGACGCCATAAACTGGCCATGTGGTGGACCAGCGTTCTGGGAAGGAGTCTTAGGTGGGAAGAAAGAAAACCTCATATGCTGCCCTCAGTTGCTGCTGTGGAGGCGTTAGTCCCAGCGCGTACTAAGCAGCTTCGTGCAGGCTTCTCTCTGTTGCTTCCTAGGCACCATAGCCAGCATGGCGGCATCTGCCACTGTAGATTGGGGTTACCTCTCTTGAGGCCAAGTGGATTTTGCATCCACACCAAGGAGGTCCCTTGTGTACCAAGGAGTGGGTTTGGAACAAGTGCCCCTCCGTTCCTTTCTGAGGGAGAAATGTTCTCTTCAGAAAAGGGAGATTTCTCCTTGCTTCTTCAAAGGTGTCAACAGAGAGTGTGAGTGTGGTCAGGGTGGGAAGACTTAGAGCAGAGTGATGTGCTCCCGGCGGGGCCTGAGACAGAAGTGGTACGTGGTGGTTCCAGACCATGCACTCCTCTCCCAAGTGACCCCAGCGAGGAATCCGAGGCAGCCGGAAAGAGACCATTACACAGAGCTTCCCTTCCTTACCCAGTCATCTTTTCTTTAACCAAAGGCACCCAAAAAGAAAGGCAAGAAAGGAAAAGGCAGAGGTACTCCGGTTGTTGACGGGCTCCCCCCGGAGGACATGAGCAAAGAAGAGGTGAGATGCCGGCCCTGAGCTGGGCCAGTCCTGGGTGGGGGGGCTGCCGTCCCAGAACGTCTCTCGCTGCCCTCCTGTCTCCGTGAGCCTCTTTGAGACAAGTGCCCCTCGTCTTGCCCTCTGCCTCTTTGCTCCTCTCCCCGCGTCTGGCTTCTGTGGTCCTGACGAAACCACGGTGTGCTGTCCCCATGCCCATAGACCCATCAGCCCCAAAGCTCTCAAGCGCAGTACATACTTTTAAAAAATTGCATTACAGCTACACTGAAGAACTTTTTTATGCTGTGCTAGGATTTTGGAAGGAAATGTTTTTCTGATATATAACAGATTTTTAATTTTTTGTATTTCCTTTCAGTCTTATCCTTTTATGCTCTTGATGTTTATAGAGCTGTTACCAGTATATGCATATATAGTATTCTTGTTTATTCACCATGAAGCAACAGGGATTATTTTTAAACCACTTGTCCATTTTGATGAAGTTAAGGGCTACAGAATGTAATTATATAATTTTAATTTCAACTAAAAGGCTCCTGAAAACTCGTAGAGAGACAACATTGAGTGAGGACAGTTGGCTCTGAACCAAACCTCTTGACGGTTAGGGGGGTCTGCTGGTTTTGTATACTTTTTGCCTAACATATATCTTTAAAGGTGAACTTTTTTTATTCAGCATTATGTTGTGAATGTGTTTGCATGATGCTATATTCTCTTCATATCTTTGTAACTTTGGGCCATATCATCTTCTAGTTGATAATACACTAGTTTTTCAAACATTTCTGTATTTAAAAGCATCTTAGGTCATTTCCTTTTTAATTTTTTTGATCTTTTAATAATGATGTGGCTAATATGTTTGAGCAGAAAGCTCTTGTGTTCTTTTGAGAAGTTTCTTTAGTGTAAATTCCCAGGAGTGGGTGAAAGGATATCATAGGTTTATGGTTACTGGCTGTGGGGACAGAGCCCCAAAAAGCAGTTTCCAGGCTCTCGGCCTCACATAGAAAGGTGCTGGCTCAGGTAGTAAATGGCCATCGCCTGTGATCAAATGGCCATCAGCTGTGGCTAGTTGGCCGTCAGCTGTAACCAATGAGCCATTGGCCACTAATATAACTGCCGTGGCTACTCTAGCAGCAAGTGGGGGCTAGCAAGAAGGTAGTGGCTGAGCCTGCAAGCGGCGCAGTGAGGGTTGAGAATTATGTGGCTCCTGCTTCCTGTGTCTCCAACCCAGCCACCAGCGAGAGTATAGTGGTATGACTCCCCTACCTATGGCTCCATGGGTGTTCCTTTTTGGCCTAGCCATATCCTGCGTTCT